>NC_053023.1:136169602-136790452 GCF_003073215.2 Triticum urartu | reverse complement strand
CACGTGTCGAGGCACGACTTAGAGACATAACCGCATTGAAAGCAATGTCGCAAGTCAGGCAATCATTACAACATCCCATGTAATATATAATAAAAGGGGGAGATACATAGTTGGCTTACACTCGCCACGTCACATCAAAGTACATAAATAACATCCATCATACAAACACTCATGGCCCGACTACGGCGCCAAAATAGAAGAAAACCCAACATGCGACAAGGCCCCGAATCAAACCCCAACTAGGCACCACTACTGATCATCAGGAAAAGACACGTAGTAACGCTGAGAGTCCTCGTCGAACTCCCACTTGAGCTCGTACTCGTCACCTGGAGCGGAATCACCTGGACCTGCATCTGGAGTTATAGTATCTGTGAGCCACAGGGACTCAGCAATCTCGCACCCTCGCGATCAAGACTATTTAAGCTTATAGGAAGGGTAAGGCAAATATAAGTGGAGTTGCAGCAAGCGACTAGCATATATGGTGGCTAACTTATTCGCAAAGGAGAGCGAGAAGAGGAGGCAAAGCGCGAGCGAGAAGCTAGAAGGAACAACCTGCGCAAACATAACTCCAACACCGTGTCCACTTCCCGAACTCCGCCGAGAAGAGGCCATCACGGCAACGCACTCAGTTGATTCATTTTAATTAATTAAGATTTAAGTTACCTACAATCGGACATTAACAAATTCCCATCCGCCCATAACCGCGGGCACGGCTTTCGAAAGTTCAATCCCTGCAGGGGAGTCCCAACTTAGCCCATGACAAGCTCTCACGGTCAACGAAGGAATAGACCTCCTCCCAAGATGTTCCGATCAGACTCGGTATCTCGGTAACTCAAGACACTTCGACAGGTTAAAACAAGACCAGCAACACCGCCCGAATGTGCCGACAAATCCCGATAGGAGCTGCACATATCTCGTTCTCAGGGCACACTCAGATTGTCCAAACTTCCGGTAAGCCAGCCCAAAGTTTCCCCTGGTAGCCACCGGCGGCTGACGGTTTGGACCAACACTCAGAGGAGCACTGGCCCGGGGGGGTTAAAATAAGATGACCCTTGAGTCTGCAGAACCCAAGGGAAAGAAAAGGCTAGGAGACAAATGGTAAAACCAAGATTGGGCATTGCTGGAAAAGCTTTAATCAAGGCGAAATATCAAGGGGTTCCCATTATAACCCAACCGCGTAAGGAACGCAAAAATCCGGGAACATAACACCGATATGACGGAAACTAGGGCGGCAAGAGTGGAACAAAACACCAGGCGAGAGGCCGAGCCTTCCACCCTTTACCAAGTATATAGATGCATTAAGATAACATAGCAATATAATGATATCCCAACAAGTAAATAAATGATGTTCCAACAAGGAACGGCCTCCAATCTTCACCTGCAACTAGCAACGCTATAAGAGGGGCTGAGCAAAGCGGTAACATAGCCAATCAACGGTTTGCTAGGACAATGGTGGGTTAGAGGTTCAACATGGCAATTGGGAGGCTGACAAGCAAATGGTAGGCATCGTAGCATTGGCATAGAAAAAGAGCGAGCAAACTATCATAGCAAAGATAGTAGTGATTTCGAGGGTATGATCATCTTGCCTGCAAAGCTGTCAGAGTTGACTGGATCCTCACAAGCAAACTCAACGGGATCCTCGGTAGCGAACTCGTCTCCCGGATCTACCCAAACAAGACAAACAAGCAACAAAGATACAATCAACCACGTGCAAGACCAAGCAATATGATGAAATGATGATATGCTATGCGGTATGCGATGCGGGATGCAAAATGCAAGATATGACAGGAAATGCATGAACCTGGCCTCAACTTGGAATTCCAAGGGTGCCACTGGAAATATGAGATGAAATCGCTTGAAAACGATATAAAGAACGCCGGAATCGGAGTTACGGTTTGGAAATGGCAAGCGTTTCAAAAATGACACCGGTCTGCGATTTACAGCAAGTAGGCACCTAAATGCAATGAGATGAACATGCTACAGCCACCAAACATGACAACAAAATACATGGCAGGTATGCACACAAGATGCTTAACAAAAGACTAGCACTGAGACACGGCCAATTCATCCATTAAGAGGTTCAAACAAGCATGGCAAAAACGCAAATGCAAAACAGATTCCAGACTTGGTGAAATTAACACTTGTCTGAAATTTCAGATCACGAAGCCCTCTTCAGAGCAGCAAAACAACATGAAACAAGACCTGATTAAGACAAGTAAGAACATGGCATGGAGCTACTCAAAAATATTAACAAAAGACCCAAAGTGACCTGGGGCCAAAAGGGTTCATAAAATATACTAACGGGCACACGAACATAGCTAAAACACAATCAGTTTTCAGACTTAGTGAAAACTGAGACATGCTGAAATATAACTCACGAAGGCATGTCAACAAGCTCGATGCACTCACTATGGTGCAAGTCATGGCAAGACAAGCATCAATCCATTAAGAAGGCACAAAATACAAGCTAGACATGGCAAGAACAATGGCATAGCATGCACGGATCAACTACAACAACGCCGGCAAAATCGCAAACGAGTTGACGATCTGCCCAGATTCACCACGAAGCAAAAGTAGAGCTTGATTGACTCAAGCTAGGTTGCTCCATAATTGCAAACAAAGACATGGATGGATAGAGCATAACATTATTAACCAAACTCCTTTACTGATCATCCTCAAAAGAGGCACGGATCACTAGGAAACAAGCTGAACATATGGCATCATGAACTAAATAATCCCAGACTTGGTGAAAACTACTAAGTCCCTGAAAACAGATTTACCGGGTGCCTCACTTTGCAAGCTTGCACAAGTCACCACACACATCCTAAAAATACATGGGTTGTACCTATGGAAAGAAGACAAAATTCTTAACAAAACATATGAAGGACTCACAAGCATAACATGCACACAATAATCATGGCAAAAATGACAAAAGTCTAAGATGAACTAGCAGATCTGACAATTAACTCACGAAGCCTCTTTCTAACAGCATTTTGGGCATCAATATGAACTCAAATGAAAATGATGCAATGGAATGAAATGATGTACTCATCGAGGCGAATATTTTGATATACTATATGCATGAATCGGAGCTACGGATGCAAAGTTACGGGGCCTCGAACAGGAGCATATGAAGTGAAAATTCCTGGGACTTAGCAAAAAAAATCAACCTCTCGGATTAGATCTAGGGTTTCGCACGGAAACCGAGGCGCGGCCGGCATTGTTCGCCGGCGGTCCGGCACTCGCTGGCGGGCTGGCGTGGAGGAGGCGGCCGGGGCGGTCGCCGGCGCGCTCCGGGCGCGGCCGGGAGGCGGCGGCGGGCGGCGGGGCCGGGAGGCGCGGCGGGCGGCGCGGCCGGCGCGCTCGTCCGGCGAGGCGAGCTACGGCGGAGGGGCGGCGGCGGCTCGCGGGCGAGAGGAGGCGGGCGACCCCGGGCGGCGGCGGGTTGCGATGGGCTCGCGGGGGCCCCTCCTGGGCCTCCCGGGCCGGTGGCGGCGGCGGAGCTGGGGTGCCACGTGGCGATGCCTGGTTGGGCGCGGGCGGCGGCGGACGCTGTCCGGCCGGGGGCGGACACGTCCGTCGGTGCGGGGATCTTTTTAGGGTTTTGAGAGGGGGAGAGAGATCCGAAAACGGGGGGGCTATTTATAGGCATAAGTGGAGCTAGGAGAGTCCAAATGAGGTGCGGTTTTCGGCCACGCGATCGTGATCGAACGCTCTAGGACATGGAGCACAGTTTGGTGGGTTTTGGGCCAAATTGGAGGGGTGTTGGGCTGCAACACACACGAGGCCTTTTCGGTCCCTCGGTTAACCGTTGGAGTACCAAACGAAGTCCAAATGGTACGAAACTTGACAGGCGGTCTACCGGTAGTAAACCAAGGCCGCTTGGCAAGTATCGGTCCAATCTGGAAATGTTTAATCCCCACACACGAAAGAAAGCTAGAAATGACCACCGGAGGAGAACGAAGCGCCGGAATGCAAAACGGACAACGGGGAAAAAGCTCGAATGCATGAGATGAACACGTATGCAAATGCAATGCACATGATAACATGATATGAGATGCATGACAACGAAAACAACACACGAAGACAAAGACCCGAACCCGAGAAATAAATATAACTTAACGCCGGAAACGGCAAGAGTTGGAGTACAAATTGGGAAAGTTACATCCGGGGTGTTACAACACTCCACCACTACGAAAAGATCTCGTCCCGAGATCTAGGACTGAAAGAACTCCGGGTACTCAGAACGGAGGTGATCCTCGTGTTCCCAGGTAGCTTCGTAGTCGGAATGGTGTGACCACTTGACTTTGAGAAATTTGATTAACTTGTTGCGAGTCTTGCGTTCAGTCTCTTCAAGAATAGCAACTGGGTGCTCACGATAAGAGAGATCTTCTTGGAGCTCAATGTCCTCGAAGTTGATGGTGCGGTCAGGAGTCTTGAAGCACTTTCGAAGCTGAGAGACGTGGAACACATCATGAACATTTGCAAAGTTTGAAGGAAGCTTGAGTTGATAGGCGAGGTCGCCTCTCTTGCTGACAATCTTGAAAGGTCCCATGTATCTAGGGGCAAGCTTCCCTTTGATACTGAAGCGACGAGTACCTTTCATAGGAGAGACACGGAGGTAAACATGATCTCCGATCTCAAAAGCCAAATCACGGTGCTTACTATCATAGTAGCTCTTCTGGCGGGATTGGGCTGCTTTGAGGTTATCACGAATGACTTTGCACATTTCTTCTGCTTCTGTGATTAAGTCATTACCCAAAAGCTGACGTTCACCGGTTTCAGACCAGTTGAGAGGGGTACGGCACTTCCTGCCATACAGAATTTCAAATGGGGCCTTGCCCGAACTTGCTTGAAAACTGTTGTTATAGGAGAATTCAGCATAAGGAAGACAATCCTCCCACTTCATGCCGAAGGAGATCACACAAGCCCTGAGCATATCTTCAAGAATCTGGTTGACACGCTCGACTTGAACGCTTGTTTGAGGATGGAAAGCAGTGCTGAAGCGGATGTTGGTGCCCATGGCCTTCTGAAAAGAATCCCAAAACTTGGAGGTAAAGATGCTGCCACGGTCTGAAGAGATCACTTGAGGAATACCGTGCAGAGAGACAATGCGAGAGGTATAGAGTTCCGCCAATTGAGCTGCAGTGATCGACTCTTTGATAGGCAGAAAGTGAGCCACTTTGGTGAGCTTGTCGATGACAACAAATATAGCATCATTGCCACGCTTGGACTTTGGAAACCCAGTCACGAAGTCCATTTCAATGTGGTCAAACTTCCATTCTGGAATGGCAAGAGGTTGGAGGAGACCTGCTGGCCTTTGGTGTTCTGCCTTCACTCTTCTGCAGACATCACATTCATTCACGAATTGAGCGATCTCGCGCTTCATTCGAGTCCACCAATAAGCTTGCTTAAGGTCCTGATACATCTTCGTGCTCCCAGGGTGGATGGAGAGGAGAGAATTGTGAGCCTCATTCATGATCACTTGACGGAGGTCACCTTTGGGCACAACAATACGATCCTCGAAGAAGAGAGTGTCCTTGTCATCAAGGCGGTAGCACTTGTACTTGGACTGACTCTTGGCAATCCCAAACTTCACCTTTTTCACCATAGCATCAAGAAGCTGGGCTTGGCGAATCTGGTCTTCTAAGGTAGGAGAGGCTTGAAGGTTGGCGAGGAAACCTTGACGAACAACTTGCAGATTAAGTTTGCGGAAAGCTTCACAAAGCTTGGGTTGATAAGGCTTAAGAATCAGACTGTTGCAGTAAGCCTTTCTGCTCAAAGCGTCAGCAATCACATTGGCCTTGCCTGGAGTATACTCAATACTCGGATTATACTCTTGAATCATTTCGACCCATCGAGTTTGCCTTAGGTTGAGATTAGGCTGAGTGAAGATGTACTTGAGACTCTTGTGATTAGTGAAAATGTCCACTTTTCTTCCCAATAGAAGATGTCTCCAAGTCAACAGAGCATGCACAACTGCCGCCAACTCGAGATCATGAGTGGGGTAGTTCTTCTCATTAGGCTTCAACTTGCGAGATGTATAAGCAACAACTTTCTTCTCTTGCATCAAAACTGCGCCAAGACCTTGGAGAGAGGCATCACAAAAGACCTCGTACGGCTTGGATTCATCAGGCGGAGTCAGAACTGGAGCAGTGATCAACTTCTCTTTTAAAGTGTTGAAAGCAATATCACACTCCGGAGACCAAACGTACTTGACGTGCTTCTGAAGAAGATTTGAGAGAGGCTTCGCGATCTTAGAAAAGTTCTCAATGAATCTTCGGCAATAGCTTGCGAGACCGAGAAAACTGCGGAGTTGCTTCACATTCTGAGGAGGTTCCCAATTCACAATTGCGGACACCTTCTCGGGATTCACGGAAATGCCCTTGTCAGAGATGATATGACCAAGATAAAGAACCTCATCGAGCCAAAATTCACACTTGGAGAACTTGGCGTAGAACTAATGTTCCCTGAGCTTATCAAGAACCAAACGCAAGTGCTTGGCATGATCTTCCTTGTTCTTCGAGAAAACCAGAATGTCGTCGAGATAGACCAAAACGAAGTCATTGGTGTAGACGTTGAAGATGAAATTCATCATGCGAGAGAACGTCGGAGGAGCGTTGGCGAGGCCAAAAGACATGACAGTGTATTCATATGAACCAAAGCTTGTTCTGAATGTTGTCTTGGGAATATCTTCTTCACGAATGCGAATCTGGTGATAACCCATACGGAGATCAAGCTTGGAGAATACTTGGGCACCTTTGAGTTGTTCGAACAGCTCATTGATGTTGGGAAGTGGGTATTTGTTCTTGATGGTCTTCTTGTTCACTGGACGGTAATCAACACAAAGTCGGTCCGTTCCATCCTTCTTCTTCACAAAAAGAACACCACAACCCCACGGAGAAGAACTAGGCCGGATGAGACCCATTCTTTCTTGCTCATCGAGTTGCTTCTTCAGCTCCTTCAACTCTTCAGGTCCGAGCTTGTAAGGACGTTTGCACACAGGTTCCGTGCCAGGCTCAAGTTCAATAACGAATTCAACTGGCCGGTGCGGAGGCATTCCTGGGAGCTCTTCTGGAAAGACGTCTTGATATTCGCAAACGACTAGAATTTGAGAGATGGCATCCATTTCACCCTTCTCATTGAGAGAAAACAGACGGATGGAATTATCCCGAGCGGCAAAGACAATTACATCCTCATTCGAATGAGTCAATTGAATCTGCCTGGCTGCACAATCAAGCTGAGCCTTGTGCTTAGAAAGCCAATCCATCCCGAGAATAAGATCAATATCCGAGTTACCAAGAACCATTGGTGAAGCCAGAAACTTGAAATCACCCATCATGATAGAAATATCCGGAATCTCGTGATTAGCAAGCAAACATTTACCCGGAGAGACGACTGCTAACGGTTTATGCATAACTTGGGAAGTCAACTCATGCTTAGATGCAAAAGGTTTCGAGATGAAGCAATGCGATGCACCAGTGTCAAAAAGAACTTTTGCAGGTTTATCATTAACAGGAAGGTTACCCATGATCACATCTGACGAGTCCTCTGCCTGAGCTACATTCATCAAATTCACCTTGGCATGCTTGGGGTTATGCTTGACCACAGCTGTACTTGCCGATCTGACGAGAGGAGGAGGAGGAGGAAGACGCCTCTGGTTGAAACACTTGTTGGCATAGTGACCCTTCTGTTGGCACTTGTTGCATGTGACCTCTGAAAGCGGACGGTGATACGGAGTACTCGATCTTGGAGCTTGAGACGAAGTCTTGTTCTGAAAGCCAGGGTTGGGGGGGTGGGAAGAACCACTGCCACCTTTGCTCTTCTGCTGAAATGGCTGACGGAACGGAGGAGGAGGAAGCCAAAACTTCTGCTGCTTGGCCACTTGAGTAGAGGAAGAAGGAGTAACATCTCTGACTTGCTTCCTGGAAGCATCACACCTCAACTGAGCAGCCTCTTGCTTCAGTGCCATGTTGTAGAACTCATCGTACCTCAAGGGCTCAAAGAGAACAAGAGTGAGCTGAATATCTTCTCTGAGACCACCCCTGAACTGATATATCATGCTCTTCTCATCAGGCACGTCCTGCTTGGCAAAGCGGGCAAGCTTCTGGAACAATTTGTTGTAGTCATAGACAGACAAAGAGCCTTGCTTCAGATTGCGGAATTCCTCACGCTTGCTTTCAACCACGCTCTGCGGAATATGATGAGCTCGGAAATCTCGACGGAAATCATCCCAAGTGATAACACGTCCACCTCTGGAGTCCTTGTACTGCTGGAACCATTCTGCAGCTTGATCATTGAGTTGGAAGGAAGCGAACTTGACAAAGTCCTCAGGCCTGACATTACTGCACTCGAAATGCTTACACAGATCCACAAGCCAATCGTCAGCATCGGTTGCCTCAACACAATTGCTGAAAGTCTTTGGCCCGTTAGCAAGGAACTGGTTGAGTGTAGCAAAGTGACTCTGGTTGCTGCCTTGATTCCCTTGACTGCCTTGATTGCGCTCTTGAAGAATTTGCATGATCAGCTGAGTGTTTGCATTGGTTGCGGCCATCACAGCTTGCCATGCCTCTGGAGGAGGTGGAGGCGGTGGCGGATCTTGATTCTGGTTCTGACTGGTGCTCTTAGCGGGAGCCATCCTGAAGAGGTTGACCACCATTAGCACATAGACAGATAAAATAAGCTGAAACCAAAGGAATGAAAATTGCAACATATAGTTTTCACATCCGAAACAAAATGAACGAATGCATTCCTCTTCAAATGGTCACATATCCATAAATTGAGAAGCCACGTAGAATTAAGGTGTAGAAATAACTCAACAAGGTACGGATCAAGAACGAATAATCGGTAAGAAACCCCAATCTCAAACCAATATTCGTGGAAGAAGAACTAGAGCTACTAGAATTCCCACCTATGAAACTCCCGAACCTTTCCGGTTATGCAATCAGGTGTTGGGGATACAGGGGAAGCATAATATCTCATCCAAACTAGCAAATCCTACATCCAGTTGTATCCATCCTTCAACACATAACCGAGAAAACTTCGGAAACCATCTACCTCAACCTTCGAAAAGCATCCGTTATACAAGTTATGGCGATACTCCCGAACTCCCGCCCCAGTACTGGGTGGCGTCGAGGTTATCTCACCAACGAACTACATAAAAGAGATTTTCGATGTCGGCGAACAAATCTCAAGTATTCCAGAATTGCAACGATAAAATTATGATGACAACACCTCAGAGCTCAACTCCCCGGGACACTTCCACTAAACCCCTGACAGGAGGCACCAAGACAATGTTCTCATCATAAGCCATCGGAACGATTCCAAGATACTCGCGTGATCCTAAAAAAAATTTAGTGAAATTTGAGAAGAGAAGAGTCAAAACTCTACGTCAGGATGCTTTACCGGAGCGATGAGGAGACTGGGAAGTAAAAAGAATTCCTAAGCTCTCCGATATATAATTCCTAAGTGACTCAAAATATTTTTCTAGACACAACTCGGCTGCTAAGACGATCAAGCAATGGGGCTCCTAAGGTCGGGGAAGGCTCTGATTACCAACTTGTAACTCCCTCGATGCGGCTATAGCTCCCACGTGTCGAGGCCACGTGTCGAGGCACGACTTAGAGACATAACCGCATTGAAAGCAATGTCGCAAGTCAGGCAATCATTACAACATCCCATGTAATATATAATAAAGGGGGAGATACATAGTTGGCTTACACTCGCCACGTCACATCAAAGTACATAAATAACATCCATCATACAAACACTCATGGCCCGACTACGGCGCCAAAATAGAAGAAAACCCAACATGCGACAAGGCCCTGAATCGAACCCCAACTAGGCACCACTACTGATCATCAGGAAAAGACACGTAGTAACGCTGAGAGTCCTCGTCGAACTCCCACTTGAGCTCGTACTCGTCACCTGGAGCGGAATCACCTGGACCTGCATCTGGAGTTATAGTATCTGTGAGCCACAGGGACTCAGCAATCTCGCACCCTCGCGATCAAGACTATTTAAGCTTATAGGATTGGGTAAGGTAAATATAAGTGGAGCTGCAGCAAGTGACTAGCATATGGTGGCTAACTTATACGCAAAAGAGAGCGAGAAGAGGAGGCAAAGCGCGAGCGAGAATCTAGAGGAACAACCTGCGTAAGCATAACTCCAACACCGTGTCCACTTCCCGGACTCCGCCAAGAAGAGGCCATCACGGTAACACACACAGTTGATTCATTTTAATTAAGTTAAGGTTCAAGTTATCTACAATCGGACATTAACAAATTCCCATCTGCCCATAACCACGGGCACGGCTTTCGAAAGTTCAATCCCTGCAGGGGAGTCCCAACTTAGCCCATGACAAGCTCTCACGGTCAACGAAGGAATAGACCTCCTCCCAAG
Source organism: Triticum urartu (assembly GCF_003073215.2). Taxonomy (NCBI): domain Eukaryota; kingdom Viridiplantae; phylum Streptophyta; class Magnoliopsida; order Poales; family Poaceae; genus Triticum; species Triticum urartu. The sequence goes on along the minus strand of NC_053023.1, from coordinate 136,780,051 downwards.
ACGTTCCGATCAGACTCGGTATCTCAGTAACTCAAGACACTTCGACAGGTTAAAACAAGACCAGCAACACCGCCCGAATGTGCCGACAAATCCCGATAGGAGCTGCACATATCTCTTTCTCAGGGCACACTCAGATTGTCTAAACTTCCGGTAGGCCAGCCCAGAGTTGCCCCTGGTAGCCACCGGCGGCTGACGGTTTGGACCAACACTCAGAGGAGCACTGGCCCGGGGGGGTTAAAATAAGATGACCCTTGAGTCTGCAGAACCCAAGGGAAAGAAAAGGCTAGGTGGCAAATGGTAAAACCAATGTTGGGCATTGCTGGAAAAGCTTTAATCAAGGCGAAATATCAAGGGGTTCCCATTATAACCCAACCGCGTAAGGAACGCAAAATCCGGGAACATAACACCGATATGACGGAAACTAGGGCGGCAAGAGTGGAACAAAACACTAGGCGAGAGGCCGAGCCTTCCACCCTTTACCAAGTATATAGATGCATTAAGATAACATAGCAATATAGTGATATCCCAACAAGCAAATAAAAGATGTTCCAATAGGAACGGCTCCAATCTTCACCTGCAACTATCAACGCTATAAGAGGGGCTGAGCAAAGCGGTAACATAGCCAATCAACGGTTTGCTAGGACAAGGTGGGTTAGAGGTTTGACATGGCCAATTGGGAGGCTGACAAGCAAATGGTAGGCATCGTAGCATTGGCAATAGAAAAAGAGCGAGCAAACATCATAAGCAAAGATAGTAGTGATTTCGAGGTAATGATCATCTGCCCTGCAAGTTGTCAAGAGTTGACTGGATCCTCACAAGCCAAACTCAACGCGTCCTCGGTAGCGAACTCGTCTCCCGGCTCTACCCAAAAAGACAAACAAGGCAACAAAATACAATCAACCACGTGCAAGACCAAGCAATATGATGAAATGATGATATGCTATGCGGGATGCGATGCGGGATGCAAAATGCAAGATATGACAGGAAATGCATGAACCCGGCCTCATATTGGAATTCCAAGGGTGCCATTGGAAAGATGAGATGAAATCGCTTGAAAACGATATAAAGAACGCCGGAATCGGAGTTACGGTTTGGAAATGGCAAGCGATTCAAAATTGACACCGGTCTGCGATTTACAGCAAGTAGGCATCTAAATGCAATGAGATGAACATGCTACAGCCACCAAACATGACAACAAAATACATGGCAGGGATGCACACAAGATGCTTAACAAAAGACTAGCACTGAGCCACGGCCAATTCATCCATTAAGAGGTTCAAACAAGCATGGCAAAAACGCAAATGCAAAACAGATTCCAGACTTAGTGAAATTAACACTTGTCTGAAATTTCAGATCACGAAGCCCTCTTCGGAGCAGCAAAACAACATGATACATGACCTGATTAAGACAAGTAAGAACATGGCATGGAGCTACTCAACAAGCTTAACAAAAGACCCAAAGTGACCTGGGGCCAAAAGGGTTCACAAAATATACTAACGGGCACACGAACATAGCTAAAACACAATCAGTTTTCAGACTTAGTGAAAACTGAGACATGCTGAAATATAACTCACGAAGGCATGTAAACGAGCTCGATGCACTCACTAGGTGCAAGTCATGGCAACAAGCATACACCATTAAAAGGCACAAAATACAAGCTAGACATGGCAAGAACAATGGCATAGCATGCACGGATCAACTACAACAACGCCGGCAAAATCGCAAACGAGTTGACGATCTGCCCAGATTCACCACGAAGCAAAAGTAGAGCTCGATTGACTCAAGCTAGGTGCTCCATAATTGCAAACAAAGACATGGATGGATAGAGCATAACATGATTAACAAAACTCCTTTACTGATCATCCTCAAAAGAGGCACGGATCACTAGGAAACAAGCTGAACATATGGCATCATGAACTAAATAATCCCAGACTTAGTGAAAACTACTAAGTCCCTGAAAACAGATTTACCGGGTGCCTCACTTTGCAAGCTTGCACAAGTCACCACACACATCCTAAAAATGCATGGGTTGCACCTCTGGAAAGAAGACAAAATTCTTAACAAAACATATGAAGGACTCACAGGCATACATGCACACAATAATCATGGCAAAAATGACAAAAGTCTAAGATGAACTAGCAGATCTGACAATTAACTCACGAAGCCTCTTTCTAACAGCATTTTGGGCATCAATGAACTCAAATGAAAATGATGCAATGGAATGAAATGATGTACTCATCGAGGCGAACATTTTGATATACTATATGCATGAATCGGAGCTACGGATGCAAAGTTACGGGGCCTCGAACAGGGGGCCTCGAACAGTAGCATATGAAGTGAAAATTCCTGGGACTTAGCAAAAAAAATCAACCTCTCGGATTAGATCTAGGGTTTCGCACGGAAACCGAGGCGCGGCCGGCACTGTTCACCGGCGGTCCGGCGCTCGCCGGCGGGCTGGCGTGGAGGAGGCGGCCGGGGCGGTCGCCGGCGTGCGGCGGGGCGACGCGGCCGGGAGGCGGCGGCGGGCGGCGCGGCCGGGCGGCTCGGCCGGCGAGCTCGTCCGGCGAGGCGAGCTATGGCGGAGGGGCGGCGGCAGCTCGCGGGCGAGAGGAGGCGGGCGACCCCGGGCGGCGGCGGGTGGCGATGGGCTCGCGGGGGCCCCTCCTGGGCCTCCCGGGCCGGTGGCGGCGGCGGAGCTGGGGTGCCACGTGGCGATGCCCGGTTGGGCGCGGGCGGCGGCGGACGCTGTCCGGCCGGGGGCGGACACATCCGTCGGTGCGGGGATCTTTTTAGGGTTTTGAGAGGGGGAGAGAGATCCGAAAACGGGGGGGGCTATTTATAGGCATAAGTGGAGCTAGGAGAGTCCAAATGAGGTGCGGTTTTCGGCCACGCGATCGTGATCGAACGCTCTAGGACATGGAGCAGAGTTTGGTGGGTTTTGGGCCAAATTGGAGGGGTGTTGGGCTGCAACACACACGAGGCCTTTTCGGTCCCTCGGTTAACCGTTGGAGTACCAAACGAAGTCCAAATGGTACGAAACTTGACAGGCGGTCTACCGGTAGTAAACCAAGGCCGCTTGGCAAGTCTCGGTCCAATCCAGAAATGTTTAATCCCCACACACGAAAAAAAGCTAGAAATGACCACCGGAGGAGAACGAAGCGCCGGAATGCAAAACGGACAACGGGGAAAAAGCTCGAATGCATGAGATGAACACGTATGCAAATGCAATGCACATGATGACATGATATGAGATGCATGACAACGAAAACAACACACGGAGACAAAGACCCGAACCCGAGAAATAAATATAACTTAACGCCGGAAACGGCAAGAGTTGGAGTACAAATTGGGAAAGTTACATCTGGGGTGTTACACGTGTCTTGTTCATGTCTACATAGTTCTCGAACCCGTAGGGTCGGCACGCTTAACATTTCGATGACAGTTATATTATGAGTTTATATGTTTTGATGTACCGAAGGTTGTTCGGAGTCCCTAATATGATCACGGACATGACGAGGAGTCTCAAAATGGTCGAGACATGAAGATTGATATATTGGAAGCCTATATTTGGATATCAGAAGTGTTCTGGGTGAAATCAGGATTTTATCGGAGTACCGGAGGGGTTACCGGAACCCCCCGGGGGTTAATGGGCCATAGTGGGCCTTGGTGGAGAAGAGGAGAGGCGGCCAGGGCAAGGGCCACGTGCCCCTCCCCCTAGTATGAATAGGACAAGGAGAGGGGGGAGGCGTCCCCCCTTTCATTCTTCTCCTCCACCTGTTTCCCCTTCTTCTCCTAATCCAACAAGGAAAACGGAGGGAGTCCTACTCCCGATGGGAGTAGGACTCCTCCTGGCACCCCCCCCCCTCCTAGCCGGGCGCATCTCCCCCCTTGCTCCTTTATATACGGGGGCAAGGGGGGCAACCTAGAGACACAACAATTGATCGTTTGATCTTTTAGCCGTGTGTGGTGCCCCCCTCCACCATAGTCCACCTCGATAATACTATAGTGGTGCTTAGGCGAAGCCCTGCGTCAGTAGAACATCATCATTGTCACCACGCTGTCGTGCTGACGAAACTCTCCCGCAACACTCGGCTAGATCGGAGTTTGAGGGACGTCATCGGGCTGAACGTGTGCTGAACTCAGAGGTGTCGTACGTTCGGTACTTGATCGATCGGATCGTGAAGACGTACGACTACATCAACCATGTTGTGCTAACGCTTCCGCTTTCGGTCTACGAGGATACGTGGACAACACTCTTCCCTCTCGTTGTTATGCATCACCATGATCTTGCGTGTGCGTAGGAATTTTTTTTTAAATTACTATGTTCCCCAACAGTGGCATCCTAGCCTGGTTTTATGCGTAGATGTCATATGCACGAGTAGAACACAAGTGAGTTGTGGGCGATATAAGTCATACTGCTTACCAGCATGTCATACTTTGGTTCGGCGGTATTGTTGGATGAAGCGGCCCGGACCGACATTACGCGTACGCTTACGCGAGACTGGTTCTACCGACGTGCTTTGCACACAGGTGGCTGGCGGGTGTCAGTTTCTCCAACTTTAGTTGAACCGAGTGTGGCTATGCCCGGTCCTTGCGAAGGTTAAAATAGCACCAACTTGACAAACTATCGTTGTGGTTTTGATGCATAGGTAAGAACGGTTCTTGCTCAGCCCGTAGCAGCCACGTAAAACTTGCAACAACAAAGTAGAGGACGTCTAACTTGTTTTTGCAGGGCATGTTGTGATGTGATATGGTCAAGAAGTGATGAGATATAAGTTGTTGTATAAGATGATCATGTTTTGTTGAAGTTATCTGCAACTGGCAGAAGCCTTATGGTTGTCTCTTTATTACATAAGATGCAAGCGCCAAATAATTGCTTTACTTTATCGCTATGTGATAGAAATAGTTGCAAGAGCAATAGTTGGCGAGACAACCATGTGACGACACATTGATATAGATCAAGATGATGGAGATCATGGTGTCATGCCAGTAACGATGGAAATCATGACGATGCCTTGGAGATGGAGATCAAAGGCACAAGATGATGATGGCCATATCATGTCACATATTTTGATTACATGTGATGTTTATCTTTTATGCATCTTATCTTGGTTTGATTAACGGTAGCATTATAAGATGATCTCTCACTAAATTATCAAGATATAAGTGTTCTCCCTGAGTATGCACCGTTGCGAAAGTTCTTCGTGCTGAGACACCACGTGATGATCGGGTGTGATAGGCTCTACGTTCAAATACAACGGGTGCAAAACAGTTGCACACGCGGAATACTCAGGTTAAACTTGACGAGCCTAGCATATAACAGATATGGCCTCGGAACACTGAGACCGAAAGGTCGAGCGTGAATCATATAGTAGATATGATCAACATAGTGATGTTCACCATTGCAACTACTCCATCTCACGTGATGATCGGACATGGTTTAGTTGATATGGATCACGTGATCACTTAGAGGATTAAGAGGGATGTCTATCTAAGTGGGAGTTCTTAAGTAATATGATTAATTGAACTTAAATTTATCATGAACTTAGTCCTGGTAGTATTAGCATATCTATGTTGTAGATCAATAGCTCGCGTTTAGCTCCCCTGTTTTATTTTTGATATGTTCCTAGAGAAAACTAAGTTGAAAGATGTTAGTAGCAATGATGCGGATTAGATCCGTGATCTGAGGTTTATCCTCATTGCTGCATAGAAGAATTATGTCCTTGATGCACCGCTAGGTGACAAACCTATTGCAGGAGCAGATGCAGATGTTATGAACGTTTGGCTAGCTCAATATGATGACTACTTGATAGTTTAGTGCACCATGCTTAAACGTCTTAGAATCGGGACTTCAAAGATGTTTTGAATGTCATGGACCATATGAGATGTTCCAGGAGTTGAAGTTAATATTTCAAGCAAATACCCGAGTTGAGAGATATGAAGTCTCCAACAAGTTCAATAGCTAAAAGATGGAGGAGAATAACTCAAGCAGTGAGCATGTGCTCAGATTGTCTAGGTACTACAATCGCTTGAATCAAGTGGGAGTTAATCTTCTAGATAAAATAGTGATTGACAGAATTCTCTAGTCACCATCACCAAGTTAGTAGAACTTCGTGATGAACTATAATATGCAAGGGATAACGGAAATGATTCCCAAGCTCTTCGTGATGCTGAAATCGACGAAGGTAGAAATCAAGAAAAGCATAAAGTGTTGATAGTAAACAAAACCACTAGTTTCAAGTAAAGGGACAAAGGGAAGAAAGGGGAACTTCAAGAAGAACGGCAAGCAAGTTGCTGCTCAAGTGAAAAAAACAAGTCTGGACCTAAGCCTCAAACTGAGTGCTTCTACTGCAAAGGAACTGGTCACTGGAAGCGGAACTACCCAAGTAATTGGCGGATAAGAAGGATGGCAAAGTTAACATAGGTATATTTGATATACATGTTATTGATGTGTACTTTACTAGTGTTTATAGCAACCCCTCAGTATTTGATACTAGTTCAGTTGCTAAGAATAGTAACTCGAAACGGGAGTTGCAGAATGAACAGAGACTAGTTAAGGGTGAAGTGACGATGTGTATTGGAAATGGTTCCAAGATTGATATGATCATCATCGCACACTCCCTGTACTTTCGGGATTAGTGTTAAACCTAAAATAAATGTTATTTAGTGTTTGCGTTGAGCATGAATATGATTGGATCATGTTTATTGCAATACAGTTATTCATGTAAGTTAAAGAATAATTGTTGTTCTGTTTACATGAATAAAACCTTCTATGGTCATACACCCAATGAAAATGGTTTGTTGGATCTCGATCGTGGTGATACACATTTTCATAATATTGAAGCCAAAAGATGCAAAGTTAATAATGATGGTGCAACTTATTTGTGGCACTGCCGTTTAGGTCATATTGGTGTAAAGCGCATGGAGAAAATCCATGCTGATGGGCTTTTGGAATCACTTGATTATGAATCAGTTGATGCATGCGAACCATGCCTCATGGGCGAGATGACTAAGACTCCGTTCTCCGGAACAATGGAGCGAGCAACATATTTGTTGGAAATCATACATACAGATGTGTGTGGTCCGATGAATATTGAGGCTCGCGGCGGGTATCGTTATTTTCTCACCTTCACAGATGATTTAAGCAGATATGGGTATATCTACTTAATGAAACATAAGCCTGAAACATTTGAAAAGTTCAAAGAATTTCAGAGTGAAGTTGAAAATCATCGTAACAAGAAAATAAAGTTTCTACGATCTGATCGTGGAGGAGAATATTTGAGTTATGAGTTTGGTCTTCATTTGAAACAATGCGGAATAGTTTCGCAACTCATGCCACCCGGAACACCACAGCGTAATGGTGTGTCCGAACGTCGTAATCGTACTTTACTAGATATGGTGCGATCTATGATGTCTCTTACTGATTTACCGCTATCATTTTGGGGCTATGCTCTAGAGACAGCTGCATTCACGTTAAATAGGGCACCATCAAAATCCGTTGAGACGACGCCTTATGAACTATGGTTTGGCAAGAAACCAAAGTTGTTGTTTCTTAAAGTTTGGGGCTGCGATGCTTATGTGAAAAAGCTTCAACCTGATAATCTCGAACCCAAATCGGAGAAATGTGTCTTCATAGGATACCCAAAAGAGACTATTGGGTACACCTTCTATCACAGATTTGAAGGCAAGACTTTTGTTGCTAAATTTGGAATCTTTCTAGAGAAGGAGTTTCTCTCGAAAGAAGTGAGTGGGAGGAAAGTAGAACTTGATGAGGTAACTGTACCTGCTCCCTTATTGGAAAGTAGTTCATCACAGAAACCGGTTCCTGTGACACCTACATCAATTAGTGAGGAAGTTAATGATGATGATCATAAAACTTCAGATCAAGTTGTTACTGAACCTCGTAGGTCAACTAGGGTGAGATCCGCACCAGAGTGGTATGGTAATCCTGTTCTGGAGGTTATGTTACTAGACCATGACGAACCTACGAGCTATGAATAAGCAATGGTAAGCCCAGATTCCACAGAATGGCTTGAGGCCATGAAATCTGAGATGGAATCCATGTATGAGAACAAAGTGTGGACTTTGGTTGACTTGCCCGATGATCGGCAAGCCATTGAAAACAAGAAGAAGAATGACGCTGACGGTAATGTTACTGTCTATAAAGCTCGACTTGTTGCAAAAGGTTTTCAACAAGTTCAAGGGATTGACTACGATGAGACTTTCTCACCCATTGCGATGCTTAAGTCTGTTCGAATCATGTTAGCAATTGCCGCATTTTATGATTATGAAATTTGGCAAATGGATGTCAAAACTGCATTCCTGAATGGATTTCTGGAAGAAGAGTTGTATATGATGAAACCAGAAGGTTTTGTCGATCCAAAGGGAGCTAACAAAATATGCAAGCTCCGGCGATCCATCTATGGACTGGTGCAAGCATCTCGGAGTTGGAATATACGCTTTGATAAATTGATCAAAGCATATAGTTTTATACAGACTTGCAGTGAAGCCTGTATTTACAAGAAAGTGAGTGGGAGCACTACAGCATTTCTGATAAGTATATGTGAATGACATATTGTTGATCGGAGATAATGTAGAATTATTCTGCAAAGCATAAAGGAATGTTTGAAAGGAGTTTTTCAAAGAAAGACCTCGGTAAAGCTGCTTACATATTGAGCATCAAGATCTATAGAGATAGATCAAGACACTTGATAAGTTTTTCAATGAGTACATACCTTGACAAGATTTTGAAGTAGTTCAAAATGGAACAAGTCAAAGAAAGAGTTCTTGCCTGTGTTACAAGGTGTGAAACTGAGTAAGACTCAAAGCCTGACCACGGCAGAAGATAGAAAGAGAATGAAAGTCATTCCCTATGCCTTGGCCATAGGTTCTATAAAATATGCCATGCTGTGTACCAGATCTATTGTATACCCTACACTGATTTTGGCAAGGGAGTACAATAGTGATCTAGGAGTAGATCACTGGACAGCGGTCAAAATTATCCTTAGTGAAATAAGGATATGTTTCTCGATTATGGAAGTGACAAAAAGGTTCGTCGTAAAGGGTTACGTCGATGCAAATTTTGACACTGATCCAGATGACTCTAAAGTCTCAATCTGGATACATATTGAAAGTGGGAGCAATTAGCTAGAGTAGCTCCATGCAGAGCATTGTTGACATAGAAATTTGCAAAATACATACAGATCTGAATGTGGCAGACCCATTGACTAAACTTCTCTCACAAGAAAAACATGATCACACCTTAGTATTCTTTGGGTGTTAATCACATGGCGATGTGAACTAGATTACTGACTCTAGTAAACCCTTTGAGTGTTGGTCACATGGCGATGTGAACTATTAGTGTTAAATCACATGGCGATGTGAACTAGATTATTGACTCTAGTGCAAGTGGGAGACTGAAGGAAATATGCCCTAGAGGCAATAATAAATTTATTATTTATTTCCTTAATTCATGATAAATTTTTATTATTCATGCTAGAATTGTATTAACCAGAAACATATTACTTGTGTGAATACATAGACAAACAGAGTGTCACTAGTATGCCTCTACTTGACTAGCTCGTTGATCAAAGATGGTTATGTTTCCTAGCCATTGACATGAGTTGTCATTTGATTAACGGGATCACATCATTAGTACAATGATGTGATTGACTATAGCGACCAGACCTCAAACGGTCCAATCTCTGTGCTCTAGTGTCATCCCTGGATCAGTAATGCTGACACCGCACAGTACTTGAAGGATTTATAACAGAGTAGCAATCACACACTTATTACATCGAGTGTCTCAAAAGAGAACTTATTACAATAAATATGGCTTAAGGCCATCTAATAATGATAACAGCGGAAGGCTTGGAAGATAAGTGAGTCCATCAACTCCAACGGCATCACTGAGTATAGAACCACGACCTAAAGGCACCTTACTCATCATCTGAAAAGTCTGCAACATGAACGTTGCAGCCCAAAAACGGGTCAGCACATGGAATATGCTGGCAAAGTAACACATAGAGAATAATGGAAGAATAAACTATAGTACATGCATATTTGGCTGGTGGAAAGCTCTATGGTTACAAATTTTGCGTAAAGCCATTTTTTTCCTACTTCAAAGGAATAAATTTAATTTAACTATTATGGTAGTTGTTAAACATTGAGAGTGTAGACACGCTCTCAATCCCAATTAAGTATCAACATTAAAACCCAACAATATTAATTAAAGTAACATGATGAGATTCACATGATAATCCAAGTACTAAATACTCAAGTTGTCCATAACCGGGGACACGGCTAACCATGATTAGTTTATACACTCTGCAGAGGTTTGCGCACTTTTCCCCACAAGACTCGATCTCCTCCGTTGGGATTCTCGCACTACATAATGTTTGAGAAAACGGATGACCGAGACATAGTCTTTCAGAAGTGCTAGCACCTTACGATCGGGTAGACCGTTACACCTACTTTGCCCTACATCTGCTAGTCTACCACTGTAAGAGTTCACACGACTTAATCAACTATTCTAGCTGCACACGGAAGTTTCTAGTATGAATAATCTCATGATCCCTTTGAGCCTAGGTGGCGGTCCAAAAGAAAACAGGCAATCGCTGGAATACCCAGGTGCCTCAATCCACCCAGATGTGTGTTTAAGTTGCCACCTTAGATAAACCATTAATTTTTAATCTCACATCTGTCATGGATACACTCACCCAATCCACGTCTACTAGCATAGCGTAGCAATATAAGCAAACATAGAAGTATCTCCCAGGGTTTGATACTAAAACAGGTAATGGGTTCTACCTCATCTACTTCCCAAAACCCACAATTTAATTTGATCCTAATCATGCAATGTTTGAGGATTGATCTAATGCAATAAAAACTGGGTAGTAGGAGGTATGATCAAAGTGTTACTTGCCTTGCTGATGATCTGCAAAACCTAGCGATTCGAAGTAGCAAGCGACACACTCCGGGTACTCTATCACAAACAAACAAGCATACAATAGGTACTCATCTAATGCACAGGTAAAACTCAAATAAGAGATGTAACAACAAAGTTCAACTTAAGAACTCCGGTTGGCAAAAAGAATCAAATCGAACGAAGCAACGAAAGTCAAACGGCAAAAGAAACAAGCTTCATTTACTATTCCGGTTCTAGGTCAAATTTTACAGAGGCAAAAACTTGTTTGAGTTGGTTAAACAGAAAGAGGGTTTCGAGACGAAACTACAGGCGCTTGAATCGCTTGATTCCGATAAACGAGCGAAAAGTTATACTAGAACGAAAATCGGATCAGAAATCGCGATCAGAAATAATCGCGGAAAATCTGAGAAAAAGAAAAATGACGAACAGATTAACGAACGAACGCTCGTTATCTGGATCTAAACGATGAACGCGTTCGTTAAAATGAACGAACGAGCGAACGCTCGCTAATTAACCTAAACCGGAAAAAAACCGATCTAATAAAAAACAGAAACTAAAAAAACCGAACGAAAACCGGCGAAAACCAACGGTTTTCTAAAAAAACCGGCGGTGGGGTCAACCTCGGCGGGCGGGTCCAGCGGTGGCGGCGACAGCGGCGGGCGGCAGCGGCAGCGGCGGGGCGACGGCTGGGGCTGGGCGCGGCTAGGGTTTGGGGTGCGGCGCTCGGGTGGGCTGAGGCGGCCTGGGGTGCGCTATATAAAGGCCCCCGGCCAGAGGAGTCCTGGCCGATCCCGGCCTGTAGTCGGTTCATTTTTTTAATAATTTCGCGCAGAAAAACAAACAAAAGAAATACTAAACAGACTCCAAAAATCCCGAAATAAATTTTCCCCGGCTTCTAAAATCAAGACGCACAGGATGAACATTTATTTGGGGCCTAAATGCAATTTTGAAAAACACGCATTTTTCCTAAATTCAAATAAAATAGCAAATAAAACCAAAATAAAATCTTATTTGATTTTATTATTAAATCCTCAATATTTCTTTATTTTGGGAAAGTCATTTTATTCCCTCTCTCATATGTTAGTGATAGAAACAATTGAAGATAAAATAAATAAAATCAAATGATCCTATTTTCAAAATTTGAGAAAACTCAAATATGAAAATAAAGAAATCCCCAACTCTCTTCGAGGGTCCTTGAGTTGCGTGAAATTTCTAGGATCAACCGAAATGCAATAAAATATGATATGCAATGATGATCTAATGTATAACATTCCAAATTGAAAATTTGGGATGTTACAAACCTACCCCCCTAAGATGAATCTCGCCCTCGAGATTCGAATTGGCTAGAAAATAGGTGAGGGTGGTCCTTCAGTAGATCTTCCTCCAGCTCCCAGGTGGCTTCATCCTCGGTGTGGTGGCTCCACTGAACTTTGCAAAACTTGATAACCTTGTTGCGGGTGACTCGGCTGGCATACTCAAGAATCTTGACTGGTTTCTCCTCATAGGTCAAATCACTGTCCAACTGAATCGCTTCCAGCGGCACTGTATCTCTCAGCGGTATATCAGCCATCTCTGCGTGGCACTTCTTCAACTGGGAAACGTGGAACACGTCATGAACTCCTGACAATCGTTCTGGCAATTCCAACTTGTAGGCTACTTCTCCCATACGCTCCAAAACCTTGTATGGTCCTACAAAACGTGGCGCTAACTTTCCCTTAACTCCAAAGCGCTTAACTCCTCGAAGTGGAGATACTCGAAGATAAACTCGGTCTCCGACTTCGTAAACTATCTCCTTGCGTTTCGAATCTTCGTAGCTCTTCTGCCTGGACTGGGCTACCTTGAGCCTATTGCGAATCAATTTCACCTTCTGCTCAGATTCCTTAATCAGATCTAGTCCAAACAACTTTTGGTCTCCAACTTCATCCCACGACAATGGGGTCCTACACCTCCTTCCGTACAAGGCTTCGAAAGGGGTCATCTTCAAACTGGATTGATAACTGTTGTTGTAAGGGAACTCTGCATATGGCAAATTATCGTCCCAACTAGATCCGTAATCTAGCGCGCAAGCTCTCAGCATATCCTCCAAAATCTGATTGACTCTCTCGGTCTGGCCATCTGTGTGTGGATGGAAAGCTGTACTGAACTCTAGCCTGGTACCCAAAGTTTCGTGCAACTGATTCCAGAACTTTGAGGTAAACTGGGTTCCTCTATCTGATACAATGCTCCTTGGAACTCCATGCAGACATACGATCCTGGTCATGTATTTCTTTGCTAACTTAGCACTGGTGTAGGTAGTCTTCACTGCAATGAAATGAGCTACCTTTGTCAAACTATCGACTACAACCCATATCGAGTCATAGCCTGAACGTGTTCTGGGCAATCCTGTGATAAAATCCATGCCTAACTTATCCCACTTCCATTCGGGTATTGGAAATGGCTGTAGCAATCCTGCTGGCTTCTGATGCTCTGCCTTTACTCTCTGACATACATCACAAACTGCTACATACTCCACAATATCCTTCTTCATTCCGGTCCACCAGAAAGTATCCTTCAAATCCAAATACATCTTGGTATTTCCTGGGTGAATCGAATATGGTGAATCATGGGCTTCTTGCAGAATTAACTTCCAGATCTCCGGGTCATTGGGCACATAAACACAGTCTTCAAACCATAAGGTATCGTGTTCGTCCTCACGAAATCCTTTAACTTTTCCTTTGCTCATTTTCTCCTTTATAGAGGCAACCTCCTTGTCAGTCTTCTGAGCTTCTCTGATCTTATCCATCAAAGTGGACTGAATCTCCAATGCTGCTACATAGCCTCTCGGAACTATCTCCAAACATAGATCACGAAGATCCTTGGCTAACTCCCTTGGTACATCTCCCGTCATTAGGGTGTTGACATGACTTTTACGGCTCAACGCATCTGCTATTACATTAGCTTTTCCGGGATGATAATGCAATATCATATCATAATCCTTGATGAGCTCCAACCATCTCCTTTGCCTGAGATTCAACTCTTTCTGCGTGAAAATATACTTCAAACTCTTGTGATCCGTGTATACTTCACAATGATTTCCAATGAGAAAATGTCTCCAAGTCTTCAATGCATGCACTACGGTTGCTAACTCCAAATCATGCGTGGCATAATTCAACTCATGCGGCTTAAGTTGTCGTGAAGCATACGGAATAACTCTTCCTTCCTGCATAAGCACTGCTCCAAGTCCTCGACGTGAAGCGTCGCAATACACCTCATAATCCTTGTTCTGATCCAGCAGAATCAACACTGGTGATGTAACCAAATGTTTCTTCAACTCCTGGAAACTGGCCTCACATTCCTCAGTCCATTTGAACTTGGTATCCTTCTTCAACAACTCCGTCATAGGCTTCACAATCTTCGAGAAATTTTCGATGAATCTCCGGTAGTACCCTGCGAGTCCAAGAAAATTCTGGATCTCTCCAACTGTTGTTGGTGCTTCCCAACTTGTCACAGTGTCAACCTTGGTGGGATCTACTGCTATACCTTCTCCGGATATAACGTGTCCTAGGAATCCAACTTCCTTCAACCAAAATTCACATTTGCTAAACTTGGCATATAACTGATGTTCTCTGAGCTTCTCAAGTACCAAACGCAAATGTTCCTTATGCTCCTCTTCATTCTTCGAGTAAACTAGAATATCATCAATGAACACTACGACGAACTTATCCAAAAACTCCATAAACACTTTGTTCATCATGTTCATAAAATATGCAGGTGCTTTAGTCAGTCCAAATGACATAACGGTGTACTCGTACAGCCCATACCTGGTGGTAAAAGCCGTCTTAGGTATATCCTGTTCTCGAATCTTCAACTGATGGTATCCTGATCGCAGATCGATCTTGGAAAATACCTTAGCTCCTTGCAATCGATCAAACAGATCATTGATCATCGGTAGTGGGTACTTGTTCTTGATGGTACTTCGTTCAATCCTCGATAATCAACAACCATCCTTAACGATCCATCCTTTTTCTCCACTAGAAGTATTGGCGATCCCCAAGGCGAAGAACTTGGGCGAATATATCCTTTATCCAGTAACTCCTTAATCTGCTTCTTAATCTCCTCCAAATCTTTTGCGCGCATCCTGTATGGTCTCTTAGATATTGGCCCTGTGCCTGGCAAAATCTCAATTAAGAACTCAATGTCTCTATCCGGTGGCATGCCTGGCAATTCCTCTGGAAACACATTAAGGAAATCCTTTACCACCGGTACTTCCTCTTGCACAACTCCTGTTAACGAATTTACTTGAGTCCTCTTCGACACATGCCGGGATACATACTTGATCCTTTTTCCTTCTGGGGTGGTGAGAAAAATTGACTTACTGGTGCAATCGATGTTTCCTCCATACATCGACAACCAATCCATACCCAGAATTACATCCAAACCTTGTGATTCCAAAATGATTAAATCCGAGGGAAACACATGCCTACCTATACTCAATGGCACTTGAAAACATACTTTACTGGCCATGTACTCCGCTCCTGGTGAGCTTACTAACATAGGTGTTCTAAGAACTTTGGTGGGCAGGTTATACTTATCCGTAAATTCCCTTGATATGTATGAATGCGATGCACCAGTATCAAAAAGAACGATTGCAGTAAAAGACTTAACCAAAAACTTACCAATTACTGCATCCGGCTGCTCTTCAACCTCCTCCACGTTAACGTGGTTCACCTGTCCCCTATTGAAAGGGTTCGGCTTCTTCCTAGAGCTTCCATTGCCATTTCCATTCTGGGCTTCAGGACATTCATTGGCATAATGTCCGGTCTTCTGGCACTTAAAGCAACTGACTTGGCTCAGGTCTCTCTTGGCTGGGGTTGATGGTTTGGTACGGTTTTGGCCGTTGCTTCCTCCATTCCCATTACCATTCTTGGGGCCATTATGATTGTGCGAGCTACCTCCTCCATGCGTATGCTGAAAATGTCCTCCCGGTCTAGGGGTAAAACGTGGCTTCTGCTGAGCTCCAGAATTGTACTTCCCTTGTCCATACTTCCTCTTGCGGTTCTCAATTTGCTGCTGCTTCCCTTCAATCATAAGAGCACGATCTACCAACTCCTGGTAGTTGTTGAAGCTTGCTACCATCAACTGCATGCTCAACTCATCATTCAGTCCTTCCAGAAACTTCTCCTGCTTAGCTGCATCCGTAGCAACGTCATCTGGGGCATAACGTGCTAGCTTACTAAAGTCCTCCACATACTGGCCAACTGTCCGTCCACCTTGGCACAAGTTGTGAAACTCACGCTTCTTCATGGCCATAGCTCCTGCTGAAACATGGGCAGTACGGAAAGCCTGCTGAAACTGGTCCCATGTGACAGTGTCGATAGGGAAAGTGGCTGTGAAATTCTCCCACCATGATGTTGCGGGTCCATCAAGCTGATGTGCGGCAAACTTCACCTTTTCCGCATCTGTGCATCCTGCCGTGGTCAACTCCCTTGCTGTCTTGCGGAGCCAATCATCTGCTACTATAGGCTCAGTGCTACTGGAGAACACCGGCGGATTCAGCCTAAGAAAACGGGCTAAGTGGTCAACAGGTGGTGGTGGTGGGTTGTTTTTGTTGTTGTTCCCCTGATTCTGATTCTGGACTAGCAGCTGCATCAACGTACTCTGCTGCTGGATCAACTGAGTGAGCTCCGGTGGGAAGGTAAATCCGGGGTCACGTCTCGGAGGCATTTGATGGGTTTAGAAAAGATGAGATTTAAGAATAGAGAGGGGTCTAAAGAGAAAACACTACCCATATGCACATGAGGCAATTGCAAACAATATCATTTCATTCAATCAAACAAAGGCATACAATCGGTCTAACTATCGCAAAAGTGCTTAGACTACTATATTTACATGGTGGAATACTACTACTGATGGGGTGGTCTACTAGAAATATTCTTCGGTTGCAGACTCCATGATATCCGCTCCAGCTTCATCAACATAGTCATCATCGCTATCGTGTGGGTCCGAGTCGGTGTCGTCGATGATGATGTAGTCTTCCGGGAGAATCTCCTTGGGTTCTCCGTCTTCTTCTACTGGTGTAGGGCCTCCCATAAATATTTCGATCTTCATGGTTAGGTCGGCATTCTTATCCACTAGTACTTCGATTTCCTCTTCATAATCTTCATGTGTAGCCTTGAGTTATTCCTCCAGTTCCGTGATTCTTGTCCTCGCCTTCTTCAGATCTATCATATCTGCGCACATCTGGTTCTCCTGTCGTCAAATGTGCTGGTTTAACTCCTGGATGAAAGCTGTGATTGATCTATCCTTCTTGGTGTTGATCATCTCCCATTGCTCATCTCGGCGCCCACAAATCTGGTAGATAGTATCCTTGAGATCATTGCGGTAAACTTCTCCAATACGTCCCATGGCGATGTGAGCTGCCATGCTCTTTCCTAGACTCCAGGTTGGTGCATCAAAAGAAAACTCTATGGGCTTGGTGACTGGCATGAACATCCTTCCTAGAACTTGAACTTGAATCATCCAGCGCTCTTCTTCAGGCAAAGTGGCGGTGTAGGTTCCGGTGAAGCTTGATACTCCGATGTTCAGGTATCTAGTGACTTCCTTCAAATGACGTCCAAAGAGTGTATCTTCATCCGGTTGCATGAACTTGTTCCTTGCATCCGCCATCCTAAAAGAGTAGAAAAGATGAGGAGTCAGAATGAGAAGAGTGAGTAGTGATCTAGGGCTTTAGCTTAGTGGTCGTGTCCTACAGTCAGCGTGTGCTCTGATACCATCTTGTAGCGACCAGACCTCAAATGGTCCAATCTCTGTGCTCCAGTGTCATCCCTGGATCAGTAATGCTGACATCGCACAGTACTTGAAGGATTTATAACAGAGTAGCAATCACACACTTATTACATCGAGTGTCTCAAAAGAGAGCTTATTACAATAAATATGGCTTGAGGCCATCTAATAACGATAACAGCGGAAGGCTTGGAAGATAAGTGAGTC
Organism: Triticum urartu; assembly: GCF_003073215.2. Lineage (NCBI taxonomy): Eukaryota > Viridiplantae > Streptophyta > Magnoliopsida > Poales > Poaceae > Triticum > Triticum urartu. The sequence goes on along the minus strand of NC_053023.1, from coordinate 136,762,155 downwards.
CATCAACTCCAACGGCATCACTGAGTATAGAACAACGACCTAAAGGCACCTTACTCGTCGTCTGAAAAGTCTGCAACATGAACGTTGCAGCCCGAAAACGGGTCAGCACATGGAATATGCTGGCAAAGTAACACATAGAGAATAATGGAAGAATAAACTATACTACATGCATATTTGGCTGGTGGAAAGCTCTATGGTTACAAATTTTGCGTAAAGCCAATTTTTCCCCACTACAAAGGAATAAATTTAATTTAACTATTATGGTAGTTGTTAAACATTGAAAGTGTAGACACGCTCTCAATCCCAATTAAGCATCAACATTAAAACCCAACAATATTAATTAAAGTAACATGATGAGATTCACATGATAATCCAAGTACTAGATACTCAAGTTGTTCATAACCGGGGACACGGCTAACCATGATTAGTTTATACACTCTGCAGAGGTTTGCGCACTTTTCACACAAGACTCGATCTCCTCCGTTGGGATTCTCGCACTACATGGTGTTTGAGAAAACGGATGACCGAGACATAGTCTTTCAGAAGTGCTAGCACCTTACAATCGGGTAGACCGTTACACCTACTTTGCCCTACATCTGCTAGTCTACCACTGTAAGAGTTCGCACGACTTAATCAACTATGCTAGAGCCCATAGTAGCTTGTGGCTGCACACAGAAGTTTCTAGTATGAATAATCTCATGATCCCTTTGAGCCTGGGTGGTGGTCCAAAAGAAAACATGCAATCACTGGAATACCCAGGTGCCTCAATCCACCCAGATGTGTGTTTAAGTTGCCACCTTAGATAAACCATTAATTGTCAATCTCACATCTGTCATGGATACACTCACCCAATCCACGTCTACTAGCATAGCATAGCAATATAAGTAAACGTAGAAGTATCTCCCAGGGTTTGATAATAAAACAGGTAATGGGTTCTACCTCATCTACTTCCCAAAAAACCCAATTTAATTTGATCCTAATCATGCAATGTTTGAGGATTGATCTAATGCAATAAAAATTGGGTAGTAGGAGGTATGATCAAAGTGTTACTTGCCTTGCTGATGATCCGCAAAACCTAGCGATTCGAAGTAGCAAGCGGCGCACTCCGGGTACTCTATCGCAAACAAACAAGCATACAATAGGTACTCATCTAATGCACAGGTAAAACTCAAATAAGAGATCTAACCAGAAAGTTCAACTTAAGAACTCCGGTTGGCAAAAAGAATCAAATCGAACGAAGCAACGAAAGTCAAACGGCAAAAGAAACAAGCTTCATTTACTATTCTGGTTCTAGGTCAAATTTTATAGAGGCAAAAACTTGTTTGAGTTGGTTAAACGGAAAGAGGGTTTCGATATGAAACTCCAGGCGCTTGAATCACCTGATTCCGATAAATGAGCGAAAAGTTATACTAGAACGAAAATCGGATCAGAAATCGCGATTAGAAATAATCGCGGAAAATCCAAGAAAAAGAAAAACGACGAACAGATTAATGAACGAACGTTCGTTATCTGGATCTAAACTATGAACGTGTTCGTTAAAACGAACGAATGAGCGAACGCTCGCTAATTAACCTAAACAAAAAAAAAAACCGATCTAATAAAAAACGAAAACTAAAAAAACGAACGAAAACCGGCGAAAACCAACGGTTTTCTAAAAAACCGGCGGCGGGGTCAACCTCGGCGGGCGGGTCCGGCGGCGGTGGCGGCAGCGGCTGGGGTTGGGCGCGGCTAGGGTTTGGGGCGCGGCGCTCGGGTGGGCTGAGGCGGCCAGGGGTGGCGCTATATAAAGGCCCCCGGCCAGAGGAGTCCTGGCCGATCTCGGCCCGTAGTCGGTTCGTTTTTTTAATTATTTCACGCAGAAAAACAAACAAAAGAAATACTAAACGGACTCCAAAAATCCCGAAATAAATTTTCCCCGGCTTCTAAAATCAAGCCTCACAGGATGAACATTTATTTGGGGCCAAAATGCAATTTTGAAAACGTGCATTTTCCTAAATTCAAATAAAATAGCAAATAAAACCAAAATAAAATCTTATTTGATTTTATTATTAAATCTTCAATATTTCTTTATTTTGGGAAAGTCATTTTATTCCCTCTCTCATATGTTAGTGATAGAAACAATTGAAGATAAAATAAATAAAATCAAATGATCCTATTTTCAAAATTTGAGAAAACTCAAATATGAAAATAACGAAATCCCCAACTCTCTCCGAGGGTCCTTGAGTTGCGTGAAATTTCTAGGATCAACCAAAATGCCATAAAATATGATATGTAATGATGATCTAATGCATAACATTCCAAATTGAAAATTTGGGATGTTACATTGACTTGACCCATTCCGTTAGCTTAGCACTCGATCGTTTAGTATTCTGCTATTGCTTTCTGCATGACTTATACATGTTCCTATGACTATGAGATTATGCAACTCCTGTTTACCGGAGGAACACTTTGTGTGCTACCAAACATCACAACGTAACTGGGTGATTATAAAGGTGCTCTACAGGTGTCTCTAAAGGTACTTGTTGGGTTGGCGTATTTCGAGATTAAGATTTGTCACTCCGATTGTCGAAGAGGTATCTCTGGGCCCACTCGGTAATACACATCACTTAAGCCTTGCAAGCATTGCAACTAATTAGTTAGTTACGGGATGATGTATTACGGAACGTGTAAAGAGACTTGCCAGTAACGAGATTGAACTAGGTATTGAGATACCAACGATCGAATCTCGGGCAAGTAACATACCGATGACAAAGGGAACAACGTATGTTGTTATGCGGTCTGACCGATAAAGATCTTCGTAGAATATGTGGGAGCCAATATGAGCATCTAGTTTCCGCTATTGGTTATTGACCGGAGACGTGTCTCGGTCATGTCTACATAGTTCTCGAACCCGTAGGGTCCGCACGCTTAACGTTTCGATGACAGTTATATTATGAGTTTATATGTTTTGATGTACCGAAGGTTGTTCGGAGTCCCGGATATGATCACGGACATGACGAGGAGTCTCGAAATGGTCGAGGCATGAAGATTGATATATTGGAAGCCTATATTTGGATATCAGAAGTGTTCCGGGTGAAATCGGGATTTTACGGGAGTATTGGAGGGGTTACCGGAACCCCCCGGGGGTTAATGGGCCATAGTGGGCCTTGGTGGAGAAGAGGAGGGGTGGCCAGGGCAAGGGCCACGCGCCCCTCCCCCCTAGTCCGAATAGGACAAGGAGAGGGGGCGGCGCCCCCCCTTTCCTTCTTCTCCTCCTCCTCTTTCCCCTTCTTCTCCTAATCCAACAAGGAAAATGGAGGGAGTCCTACTCCCGATGGGAGTAGGACTCCTCCTGGCGCGCCCCCTCCTGGCTGGCCGCACCTTCCCCCTTGCTCCTTTATATACGGGGGCAAGGGGGCACCCTAGAGACACAACAATTGATCGTTTGATCTTTTAGCCGTGTGCGGTGCCCCCCTCCATCATAGTCCACCTCGATAATACTATAGCGATGCTTAGGCGAAGCCCTGCGTCAGTAGAACATCATCATCATCACCATGCCGTCGTGCTGATGAAACTCTCCCCCAACACTCGGCTGGATCGGAGTTCGAGGGACGTCATTGGGCTGAACGTGTGCTGAACTCGGAGCTGTCGTACGTTCGGTACTTGATCGATCGGATCGTGAAGACGTACGACTACATCAATCGCGTTGTGCTAACGCTTCCGCTTTCGGTCTACGAGGGTACGTGGACAACACTCTCCCCTCTTGTCGATATGCATCACATGATCTTGCGTGTGCGTAGGATTTTTTTAAAATTACTACGTTCCCCACCAGTATTTTTCAAAAACGTTCATCGTGTATTAAAGAATTCAATGTGCACTTCTAAAAATCATTGTGTAAACTAAAAAAATTCACCGTGTAGCAAAAAATGTTCATTGTGTATTAAAAGCTTCAACGCGTATTTTAGAAAATGTTAATCATGTAATCCAAAAACAATCATCATGTATTAAAAAATTGTTCATCATGTATTGAAAAATATTCATCATTTATTTGAAAAAAAAGGAAGAAATGAAAAATAGAAGTATAACATATATACAAATGATTTGTGTTTAAAATGCCTCCGTTCACCCGGCTGATCTCTTGAGTGCGTCGACCGCTTCCGTAGTCGGTGGATCTGCTTATAATCGGATGGCTCGGGGAGCGACCTCTAGATTTTTGCAACTGGGGGGCTATTGCAAAATTTTCACTGCAACATCTTGTCGGTTGCAGACCAAGGTGATGTTGGCCGTCGGGCAGCTACTCGACGCGGCGTCTATGGCATTATCCCCAGAGGAGGAGGAGGAGGCGCGGAATTGATCGGGGAGTAGGCAAAGTTGCGGGCATCTGTGGTCGGCGCAGGAGGAGCTCCATGGTCGCAGTTGCAAGCTCGGGGCAAACGGTTGTACGGGGCTCAGATGAGCCTAGGGAGGGCTAGATCCAGACGTGGGGAAGGTCGGGGACGAGGTGTTGGCCTTCTGGCAGCTGCTCAAGGCGACACCCATGGTGTTGTCCCCTCGAGAAAAGAGAGAGGTTGAGAGCTGACAGAGAGAAGCAATGACAAAAGAGAGGAGCCGGACAACATGGGACGGCAACTGGGGACGCAGAATTGGCTTGATCTGGACCAATCAGCTCATGGATTTTGCAACATCACTGTTGTTTCTAAAACATGGCTTGTGTTGTATAGGCGAGGGTCTACGAGTTCACAGGATTTTTGTTGCAAGTGCAAAAGAGTCTATATTTCAACAAAAATAAGGGAAAATAATGGTGCAATAGTTTTGCAACAAGGTCCTTGTTGCAGAGGCCTGAGTGCCTTTGCTGGAAATAAAAAAATAAGGGCTTTGTAGTTTCGCAACAAGGCCCTTGTTGCAAAGGGTTGAGCGCAACATGAGACTTGTTACAAATCGTTGGGTTTGTGTGGAGGAAGATTATTCTGTCTCCATATGTTACGGCTCTTATTTTCTTTCGAAATTGGAAACAAGAAATAAATGAAGTAGAGTGGAACAAGGGAAAATGATATCACTCAACCGACGAATGTTTTGTGCGCGTTGACCTCCTCCATGGTTGTCAAATTTGATTTGGATCGAACTGACTCGGAAGAAATCTCTATCCTAGTACAGTTTCTTGCAAATTGCCCCTTGTTTCAGCTAGCTTGACCGAAACAAATGGTCTGTTGTAGATAGAGCATTCCCGACCAGCAACCAAGCCGAGCACCCCTGCATGTAGGTTGTCATCCCCGAGTGTTGTCGCCTGTAGATCATTGTCGTCGAGCACCACTGCCTATTGGTCATTTTCTCTAAGTGTCGCCGCCTAGTTGAGCGCCGCTGCCTATAGGTCGTCACCGCGAGCACATCCGTGCCGGATCTTCGCCGTCAAACTACTCCCACAGACCGGATCAGCAGATCCGGCGATCCATCATGTCGCCGTGGAGCGCCATCAACCTCATCGTCGTCCTGGCACAACCAGCGCTAGCAGCAGCCACATCACCACATTGTACGTCCACTCCCATTCCAAGTTTCTGCAACAACAACAACAACATCATCATCATCATCATCATTGCGGAATGGCGGCAGCGAAAGACGACTGTGTTAGTGCGCAATTCGACAAGAGATGTTGTTGTCATTTTTACAACAAAGGTCTTGTTATAGAAAATTAGAAGCGGTGGGAGATGTGTTTGCAATTTTTTCAACAAGGGGTGCGGAAAATTAGAGAAAAAGAGGTTTTGCAGCAGGGGATTTGTTGTAGGAAATTAGAGAAGAGAAGGTTTTGCAAAAAAGGTCTTGTTGCAGAAAATTAGAGAAGAGGAAGTTTTGCAACAAGAGTATTCAGAAAATTAGAAAAGAGGAACTGATGGCTCGCGTCACACAATCAAGCGACTCGCAAGACAGCATCTTTTAAAAAGATTTGCGGACCCAAGCGTAGCACGCCCCAAAGAGAAGGTGAAAACTAAAATAGAAACAAAGAAAAGAAAACATGAAAAGAAAAATAACTGAAAACAAAATTGTAGAAAACCCCTAAAAGACAAGGCCCCAATAAACCAAAAAAACCAGAACAAACAAGACAAGTGTTTTCTTCTTCCCAAAAACCTACCTACTTGGGTCGTGGCCCGTGTGGAAGCGCCCGAGGTAGCCCGTAGAGATCTCCTTGGCAGCGTGCTTAGCAGGGCAATCCTATTCGGCTCGCAAGCCGCTTGGGAGCGACCACGTGCGCATCCCCCCGATATACGACTCGAGACCTCCAAACAACTCCTGCCCCCGTGCGTCGCCTTTAGCGCACGGGGGAAACCCTAACCGCACCGCCAGCCGCCCCTCCCCGCTCCTCCCCTACTTCGCCGCCACCGGAGGGGACACCGGCGAAGCCCACGTGGTCCCCAGGGAAGGTGGCGGCGGAGCGTCATCGTTGTTCTTGCGCAGATCTCGCAGTGGCCGATGACGTGCGGCAGTGTTCCGCCGGTGGTTGGCGCCTGCTGCCCGTGGGGCGGCGTCCCTCATGGCGGTGGGGCTGCCCCTGAACGGCGCTTGGTGGTGGCCACGTGGCGGCGCACAGGTGGGCCTGATCTAGGCTTTCGGTCTGGGCCCTCGTCATGGCGGCGCTTGCCGTTGCCCTCGGCCATGAGGCGTGGTTCGGGACGGGTCGAGCACCGGTGGTGCTGGCCAGGACGCACGCTGGCAGCGCCCTACTTCATCTCGCGTCGTCTCGCTGGCTAATGGTGGTGGTCATTTTCTTCGTTAGAGATGGCCAGCCAGAGGCTTGGTGCTCCGATCTCGAGATCCATCATCCAGTCCTGATTGCGAGTTGGGGAGACATGGTTGCCAGTGAAAACTGAGCCGTTGGCAGGCGATGGTGGCATTCTATGCCGTTACCTTGATGGAGGCATCATCGTGTAACTACTGTTGACCCACTCGTGCTGCTCTGGGGGAAACCCTAGGATCTGGTGTTCTAGATCGGACGATGGCGGCATTGCGGTGCCGTTTCTCTCTTGGGAGCATCGTTTGTGGAGCAGCGCTGGAAGTCAGAGGCAGGAGGTGGAGCGGCTTCGTCTTGTACGGAGCTTCGGTGGAGATGTTAAGTCATGCCTGACCGACAGGTGCTACGCTTTGTCATGCCTGGTCGGCAGGTGCTACGCACGACAGATCTTCCAAAGACTTCAAGCTGTGTCGGCTGGTGATACTTGGCAGCATGGTGCTGAGGCGTATCAGTGGCGACCGCGACGTGCACAGCTGTTTGCGCGCAGGGAGGAGGTGCCGTTGGGCGCCGTGGTGGCGTCGACGACAGCTAGGCCGAGCAAGGTTGATGCATCAGTAAGTTCTGAAGATGGAGCGGTGGCAGTTGGCGGCGGCGGCCTCTGAGAGCACGCCGGACCGGCAAGACCATGCCCGACAGGCGTCCTGGATGGGTCCTCTATGTCTTAAATGTTAGTTTTGGCTGCGATGTATGTTTGGTATTAGGCTCAGTCTATCTGCGCCCCTTCATCAACTGGATAGGTGTAGCGACAGTTTGTTGCTTAGATGGCGGCTTTAGTCTTACTGTGGTATTACTTTGTAAGGTCTTGTGAGAATAATTAATAAAATGGCCGTATGCATCGTCCAGATGCAGAGGCCGGGGGTCATCCTCCTTTTCTAGAAAAAAATGTGCGCATCCCCCAACTACCCCAACGTGCATTTTCTCTCTTCTGTGTTTTTTCTACTTTATTCATTCTCTGTCTTTCCTTTCCTTTTTCATTTTTCATTTTTATCATGCTTGTTTTTTCTTTCTTTTTATCTTTTATTTTCATTTTTCGAACATCTTTTTCACATTTAGTGATAAATCAGGAACATTTTCGAAATGATGAACATTTTTTAATTCATAAATATTTTTTATGTAATCATGAACGTTTATACAAACTCATGATTTAAAAAATAGTTAATTGGTTTACAATTAGCAAACTTTTTTTGTTAAATTCAAGAAAATGTTTAAAAATTTTGAACATGTTTTTGAAACTCATGAACATTTTTTGAATCTACAAACATTATTTTCAATTCATGATCATTTTTGTTTGGCGAACATGTTTTTGTAATGCATGATCATTTATTTGTAATTATCAAACATTTTTTGAATCAATGAACATTTTTCAATTCAAGAACATTTTCTATGTTTGTGAATGTTTCTTAAAAACTAAATGAACATTTTTTAATCCACAAAAGTTTGTGCAAAGTCATGATCATTTTTTTGCATGCGTGTAAAATCACAAACATTTTTTCAGTTCCTAGAACTTAATTTGAATTTGAGAACATTTTTCGAACTAGCAAACCTTTTTTGAATTTGTTGAGACAAACTCAAACTCGTAATGTTTTGTTGAAATTCAATTTTCGTTCTGAAATTCTAACCCATTGCTTTTGAATCATACAATCATTTGAAACTCTGAACTGTTTTTAAGACCTGAACAATTTTGTAGATGAAATAACATTACAAAAATATAAAAAGAAAGAAAAAATATAGGGGCGCCCAGCCCCCCAATATGGCCTTCCCAAAAGCACGCGCTGGTGGAGCAGGGGCTGCGCGCTAGATTGCTACCCAGCTACCAGCGCGTGAAATAGAGAGCATGATTGGATTGCTATCAATATTTGGCTATTGGCAATTTTATATGAGATAGACAAGACAACTTGATACCCAACCAATGAGTAGCCAGTATTTGACACAATGTCAAACATTGACATGACAATTTTTGACACCAAACCAATTATACTCACAATCTCCATGCTCAACACCTGGCTAAATCCTATTCGGCGCCCTCTGTGCCCGATACAGCACAACTCGCAATCCGACGCATACCCCCCCCCCCCTCTCTCTGCTGGGCCGGCCCATCTAGCTTTCTTTCTCTGTTTTTTGAAAACGCAAAAAAAGTCTGCTAGTGCTGTGATTAGAACACAGGCACGTCGTACTTAACTGCAAGCTACGGTAACCACCCTACCATTCCCAACTGTACGTGCTACTTTCATCTTTTTTATTACTTTACTTCCTTTTTTTCTTCTGTTTTCGTTTTTGTTTTTTGCCTTTTCTTCTTCCTCGGTTCGTTGAACTTTTTATCAAACTCGATTAACTTTTTATCATATTCGGTGAACTTTTTTTCAAATTCGATTAATTTTTTTCAAACTTGATGAACTTTTCCATATTCAATTTACTACTTTTCAAATTCGATGAACTTCTTCCGAATTGGACGAACTTTTTTAAAATTCGATGAATTTGTTTTTCAAATTTGACAAACTTTTTCGTAATTCAATGAACTTTTTCAAATTCGATGAATTTTTTTCCATTTTTATGAACTTTTTCGAATTTTGATGAACTATTTTCAAATTTAATGAATTTTTTTTTCAAATTCGATGAACGTTTGGTAAAATTCGACGAACTTTTTTCAAAATCGATGAACTTTTTCCCAAGAACAAGAAATAATACTGTGCCATCTGGTTATTGTTTTCCCTAAGAAAACGAGTACATACTGTAGCATATTAGCGAGAGAAAGAAAACAAGCAATGGAGCGGGAGCCAAGGATCGAGTGAGCGAGGCGCGGGGTGCAGCGATTGACTGAGCGGCAGGGGCCAGCGAGCGGGCGAGCGGCAGGAGCAAGCTAGCGAGCAAGCGTTGCTGGGCCAGGCCCAGTCAAGCGACACGGGCGTTGCGTTCGCCAACAGGCGTTGAAGGCGCCAAGGAGGAGGTCTCCAAAACCTGTTAGCCGATGATGATATGTATCGCTCTAAGCGAGCTACAAGCCTTCATGTCGCTCAAGTATGTAGCACCCTACTAGGGCCTTGGCCCCCGCGCGAGTATCAACCAGCGAGTGGGAGACGTGAGTATACACATTATCCTACAAAAAACACGAGTATCCGAATGATTTATGGTTTCTTTTTCCCTCTTTTTTGATTTTTGATTTTTTGTATTTAACGTATGGTTTTTATCCTTGTTTTTTTGGTTTCTTTATATTTTTCTGTAATACAAATAGTTTTCTAATATACAGTCAACATTTCGCAAAATACACACTGAAGAACTTTTAAAGGGTGAACCTTTTTTCATGTACACACTGAAAAACTTTTAATATATTGTGATTATTTTGTAATATATGGTGAACAATTTACAAATATACACTGAACAACTTTTCATTATATCGTGGACATTTTTCAATATATGGTGAACAATTTTTCAAACATAGACACTGAACAAAAAGACTTATGTACATTGAACATTCTTAAGATAAGGTGAATATTTTTTTCAAATACACTTTGACCAACATTTTATTATACGTGAAGCTTTTTTAATATATGGTGAATATTTCTTCAAATACTCACACTAAATAGAATTTTTTATGTACATTGAACAATTTTTTAAAATATATAGTGAATTGTTTCCTAATACTGAACATTTTCGAAATGCAAGTCATATCTGATACATTAAAAAATATGATTGTATATACATACCCTTTTTGTATGGAAAGGAATCATACTAGGAAACCGCTAGTATATTTTTTTTGGAAAACAATTATTGCCCGCTAAACATAGGCAAAAAACAGAGAAACCTAGGCGAGCAACCGATCCATGGTCTCCTGGATAGTTGGGAGCGGTGCTAGCCACCGGGCTCGCGTCGGGTTCCCCATAAAGTAGGAGGGCGCAATATAATATTTTTTTTGAGCGTAATAACTTTATTCCTCAAATAACAGCAAGATCGTTTACATAATGGTGGAGAATAAAGTTAGGGACGATGGTCTCCCACTCTTCTGATTTACTAATGCTGAAACAGTGCTTTGCTAAACCATCCGCTATCAAGTTTGCCTCTCTAGTACAATAATCAAGACTGATAGAAGCATAATCCATTGACATGAGGGAGCATTCTGCTATGATTGGGACATCCACTCCCATGTAGGCATTAGGATCAGATATGGCCTCCAGCGCAGTCAAACTATCAGACTCGATGATAAGCTTCATACAACCCAGTTTCGCTGCTAGGTACAGACCACATCGAATAGCAAATAATTCAGCTGAACCTGCACTAGACACATGTGGTAGGACATGAGTTGTTGCCCCCAGAAATTTGCCATGGTCATCTCGTGCAACAGCTCCGCAAGCTCCTGTGAACTTATCCTCATGAAATGATGCATCGACATTGATTTTTACAACTCCCGCACTTGGCTTCTTCCATACATGATCAATCCTACGTATAGGCTGGTTTGGTGAATGAGCACGAACAAAATTTGTGGCAAGTACTTGAATAGAAATAGCTGTTTGATTCGGTGTCTGTACTGTCTCCCCTCTTGTACGTTGCCTTCTTTGCCACCAAATGAACCACATGGCCACCAAAATAAATTCGGCTGTTGGTATAGTATGTGCCACTGTGCGCAGCCGAATCAATATATCTAGGGTGATAGAGCCGGATCGGTCTTGCCGAGCGGCTTGTTTAATCACCTCCGATAGTCCTAGAGCAGTCCACACTTCAGATGCACGGATACACATAAATAGACAGTGCTGGATATCCTCTAGACCAATTTTGCACAGCGGGCATTGCGGGATCAATTTTGCACAGGAGGGCGCAATATAATTGACGTGAAACGACCCCGATTTTCAACTGTTTTCCCCTGTTTCCCTCTGTTTACTCGTTTTTTTCTTTTATTCCTTTTTGGTACATTTTTATTCAGTTTTCTCAGCGGGGTTTATTTTTTTCTGTTTTTGGTTTTGTTTCCTAATTTATTCTCTATTTTTTAGTTTTTCTTTATTTCTTACATTTTCCCATTGTTTTTCCTTTATTATTCATTTTCCTTCTTTTTTTCTTTTTTATTCTTTCCTGCTTTTCAACGACTTTTTTTTTCTTTTTCTTTATTTCCTTACCGATTTTCCCCGTTTTCTGTTCTTCTTGCCTTTGTCTCTTCGGATTTATTTATCATTTTTATTTTCTTTTCCTCCTTTCACTTTATTCTTTGTTTCTTTTGGATTTCAGTATACATTTTTTGTATATGTCAAGACCATTTATCTAATACACGTTTAACAATTTTCCAATACAAATTTAACATTTTTTAAATGCATGGCCAACATGTTTACACATTTTAAACATTTTTCCAAATGCTTGATTAACATTTTTCAAATACAGTTTTTAAAAAATTGATATATGGTCAACATTTTTTTCTATACACATTTTTTATTTTTTAAGAGCTTGACTAAAAAATTCGAATATATATTAACAATATTTGAATACATGGTTCCTATACACTCTTTAAAAAAACAAATGCTAGATTAAAATTATTCAAGTAGGATTTTAACATTTTTAAACATTTTCAAGTGTTCGGTTAACATTAAACATGTTCAACATTTTACTATACACAAATAACATTTTTGAAATGCTTGATTAAGTTTTTTCACACACGTGTTCAACATTTTTCAAATGCTTTACGAACATGCTTTTTAAATACAAGATTAACGTTTTTTAATACATGGTCAGCATTTGCACTATACACATTTGAAAATTTTCAAATGTTTTATTAATATTTTGCACATACTTGTTCAACATTTCTTCAAATGCTTGATTAACATTTTTTTCAAATACATCATGAAAGCTTTTTCATACATGGTCAAAAAATCTATAAACATTTGACATTTTTCAAATGCTTTATTAACATTTTTAACATACTTGTTAAAAAAATTAAGTGCTTGATTAAAAAAATCAAAACCAAGATTAACATTTTGTAATACATGGTTAACATTTTTGTATACACATTTAACATTTTGCAAATGCTTGATTAGCATTTTTACATACTTGTTCTACATTTTTGGTAAATGCTTGATTAAGTTTTTCTGAAAATACATGATCAATGTTTGTATATGTGATAAATATTTTCTCTATAAACATAAACATTTTTTAAATGCTTGGTTAAAAGTTTTCTAATGCTTCATGTAGAGTGTTTTTTGTAATATATCGTGGACAACTTTTTGAAAATATTAGGCTACGCTTGCGCAACTTCGGTGGGTCAGAACGCGCCCTGGCTATAAACGAGGTATTGCCACGCCTGTGTGGGAAAGGTGTAGCGTGCACCGAGTGGCTCCCCTACGCTCAAACTTGAGCTACCACAACCGCATAGGTGCGGTGCAGGGCTCCCCTATTTGTTTTCGTTTTTTTTCTTTTTTGTTTTATATTTTTGTTTTTTGCTTCTTTCCAAAAGTTCAGGGTTTCAAAAGAAGTTAAAAAATTTATAAAAAAAAATCAATAGGGCAAAAAAACATAAATTGAAAAATTGATTTTATTGGTTTTGATGAACATTTTCTGAACTTTTTTGAAAATATTATAATTAAAATGAACATTTTTTTATTTTATGAAGATAACTCAAATTCAATGAACATTTTTTATGAATTTGATGGAAAAATTGAATTCAAAAACATTTTCGACTTCTATGAACATTTTTTAAATTTGATGAACATTTTTTGGTGTTTATGGATATTTTTTCGTATTCAATAAACAAACTTTGATTTCAAAACATGTTCACCTTGATTTCAAAAAATATTTGAATTTCAAAAGATGTTACCCGATTTGTAAAAATGTCGTAGGATTTCTGAAAATGCTATTGAAATTTGGGAAGACCAAAGAAAAAAGGAAAGAAAGAAAGAGAAAACTAAAATGAAAAAGATAAAGGACAAAAGAAAAAGAGTAAAAACCAAAGAAGAAACCAAAAGAAAAAACCTGGTTGAACATTCCCAAAACCCTGACTGAGCTAGTTAGCCCGGCCCCCATGTACGCAGCGGGGGCGGGACCTCCTATTTCCCTCTTTAAGCGTCGTGGAAGCGAACCGTCGCTCACTACAACACTTAGTGGGCCGGCCCATGAACCGTCAGCACACCGAAGTATTGTAGCGCGAAAACCCACCAAAAAATTGGTTGTCAAGGGGAATCAAACTCACCCCACAACATTCATGAAACAGTTTGGCTACCACTAGATCATATAGATGGTAGTGACTAGGGCCACAAACGAGCCGAGTTTGAGCGAGTTGGATTAGGCAATACTAAAATTCAAGAGAGCTCTAACCGAGCGTAGCTCAAGGTCGATCCGTAGCAAGTGGCTCGTGCTCAGCTCGTAACGATCTCGAGCTAATTTCGAGATAAATAAGATGATATTTTTTCAATAATCTAAGATAAATTATCAAATAAGGTAGGACACAACACAATGTAAGAAATCATTATATGATTGAACTTATTCTCTATCAAATGAAGGTTAGTACTTAATAGCAAGAGATCATGGATAACCTAGGAAGAGAAGAAAATGAATGTGGGTCTGCTCTCAAATTTGGGCCAAATAACATGACATTTAACACATGACTGACTACATACCATATTGGGGCTAATTTTTCTCCATACTTAATTAAGCTTTCATGTTTGGTAGTAGGTAAAATGGAGAAAATCGTACACAATATATATGATAACTTTTTTACTATCTATATGTAATAAATTATCCCATTTGTTTTTACTATGTATCAAAATTATGATATTGAGTTAAAATTGAGTGAGCCAACATTTGCTCAAGATCATCTCGTTTCTCGATCGACCTACATAAAGTGTTTATACTCAAACTCATTTATTTTTTAGATAATCTCGAGTCGATCCAAAATATGAGTCGGTCTCGAGCGGCTCACAAAGCTCGAGCTTTTCTTGCAGCCCTAAGTGATTGATTGCAATGCTTAAGAACAATTGTAGCCGCACTATTTGAATCGAACTCGCATATTCAAAAAAGTTCATTAAATTGAAAAGGTTCACTAATTTGAGAAAAAAGTTCAAGAATTTTAAAAAATGATGGTGAGTTTGAAAAAAGTTCATTGATTTTGAAAATTATAGTGAGCTCGAAAAAGTTTAACAATTTTGATTAAAAAGTTCATTGATTTTGAAAAAAAGCCTAAGAAATTAAACAATAGTTCCCAATTTTTTTAAGAAAGCCCATAGATTTTCTAAAATGTCCATCAATTGTGCAAAAAAAAATATCATCAAATTGAAAAAACATCAATTTCCAAAAAAGGTTCTAAAAAATAGAAAAAAGTCATTAATTTGGGGGGGGGGAATCATTGAATTGAAAACTGTTCATCTAATTTGACAAAAGTTCACGCAATTTGAAAAAAAACACAAATTTGAGAAAAGTTCATCACTTTTGGGAAAAAATCACAAAATATGAAAAATTTCTTTGATTTTGAAAAAAATCACAAACTTGGAAGAAGTTCATCAATTTTTTAAAAAAGATCACGAATTTTAGAAAAATTTCATTGATTTGGATAAAAAGGTCATGAATATTTAGAAAAAATTCTGTCGATTTTGAAGAAAAAGATCATCGACTTAAAATCACGCATTGAAGAAAAAGAAACATGAACTTGAGAAAGAGCAAAAGAAAAACAAAGTTAATATGCACAAGTCGATGTCATAGTGGTTAGTGCGCTGCGCTATGTATGTGCCATTTTTTAAATAATCTTTATACAAATTTTGAAATATGTTAGCGTATTTTTTTATTGTTTCATGCCATTCTACAAATGTAGATTAAAAAATTTTAAATATCCACACCGTTTTAAAAATGTGTATACGGTGTAAAAAATGTTCGCTCTGTTTAGAAAAATCATGCCATTCAAATAATGTTGTAGTGTATTTGAAAATTTACTAATACGTATTGGAAAAAATGAAAAAAACATTAATTTGAAAAAATTGTAATAGTGTGTTTCAAAAATATCAAATATGATCATAAGTTCCAGATGTACACGGAAATATACAATGTGTATTCAGAAAGTAGACATCAAAACATCTCTTTTAAATGTTAACCACATATTTTAAAAATGTTAATGTACAAAAATGTTCCTGGTGTATACGTGAATGTACAATGTGTATGAAAAAGTAGACATGTGTTAAATAAAAAATCAAAGAATGGCTATGAAAGTTGAAGAAAGAAACAAAGAAACTAAAGACAAAAAAACCAAAGAAAACGAAAAAAAACCCGAGAAAACCCAAAGGAAATTGATGCAGATAGTGAAAAACGATAAAAAGAAAACCACTGAGAAAATAAAAACTAACGTGACAGGTATAATACTAGGCCATCCTAGTAGCACCACACCAGAGGCAAGACCGAGTTAAGTCTCGCAACGGGCTAGAAATAGCTCTGGCGCAGATTTTACTCTGTTTGGCACATGCTGATCAGGTTATACTACTAGTTTATATTACTACTTCTATGGTGGATAGTATCATATGTGTGATAACACATAGACCTTCATTTATTATCTTGTAGAGGCTTTTTTTGGAACAACTAGTAGTTCTTTTTTCATGAGGAATGCTATAGGATGGTATCATATTATGTTACTATAAATGCCCATCTCTTTTTTAGTTATTTGTCACATCATTTTGTTTTATGTGACATGCATGTATGTTACTCTCACTATGATTGCTTAGCTTTTGTGCTACTCCTTATATAACACTTTTTTTGAGAGAATGCAAATTGTGTGTCTTACCTTTATAGAAGGCAAATGGTGAAATACAAGAAAGATAGACAGCTCCCACCACAACCCACTAAGTAGAAAATCTAACACCAACTCGAACACAAACACACACAAATACAACCACAACGTGAAAGCGCCTGAACTAAAATGATCTTCAAGACCATGCCTCGACCAATGTCGGTTGCCTCCGAAGAACAACAACTCCAAAGTAACTATTTTTGTCAACACACCAACCACCCTTAGCGCCTAAAAGAGTTGGCAGGTGGGTGGAGGGACTCAGAGGAAGCCATCATCTTGGATTTACCTACGACGGCGTGCATAATGCCCTTGAAGAACAATTCAGAAACCGTGATGAACAACAAAGGAACGCAACAGGACCTCCAAGCCATGTCTCAAAGAAATGATGCTCCCAAAGGAGGAACGACGTTGAGGATGTCATCATCGCTAATCTAGGTCTAAATGTAGGCTTTTACCTGGAGACAACAAACCGAGAGAGAGAGAGAGAGCGATATACTAACACACAACAACGACGCTTCCAAGGAGGAGAACCGCACACTACAGACGATGTCTCCGCTGGCATCGACTCGAGTCGTGCAAGATTTTTGTATGTATCATTGCACACCTACATCCCAGCTCACCGGAAAGAGGCAATAGGGTGCAAGATGGCTCACTCTACCATCGCCAGAATGCCTCGTCATAGAGGCCACATTAACATGCCACACCAGCACTTCTGTCAAAACGGTAGACCACCACGCTAAGCCCACTGCAGCCAGCAGCACCACCACAACGGCCAGCACTAACCGAGACATAGCACCACCACGCTTGACAGTAGCCATGGCCTAAGCCCCACCACCTAGATGCGACACAGACGGATCCAACGCCTCGGGCTACAGTTCTTGTCATGCCAGTACCACCAGATACAGGTCCCCCCACCACCATCACTAAGTAGGGATGACATCGGGTCTTCGCCACACTGCGCCGCCAAGAGCACCAGCAGGCAGATCTGCGCTGTTGTCTGGGGGAGTGGCGACTCGCGCTGGGGAAAGGCCCCGCCATCAGCGGCACTGCCTAGGCTTTGCCCCACAGTGGCCCACAACAGTGGCGAGGGAGGGAGGTGGGAATGGTGGCGTCATCGACGGGGAAGCTAGAGTTCCCATGTGTCGCCTCACAGAGGGAGGCGATGGTTAAAGTTTGTCCGATATAACACCTTGCCTCGTGGTGCATTTGGTTGCTCACACCGTTTTAGCCCCTTTGCATACTTGTCCCAGCTCAGCTTGGTTGAGCTAATGTAGGGTAAAAACCAACATCTACTACATATTGCTTCACTTCATCGTTGCAACGGCTCTATGCACTGTGTTTGGTTGCTCACATTGGTTAGGCTCATACTACTACATGTTGTTTGGTTGCATAGAGGCAGTGAGGTCTGCTTACCTTGTACCCTATATGGTTAGCTTACCAGCTACACCTTACACACGATTAGATCGATCACATCAATAAAACAACACTGCAATCATGACGAACTAGACGATGATGATGAAGTTCTTCAGTCTGAACCGTCGATCTGACTTAACAACTTCATCACTATCTCCCTACTTGATCACGACCTTGGAGTAAGCATCCTCTGTCATCTGCCTACTCTTAAACCCTCTGTGGCAATTGTTTTTATAACCCGCCACTTGTTCATCGCATGCTTCCCATATACCGTAAACCCCTGGAACCCTCCCACGGAGCAGCACATACCACTTGTCCCAGCATGGCAGAAGATCAATAGTTGAAGCAACAAGCAATGAAGCACACTAGACATGTGACATAAGAAAGCATGCATGATCATACAACATAGCAAGTTCATCCTACCACTACTATGATGTAATCCTACCACCACTAGTTCGCCATTAGCTTGATGGGTTAGTACATACCATCTCATCAAAAGATACAAGTCACTCAAGATTTTATCAAGCACTAACTACCACAAAATGTGCATCATCATTGTCATTGTCATCATCATCGCCATCGCCGTGAAGGATCATGCACGTTGTCACCACCACCATCAGAAACAACACTAGTAGTAGTGCTTGCCTAGCCAGGTCTTGAGCCAGAGCACCCTGTGGGCATATATCATGGCAACAAACCCAACACCTTGAGCCATGTTGTCCAGCGGGTGGCTCAGAGCAGCCATCAGAGCCTCTGGGCTGAAGCCACCTTGGTCCATGATGGCACTCTAAAGGTCGGGGTGGACGTCGACCGGCTTGCTCTCCCTACTAGCACTTACCACCTCCTTGATGGCCTGAGTCATGCTCCTGAAGACGCCTAGCTCTTCGTCCATCAAGCCTCCCCTCTTCCTCTTCCTATCAAGCATAGCAACGTGGTCATCATCCTTATCAGAACCATCAAGAATGATGGTCCCTGACCCCTGGGTCTCTACATACTCGGGCATAGATGAACCGAGCAGCTGACCGGAGCCCAGGGCACGATTGCCAGTTGCCAGCCCAAAGGAGAAGATTTGTTGCATCTAGTGGTAGTTCTAGATGGGCGTGTTGAGGAACTCTACATCCTTGGGGTGAGCCTAATAAAGAAACATAAGAACATGGTTAGTTAGAGAACAAGGTGGCTAGTTGTGATTGCCATGGTACATAGGCTTAAACAGGTGGTTTGTGAGTTAACCATGGTGTCGCCTTAGTAGTGCTCTGCCTCCAAAAGGATCGAGCGGGTCTCCTGATGCCATGAAGCACCGCTTGGGTCTTTGAGCTTGGACAATGTGATCCACCTCGCTCTCCACTTTCAGGTGGTTGTAGACCTGGGTCGAGGTGACCTTCTGCCAATAAATGCTTTGCGGCTGCTAACGGTGTCCTGGATTAGGGGGTACTCACCACGTCGGCATGTCATTCATGGACCGGGTTGAGAACCACCAATAACCGAATAATGGACCATGTAAGCTATGGCTAGTGGCATACTCAAGATGGAATCCTCTGAAGACTTGGCGCATTCTTCAATGCATATTCTAATATTCGGCATATTTATCTCTAGATGCAACCTACCATGTGTAATCCTAGTGTCGGTGCAACAAACCCTGGGTCTGTTGCCCAGACTGTTGAAAGGATCGATATAGTTAACTAGAGGGGGGGGGGGGGAATAGGCAACTAACAATTTTTAGCTTTTCTTTACCAATTTAAACTTTCATCAAAGTAGGTTGTCTAGATATGCAACTAGGTGAGCAACCTATATGATGCAACAAGAACAAGTACACAAGCAAGCAAGGGATATAACACAAATAAGCTTGCACAAGTAAAGGCACAAGATAACCAAGAGTGGAGCCGGTGAAGACGAGGATGTGTTACCGAAGTTCCTTCATTTTGAGGGGAATTACGTCTCCGTTGGAGCGGTGTGGAGGTACAATGCTCCCCAAGAAGCCACTAGGGCCACCGTATTCTTCTTCTCACGCCCTCACACAATGCGAGATGCCATGATTCCACTATTGGTGCCCTTGGAGGCGGTGACCAGACCTTTACAAACAAGGTTGGGGCTATCTCCACAACTTAATTGGAGGCTCCCAACGACACCACAAAGCTTCACCACAACGGAATATGGCTCTGTGGTGACCTCAACCGTCTAGGGTGCTCAAACACCCAAGAGTAACAAGATCCGCAAGGGATGAATGGGGGGAATCAATTTTCTCTTGGTGGAAGTGTAGATCTAGGCCTTCTCAACCAATCCCTAGAGAATAAACAAGTTTGATTGGCTAGGGAGAGAGATCGGGCAAAAATGGAGCTTGGAGCAACAATGGAGCTTGGGGATCGAAGAGGTGGTCAACTCGGAGAAGAAGACACCCCTTATATAGTGGAAGAACAAATCCTACTGTTATCCACCAACTCAGCCTGCGAAGCACCGTACTACCGCGCTGGGGACGCGGTACTACCGCAAGTGCACAGGGTACTACCACAGGGCCCCGCGATACTACCACCCGAGAAGCAGAAACCAAAACAGCCCAAATGCAAAGAAGCAGAGGGCGGTAGAACCGCTGGCGCGGTACTACCGCTCCCCTTGCGGTACTACCGCGAGGCATGGATGGTCCAGATTTTGGGAAGGCACAGACAAATAAAAATACATCCGCGGCAACTTCTGCTGAGTTGGGATCTATGCAAAAATCTAACATGGTAGTACTACAAGCTAGGAGATGTACTACCACGCGTGGTGCGGATGTAAAAAATTACATCCGCTCCTACTGCCGTGCAAGCTGCTGAGCCTGGCCAGAGCGCACGGTACTACCACGCACCTGGCGCGGTACTACTGCGTAGGGCGCGGATGTAAAAAATTACATTCGCCCCTACTACCGCAATAGCAGCAGCACCTGGCCTGAGGCCACAGTACTACCGCTCCAAGGAAGCGGTACTACCGTGTGCACTTGCGGCACTACCGCACCAGAGGCCGGTACTACCGCAAGGGCCTGCGGTACTACCGCTCCTAGGAGCAATACTACCGCATGCCCCAGTTCAGCAAACACGACATTTTGCATAGGCACGAAAATATGGAAGCATAGGCACGAAAATATGGAGGATGCTCCAAAGTGCCAAAGGAAAGGCAGTGCAAAGGAGTAGACGTGTACGTGATGATTCCACCCAAACCTTTCCAAAGCGGACCCCCTCTTAATAGTACGGATTTCCTACGACTCAAATCCACCGAAAAGAAACGTAGAGAAACACCGTCTTCAATAGTCTTCAAGGGGCACCAAATCGTCTTGTGCCTAGTGATGAAAAGTCTGAAACACTCAATGCACACGATTAGTCCGCAAAAGCATTGTCATCAATCACCAACACAACTAAGGGGTAAATATGCCCTTACAATCTCCCCCTTTTGGTGGATTGATGACAATACGGGATTTGCATAAAGGGAGATAACATAGAACATGGGCAAACCGCACACCTCTAAAATATAGACATGCTCCCCCTAGATGTGTGCTATCTAGATGAGTGCTTTGGACTGCACGACACACATAATAGGATCAACACTCCCCCTATATTTTATAGACAAGGCATATCTTGCAACAATAATGCTAACACTAAGCAAGAGAGTACATATGAGCATAATGCAAATAGCACAAGATATCATAAGCTCAATAAGGTACGATGGAGTGCATATGTCTTACACCATATGATAGAAAGGTCTCAGAAGCACAGACCAAACAAAGCAAACGAGGTTCAATGGAACGAAAGCAAAGCGAAAAGAAGAAACACGACTCACAACTCGCAAATCCTACACTCTCTCCCCCTTTGGCATCAAGACACCAAAAAGGCAGAGAGGACACCTACGACACAAGTGGTGGCTCAAGCAGAGTAATCACTCGCACGCTCCTCGTCAGACTTGGCAGCAGGGACGATCTCCTCCTTATCCTCCTCAGAATCAGTCCACTTGTAGCCATGCTTTACCATCCAGGCTGCCTCTGGCGTGATGACCCTCTCAGATCCGCTGGATATCTGCTCGCCAAACGTCCTCAAGATCCGCTTGTCGCGGCGGCGACTCTCCTTCTGAGCAACATGAGACCGGTACTGCCCCTTGGCCTGCATGCAACCTTCAAGCGAAAGGATGCACCAAAACGCTGACACATGAGACAACACACACAAGCTCGACATGAAGAAAGAGAGATAAGAGACAACAAGGACTAAACAAGCAACACAACCTCTTCAAAGAGAGGGCGGTGGCTGGAGCCACCTATGTTTGAGTCAATTGGTATGGCACTGCGAAGAATTATCCTTGGGCCCATGACCAAAACTCGTCTTTGAAGCACAAGTACCATCAACAATGGCTAATGTGAAAGAGTTGATCAATTTATGCATAATGGTGGGAGGGAGAGTTCATTGAGAGAACAACACTCCCCCTATGTCCATGCCTACACCTAAACAAGATAACAAGTTGAGTATGGTGGGGTGTGCAAGGGTTCAAGCAACATTGCTTGAATCAATGATATTTAGCTCATGCCTTAAGAGTGTTGACATAGTTGAGCTCGATCTCCCCTCGCCTAAGGTGATCCCGGATGAAGTGATACCGAATCTCAATATGCTTCGTCTTGAAGTGTTGCACTGGGTTGAGAGAAATATTGATGGCACTTTCATTGTCACACCAAAGAGGCACTTTGTCAAAAATGACACCGTAATCCTTTAAAGTTTGCCTCATCCAAAGAAGTTGAGCACAACAACTACCGGCAGCCACATACTCTGCTTCCGTGGACGAGAGAGACACACAACTTTGCTTCTTGGAAGACCAACTCACCAAAGAGCAACCAAGAAATTGGCACCCTCCGGAAGTTGACTTCCTATCCACTTTGTTTCCCGCCCAATCAGAGTTCGAATAGCCCACAAGGTTGAAGTTAGATCCTCTTGGATACCATAAGCCAAAGTTTGGGGTATGAGCCAAATATCGAAAGATTTGCTTGACCGCCACATAGTGGCTTTCCTTAGGTGCGGCTTGAAACCGTGCACAAATTCCCACACTCAACATGATATCCGGTCTAGATGCACAAAGGTAAAGCAAGGAGCCAATCATGGAGCGATATACCTTTTGATCCACCGCTTTACCATTGGGATCTATGTCAAGTTGGCATCTGACAGGCATTGGAGTGGAAGCTGGCTTGACATCACTTAGCTTGAATCTCTTGAGCATGTCTTGAGTGTATTTGGCTTGGTTGATGAAGGTTCCTTATCTTCGTTGCTTGACTTCGAACCCGAGAAAGAACTTCAACTCTCCCATCATGGACATCTTGAACTTGGAGGTCGTGAGTGCGGCAAATTCCTCATTGAAAGCTTTGTTAGGGGAACCAAAGATAATATCATCAACATATAGTTGGCACACAAACAACTCCCCTTTGACCTTCTTAGTAAAAAGAGTGGGTCGATTTTCCCAATTTCAAAACCACGATCTTGCAATAACTCGGTAAGGCGGTCATACCACACACGTGGGGCTTGCTTAAGGCCATAGAGTGCCTTATCGAGTTGGTACACATGATCGGGAAAATAGGGATCCTCGAACCCGGGGGGTTGCTTGACATATACCAACTCATTAATAGGACCATTAATAAAAACACTCTTCATATCCATTTGTTGTAACTTAAAGTTATGATGACAAGCATAAGCAATCAACATGCGAATGGATTCAAGGCGAGCAATGGGAGCAAAGGTTTCACCGTAGTCGATACCCTCGACTTGGGAGTAGAGCTACCAAGCGAGCCTTGTTGCGAATGATAATCCCATGAGCATCTTGCTTGTTCTTGAATATCCACTTGGTTCCAATGACATTATGGTTCCCCGTTGGCCTTGGCACCAATCTCCACACCTTGTTGTGCTCGAAGTTGTTGAGTTCTTCATGCATGGCATTAAGCCAATGCGGATCCTCGAGCGCCTCCTAGACCTTTTGGGGTTCAACACAAGAGACAAACACGTGATGTTCACAATAATTTGTTAATTGTCTATGAGTGCTTACCCCCTTTCTTAAGCTTCCAAGCACATTTGTCATGAGATGATCTTTGGTGGATAGCTTGGATGCGATCTTGGTGGCACGACGCTCTAATTCCTCCTCTGGAGATAGTTGAGGAGCAGTTACTTGATCATCTTGAGCGTCGTCTTGAGCTCGTTCTTGATCTTGAGCTTGAGCTTTCTCTTGATCTTGAACTTGCTTGGATGAGAGAACTTGACCTTGGGCATCACTTGGTGATTCAACACCATCTGGAGATTAATCTTGCCCTTGGTCTTGTTCATGAGGTTGAGGGCCTTCACTTTGTTCTTCGGAAGCGTGTGGGCCTTGGGTTGGTGATGGCTCCATGTGAGTGGAACATTGTCCTTCTCCTTCGGCCACAAGGGGATCCTCAATGGGTAGGATAAAACCAACACCCATTCTTCTTATGGCTTGGGGAGGAATTTCATCACCTACATCACAAGTGCCACTTTGCTCCACTTGGGAGCCGTTATTCTCATCAAAATCCACGTTACATGTCTCCTCAATAAGTCTCGTGGACTTATTGAGGACATGGTAAGCATGGAAGTTTGTAGCATAACCGACAAATATGCCCTCATGAGCTCTAGCCTCAAATTTAGACAAACGAACACCTTCCTTGAGAATGAAACACTTACACCCGAACACCCGGAAGTACTTGAGGTTGGGCTTGTTACCGGTGAGTATCTCATATGGAGTCTTGTTCAAGCCTTTGCGGAGGTAGAGCCGATTGGGTGCATGACACGCGGTGCTGATGGCTTCAGCCCAAAAGTTGTATGGAGACTTGAACTCCGCCATCATGGTCCTTGCCGCATCCATCAACATCCGGTTCTTCCTCTCCGCTACACCATTTTTTTGAGGGGTGTAGGGTGCGGAATATTGATGCTTGATCCCTGCATCACTAAGAAACTCATCCAAGGTGTAGTTCTTGAACTCGGTGCCGTTGTCACTTCTTGTTGTCAAGATCTTTGCATTATGTTGACGCTGAGCTTCATGTGCAAAGTTAATGACGGTTTGTTGGGTCTCGCTCTTCCTCTTGAAGAAGTATACCCAAGTGTATCTTGAATAATAATCCACAATCACCAAACAATACCTTCTACCCTGATGCGACCCCGTCTTCGGAGAAGAGGGAGTACAAGGGGAGGTCCGATCTTCACGGTGTAGGATCGATAAATGGATGGGGACAACTAGCTGCAAGCAGCCGAAAAATGGAAAAAGAGATTATGACCCGACGAGGAGGAGGCTCACCGAAGCTTGCAAGACGAACATTCGCCGATCCACAACCCGCAATACTACCCCACACAACCACGCTCAAGTCGTGGAGCACGGGATAGGTGCAATCCGCAAGGGAAACCACGAACTCTAACCCACACAACACGATCTAGTTATGGAGCACGAATTAGGAGCAATTTCTCAAGGAATCATGATAATAAGGACAACAAGAGCACTCCAATCTCAGGAGGACTCTATGTCTTTGGTCTTTGATAGAAATGGCAAAAGTCCCCAACGAAGGGAAGAGCTAGCCTATTTATAATCGGGACAACCCCCCTGGATAGGTGTGAAAGAGAACTAGCTTCTAGAACCAGCTTAGGTGTGAAAGGGAACCAACTTTGTTTGACTAAATGGCTTCAAGACTTAATGAGGTAGCTTCTGGAATACTCTCGTTGGAGGTGGTTGGCAGTTCCCGACCAAACATTGTTCACTGGAGTCGAACAATATTTCCTTCAGTAGCAAACTCGAGTTCTGGGAACCTTTCACAAGTTGGAATATGCAAACTCGTACAAAACATTGTTTCGTTAGAATCGGAACAATGTTTCTTCAGCAAACAACTCATTCTTCATGAATTCCTAACTTTGTTGCTTCGCCATCAAACATTGTTTTGCATGGACTGAAATGTGTTTGGCCTTCTTTGATATCGCACCTGAGTTCAACCAACAACAAAGGAGGTGAAGGCACAACCATGTTTTCAAGGTCAAATGATATACTTAAGTTAGCGTTCACCTGATCATGTATTTGCATTGCGCGGCTTCTTGTGATTGGACCGTTGATGATTGGTGGTGTGTTGCCCATGGTTGAGATGTCCTCATCATCCTCCCCCTCTTGAGAAGGAGTCGTC
This sequence comes from Triticum urartu, assembly GCF_003073215.2. Taxonomy (NCBI): domain Eukaryota; kingdom Viridiplantae; phylum Streptophyta; class Magnoliopsida; order Poales; family Poaceae; genus Triticum; species Triticum urartu. The sequence continues at coordinate 136,736,085 of NC_053023.1, read as the reverse complement.
CTCGACTCTAAAGGCCCAAAGTATGGGGAAAGATCGGAAACATTGAAGGTTGGGCTAACACCATATTCTTCTGGAAGATCGATCTTGTAAGCATTGTCGTTGATCCTTTCGAGCACCGCAAATGGTCCATCACCACGTGGCTGTAATTTTCACTTGCGTTGCTCAGGAAAATGGTCCTTCCGAAGGTGTACCCATACCAAATCGCCTTGCTCAAACACCAACTTCTTCCTAGTCTTGTTTACCCGCTTCGTATATTGTTCAGTCATTTTCTCAATGTTCTCCTTTGCTTGGGCATGAAGTTTCTTGACGAAATCAACACGCTTACTTGCATCAAGGCTGGTTCGTTCCTGCAGTGGCAAAGGCAAAAGATCGATGGGAGCAATAGCTTTGAATCCATAAACAAGTTCAAATGGGCAAAATTTAGTGTCGAATGTACCGCCCTGTTATACGCGAACTCCACATGAGGTAGGCACTCTTCCCACATCTTCAAATTCTTCTTGAGGACTGCTCGTAGCATCATGGACAACGTTCGGTTGACAACTTCGGTCTGTCCATCAGTTTGTGGGTGGCATGTCGTGGAAAATAGGAGCTTGGTGCCAAGTTTTCCCCACAAGGTCTTCCAAAAGTATCTCAGAAATTTGGTGTCACGGTCTGACACAATCGTGCGTGGCATTCCATGTAGTCGCACAACTTCCCTGAAAAATAGATTAGCAATGTGCGAAGCATCATCGCTCTTATGACAAGGGATAAAATGTGCCATTTTGCTAAAACAATCAACTACCACAAACCCCGAGTCGCTCCCCCTCTTAGTCCATGGTAAACCAAGAACAAAATCCATAGAAATATCTTCCCACAGAGTATTCAGAATAGATAGAGGAGTATATAGACCATGAGGATTCAAGCGGGACTTAGCTTTGTGACAAATCTCGCATCTCATCACGTAGCGTTCCACGTAAAGTCTCATGCGCGGCCAAAAGAAGTGATAAACGAGCACACTTTCGGTTTTCTTGGCTCCAAAATGTCCCATGAGGCCACCAACGTGAGCCTCCTGCAAGAGCAACAAACGAACAGAACATTCTGGGATGCACAATTTGTTAGCTCAAAATAGAAATCCATCATGCAAGTGAAACTTCTCCCATCCCTTTCCCTTGTTGCACTTTGAAAATGGTTCAGAAAAGTATGAGTTTTTAGCATACAATTCTTTGATGCTTTCTAAACCAAGGATTTTAACATCAAGTTGGGAAAGTGAAATGTGACGTCTAGACAATGCGTCGGCAACAACGCTATCCTTCCCTTTCTTGTACTTGACAATATAAGGAAAATACTCTATGAACTCACTCCATTTTGCATGTCTACGGTTTAGTTTTAGTTGGCCCTTTAGATGTTTTAAAGATTCATGGTCAGAATGTATTACAAACTCTTTTGGCCACAAGTAATGCTGCCATGTTTCCAAAGATCGAACAAGTGCATACAATTCTTTATCATAGACAGAATAATTAAGAGTTGGACCATTAAGCTTCTCACTAAAATAGGCGATGGGTTTACCTTCTTGCATTAGTACTCCACCAATGCCAACACCACTTTCATCACATTCGATCTCAAATGTCTTACCAAAATCAGGAAGTGAAAGCAATGGGGTTGATGTCAATCTCATCTTCAATTCTTGGAAGGACTTGTCTTGGGCATCACCCCATTGGAATGGAGTGTCTTTCTTCGTTAACTCATTCGTTGGTGCAACAATGGTGCTGAAATCCTTCACGAACCGGTGGTAGAAACCTGCAAGTCTGAGGAAGCAACGTACTTGGCTCACATTTTGTGGAGGCATCCACTCACGAATAGCCTTGATCTTCTCTTCATCGACATCCACACCTTTTGCTGAAACAACAAAGCCAAGAAACACAACCTTGTTTGTGCGAAATGTGCACTTTTCCATTTTAGCACACAAGTTTTCCTCCCGTAGGATAGCAAGCACACATTTTATATGTACAACATGATCCTCCAAAGTTTTGCTATAAATCAATATGTCATCAAAGTAAACCACGACAAACTTGCCAATGAAGGATCTAAGCACATGATTCATCAATCTCATGAAAGTACTAGCTGCATTTGTTAACCCAAAAGGCATAAGCAACCATTCATACAAGCCAAATTTTGTCTTAAATGCAGTTTTCCATTCGTCACCCTCTTTCATTCTTATTTGGTGGTAACCACTTCGCAAATCAATTTTGGAAAATATGGTGGAGCCACAAAGTTCATCAAGCATGTCATCGAGCCTAGGAATAGGGTGCCGATATCTCACAGTTATGTTGTTAACGGATCTACAATCAGTGCACATGCGCATGGTACCATCTTTCTTTGGAACTAAAAGTATGGGAACAGCACAAGGAGAAAGACTTTCCCTTACATACCCTATGTTAAGAAGATCTTCTACTTGCCTATGAATTTCCTTTGTCTCCTCTGGGTTTGCTCGATATGGTGGCCGGTTTGGTAGTGGGGCGCCCGGAACCAAGTCGATTTGGTGCTCAATGCCCCGCTTCAGTGGCAAACCAGGTGGTACCTCCTTGGGCAACGCATCATCATACTCCTGCAAAAGATCAAGAACAACACTAGGAAGAGTTGAGGGTAAGTCATTAGCAGCCAATAAAGTTTCCTTGTACAGGAGTACAAAGAATGGAGTATTAGGTTCTCTCAATTCCCGCATATCCCTTTTCCTAGTTGTCATAACTAATCCCTCTTTTTCCCGGGGCTTGGTCATATTTGGCTGTGGAGCTTTTGGCTGTGGAAACACTCCCTAACTATGTTGGTGGCTCACTCGTTGTGTATGATTACTCTCTCCCTTTTTATTTCCTTTTCTTTTCATCTCATCAAGATAGACTTCCGCGGGTGTCATGGGCAGCCAAGTGAACTGTTCTCCTTTATGGACAAAACATAAGCGATTTGCACACCCACTGATTTGCACATCACGGTCATGCAACCACGGTCGCCCAAGAAGCAAGTGACAAGCGTGCATCGGCACCACATCACACTCAACATCATCCTGATATGTCCCTACTAAAAATGGCATTTGCACGCTGCTAATCACCTTAATTGCGCCGCAATCATTCAACCATTGCATACGGTATGGTGTGGGTGATGTTTTGTTTGTAATTGAAGCTTCTCGACCATCTCCGTACTTGCAATATTGTTGCAGCTGCCACTATCAACAATCACTCGACATATCTTTGAGTTGATAAGGCAGCGGGTGTGGAAAAGATTATGTCGCTGCCCCTTTCCTCCTCCACAACCTGGGCGTTAAGTGAGCGACATACAACCAAAGCTTCGCCATCAAGTTCCTCATGAGATAAAATAGTTCCTCCTACTTCCCAGCCTTGCTCCTCTTCCACTTCATCATTGCCACCTTCAGGGTCACTATTAGACTCCCATTCACCTCGTTCATTGATGATCATAGTTCTTTTGCTTGGACATTCTGAAGAAATATGACCTCTTCCTTTGCACTTGTGGCATTGAATATCACTGCTGCGTGTAGAACTCTTTTCTGGAGGTGTGGCAGAGGATACTCCTCCTGTAGCTGATGACCTCTTATCTTGATTGCAAATAGCAGGTGAGGAAGCCGTCGAGGCATGTGGGTGTCTAGGTGGTGCACCCTCAAACTGAGAACCATATGGCTGTTGTGCTCGTTGCCATGAGCGTGTGGTGGTGCGGCCTTGGAAAGCACGAGTACGACCATTACACATATTCTTCTTCTCAACTCTTATAGCTTGATGTACCACATCTTGTAATGTATCATAAGGAAACATCTCTACAAAATCTGATATTTCATCATTCAGCCCATGTAAAAATCTCGCCATCTTTGCCTCATCACTTTCATGGGTCCTTGTCTGAATTAGCAGCACCTCCATCTCTTTATAATACTCCTCAACAGTGCGGGAACCTTTAGTGAGCCCCTGAAATCGCTTGTACAATTGCCTCTCATAGTATGATGGAATAAAACGGCGCCTCGTGACTTCCTTCATCAAAGTCCAGCTGCGGATATGATTATTGCCTGACATCAACCGATCGTCTTTAAGCTGATTCCACCATGTAAGAGCATAACTAGAGAACTCCATAACATCAAGATCAACTCTCTTGGCTTCAGAAAAACCATGGATGCGAAAGATTTGGTCACACTTCTCTTCCCACTCAATATATGCATCCGGGACCTCTTTTCCCATGAATGATGGCACATGTAGCTTCACTCTCGCTTGGTTGTCATGGTCATCCTGATCACGACGGTCATAATGATGACCATTGCGACCAAAAATAGCACCACGGCGAGGCGGGGAGTGGGGTTCATAGTCCCCCATGCCTTCATCTTTGTCACCATGCTCGGAGAGATCTTCAAGGAAGATGGCATCATCATCATGTGCCGCTCGTCGCCAATGATCAGCAGCAAACCCGTGGGGTCACGGCCTCACCCGCGAGCTTCTCCTCCATGCAGCCCACCCTCACGGGGGGCAGCAAAGTCGCCACGCCTCCATTCAGCACCAACAACAGGGCGCTATGGGCAGCAGCTCCTGCCTCTCTTCCACGACCAACATGGTGATCATTGTTTCCTTGACGTTGCCGGTTGTCGGTGGCCAGCGAGGCAGCGGGGCTGTGTTGATGTTGATCCCCATTACCCGCGATAGGAAGACGACCACCGTACATCCTTCGCATAGCTTCAACTATACTCTCCTCAATCATATCACCAAGTGGTGTGCGAGTTTTTGGGAGATCATCTTCCACATGTTGATGCCCATGTACACTTGAGTTGGATCCTGTCATGTTAACTCTTGGAGACGAGTGGACAAAAGAAAAATATATGTGGAAAAACACTCAGCTCACCTTCTTGCTTACCCAAATTCTAATGATTCCTTGGTGGTTGTGCGGAAGTAGCAAATCAGGAGTGGACGGGCGAATAAAAGGAAGGAAGCTGACGGTTTCTAGGTGGATCTGGGTGGGGTAAAAAGGGAGAGCTAGTGCTGAGATCCAATCGATGCAAACCAAATGAACAAGAAAGTTTTTGTAGATCCTTGCACCACGTTTGAGCTGCAACACTTGCCACTTCAACTTCTGAATTTTCTCTCCAAACTGAATATGATTGCATAGTTGCTCAACACTTTCTCTTCTCTTTTTTTCACTCTTTTTTGCTCTCTTTTTTGCTCTTTTTTTGCAGCACAATAGATCCAACAACAAGACTCAAAGAAAAAGTACAGCAACTCTGGATAGAACTTGGTGCAAACACAAAGAGGAAAGCAAACAACTAGATCTCAGCAAACAAAGGCTTGGATTTTTTGTGTGGCTTTTTGGCTTTGGACTCTAGGATGGGGAAAACCAAACTAAAAAGGATAGATCTAGCAACAAAGATACAGATCCTACCCTGTAAACCTTGCTCTGATACCAGATGATGCGACCCCGTCTTCGGAGAAGAGGGAGTACAAGGAGAGGTCCGATCTTCACGGTGTAGGATCGATAAATGGATGGGGATAACTAGCTACAAGCAGCCGAAAAATGAAAAAAAGAGATTATGACTCAACGAGGAGGCTCACCGAAGCTTGCAATCCGAACATTCGCTGATCCACAACCCGCAATACTACCCCACACAACCATGCTCAAGTCGTGGATCACGGGATAGGTGCAATCCGCAAGGGAAACCATGAACTCTAACCCGCACAACACGATCTAGTCGTGGAGCACGAATTAGGAGCAATTTCTCAAGGAATCACGAGAATAAGGATAACAAGAGCTCTCCAATCTCAGGAGGAGTCTATGTCTTTGGTCTTTGATAGAAATGGCAAAAGTCCCCAACGAAGGGAAGAGCTAGCCTATTTATAATCGGGACAACCCCCCTGGATAGGTGTGAAAGAGAACTAGCTTCTAGAACCAGCTTAGGTGTGAAAGGGAACCAACTTTGTTTGACTAAATGGCTTCAAGACTTAATGAGGTAGCTTCTGGAATACTCTCGTTGGAGGTGGTTGGCAGTTCCCGACCAAACATTGTTCACTGGAGTCGAACAATATTTCCTTCAGTAGCAAACTCGAGTTCTGGGAACCTTTCACAAGTTGGAATATGCAAACTCGTACAAAACATTGTTTCGTTAGAATCGGAACAATGTTTCTTCAGCAAACAACTCATTCTTCATGAATTCCTAACTTTGTTGCTTCGCCATCAAACATTGTTTTGCACAGATTGAAATGTGTTTGGCCTTCTTCGATATCGCACCTAAGTTCAACCAACAACAAAGGAGGTGAAGGCACAACCATGTTTTCAAGGTCACATGATATACTTAAGTTAGCGATCACCTGATCATGTATTTGCATTGTGCGGCTTCTTGTGATTGGACCGTTGATGATTGGTTGTGTGTTGCCCATGGTTAGGATGTCCTCATCATACCCCTAAGACTATGAAAGGATGGAGGCCCAAATAGATCCATGTGGAGGATCTCCAAAGGCCTCTTCGAGTAAATGATAGTCGTGGGAGGGTGAGCCTTCTCATGTAGCTTTCCTTCGATACAAGCACTGCAAGAACGATCTTTAGCAAAACTAACATTTGTTAGTCCACAGACATGGTCCCCCTTGAGAAGACTTTGCAAAGATCTCATATTGACATGGGATAAACGGCGATGCCAAAGCCATCCCACGTCAACTTTAGCCATTAGGCATGTCGCGGACTTAGTGGGTCGCTTCAAAAAGTTAATCACATAGAGACCATTATCGACATGCCCAACAAAGGCTACTTTAAGAGTCTTGCTCCACAGGGGGGCCATGGTATCAACATCAAATAAAGTGGCAAAGCCCATGAGTGCACGTTGACGAACGGAAAGTAAATTGTATGCAAGGGACTCAACAAGCATGACCTTCTCGATCGTGAGATCATGAGAAATGACAACCTTGCCAAGTCCCAATACCTTAGAGGACGAGGCATCACCCCACTCGACATTGGTGGGCATAGATGGAATCTTGTGAACGTCCACCACCAAGTCCTTGCTTCCGGTCATATGATTAGTGGCTCCACTATCGAGCAACCATGATCCCCCACCGGAAGCAAACACCTACAAGAAATCAATGCTTGGTTTTAGGTACCCATTTTGTAATGGGTCCTTTGATGTTAGTGACAAGGGTCCTAGGAACCCCAATAGACCATTCAATATACTCATAAGAAGAACCAACAAATTTGGCATAAACATGTCCATCACTAGCATGACATAACACATAAGAAGGGTTAAAGTCGTCCGCTTTATTGAGAGGGGTAGCATTGCCCTTCTTAGCATCACTACCCTTCACATTGTTCTTCTTATTCTTCTTCTTCTTAGAAGCACCCTCTCCCTCCTTCACAAAAGTTTGCTTGAGAGGGGGAGGTCGTTTGGCCTTGTCATCCTTCTTCTTGTTCTTGGACTTGGGTGTGAACCCAATTCCTTCCTTGCCCACAACTTCCTTTTGATTGCTCAAAAGGTCATTGAGGTTCTTCTCACCTTGTATGCACGACACAAGGCCTTTCTCAAGTTGCTTCTTCAACTTTGCATTCTCCTCAACAAGATGCACATGCTCACAACATGGGTTTTGCATTATCAATTAAAACCATATGAGGAAAGGTGGCCTTTTCCTTGGTTAGCTTTACTTGGAGTTGATCATGAGACTCTTTGAGGCTAGCATGAGCACCCTTCAAGACCTTGTGTGCCTTGTCAAGTAAATCAAACTCCTCTTTGAGTCTAGCAAGATCAACCCCAAGGTTGGACTTCTGTGAGTTTAGCACACGAGATACAACAAGAGCATGATCAAGATATTTCTTTAATTTAGCGTGGTCATCGTTGTGTGAACCCTCAAGAGCCAAACGAAGACCTCGCTCTTCCTCAAGAGCATTGGAAAGATCCGAAATCTCATCGGCATAGTCACGACTATGCCCCTCCATCTTAGATATGGTATCTTCATGAGCCTCGATCATGTCATTGGCTTCACCAAGTTGTTCCAAGAGAGCAACGAAGTGCTTCTTGGATTTACCCTTGAGCTTACTCATAAAAGACTCAAATTCATTCTCCTCCACATTGGACCCCTCATGTTCATCAATGCAATCCATCAATGAAGGATTATTAATGATGGTAGTTTTGATGTTGGGGGTTACCTTGTTGGTGGCTTTAGCTATGAGGCACTTGGCGGTGATGTTCTCATTAGGTGAGTTGAAGAGAGACACCCGTGGAGTTATCGCAATGGCAATGGAGGCCACGACAACCGACTCACCGTCTTCATCATCATCATCATCATCATCCTCATTGTACTCTTCTTGTGCCACCAACCCCTTGGGAGGAGTCTTCTTGGTGAAGTTGCTCTTGTTGGGGAAAGACTTGGCATTGTCCTTTCGGATGAGCTTGCCACCATTGTCTTCCCTCTTCTCATAAGGACATTCGACAACAAAGTGGCTCACGTTGCCACAATTATAGCAAGTCCTCACTCATTGCTTGAACTTCGCGCCACTTGAGTTGTGCTTGTTGAAGTTGGGCCTTGTGTTCTTCTTGCTCTAAAATTGCCTTGAAGCAAGAGCCATGTGTTCATGATAAGCATACTTTGTATCTTCGGGGTTGCTCTCCTCTTCTTCCTCTTCGTCCTCTTCTTCCACAGTAGCCTTGGCCTTCAAGGCAAGATTGGGCTTCTTAGCTCTTTGAGAACGTAACACTGCATTGTCGGCGGTCTTGTCCAAGATACTCATAGCCACAAACTCATCCAACACTTCACTTGAGGACAAAGTGTGAAAGTCCGGCCGTTGACGAATGACGGAGGACATGGCCTTGTGGTAAGGCATCATGGGCATGAGGAATTTGCGTGTGATCCAATTTTCATCCATATCCTTGCTCCCATGGTCTCAGAGTGAGACTGCAAGAGTAGTTAATCTCCGATAGAGCTCACGAGGTTCTTCATCTTCTTTCATTGCAAACTCATCGGCTTCATCTTGCACTACTTCATAGTTGGAGCGTTGAATGCTTGCGCTTCCCCTGTAGAGGGAAACAACATGCCGCCAAGCATCCTTGGCCATGGTGAAGGGTCGGAGATGAGCAAGATCTTCGGGTGGAATTGCATCTTGGATGATGAAGAGAGCATTCTCATTGAACTGATTATCCGCGGCTTCTCTAGGGGTGAAGTTGCTTCGGTCATGCGGATAAAAACCTTCTTCAATGATTCTCCAAAGGTTAGTATTAACATGGTTCAAATGATGCTTAAAGCGATAAACCCAAGAATCAAAGTCCTCATTTTTCACAATCTTAGGGGGAGGGATTCAAATGAGTGGAAGGAATCGGTCCACCATAAGTAAGTGGAGGTTCCACATGGGCACATTGCCAATTTTACCACTAGAAGAAGGAGCCTTTTCACTAGTAGCTTCCCCCTTGTCGGAGTTAGCATCCGTCACCTTGTTAGTGGGATCACCCACTTTCAACAGTGCAGTAGATAGTTTAAGCCCTTCTAAGAATTTATTAAACATGCTTTCAACCTCGGTCGTCATGGAGGTTTTCAATGTGTCCAAAGCCACATTGAATTCCTCACGAGAGACCGCGATTCCCCCATCGGCCGTAGACAAGATCGGATTCACACCGGAGTGCTCCTCCACACAGTCTACGGTGTCAACCATACTCTTTGGATGGCAAAGTCCTTAATAAAGAGACGAGGCTCTGATACCAATTGAAAGGATCGATATAGTTGACTACAGGGGGGTGAATAGGCAACTAACAATTTTAGCCTTTCTTTACCAATTTAAACTTTGCATCAAAGTAGGTTGTCTAGATATGCAACTAGGTGAGCAACCTATATAATGCAACAAGAACAAGTAGACAAGCAAGCAAGGGATATAACACAAATAAGCTTGCACAAGTAAAGACACGAGATAACCAAGAGTGGAGCCGGTGAAGACAAGGATGTGTTACCGAAGTTCCTTCCTTTTGAGGGGAAGTACGTCTCCGTTGGAGCAGTGTGGAGACACAATGCTCCCCAAGAAGCCACTAGGGCCATCGTATTCTCCTCGCGCCTTCACACAATGCGAGTTGCCGTGATTCCACTATTGGTGCCCTTGGAGGCGGCGACCGGACCTTTACAAACAAGGTTGGGGCTATCTCCACAACTTAATTGGAGGCTCCCAATGACACCACAAAGCTTCACCACAATGGAATATGGCTCAGTGGTGACCTCAACCATCTAGGGTGCTCAAACACGCAAGAGTAACAAGATCCGCAAGGGATGAATGGGGGGAATCAAATTTCTCTTGGTGGAAGTGTAGATCTAGGCCTTCTCAACCAATCCCTAGATAATCAACAAGTTTGATTGGCTAGGGAGAGAGATCGGGCGAAAATGGAGCTTGGGGATCGAAGAGGTGGTCAACTCGGAGAAGAAGACACCCCTTATATAGTGGAAGAACAAATCCAACCGTTATCCACCAACTCAGCCTGTGAAGCATGGTACTACCACGCCGGGGACGCGGTACTACCGCAAGGGCACATGATACTACCGCAGGGCCCCGCGGTACTACCGCCCGAGCAGCAGAAACCAGAACAACACAGATGCAAAGAAGTAGAGGGCGGTAGAACCGCCGGCGCGATACTACCGCTGCCCCTTGCGGTACTACCGCAAGACATGGATGGTCCAGATTTTGGGAAGGCATGGACAAATAAAAATACATCTGCGGCAACTTCCACTGAGTTGGGATCTATGCAAAAATCCAACACGGTAGTACTGCAAGGCAGGAGCGGTACTACCGCGCGTGGTGTGGATGTAAAAAATTACATCCGCTCCTACTGCCGCGCAAGCTGCTTAGCCTGGCCAGAGCGCACGGAACTACCGCGCACCTGGCGCGGTACTGCCGCGTAGGGCGCGGATGTAAAAAATTACATCCGCCCCTACTACCGCAATAGCAGCAGCACCTGGCCTGAGGCCACAGTACTACCGCTCCAAGGAAGCGGTACTACCGTGTGCACTTGCGGTACTACCATACCTGGTACTACCGCAAGGGCCTGCGGTACTACCGCTCCAGGAGCAATACTACCGCATGCCCCAGTTCAGTAAACACAACATTTTGCATAGACACGAAAAGACGGAGGATGCTCCAAAGTGCCAAAGGAAATGCGGTGCAAAGGAGTAGACATGTACGTGATGATTCCACCCAAACTTTTCCAAAGTGGACCCCCTCTTAATAGTACAGCTTTCCTATGACTCAAATCCACCAAAAAGAAACGTAGAGAAATGCCGTCTTCAATAGTCTTCGAGGGGCACCAAATCATCTTGTGCCTAGTGATGAAAAGTCTGAAACACTCAGTGCACACGATTAGTCCGCAAAAGAATTGTCATCAATCACCAAAACAACTAAGGGATAAATATGCCCTTACAACTGTGCACATGCACTAGAACAAGATCACATCACCAATATCTGATTGAAGTACAAGGGATCAGCTCTTTGAAGGACCATCATGCAGATCAAGAGGACCAAGACTGGCCAGAGAAGCAAGATATTGCTGAGGAAAAAACCTCCCTTGCCGGGCAGGCAAGCCTGGCAAAGATGGGCTTACCCCCGGAAGCAAGCTTTCGGATCGTCCCCGCAGGCCTACCGGGGCTTACGGAGGCAAACCATGGAACTAGGAATTTTTGTTCTCCATCTTACTCAGCCCTCCGTATCCCCGGCAACAATGGCCCGGAAGAGGAGGAAATTGGACTCCGGTAAGCCTCTCCTGGTAGAGCCCCCCGGGGCTCCCAGCAGGGACCCTGCCGGAAACAATTCCCCATCGATTGCCGGGCTGCGTCCTCCTGCTGGGCCACTGGTCCCCGCGGTCGAGAAACGCGCTCCCGCGGGTGAGGAGGTGCCGCTAGTCCTTATTGCCGAGCCCCAGGCTCCAACTTGGGCAAGGCACATAGTCCATTTCCTCCAAACCGGAGAACTTCCCGATGAGCAAGAGGAGCTGAAAGAGTAGCCCGGAGGGCCAGTATGTATCATTTTGTCGATGACACTCTATACAGAAGGAGGCCCAATGGTGTGAAATTGAAGTGCATTTGCCGGGAAGAAGGAAAGCAACTGCTGGCAGAAATACACAAAGGCATGTGCGGCTCCAACATTGGATCAAGGGCATTAGTTGGAAAGAACTCAGGCAAGATTGGCCCACAACCCTCCGAGATGCGGTCGAGCTAGTCACCAAGTGTGAAGCCTTCCAGTTCCATTCCAAGAACATCCATCTGCATGCACAAGCTCTTTAGACAATCCATTTGTCATGGCCGTTTTCGGTCTGGGGGCTCGATATCCTCAGCCATTTCCCCCGAGCTGTCGGGGGCTTTGAATTCTTGTTCGTTGCCATCAACAAGTTTACAAAATGGCCAGAAGTAGATGCCATGAGAAAGGTGACTGCTCAGTCAGCTATCAAGTTCTTGAAAGGATTGGTGTGCCGCTTCGGGGTCCCTACCCGGATCATCACTGACAACGACACCCAGTTCATGAGACGCACCTTCATGAAATACATTCATGCCCTCAGAAGCAAGATCTCATTTGCCTCTATTGCACATCCCAGAAGCAATGGACAAGCTAAGAGGGCAAACGCTAAAGTGTTGTGAGCACTCAAGACAAGAACATTTGATACGCTGCAGAAGTGCGGTAGGCGATGGATCGATGAGCTGCCGGTAGTTCTCTGGTCCCTCAGAATGACACCAAATCGAGCTACCGGGCAGACTCCCTTCTCCCTACTTTATGGGGCAGAAGCAGTTATCCCCATGAAACTCATTTACGGATCGCCTCAAGTGCTTGCCTACGATGAAGTAGTGCAGGATCAGCACCAGCATGACAATGTTGTGCTTCTCGAGGAGAACCGTCTCCGGGCTGCTATGCGTGTTGCATGCTACCAGCAAGCCCTGCGTCACTATCACAGCCGCATGGTTCATGCCCGGTGTTTTGAGGAAGGCGACCTTGTCCTTAGACGCGTTCAATCTGCCAAGGGTGCAAACAAGTTGATGCCAAAGTGGGAAGACCCTTACCGGGTAGTATGAGTCACCAGACCTGGCGCAGTCCGTCCGGAGACCGGAGATGGCATAAAATTGCAAAAATCATGGAATATTGAGCATCTCCCCAAGTTCTACCCGTAAGGCGCGGCTGGCGGGCCCTGCCCGACAGCCACCCTTTTGTACAGGACTTGCCTCAGTTGCATGTAACCCCTTATACAAAGCCAGGCGCAAACCCTAAACAACAGAGAAATAAATGAAGCGCTGGGCCCCCCCGAAAAGTTGCATGCATGCATAAGCATTTCATGAGCATCGCATGTTCATGTAGATAAGATCGCATCTGGCATCATTTTCATCTGCATAAACGACAGCCCCTGTCGAAGACTTGGCCTCTAAAAGGAGATGGAAAAATGAGCCTACACTACAATCTCTGGCAACCCAAACAGATAAGTTCTATCTCTTGTCCAAATGTGTTCTGTAAGTAAAGAATTGTGCATAAGAAAACCATCCCTTAGGTGCTCCCATCCCTTGACTCGAACATTGCTTCGGTCAGGACGGTCGTAGTGGCCTTTGATGAAAAAAGATTGGCGGGGGCCTGGTCCCTCATCACAATTTGTGCCCGGTAGGCCTAACTCCCCGACAACAAAATAGAGGGTACCAGCAGGATAGTCTGCCAGGGGAAACTCGTTTATTTAAAAATATAGAGGCATTCCACCTCTGCATGGACATATACGTGCACGAGTCCCCGACAAGGTTCATCTTTTCCATTGATATGCTGATCAAACAAGTACAGACCTTACGAGACACAGACATGGATTCAAGAGATTACATTATTTGAACTAAAATTTGGCATGTGCCTAGAGATTTAAGATTAAAAAAAGATAAGTGCCCCGTGATGCCCTTTCTTGTCCCTCTCCTCCTAGGCACGGTAGTGGAAGGCGAAGAGGGCAAAAGGAGTGCATGAGCAGAAGCCCAGCCTGACCCTGTCAGGCTCCAGGAAAGATAGCCTGGCAGGGGCGGGAGGGCACCGGCGAAGGCGACGATGGAGAGCATGGCGGAGATGACCCGTCAACCACCACCACCAGGGCCAATAGGACACGACAGGGCAAACGGAGCTGTAGCCTGAGAGGAACCCTGCCAGAGTCCAGCTGGAAGATTGCTGGTGGAGCCGAGAGCACCACCTCCACACCCGCATCCAACTCCCTGACAAATCACCTTGACGGGGAGGAGATGCAGGTGCAGATGATGGTGCCGCAACCTGACGGTGATGGTGCGGCTGGTGCTCAGCCAAAGTCAGAGTCGTCGCCTTCCCGGTCGGCACCGTCACTTTCCTCCTCATCGCTATCACTCGAGGAGGAGCTTTCGTCGTCGGTCGAGCTCTCTGTGCAGCACCCTAAGCGAGCACCCGAGCTCCCAAAAACCTTGATGGAAAGGAAATCATTCTCCATAACTTAAAATGGAGGACGTGCCCTTCCAACAAGCTATGGGTATGAGCAAAAGATTTCCAGCCTCGACGAAAGTACATGACATGAGGGATCGGGAAATCTACATCCACCTGTATGCTGCAATTTCTGCAGCCCCTCATGTGCATTCTCAACGCTCGTGGATGCTCGAGCTCCATCACCCTTGCAAATGGGGTAGGGAGGCAGATAACGAACTCCAAGGGTTGATCTCCGATGTGGCCTTCCATCAGGGGAGGACCGTCCGGTCCGGACGCAATCGCGGCAACGTCCCGTCCGCCTCGACCCCATACACCGTGACGACCTCGGACACACCCCTCCCGCCTCCTCTCGCATTAGACTTAGCTCCCGTTTCCTTAGAAGGAGGAGGAAGGCGCTGTCTAGAAGAGCTTCTCGTCACCACTGGAGCAACACCAGACCCCGACCTCTCACCATGATAAGCAACGACTATGGAGAAAATGGCGGGAGAAGGAGGTGCAAGAAAGCATCTCGCCCCGTGCTCTCCTTTATAGGCGAGCAGGGGAGGAGGACAGATTCTCTCGTGGAGGTGGCCGGCCCGTTCGACCAATCCCGCTCCTCCTCACCACCAACGGCTCGAAGAATCAAGGCCGACCCTCTGTGCCAACCAGCGATGCCTGCTTTTTTGCCATAGCACCCGTCCCCGCGCCCTCCGCATCCACCACCTACCCTACCCAATGCATGGAGTACACGTAGCGGACGCGCCTGGAGCGGGAAGCAAGCGGGGTGCCAATTTCTGCCCCGTGATCATGGGGCGGGGGCGACCCACAGGCCCTGATTTGAATACTTCTGTAATGTTTGACACGACGCATGGAAGAATAGGAAACTGACTCAAGCCCAAGTTAATGGAGAAGCAAAGAAGATCTCAAGGGGCCAACCACTTCTCGCCCCTGCCTATGCACTGGTTAGGGCCTACCCCGACGACGCCCGGTAGCATGTTCGGGCCAGGTCCGGGGGCTCCTGTCAGTGCAACAAACCTTGGGTCCGTTGCCCAGACTGTGCGCAGGCACAAGAACAAGATCATAGCACCAAGATTAGATTGAAGCACAAGGGATCAGCTCTTCCAAGGACCAACATGCAGATCAAGAGGACCAAGACTTGCAAGAGAAGCAAGATATCGCTGGGGGAAAAACCTCCCTTGCCAGGAAGGCAAGCCTGGCAAAGATGGGGTTACCCCCGGAAGCAAGCTTTCAGATCGTCCCGACAGGCCTGCCGGGGCTTACGGAGGCAAACCACACCACCGCACCACCTCATCACGACGCACATCGTCGACCAGTCCGGTGTCAAGCTCCAAAGTGACTAAGTGGCTGATATTCGCCATATGGCAGCCACTCTCTATAGAAGATACCTTCAGGTGACACCCGTCCTGAGACGTGTCAAGGAAGAAGGCGCGAAGCTAACAAAACAGCCTGGCAGGGCCTGCCGGGCAAGCTGTGATGTGACGTTGAGCGGCAAATTTAATGCGCTCTGTCAGCCTGCAAAGTTAGGTATGATAGCACTGTTTGCTATCTAATCAGTGTGTAATGACTGATTTTCCATCGTGGTGACCTCTTGATCTATAAAAGAAGGCCTAGGGCAACCATAAAAAGGGTTGGTTGGTTGGCCGATTCAGACCCTTACACACTCATACACGTGTAGCCGTTCTCACCCCGAGGCAACCCAGCCAGGCAAATGTGCTGCGCTCACCACCATCTTTTCCACCATCAATCCACCAAAGCAGGAGTAGGGTTTTATGCCTCACGGCGGTCTGAACTTGGGTAAATACTGCCTGTGTGATCTCTGCCGTGCTGTTCCACGCTCCTCCGCTCTTTGTGCAATGCGCCATCCCCTCGCTGAAGCAGAAAGGGGCTCTTGGTCCCATAAGTGGACGTGGTTTCCCGCGAGACCTAGGTACCCCTTAGTCCCTATATAAGCTGAGGGTTTTAGTTTGTAGAGGGAAGGTTAGATTCATTCATAGATCACGAGGTAGATCATCATGTACTTTGTACCCCATCCACAATCAATAAAATACAAGCAAGACGTAGGGTTTTACCTCTTCGTGAGTGCCTGAACCTGGGTAAATATTGTGTCTCTCTACTTCATGCTACCATCAAGCCAGTATCATCAGCTCGGGACCACCTACCTAATATCTGCTGGATTTAGCTCCAACATTGGTGGCCCGTACAGGTCCCACTGTGTGGTCACAAAGGCGCGATGGCTCATCTCCAGATCGACGACAACATTAGTTGTGGGAAGGCGTTCTTCCTAGACAGCTTTTGCCTTCAGCAGCGTCATGCCCCACACTGATTCGACCAGCCACCTTTGCTAGGTCGAGAATCTTGCTCCAGGCCAGACCATCAGGTTCGGCAATCTGGAATACAACGCGGATTCTCATGGCGAACTTGCTTCTTCGGCTGGGTGTCAGACCAGACCGAAGCTCCTGCCAACACCGTTGTCCTAGTGCCAGATTCAATCTCAAGGTAGAATCTCGGAGGCGTCCACATCTCGGATCTAACCTCAAGCTTGGACCCGAGCATCACCTCGTCGGGTCAAACTTCAGATCCGACCATTGAAACCCTCGGGGTCACGTTAGGTGGAACCTTGGGCAAACTTTAACTAAACACCACCTACTATCAAGAGATGGGCGAGGCCAATATCACCCTGCTGAATGAGATGTTAGATCAAATTAAGAGCCTATCAGTCTTGGATGATCAAGTGTCAATCTACGATTAGATCGGGGAAAGACCTGGAGTGGTCATAATTTTAAGCCCACGCACCTAGTCTCTACCGTCGAGGATTTAAGCGACATGTTGGTGTAAGCATCTGACGAATATGATGACATGGATGAAGATGTCGATAAGACGTCGGTCACTACATCCCCACCTGCACCATGAACACCAGCAAGTGGGCCTCTAGCTCCATGTATTACGTCTATATGGCGGATATCCCCAAAGATGGAGGAGGAAGCAGAACCCCCCCCCAGACGCCAATGCAAGGGCCACCATAAAAGTGGCACCGGTAGCAACGAGGCAAGCAATGGTGGCACTAGAAATGATGACACCACCGATGATAACGCCACTCCAAATGGCGCCGACAACGCCGATAACGGTGATAATGCCGACAATGGCGACAACATCAACAACAGGGATAATGGTAGCGACAATGGACGATGAGGACCCCGTGGATGTCAACTACTACATTGAGTTCGAGGAAGATAGAAGCCTCAGACCCGATGAATTTGACATTTTTGAGGAGCCTCTCGAGCCACCATAGATCGAGATCTGCTACAAGTGACTGGCCAGTATGACCAAGAGCATTAAGCAGAAGGTCCAGAAGCTACAATCTGATCAGGACCAACTGAATGATAGATGGGTCAAACTCCTCAAGGCTGAGTAGGATCTTGAGGACAAGCTTGTGAAGAATGGGGCTAACGAATTGTACCCTCGAAGAAATCAACTCCTAAAGTTAGACGAGGAGGCTGGCAGCAGCGTGCTATCAAAGCACGGATGGGCCGAGAAGCCCAATTACCCTCCTCGGAGCCGAGACAGGCCATTTGGCGGATACAAGGACTACCCTGAGGTCCCCTAAAGTTGAGGAGGATTAAATCCACCACATCCGACTCATAAAAATGACCTACGAGGCAAGCTGCAGGCTGCTCCATCACGATTGATCTACAAACCCAGTGAGTGCCCACCTGCTGGACAAGCGGGATACCTGGCTTGGCTAGCCAAGAATTGGGACCCACGCGATTACATGAGCAATCGAACCCCGAAAACATCCGATGCACATCATGCCATAGCCATCATCTGAGGAGCTTCCCATCCCCTGTGTTTTACAAACAAGGTCAAGGAGAACAAGTTCCCGAAGGGGTTTAAACCCATAAACATCGAGCAGTATGATGAAACCATTGACCCTACCGTGTGGATTGAGGATTTCCTCATGCATATACACATGGCCCGAGGTGATGAGCTTCACGCCATCAAATATCCACCCTTGAAACTCAAGCGCTCAGCTGGGCATTGGCTTAACAACCTGCCCAAAAACTCCATCGACAGCTGAGAGGAGCTCGAGGATGCATTCCTTGAAAACTTTCAGGGCACTTATGTCTGACCCCCGGATGTTGATGACCTTGTCCATATCATACAAAAGTTGGGGGAGTCTGCTAGGAAATTCTGGAATCGGTTCTTGACCAAGAAAAACCCGATCATGGACTGCCTGGACGCCGAGGTTATCGCTGCATTTAAGCACAACATCCACGACGAATGGCTCGCTTGAGAGCTCAGTCAGGAAAAGCCTTAGATAATGGTGACCCTTACACATATAACCGATTCTGCATCAGAGAAGATACCTGGTTAGCTCAAAAGAGCGCACGTCATGGCGACCCACACACCTCTGAAGTGCATGATGGAAATGGGAAACCTCGGCGAAATAAGAATGATAAGCGCAACAATAGAGGAATCAGCAGTGACACCGAGGATGCCACGGTCAATGCTGGCTTTAGTAACCAGCGTGGTGGCAACAAAAGGAAACACTTTCAAGAACAGGGGCGCTCCATCAACATTAGACAAGATCCTTGACAAACCATGTACCATCCACGACACTGTCAACAAGCCCGCTAACCATACCAACTGGAATTGTTGGGTTATCAAGCAAGATGGTAAGATAGTGGTCGGGAACCAACGCAAGGGCCAGTCATGTAACAATGGTGACCATCCTGGGTCTAGTAAAGGCGACCAGAAACAATTTCCTCATGAGGTCAAGGACATGGACATGATAGATGTCACCCACGTAACCAGAAAGGAGAGGAGGTGCCTACTCCATGAGGTGTACGTCGTGGAGTCAGCCGCGCCGATGTATAATCCATGGTCAGGAATCCCGATCATATTTGATTGAAGAGACCACCCGATGAGCATCCATCATGGAGGCACGGGCGCACTGGTACTCAATCCCATAGTGGACGGTTTTCATCTGACCCAAGTCCTCATGGATGGTGGAAGTAGCCTCAACCTGATATATGCAGATGAAGGATATATGCCCTAGAGGCAATAATAAATTTGTTATTTTATATTTCCTTATTCATGATATTGTATTGATCTAAAACTTAAATACATGTGTGAATACATAAACAAATACCATGTCCCTAGTAAGCCTCTACTAGACTAGCTCGTCGATAAAAGATGCTTAAGGTTTCCTAACCATGGACATGAGTTGTCATTTGATAACAATATCACATAATTAGGAGAATGATGTGATGGACAAGACCCATCCGTTAGCTTAGCATAATGATCATTCAGTTTTATTGCTATTTCTTTCTTCATGTCAAATACATATTCCTTGGAATATGAGATTATGCAACTCCCGGATACCGGAGGAATACCTTGTGTGCTATCAAACGTCACAACATAACTAGGTGATCATAAAGATTCTCTACAGGTATCTCCGAAGGTGTTTGTTGAGCTGGCATAGATCGAGATTAGGATTTGTCACTCCGAGTATTGGAGAGGTATCTCTGGGACCTCTCGGTAATACACATCATAAGCTTGCAAGCAAATGACTAAGGAGTTGGTCACAAGGTGATGTATTACATAACGAGTAAAGAGACTTGCTGATACGTCTCCAACGTATCTATAATTTTTGATTGCTCCATGCTATATTATCTACTGTTTTGGACATTATTGGGCTTTTTTATCCACTTCTATATTATTTTTGGGACTAACCTATTAACCGGAGGCCCAACCCAAAATTGATGTTTTTGCCTGTTTTAGGGTTTCGAAGAAAAGGAATATCAAACAGAGTCCAAACGGAATGAAACCTTCGGGAACGTGATTTTCTCATCGAATACAACTCAGGAGACTTGGACCCTACGTCAAGACACACAACAGGAGGCCACGAGGTAAGGGGCGTGCCTACCCCCCAGGCGCACCCTCCAGCCTCGTGGGCCCTCTGTTGGTCCACCGACGTACTTCTTCCTCCTATATATACCCACGTACCCCCAAACGATCAGATACGGAGCCAAAACCCTAATTCCACAGCCGTAACTTTCTGTATCCACGAGATCCCATCTTGATGCCTGTTCCGGAGCTCCACCGGAGGGGGCATCGATCATGGAGGGCTTCTACATCAACACCATAGCCGGGAAGGTCTACGCAAAAGTCAACATACCAAGTACCCATCACATACCCTTATCTCCCGCATTACATTATTTACCATTTGCCTCTCATTTTCCTCTCCCCCACTTCACCCTTGCCGTTTTATTTGCCCCCTCTCTCTCTATCCTCCCTCTCTATTTGCCTCCTTTTGTCTACTTGCTTTTTGTTTGCTTGTGTGTTAGTTTGCTTGCTTGTCACGATGGCTCAAGATAATACTAAATTGTGTGACTTTACCAATACCAACAACAATGATTTTATTAGCACTCAGATTGCTCCTCTTACCGATGCTGAATCTTGTGAAATTAATGCTGCTTTGCTGAATCTTGTTATGAAAGATCCGTTCTCCGGCCTTCCTAGTGAAGATGCCGCTACCCATCTAAATAGCTTCGTTGATTTGTGTGACATGCAAAAGAAGAAAGATGTGGATAATGATATTGTTAAATTGAAGCTATTTCCTTTTTTGCTTAGAGACCGTGCTAAAGCTTGGTTTTTGTCTTTGCCTAAAAATAGTATTGATTCATGGAACAAGTGCAAAGATGCTTTTATCTCTAAGTATTTTCCTCCTGCTAAGATCATCTCTCTTAGAAATGATATTATGAATTTTAAACAACTTTGATCATGAACATGTTGCACAAGCTTGGGAGAGAATGAAATTAATGATACGTAATTGCCCTACTCATGGTTTAAATTTATGGATGATTATACAAAAATTTTATGCCGGATTGAATTTTGCTTCTAGAAATCTTTTAGATTCGGCCACGGGAGGCACTTTTATTGAAATCACTTTAGGATAAGCTACTAAACTCCTAGATAATATTATGGTTAATTATTTTCAATGGCATACTGAAAGATCTACTAATAAAAAGGTGCATGCGATAGAAGAAATTAATGTTTTGAGTGGAAAGATGGATGAACTCATGAAATTATTTTCTAATAAGAATGTTTCTTCTGATCCTAATGATATGCCCTTGTCTACTTTGATTGAGAATAATAATGAATCTATGGATGTGAATTTTGTTGGTAGGAACAATTTTGGTAATAACGCGTATAGAGGAAATTTCAATCCTAGGCCTTATCCTAGTAATCCCTCTAATAATTATGGTAATTCCTACAAAAATTCTTATTGAAATTATAATAAGATGCCCTCTGATTTTGAATCTAATATTAAAGAATTTATTACTTCGCAAAAGAATTTTAATGCTATGATTGAAGAAAAATTGCTTAAGATTGATGATTTGGCTAGGAACGTTGATAGAATTGCTCTTGATGTTGATTCTTTGAAACTTAGATCTATTCCACCTAAGCATGATATCAATGAGTCTCTCAAAGCCATGAGAATTTCCATTGATGAGTGCAAAGAAAGAACCGCTAGGATGCGTGCTAAGAAAGATGCCTTTATAAAAGCGTGTTCTTCTAGTTCCTATGAAAATAATGATGAAGATCTAAAAGTTATTGATGTGTCCCCTATTAAATCTTTGTTTTGCAATATGAATCTTGATAATGATGGGACTGAATATGATCCACCTTTACCTAGAAGGCGTTCCAAGAATTCTGAATCTTTTGATCTTGATGCTAAATTTGATAAAAGTGGGATTGAAGAAATTAAAACCCTAGATGTTGCTAAACCCACTATTATGGATTTGAAGGAATTTAACTATGAAAATTTATCTTTTATTGATTGTATTTCCTTGTTGCAATATGTGCTAAATTCTCCTCACGCTTATAGTCAAAATAAAGCGTTTACTAAACATATCGTTGATGCCTTGATGCAATCTTATGAAGAAAAACTTGAATTGGAAGTTTCTATCCCTAGAAAACTTTATGATGAGTGGGAACAAACTATTAAAATTAAAATTAAAGATCATGAATTCTATGCTTTATGTGATTTGGGTGCTAGTGTTTCCATGATTCCAAAGACTTTGTGTGATTTGTTAGGTTTCCGTGATTTTGATGATTGCTCTCTAAACTTGCACCTTGCGGATTCCACTATTAAGAAACCTATGGGAAGAATTAATGATGTTCTTATTGTTGCAAATAGGAATTATGTGCCCATAGATTTTATCGTTCTTGACATAGATTGCAATCCTTCATGTCCTATTATTCTTGGTAGACCTTTCCTTAGAACGATTGGTGCAATTATTGATATGAAGGAAGGAAATATTAGATTCCAATTTCCATTAAGGAAAGGCATGGAACACTTTCCTAGAAATAAAATTAAATTACCTTATGAATATATTATGAGAGCCACTGATGGATTGCCTACCAAAGATGGCAATACCTAGATCTATTCTTGCTTGTTATGCCTAGCTAGGGGCGTTAAACGATAGCGCTTGTTTGGAGGCAACCCAATTTTATTTTTATTCCTTGATTTTTGCTCCTGTTTAGTAATAAATAAATTATCTAGCCTCTGTTTTGGTTGTGTTTTTTGTGTTTAATTAGTGTTTTTTCCAAGTAGAACCGTTGGGAAGACTTGGGGAAAGTCTTATTGAACTTGCTGTAAAAAATAGAAACTTTAGCGCTCACGAGAACTGCTGTCATGTTTATTTGGAAAGTGCTATTTAGTTAATTCTTTTTGCAGATGATTAATAGATAAATTTCTCACGTCCAGCAATTTTTTTGCGGGAATCCAGCAATTTATTTTAGAATTTTTGGGGTTCCAGATCTTGCGCTAGCTACATATTACTACAGACTGTTCTGTTTTTGACAGATTCTGTTTTTCGTGTGTTGTTTGCTTATTTTGATGAATCTATGGCTAGTAAAATAGTTTATAAACCATAGAGAAGTTGGAATACAGTAGGTATAACACCCATATAAATAAATAATGAGTTCATTACAGTACCTTGAAGTGGTCTTTTGTTTTATTTCGCTAACGGTGCTCACGAGATTTTCTACTTTAAGTTTTGTGTTGTGAAGTTTTCAAGTTTTGGGTAAAGATTTGATGGATTATGGAACAAGGAGTGGCAAGAGCCTAAGCTTGGGGATGCCCATGGCACCCCCAAGATAATCTAAGGACACCTAAAAGCCAAAGCTTGGGGATGCCCCGGAAGGCATCCCCTCTTTCGTCTACTTCTATCGGTAACTTTACTTGGAGCTATATTTTTATTTACCACATGATATGTGTTTTGCTTGGAGCGTCTTGTATGATTTGAGTCTTTGCTTGTTAGTTTACCACAATCATCCTTGCTGTACACACCTTTTGAGAGAGCCATATATGATTTGGAATTTGTTAGAATACTCTATGTGCTTCGCTTATATCTTTTGAGTTATATAATTTTGCTCTATTGCTTCACTTATATCTTTTAGAGCATGACAGTGGATTTGTTTTATAGAAACTATTGATCTCTCATGCTTCACTTAGATTATTTTGAGAGTCTTACATAGCATGGTAATTTGCTTAAAATCCTAATATGCTTGGTATACAAGATTAATAATAAATCTTTCTTATGAGTGTGTTGAATACTATGAGAATTTGATACTTGATAATTGTTTTGAGATATGGAGATGGTGATATTAAAGTCATGCTAGTTGAGTAGTTGTGAATTTGAGAAATACTTGTGTTGAAGCTTGTGATTCCCGTAGCATGCACGTATGGTGAACCGTTATGTGATGAAGTCAGAGCATGATTTATTTATTGACTGCCTTCCTTATGAGTGGCGGTCGGGGACGAGCGATGGTCTTTTCCTACCAATCTACCCCCCTAGGAACATGCACGTAATACTTTGCTTTGATAACTTGTAGATTTTTGCAATAAGTACATGAGTTCTTTATGACTAATGTTGAGTCCATGGATTATACGCACTCTCACCCTTCCACCTTTGCTAGCCTCTCTAATACCGCGCACCTTTTCGCCGGTATCATACACCCACCATATACCTTCCTCAAAACAGCCACCATACCTACCTATTATGGCATTTCCATAGCCATTCCGAGATATATTGCCATGCAACTTTCCACCGTCCCGTTTATTATGACACACTCCATCATTGTCATATTGCTTAGCATGATCATGTAGTTGACACAGTATTTGTGGCAAAGCCACCATTCATAATTCTTTCATACTTGTCACTCATGCATCATTGCATATCCCGGTACACCGCCGGAGGCATTCACATAGAGTCATATTTTGTTCCAAGTATCGAGTTGTAATTGTTGAGTTGTAAGAAAAATAAAAGTGTGATGACCATCATTATTAGAGCATTGTCCCGGTGAGGAAAGGATGATGGAGACTATGATTCCCCCACAAGTCGGGATGAGACTCCGTACGAAAAATAAATAAAAGAGGCCAAAGAAGCCCAAATAAAAAAAGAGAAAGAAAAGAGGCCTAAAAAAAGAAAAGGCCCAAATAAAAAATGAGAGAAAAAGAGAGAAGGGACAATGTTACTATCCTTTTACCACACTTGTGCTTCAAAGTAGCACCATGATCTTCATAGCAGAGAGTCTCTCATGTAATCACTTTCATATACTAGTGGGAATTTTTCATTATAGAACTTGGCTTGTATATTCCAATGATGGGCTTCCTCAAATTGCCCTAGGTCTTCATGAGCAAGCAAGTTGGATGCACACCCACTTAGTTTCTTTTTGAGCTTTCATATCCTTATAGCTCTAGTGCATCCGTTGCATGGCAATCCCTACTCACTCACATTGATATCTATTGATGGGCATCTCCATAGCCCGTTGATACGCCTAGTTGATGTGAGACTATCTTCTCCTTTTTGTCTTCTCCACAACCACCACTCTATTCCACCTATAGTGCTATATCCATGGCTCACGCTCATGTATTGTGTGAAGATTGAAAAAGTTTTGAGAATGTCGAAAGTATGAAACAATCGCTTGGCTTGTCATCGGGGTTGTGCATGATTTAAATATTTTGTGTGGTGAAGATAGAGCATAGCCAGACTATATGATTTTGTAGGGATAACTTTCTTTAGCCATGTTATTTTGAGAAGACATAATTGCTTTGTTAGTATGCTTGAAGTATTATTATTTTCTATGTCAATATGAACTTTTGTCTTGAATCTTTCGGATCTGAATATTAATACCACAACTAAGAAGAATTACATTAAAATTATGCCAAGTAGCACTCCGCATCAAAAATTCTGTTTTTATCATTTACCTACTCGAGGACGAGCAGGAATTAAGCTTGGGGATGCTTGATACGTCTCCAACGTATCTATAATTTTTGATTGCTCCATGCTATATTATCTACTGTTTTGGACATTATTGGGCTTTATTATCCAATTTTGTACTATTTTTGGGACTAACCTATTAACCGGAGGCCTAGCCCAGAATTGCTATTTTTTTGCTTGTTTTAGGGTTTCGAAGAAAAGGAATATCAAACGAAGTCCAAACAGAATGAAACCTTTGGGAACGTGATTTTCTCATCGAATACAACTCAGGAGACTTGGACCCTACGTCAAGACACGTAACAGGAGGCCACGAGGTAAGGAGGCGCGCCTACCCCCCCCTGGCGCGCCCTCCACCCTCGTGGGCCCTTGTTGCTCCACCGATGTACTTCTTCCTCCTATATATACCCACGTACCCCCAAATGATCAGATACAGAGCCAAAACCCTAATTCCACCGCCGCAACTTTCTGTATCCATGAGATCCCATCTTGGGGCCTGTTCTGGAGCTCCGCCGGAGGGGGCATCGATCACGGAGGGCTTCTACATCAACACCATTGCCCTCCAATGAAGTGTGAGTAGTTTACCTCAGACCTACGGGTCCATAGTTAGTAGCTAGATGGCTTCTTCTCTCTTTTTGGATCTCAATACAATGTTCTCCCCCTATCTTGTGGAGATCTATTCGATGTAATCTTCTTTTTGCGGTGTGTTTGTTGAGACCGATGAATTGTGGGTTTATGATCAAGTCTATCTATGAATAATATTTGAATCTTCTGTGAATTCTTTTATGTATGATTGGTTATCTTTGCAAGTCTCTTCGAATTATCAGTTTGGTTTGGCCTACTAGATTGATCTTTCTTGCAATGGGAGAAGTGCTTAGCTTTGGGTTCAATCTTGCGGTGTCCTTTCCCGGTGACAGTAAGGGCAGCAAGGCACGTATTGTATTGTTGCCATCGAGGATAACAAGATGGGGTTTTCTTCATATTGCATGAGTCTATCCCTCTACATCATGTCATCTTGCTTAAGGCGTTACTCTGTTTTTAACTTAATACTCTAGATGCATGCTGGATAGCGGTCGATGAGTGGAGTAATAGTATTAGATGCAGGTAGGAGTCGGTCTACTTGTCTCGGACGTGATGCCTATATACATGATCATACCTAGATATTCTCATAACTATGCTCAATTCTGTCAATTGCTCAACAATAATTTGTTCACCCACCATAGAATACTTATGCTCTCGAGAGAAGCCACTAGTGAAACCTATGGCCCCCGGGTCTATCTTTATCATATCAATCTCCTACTACTTAGTTATTTACTTTGCCTTTATTTTACTTTGCATCTTTATCATAAAAATACCAAAAATATTATCTTATCATATCTATCAGATCTCACTCTCGTAAGTGGCCCTATAGGGATTGACAACCCCTATTTGCGTTGGTTGCGAGGATTTATTTGTTTTGTGCAGGTGCGAGGGACTCGCGCGTAGCCTCCTACTGGATTGATACCTTGGTTCTCAAAAACTGAGGGGAAATACTTATGCTACTTTGCTGCATCATCCCTTCCTCTTCGGGGAAAACCAACGCAGTGCTAAAAGAGGTAGCAGCTATCAAACATCACAACGTAACTGGGTGATCATAAAGATGCTCTATAGGTATCTCCGAAGGTGTTTGTTGAGTTGGCATAGATCGGGATTAGGATTTTTGACTTCGAGTATCAGAGAGGTATCTCTGGGTCCTCTCAGTAATACACATCATAAGCTTGCAAGCAAACGACTAAGGAGTTGGTCACAAGGTGATGTATTATAGAACGAGTAAAAAGAATTTCCGGTAACGAGATTGAACTAGGTATGAAGATACCGACGATCGAATCTCGGGCAAGTAACATACCGATGGACAAAGGGAATTACGTATGTTGTCATAACGGTTCGACCGATAAAGATCTTTGTAGAATATGTAGGAGATAATATGTGCATTTTCAGGTTCCGCTATTGGTTATCGACTGGAGTGGTGTCTCGGTTATGTCCACATAGTTCTCGAACCCGTAGGGTCCGCACGCTTAACGTTCGATGATGATATATTATTATATGAGTTATGTGATTTGGTGACTGAATGTTGTTCGGAATCACGAACATGAAGAGGAGTCTCGAAATGGTCAATAGGTAAATATTGATATATAGGACGATGATATTCGGACACCGGAAGTGTTTCGGGGGGTACCGGGTACTTATCGGGTCATCGGAAGGGGTTTCGGGCACCCCCGGCAAAAGATATGGGCCTTATGGGCCAAGAGGGGAAACGCACCAACCACAAGGAGCTGGTGCGCCCCCCATATGGGCTGGCCTAGGAGGAGAAGGAAAGAGGGGAAGGGAAAGGAAAGAGAGGAATAGGATCCCCCCTTCCTTCCCTCTCCCCCTCTTTCCTTCCCCCTCCGACATATATGGCAGGGGCGGCTAGGGAGGAGCCCAAGTAGGATTCGGTCCTACTTGGGGCGCCTCTTGGCCTCTCCCCTTCCCCTCCCACCTATATATATGTTAGGGGGTGCCTAGCATGCACCAGATCAATTGTTACCCATGTGCGGCGCCCCCTCGACCGTTTACACCCCCGGTCATATTTTCGTAGTGCTTAGGCGAAGCCCTGCGGAGATCACTTCACCATCACCGTCACCATGCCATCGTGCTGACAGAACTCATCTACTACCTCGACGACTTGATGGATCAAGAAGGCGAGGGATGTCACCGAGCTAAACGTGTGCAGAACGTGGAGGTGCCATGCGTTCGGTACTTGATCGGTTGACGTGAGAAGAAGTTCGACTACATCAACCACATTGTTGAATGCTTCCGCTTACGGTCTACGAGGGTACATAGACACACTCTCCCCCTCGTTTCTATGCATCTCCATGAATATATCATTGCGTGTGCATAGATTTTTTTCCATGCAACGATGCCAACATCAGACACAATTAAGAAAATGCATATCATCCCAGCACGGATCAAGCCTAGCAGTACCATGTTTAAGGGTATCATACCGAGAATTGAAGCTTAGTGCTCGAGGAGCGTGACCTTGGATGTAGTCTTTGGCACGACCGAAAACTTTCGGAGCGAGGAGTTAATCTTCGACATCGTCCCCTTCCGGAGTGGTTATCATGCCCTCCTCGGCCGAACCGCCTTCGCGAGATTCCATGCTGTCCCGCACTATTCTTATGTAAAGCTAAAGATGTTGGGGCACAATGGCGTCATCACAGTTAAATGGCAACATGGGACGCTTGCTCTGAACAGAAGAGCAGACCACGGCCTTCACGGCCAAGGTGCAACCACCGAGGAAGCATCGAAAGCTCGGGCTACGTCAAGCAACCACGATCATTCAAAATGACCAAAGGGCATGAATAACTCCTCAGGGAAAATAGCTGGTGGCCCTAAATTGGGATACGCGCTCCACTACCCCTACTACATGACCGAGGCCTACGTTCCTCAGATACATAACCTTGCGTTGAAAATTCTATGGGGGGGCAGTGAGGCACAAAAACACCAGAGATGCCTCATCGGATAAACCAACAAATGTTTCGATCATCAGAACTAAGCATCATGCTCAAATGTTCCAAACTTACGGGAAAAATGTCATGATGTGCACCCAAAGCTCTCTCGTATGATAAAGGGCACATGATTAATGGACAGTCAATGACCGATGGAGGCCAAATTGTACATTACCTTGGCAATCAAGCTATATAGATAGTCCGACCGGGGGCTAGCAAACAACCTAGAGCAAACGACAACACCCTACACCGAAGCATGCTCTTAAAATAATCCAGTCGCCATTAAAATGCCTTAGGGCAGAAAGGGTGACTACAAAACAAGTAGAGGTCGCGACTCATGATCCTCGAATTAACCGGGGAATCACTAGTTGGACAGTATAGAGGAACAACAATAGTTGTAGTCCATGTTCAGCAGAGACACATGGAAGCTATGCCATGACGATGCAACATGGAACATGAAGCCGGAGGATCAAAGTTTAAACGCGTCTCCTCTCCAAATAAGCCTTTGTAATACCCTCTAGTTTATGTATCCTTAAGTCATAGCACCGACTGTTAGGTTCAACCTTTTCTCAATGAATAAATAGAAGCACAAATCTTCGGGAGCAGGCGCATACACTTATGGTGCATCCTTTCTCTCTTTTAAAAAAGTGTCGAGCATACATCCTACGAGACGACGGAAGAATGAATTTAAGCATCGACATTATTAAATGGTGGGTTGCATCTAGAGCACCCACCAGAAACCAAGGTACTCAGCGGGGTCCTCGACAAAATATCCTCAGTATTTCACGTCTATATGCATTGATTTTGACTTGTATCTTTGGTAATAGCTGGGTTGCCCGACTCCTGTGCTTACCACTTATGTTTCGATTTGTTCAGCTAAGGGTTTACAGGGAGCACCACAGTGATTGTTACTTCTGGTTTATCTGGTCAAGTACCTTAGATGGAAAAAACCAAAAGCTGATTGTCGCAACATGCGTAAATTGGTCGGCGAACCATAGGCAATGTTAAACTAAATAGCCGATGGCGGCCAACCATGTAAAATGAAGGGCCATCTTTTTTCGAAAAGGCTGAAGTGTTGGTGGCTCGACCTCAGATGATCTGAGGACTCGACATACACCGGGGGCTATTAACTTGCCCCCACCTCAAGCTCCTATGGCTAAGTGTATGTTTTAGCCCTAAAGGTCTTATTGCCTTGTTTCCACTGATATAACCGCCTCCAGGCACCGAGATGTCGGCTAGGGTCGCAATAAGAAAAGCAAACACCCTAAATAGTTTCAACTAAGGGGCAGAAGCCGACGACTAGCCAGCTACACATCTCAATAGTCACTGTAGAGTCAAAATAAAAGCAGAAGGCAACAAGGGCATTCCATATAATTACAAAAGGGGAGCTTGTCTCTTTACACGCACAACTTGGCATACCGAGGAGATAAAATGCAGAATCTAATAAAGATCTTCCAGAATTGACTCCCTCTAGCACTTTGATACGTCCATTTTGCATCATGCTTTTATATCGATATTTATTGCATTATGGGCTGTCATTACACGCTATGTCACAATACTTATGCCTA
Organism: Triticum urartu; assembly: GCF_003073215.2. NCBI lineage: Eukaryota > Viridiplantae > Streptophyta > Magnoliopsida > Poales > Poaceae > Triticum > Triticum urartu. The sequence continues at coordinate 136,705,293 of NC_053023.1, read as the reverse complement.
TTCTCTCTTATTTTACAAGGTTTACATGAAGAGGGAGAATGCGACAATTGGAATTCTGGGCTGGAAAAGGAGCAAATATAGGAGACCTATTCTGCACAGCTCCAAAAGTCCTGAAACTTCACAGAAGTTATGTTTGGAATTAATGAAAAATACTGGCGAAAGAATCCACCAGAGGGGGCCCACACCCTGGCCATGAGGGTGGGGGGCGCGCCCTACCCCCCTGGGCGCGCCCCTTGCCTCGTGCCCCCCTGGCAGGCCTCCGGTGCCCATCTTCTGCTATATGAAGTCTTTCGTCGGAGGAAAAATCATAAGCAATATTTCGGGAAGAAACTCCGCTGCCATGAGGCGGAACCTTGGTGGAACCAATCTAGGGCTCCAGCAGAGTTGTTCTGCCACGAAAACTTTCCTCCGGGAGGGGGAAATCATCACCAACGATCCTCTCATCGGGAGGGGGTCAATCTCCATCAACATCTTCACCAACACCATCTCATCTCAAACCCTAGTTCATCTCTTGTATCCAATCTTTGTATCCAAACCTCCGATTGGTACCTGTGGGTTGCTAGTAGTGTTGATTACTCCTTGTAGTTGATGCTAGTTGGTTTATTTGGTGGAAGATCATATGTTCAGATCCATTATGCATATTAATACCCCTCTGATTAAGAACATGAATATGCTTTGTGAGTAGTTACGTTCGTTCCTGAGGACATGGGAGAAGTCTTGCTATAAGTAGTCATGTGAATTTGGTATTCGTTCGATATTTTGATGAGATGTATGTTGTCATCCCTCTAGTGGTGTCATGTGAACGTCGACTACATGACACTTCACCATTGTTTGGGCCTAGAGGGAGGCATTGGGAAGTAATAAGTAGATGATGGGTTGCTAGAATGACAGAAGCTTAAACCCTAGTTTATGCGTTGCTTCGTAAGGGGCTGATTTGGACCCATATGTTTCATGCTATGGTTAGGTTAATCTTAATACTTCTGTTGTAGTTGCGGATGCTTTCAATGGGGGTTAATCATAAGTGGGATGCTTGTCCAAGTAAGGACAGTACCCAAGCACCAGTCCACCCACATATCAAATTATCAAAGTACCGAACGCGAATCATATGAACGTGATGAAAACTAGCTTGACGATAATTCCCATGTGTCCTCGGGAGCGCTTTCCTTCATATAAGAGTTTGTCCAGGCTTGTCCTTTGCTACAAAAAGGATTGGGCCATCTTGCTGCACCTTATTTACTTTTATTACTTGCTACTCGTTACAAATTACCTTATCACAAAACTATCTGTTACCGATAGTTTCAGTGCTTGTAGAGAATACCTTATTGAAAATTGCTTATCATTTGCTTCTGCTCCTCGTTGGGTTTGACACTCTTACTTATCGAAAAGGCTATGATAGATCCCCTACACTTGTGGGTCATCAAGACTCTTTTCTGGTGCCGTTGCCGGGGAGTGAAGTGCCTTTGGTAGGTGGAATTTGGTAAGGAAAAATTTGTATAGTGTGCTAAAATTTACTGGCACTTGTTACTATGGAACATAATCCTTTGAGGAGCTTGTTCGGGGTATTTTTCACCCTGACCGGTAGAGCAAAGATTTGCTCCTCAACCTATTGAACCTACTGAAAATGTTTACTTTAAAATTCCTTCGGGTATGATAGAGAAACCGCTAGCTAATCCTTTTGTAGGAGATGGAACATTGCATCCCGATTTACACTTAATCTATGTGGATGAAGTTTGTGGATTATTTAAGCTTGCAGGTATGCCCGATGATGTTATCTAGAAGAAGGTCTTCCCTTTATCTTTGAAGGGAGAGGCATTGACATGGTATAGGCTATGTGATGATATGAGATCATGGAACTACAAACGATTGAAATTGGAATTTCATCAGAAGTTTATCATATAATTTTTGGCTTTGTGAAGGAGAAAGCATCGCTCAAGCTTGGGGGAGGCTTAATTATATGTTATATTCATGCCCCAATCATGAGCTGTCAAGAGAAATGATTATTCAAAAAATTTATGCTCGGTTTTCTCTCAATAATCACTCCATGCTCGATACTTCTTGTACTGAATCTTTTATGATGAAGACTATTGAATTCAAATGGGATTTATTGGAAAGAATTAAATGCAACTCTGAAGATTGGGACCTCGATGAAGGTAAGGAGTCGGGTATAACAGCTAAGATTGATTGTGTTAAATCTTTTATGGATACCGATGTTTTCCGTGAATTTAGCACTAAATATGGACTTGACTCTGAGATAGTAGCTTCTTTCCGTGAATCCTTTGCTACTCATGTTGATCTCCCAAAGGAGAAGTGGTTTAAATATAATCCTCCCACTGAGGTAAAAGTAGTTGCTCCTATTAAAGTTGAAGAAAAGACTATCACTTATGATGATCCTGTTGTTCCTGCTGCTTATATTGAGAAGCCACCTTTCCCTGTTAGAATAAAGGATCATGCTAAAGCTTCAACTGTAGTCAACAAAAGTAATATTAGGACACATAAACCCCCTGAGCAAGTTAAAGTTGAACCTAAAATTGCTATGGTTAAAGATCTCTTGGCCGATAATATTGATGGGCATGTTATTTACTTCTGCAATGAAGCTGCTAGAATTGCTAGACCTGATGCTGAAAATAAACATAGACCTGTTGTAGGCATGCCTGTTATTTCCGTTAAAATAGGAGATCATTGTTATCATGGATTATGTGATATGGGTGCTAGTGCAAGTGCAATACCTCATTCCTTATACGAAGAAATTATGCATGATATTGCACCTGCTGAGATAAAAGATATCGATGTTACCATTAAACTTGCCAATAGAGATACTATTTCACTGGTTGGGATTGTTAGAGATGTTGAAGTCTTGTGTGGGAAGGTTAAATATCCTGCTGATTTTCTTGTTCTTGGTTCCCCACAAGATAGCTTTTGTCCCATTATATTTGGTAGACCCTTCTTGAACACTGTTAATGCTAGGATAGACTGTGAAAAAGATGTTGTTACTATTGGTTTGGGTGATATGTCTCATGAGTTTAATTTTGCTAAATTTAGTAGACAACCCCATGATGAGGAATTGCCTAGTAAAGATGAAATTATTGGTCTTTCTTGTATTGTCGTGCCTCCTAGTGATCCTTTAGAACAATATTTGCTAAACCATGAAAATGATACGTATATGAACGAAAGAAGGGAAATAGATGAAGTATTCTTTAAACAGGGACCTATTCTGAAACACAACTTGCCTGTTGAAATCCTAGGGGATCCTCCTCCACCCAAGTGTGATCCCGTGTTTGAGCTTAAACCATTGCATGATACTCTTAAATATGCTTACCTTGATGAAAAGAAGATATATCCTGTTGTTATTAGTGCTAAACTTTCAGAGCATGAAGAAGAGAAATTATTGAAAACTCTAAGAAGCATCGTGCTGCTATTGTATATACTCTTGATGATCTTAAGGGCATTAGTCCCACTCTATGTCAACACAAAGTAAATTGGAGAAAGACGCCAAACTAGTTATTGATCACCAACGATGGCTAAATCCTAAGATGAAAGAAGTGGTAAGAAAGGAAATATTAAAGCTCCTTGAAGCAGGTATAATTTTTCCCATTGCTGATAGTCAGTGGGTAAGTCCTGTCCATTGTGTCCCTAAGAAGGGAGGTATTACTGTCGTTCCTAATGATAAAGATGAATTGATTCCGCAAAGAATTATTATAGGTTATAGGATGGTGATTGATTTCCGCAAATTAAATAAAGCTACTAAAAAGATCATTACCCTTTGCCTTTCATTGATCAAATGCTAGAAAGATTATCCATACATACACATTTTTGTTTTCTAGATGGTTACTCTGGTTTCCTCTCAAATACCTGTGTCAGCTGATGATCAAGAAAAGACTACTTTTACTTACCCTTTCAGTACCTTTGCTTATAGACGTATGCCTTTTGGTTTATGTAATGCACCTGCTACCTTTCAAAGATGCATGATGGCTATATTCTCTGACTTTTGTGAAAAGATTTGTGAAGTTTTCATGGATGATTTCTCTGTTTATGGATCCTCTTTTGATGATTGCTTGAGCAACCTTGATCGAGTTTTGCAGAGATGTGAAGATACTAACCTTGTCTTGAATTGGGAGAAGTGCCACTTTATGGTTAATGAAGGTATTGTCTTGGAGCATAAAATTTTTGAAAGAGGTATTGAAGTTGACAAAGCTAAAGTTGATGCTATTGAAAAGATGCCGTGTCCCAAGGACATCAAAGGTATAAGAAGTTTCCTTGCTCATGCCAGTTTTCATAGGAGGTTCATTAAGGACTTCTCAAAAATTTCCTGACCTCTGACTAACCTATTACAAAAAGATATTCCTTTTGTCTTTGATGATGATTGTGTGGAAGCATTTGAAATACTTAAGAAAACCTTGATTTCTACACCTATTGTTCAGCCACCTGATTGGAATTTACCCTTGGAAATCATGTGTGATGCTAGTTACTATGTTGTAGGTGCTGTTCTAGGACAAAGAGTTGATAAAAAAATAAATATTATTCAATATGCTAGTAAAACTCTAGACAATGCCCAGAGAAATTATGCTACTACTGAAAAGGAATTCTTAGCAGTTGTATTTGCTTGTGATAAGTTCAAACCTTATATTTTTGATTCTAAAGTAACTATTCACACTGATCATGCTGCTATTAAATATCTTATGGAAAAGAAAGATGCTAAACCTAGACTTATTAGATGGGTTCTCCTGCTACAAGAATTTGATTTGCATATTATGGATAGAAAGGGAGCTGAGAATCCCGTTGCAGATAGGTTGTCTAGGTTAGAGAATGTTCTTGATGACCCACTACCTATTGATGATAGCTTTCCTGGTGAACAATTAGCTGTCATAAATGCTTCTCGCACTGCTCCATGGTATGTTGATTATGCTAATTACATTGTTGCTAAATTTATACCACCTAGTTTCACATACCAGCAAAAGAAAAAGTTTTTCTATGATTTAAGACATTACTTCTGGGATGACCCACACCTTTATAAAGAAGGAGTAGATGGTGTTATTAGATGTTGTGTACCTGAGCATGAACAGGAACAGATCCTACGCAAGTGTCACTCCGAAGCTTATGGAGGACACCATGCTGGAGATAGAACTGCACATAAGGTATTGCAATCCGGTTTTTATTGGCCTACTCTCTTCAAGGATGCCCATAAGTTTGTCTTATCTTGTGATGAATGTCAAAGAATTGGTAATATTAGTAGATGTCAAGAAATGCCTATGAATTATTCACTCGTTATTGAACCATTTGATGTTTGGGGCTTTGATTATATGAGACCGTTTCCTTCCTCTAATGGGTATACACATATTTTAGTTGCTGTTGATTACGTTACTAAGTGGGTAGAAGCTATTCCAACTAGTAGTGCTGATCATAACACCTCTATTAAGATGCTTAAAGAAGTTATTTTTCCGAGGTTTGGAGTCCCTAGATATTTAATGACTGATGGTGGTTCACCTTTTATTCATGGTGCCTTTCGTAAAATGCTTGCTAAGTATTATGTTAATCATAGAATTGCATCTCCATATCACCCGCAGTCTAGTGGTCAAGTAGAATTGAGTAACAAAGAGCTCAAATTAATTTTGCAAAAGACTGTTAATAGATCAAGAAAGAATTGGTCCAAGAAACTTGATGATGCATTATGGGCTTATAGAACTGCATATAAAAATCCTATGGGTATGTCTCCGTATAAAATGGTTTATGAAAAAGCATGTCACTTACCTCTCAAATTAGAACATAAGGCATATTGGGCCATAAAAGAGCTCAATTATGATTTCAAACTTGCCGGTGAGAAGAGGTTATTTGACATTAGCTCACTTGATGAATGGAGAACCCAGGCCTATGAGAATGCCAAACTGTTTAAAGAAAAAGTTAAAAGATGGCATGACAAAAGGATACAAAAGCGTGAGTTTAATGTAGGTGATTATGTGTTGCTATTCAACTCTCGTTTAAGATTTTTTGCAGGCAAACTTCTCTCTAAATTGGAAGGTCCTTACGTTATCGAGGAGGTCTATCGTTCCGGTGCCATAAAAATCAACAACTTCGAAGGCACAAATCCAAAGGTGGTGAATGGTCAAAGAATCAAACATTATATCTCAGGTAATCCCATAAATGTTGAAACTAATATTATTGAAACCGTAACCCCGGAGGAATACATAAGAGACACTTCCCAGAATGTTTCAGACTCCAAAAAGGAATAGGTATGTGGTATGGTAAGTAAACCGACTCCAAAACAGTTCTAATGGCAATTTTTCTCCGTTTTGGAATATTTAAGAAAATAGGAAAATAAGAAGTAGTACGGGAAGGACACGAGGCTTCCACGAGGGTGGAGGGCGCTCCCTACCCCCTGGGAGCGCCCCCTGCCTCGTGGGCACCTCGTGTGCTCTCCGGACTCCGTTTTCTTGCACGATACTTCTCTAGGTCGATAAAAAATCACTATATAGTCTCCCGAAGGTTTTGACCACCGTATCACACAAAAATCTCCTGTTCTTGTTTCGAGCTGTTTCCTGCCAGGGTTGTCAAGGCCAAGCATCATGTCGTCTCCCTCCTCCTCCAACAATGAGGGCAACTATGCTTGGCTAATGAAGATAGAGCTGAAGAGAGAAGAACCCGGAGAGATCAACAAGGATGATGGGATCAAGAAGGCCATGGGGGATCAAGTTCCGACATTAGCAGATGAAGACATCCTTCAACCTCAGCACAACCTCTTTACCCCAACAGAGATTGAAGCTTTCAAGATGATTGAGTTAGCTCGCATTCAAAACAAGTATCTCACAAGTGAAAATATTTTGTTGAAGGAGCATATCATTGCACTCAAGGGCATTATCCGCAAATTGGAGGATCTCTTACGCTCGATGTGCGACTACCCATCATCACCAACACCTTCTTCCCCAACAAAGAAGAACTGAGCCTCGGGTATGGGCACTCCCCTTGGCAACTGCCAAGCTTGGGGGAGTGCCCCGGTATCGTATCACCATCACTTTTATCTTTACCATTTTTCATAGGTCGATCCTTTTGATAATATCTTGATCTAGTAGAATAAAGTTTTAGTATGATCTAGTTGTGAGATTTGCTTTATGATCTTCCTATGTAATCGAGTCCATGAGCTATATATAATAAAGATTAGTGTTGAGTCAAGGGCTTGATTATTTTGCTATGATCTTGAGGGAATAAAATAAAATAGAAGAAATAAAAAGAAATAAAGAGATCATATGGATCTTATGGAGAGTAATGAGCTCACATATAAAGAGTATGATGAATAAATTTTGTTGAGAGTTGACAAACATAGTTTTGGTCATCGTTGCAATTAATAGGAGTAATAAAGAAAGAGAGGTTTTCACATATAAATATACTATCTTGGACATCTTTTATAATTGTGAGCACTCATTAAAGTATGATATGCTAAAGAGTTGACGTTGGACAAGGAAGATAACGTAATGGGTTATGTTTTCTTACATCTGAGATAAATTATATTGTCATGGATCATCCAACATGTTGAGCTTGCCTTTCCCTCTCTTGCTAGCCAATTTCTTTGCACCAAGTAGAGATACTACTTGTGCTTCCAAATATCCCTAAACCCAGTTTTGCCATGAGAGTCCACCATATCTACCTATGGATTGAGTAAGATCCATCAAGTAAGTTGTCATCGTTGCAAGCAATAAGAATTGCCCTCTAAATATGTATGACTTATTAGTGTGGAGAAAATAAGCTTTATATGATCTTGTGATGTGGAAGAAATAAAAGCGACAGACTGCATAATAAAGGTCCATATCACAAGTGGCAATATAAAGTGACTTCTTTTGCATTAAGATTTCGTGCATCCAACCATAAAAGCACATGACAACCTCTGCTTCCCTCTGCGAAGGGCCTATCTTTTATTCTTGTCTTATACTTCATGCAAAGAGCCATGGTGATATTCACCTTTCCTTTTTACATTTTGGCAAGCACAATGTGTTGGAAGGGTCCAAATATATATGGCTAATTGGATGTGAGTTTTCATGAACTATTATTGTTGACATTACCCTTGAGGTAAAACGATGGGAGGAAAAACTATAAGCCCCTGTCTTTCTCTGTGTCCGACTAAAATTTCATAACCATAAACATCACATGAGTGTTAGCAATTATGAAAGACTAAAATATGGTTGAGTATGTGGACTTGCTGAGAAGCTCTTATATTGATTCTTTCCTATGTTATGATAAATTGCAATTGCTTCAATGACTGAGATTATAGTTTGTTAGTTTTCAATGAAGTTTCTGATTCATACTTGAGTATGTGAATGAATTGTTACTTTAGCATGGGAGATCATATGACAATATATATATATGTTGCTGTTCTAAGAATGATTATGATGCCCTCATGTCCGTATTTTATTTTATCGACACCTCTATCTCTAAACATGTGGACATATTTTTCGATATCGGCTTTCGCTTGAGGACAAGCGAGGTCTAAGCTTGGGGGAGTTGATACGTCCATTTTGCATCATGCTTTTATATCAATATTTATTGCATTATGGGCTGTCATTGCACGTTATGTCACAATACTTATGCCTATTCTCTCTTATTTTACAAGGTTTACATGAAGAGGGAGAATGCCGGCAGCTGGAATTCTGGGCTGGAAAAGGAGAAAATATTAGAGACGTATTCTGCATAGCTCCAAAAGTCTTGAAACTTTACGGAAGTTATTTTTGGAATTAATAAAAATACTAGCGAAAGAACCCACCAGAGGGGGCCCACAACCTGGACACGAGGGTGGGGGGCGCGCCCTACCCCCTGGGCACGCCCCCTGCCTCGTGGGCCCCCTGGCAGGCCTCCGGTGCCCATCTTCTGCTATATGAAGTCTTTCATCGGAGGAAAAATTATAAGCAGGCTTTTAGGAAGAAACTCCGCCGCCACGAGGCGGAACCTTGGCGGAACCAATCTAGGGCTCCGGCACAGCTGTTCTGTCGGGGAAACTTTCCTTCAGGAGGGGGAAATCATCACCATCATCATCACCAACTATACTCTCAACGGGAGGGGTCAATCTCCATCAACATCTTCACCAGCACCATCTCATCTCAAACCCTAGTTCATCTCTTGTATCCAATCTTATCCAAACCTCAGATTGGTACCTGTGGGTTGCTAGTAGTGTTGATTACTCCTTGTAGTTGATGCTAGTTGGTTTATTTTGTGGAAGATCATATGTTCAGATCCATTATGCATATTAATACCCCTCTAATTATGAACATGACTATGCTTTGTGAGTAGTTAGGTTTGTTCCTGAGGACATGGGAGAAGTCTTGCTATAAGTAGTCATGTGAATTTGGTATACGTTCGATATTTTGATGAGATGTATGTTGTCATCCCTCTAGTGGTGTCATGTGAACGTCGACTACATGACACTTCACCATTGTTTGGGCCTAGAGGGAGGCATTGGGAAGTAATGAGTAGATGATGGGTTGCTAGAGTGACAGAAGCTTAAACCCTAGTTTATGCGTTGCTTCATAAGGGGCTGATTTGGATCCATATGTTTCATGCTATGGTTAGGTTTATCTTAATACTTCTGTTGTAGTTGCGGATGCTTGCAATGGGTGTTAATCATAAGTGGGATGCTTGTCCAAGTAAGGACAGCACCCAAGCACCGGTCCACCCACATATCAAATTATCAAAGTACCGAACACGAATCATATGAACGTGATGAAAACTAGCTTGATGATAATTCCCATGTGTCCTCGGGAGCGCTTTCCTTCATATAAGAGTTTGTCCAGGCTTGTCCTTTGCTACAAAAAGGATTGGGCCATCTTGCTGCACCTTATTTACTTTTATTACTTGCTACTCATTACAAATTACCTTATCACAAAACTATCTATTACCGATAATTTCAGTGCTTGCAGAGAATACCTTACTGAAAACTGCTTATCATTTCCTTCTGCTCCTCGTTGTGTTCGACACTCTTAGGGCCCTCCAAGCAGCTAGATAGATCCCCTACACTTGTGGAAAAGGCTAGATAGATCCCCTACACTTTGGGTCATCACACTTCTCCCGGATATCCAAGCAGCTGACACAACCTTGCTGAAGTACTCCTCCTGCTAAGCCCTCCTGTTATTCCTCTCAGGGCCCTCCAAGGCGAGTGGCTCCAGCTTCATCTTGGGATAGTGAGCCTGGATGGTCACAAATGCCTATCGTGTGCCTTCCAAGCATGTCGAGCGCTTCCACAAGTCGACCTGGGCACTAGCTCCTTGGATGCAGTGCACCAACCCAAAGAAGTTGCTCGTCAGAGGATAGCTCGTCCATAGAGATCCTCCATGGCTGGCTTGGCCACCCATTTCATCTCTGCCAACTGCTGTAGTTGGTTGTCGAGGATAGGAACACTCACCGTCTCCTTGAATTGCAGCCAGACGAACTTCTACTTGGTTGCGTCTTCACGTGAGACGAAGTGTTGGAATGCGTATTGCACGCTTTGCGGGAGCTTTGAGAAGGCGCCTTACATTCACTAATTTTGCGTCAACTCGGGGAAGCCTTATTGTCCAAACACACATTGTAGTAAGTACGGCTTACCGGTGGCTATCTTGGTCGCCTGTTGTGGTTCCTCCTTTGCAACATTAGCTCGGGAGGTGGCTTCTTGAGATCGGAGGCGTCTTTCTCCTTGGAGGCCTTCAAAGCGTCACGTTCAATGACGATGATCTCCAAATCTTCCTCCACCTCAGAGATCTGAGACTAGGCAGCTTGCTGAGTCTTTTGCTCCTCGACAAGGGCCTCGGCACTCTTTTGCGCCACATCCTTCTGCTGCTCAGCCTGATACGTCTCCAACATATCTATAATTTTTGATTGTTCCATGCTATTACATTATATGTTTTGGATGTTTTATATTCATTAATATGCTATTTATATGATTTTTGTGACTAACCTAACCTAGAGCCCAGTGCCAGTTCCTATTTTTTCCTTGATTTAGAGTTTCATAGAAAAGGAATACCAAATGGAATAAAACTTTCACGATGATTTTTCTTGGACCAGAAGACATCAAGAGGACTTGGAGTGCAAGTCAGAGAAGCCACGAGGCGACCACAAGGACAAAGAGCGCGCCCAGGGGGTAGGGCGCCCCCACCCTTGTGGGCCCCTCGTGACTTCACCGACCTAGTTTCTTCGCCTATATATTCTCATATACCCCAAAACCAACAAATAGAGCCACGAAAACACTTTTCCACCACCACAACCTTCTGTACCCGTGAGATCCCATCTAGGGCCTTTTTTGGCATCCTGCCGGAGGGGGATTCGATCACGGAGGGCTTCTACATCAACACCATTGCCCTTCTGATGTAGCGTGAGTAGTTTACCACAGACCTACGGGTCCATAGCTAGTAGCTAGATGGCTTCTTCTCTCTCTTTGATTCTCGATACCATGTTCTCCTCGATGTTCTTGGATATCTATTCGATGTAATACTTTTTTGCGGTGTGTTTGCCGAGATCCGATGAGTTGTGGATTTAGGATCAGCTTATCTATGAATACTATTTGAATCTTCTCTGAATTCTTATATGCATGATTTGATATCTTTGCAAGTCTCTTCGAACTATTGATTTTGTTTGGCCAACTAGATTGGTTTTTCTTGCAATGGGAGAAGTTCTTAGCTTTGGGTTCAATCTTGTGGTGTCGTTTCACAGTGACAGTAGGGGCTGCCAGGCACGTATTGTATTGTTGCCATCGAGGATAAAAAGATGGGTTTTTGATCATATTTATTGAGTTAATTCCTCTACATCATGTCTTCTTGCTTAAAGCGTTAATCCGTTCTTTATGAACTTAATACTCTAGATGCATGCTAGATAGCGGTCGATGTGTGGAGTAATAGTAGTAGATGCAGGCAGGAGTCGGTCTACTTGACACGGACGTGATGCCTATATTCATGATCATTGCTTTATATATTGTCATAACTTTGCACTTTTCTATCAATTGCTCGGCAGTAATTTGTAATCTTTTACTTTCCGATCTATAAATCAAAAATACCAAAAATATTTACTTTACCGTTTATCTATCTCTATCAGATCTCACTTTTGCAAGTGACCGTGAAGGGATTGACAACCCCTTTATCACATTGGGTGCAAGTTGTTGATTGTTTGTGCAGGTATTCGGCGACTTGTGCGTTGTCTCCTACTGGATTGATACCTTGGTTCTCAAACTGAGGGAAATACTTACTCTACTTTGCTACATCACCCTTTCCTCTTCAATAGAAAAACCAACACAAGCTCAAGAGTAGCAAAGGACTTCTACTCGACTGCGTCTTCACGTGAGCCGAAGTGTTGGCATGTGTACTGCATGCTTTGCGGGAGCTCCGAGAAGGAACCTTACATTCACTAATTTTGCGTCAACTCGGGGAAGCCTTGTTGTCCAAAGACACATTGTAGTAAGTACAGCTTACCGGCGGCTATCTTGGTCGCATGTCGCAGTTCCTCCTTCGCAACATTAGCTCGGGAGGTGGTTTCTTGAGCTCTTAGGAATATTTCTCCTTGGAGGCCTTCAAAGCATCATCTTCAATGACAATGATCTCCAAATCTTCCTCCACCTTAGTGATCTAAGATTAGGTAGCTTGCCAAGTCTTTTGCTCCTTGACAAGGGCCTCGACACTCTTTTGCACCACATCCTTCTGCTGCTCAGCCTCAGCCCGAGCCCTTTCGAGCTCAGCCCGCAAGTCGGCCAGAGCCTTATCGGTTGCTACATAGTTCAAGATGTAAAATTAATTTAGACATAAATCTATTGAATAGATGAAGCCACAAACTTTAATGAACTTCTTACCTTGCGCTTTATCCGCTCCTTGTTGGAGCCGAAGAGGCTCCTCCTAGGAATGCACAAGTTGGCACTTTAATTGCTCCAACTCTGATAAGTTGGAGGCAACATGAGAGGTGGAAACCTGGACAAGTCATATGCAAAATGCAGGTTGGAAATAAGGTACCCAGTTCAAAATAGATTCGATCCTATCGTCGGCTCTTTCAAGCCAACAATAGTCTTAGGGGCTACTGCATATTTGTGTTTACTTGCAATTAAGAGCATTAATGCATACATCAATCCTCCAGCCAGTTTGTAAACTGACTTAAGGCTCGGGGGCTACTATATTTTCACTTTCAAGAAAAAAATTACATATTTTCAAAACCTATCAATTCTTGAAATCTTCAGATGATGACTCGGCATCCTCCTTGAGGGCTACTAGTTATACCTAATGTATTATTTGAACCATAAATAAACTATGAAGTATTCAAAATAAGGAAAAAAATATTACCTCGAACCCTTTGGCAAGGCTAAGGAATGCCTCCAAGATCCCAGCCTCGACAGACCGAAACTAAGTAAAGGTCATGCACAACATGGCATGATGGTTGGGATGTAGGGAGGCATTGTTCAAAGCTACCTCCGTCGCCCGCTATCGCTTGATATGTCTCCGTCATATCTATAAGTTTTGATTATTCCATGCCAATATTCTACAACTTTTACATACTTTTGGCAACTTTTTATACTATTTTGTGGGACTAACATATTGATCCAATGCCCAGTGTCAGTTCCTATTTGTTGCATGTTTTTTGTTTCGCAGAAAATCCATATCAAACGAAGTCCAAATGGGATAAAAACTTACGGAGATTATTTTTGGAATATATGTGATTTTTTTGGGAAAAAGAATCAACACGAGACAATGCCTGAGGGGCCCACAAGGACGGAGGGTGCGCCCCTTGTCCTTGTGGCCACTCCGTGAGGCGGTTGGTTCCCTTCTTCTAGCGCAAGAAAGCTAATGTACGGATAAAAATCGTGTCAAAATTTCAGCCCAATCGGACTTACGCATCTCCTGGAATTTAAGAAACGGTGAAAGGCTAGAATCTGGGAGCTTGGAAAGAGAAGGAAATAGAGAGAGAGAGATCCAATCTCGGAGGGGCTCCCCACCCTCCGCCACCATGGAAGCCATGGACTAGAGGGGAGACCCTTCTCCCATCTAGGGGGAAGGTCAAGTAAGAAGAAGAAGAAGGAGGGGGCTCTCACCCCCTCTCTCCTGGTGGCGCCGGAACATCGCCGGGGCCATCATCACAACGACAATCTACACCAACAACTTCGTTGCCATCATCACCAAATCTCTCCCTCTCTATGCAGCGGTGTAACATGCCTTCTCCATGCTGTAATCTCTACTTAAACATGGTGCTAAACGCTATATATTATTTCCCAATGATGTATGGCTATCCTATGATGTTTGAGTAGATTCGTTTTGTCCTATGGGTTAATTGATGATCGTGATTGGTTTGAGTTGCATGTTTTATTATTGGTGCTCTCCATGTCGCACAAGCGTGAGGGATCCCTACTGTAGGGTTTGCAATATGTTCATGATTTGCTTATGGTGGGTGGCGTGAGTGATAGAAGCACATACCCGAGTAAGTAGGTTGTTTGTGGATGGGAATAAAGAGGACTTGATACTTCAATGCTATTGTTGGGTTTTACCTTAATGATCTTTAGTAGTTGCGGATGCTTGCTAGAGTTCCAATCATAAGTGCATATGATCCAAGAAGAGAAAGTATGTTAGCTTATGCCTCTCCCTCATATAAAATTGCAATAATGATTACCGGTCTAGTTATCGATTGCCTAGGGAGAAATAACTTTCTCGTGACAAAAAGCTCTCTACTAAAACTAACTTAGTTGTGTCTTTATCTAAACAGCCCCTAACTTTTATTTACGTGCTCTTTATTATCTTGCAAACCTATCCTAAAACACCTACAAAGTACTTCTAGTTTCACACTTCTTCTAGGTAAAGCGAACGTGCGTGCGTAGAGTTGTATCGGTGGTCGATAGAACTTGAGGGAATATTTGTTCTACCTTTAGCTCCTCGTTGGGTTTGACACTCTTATTGAAAGAGGCTACAACTGATCCCTTATACTTGTGGGTTATCAAGACCTTTTTCTGGCACCGTTGCCGGGAGCAATAGCGTGGGGTGAATATCCTCGTGTGTGCTTGTTTGCTTTATCACGAAGTAGATTTTATTTGCTGTTCTAAGTTGTTCTCTATATTTAGTTATGGATATGGAACACGAAATACCAAAAAAATTAGGTGTACTTGCTACTAATGGAGATAGGGAACCTCCTAAAACCCTCGATGCTCATTATGTGAAAGATATTATGCACTACTTTAATAATCTGAGAAAACCCCATTCAATTATGTAATGGGAGACACGTTGGATCAACGCGAATACTTTAGGGATTATCGCTTGACTCAAAAAGGGAAACTACTATGGGATCAAATTCATATGTTGCATTGGTATGCTCGGCAACTATGCTTGAGATATTATTATACTTGTTGCTCTAGGATGAAGGCTCCACACCTTCCCTTTCCATGCAAATTTAATGATAATGAAACCTTAGCTTCTTATGCTAATGGTATATATGATTACTATGATGTGGAACGAATAGAAGAATTCGTTTCTTTTAAGGGTGCTTATGAAATTGAATCTTTGTTTGAAAAGTATGAAGCTTTTGATGATGATGTTTACAGGCCTGATTTTTTTGCTATACTTAAATATTTCTACGAGAATTATGAATATAATGCCGAAATTGATGCGTTTATGGAGAAAGTCTTCGTTGTCCAAGAAGAGACTAATATTTTGCAGGAAACTATGGAAGAAGAATTTGATGAAACTACGAGCTCATTAGATGAAAAAGATGACAAGGAGAGCGAAGAACAAAAGGAGGAAGAGTGGATTAGCCACCCGTGCCCACCTTCTAATGAGAGTAACTATTCAACTCATACATTGTTTAATTTCCCTTCGTGCTTACTAAAGGATGAATGCTATGTTGATTGCTATGATCCCTTGGATTCGTTTGAAATATCCCTTTTTGATGAATATGATGCTTTCTATGCTTGTGACCATGATGCCAATATGAATTATGCTTATGGAGATGAACTTGCTATAGTTCCTTATGCTAAGAATGAAATTGTTGCTATTACACCCACACATGATAGTCCTATTATATTTTTGAATTATCCCAACTACACTATATCGGAGAAGTTTGCACTTATTAAGGATTATATTGATGGGTTGCGTCCTACTACTACACATGATGATTTGGATAAATATAATATGCATGCCCTTGCTGCTCCTACTTGCAATTATTATGAGAGAGGAACTACATCTCCGCCTCTCTATGTTTCCAATACAATAAAATTGCAACAAACTATTTATACTGTGCATTGGCCTTTACTTTGTGTGCATGAATTGTTCTTTTATGACATGCCGATGCATAGGAAGAGAGTTAGACTTCGTCATTACATGATATACGTTACTTTGTGCTCACTACTAAATTACAAACCATTGTTAATTAAAATTGGTTTTGATATACCTTGGGATCCGGGTGGATCCATTACTTGAGTACTATATGCCTAGCTTAATGGCTTTAAAGAAAGCACTGCTAGGGAGACAACCCAGAAGTTTTAGAGAGTCATTTATTTCTATTGTGTGTTATTATAAAGTTTAAAAAACAAAAAATAAAGAGGGGAACCTAAAACTTTTTCAAAAAGAAAAATTGAAAGTAAGAGAGACGAGCATTGTTAAAATGGGAGCATGCCTTGAACTTTGTTCATGCCCATGGAAATTCTATGAATCTTAATTATAGAAACTTTTCAACAAAAGAATTATCCCCTTGTATAAATACATTGTATTATAAAAATAATGTGCCAAGATTTGCCTTTAGGATGATTAGATTGCTTGTTTGGTTTGTGCGGTGCAAAATCAAAAACTTTGGTTGTAGTTATCGATTTTACATTTTTTACTGGAAAGTCAAACGCTTCTGAAACTTTTTGCATAGTACTAATATACAAATTGTTTATTTTGTCCAAATGTTTCAGAATTTTTGGAGTTACAGAAGTATGGTTGATGTTCAAATTACTACAGACTGTCCTGTTTAAGAAAGATTCTGTTTTTGATGCATTGTTTTGCTAGCTTTGATGAAACTATCGATTGCATCAGTGGTATAAGCCATAGAAAAGTTATACTACAGTAGCTACAATGCAAAAATAAAATATGAATGAGTTTGCAACAGTACTTAAAGTGGTGATTTGTTTTATTATACTAACGGATCTCACAAGGGTTTTGTTAAGTTTTGTGTGATTGAAGTTTTCAAGTTTTGGGTGAGATCACGATGGATGAAGGAATAAGGAGTGGCAAGAGAATAATCTTGGGGATGCCCGAGGCACCCCAAGGTAATATTCAAGGACTCCCAAGCAACTAAGCTTGGGGATGCCCCGGAAGGCATCCCCTCTTTCTTCTAACGATCACCCGTAATTTTACTTGGAGCTATATTTTTATTCATCACATGATATGCGTAAATCTTGGAGCGTCGTGTACTTTTTATTTTTCTTTTAATAATGCACCATGTTGGTATGCGATAGTCCTTGGTTGATTTATAGAATGCTCTTTGCAATTCACTTATATCTTTTGAGTATGGCTTTATAGAATGCTTCATGTGCTTCACTTATATCATTTGAAGTTTGGATTGCCTGTTTCCCTACACATAGAAACACCATTTGTAGAATGCTCTTTTGCTTCACATATATTTGTTAGAGCATGGCCATACCTTTTGTAGAAATAATCAAACTCTCTTGCTTCACTTATATCTATTTAGAGAGTTGATAGGAATTGGTCATTCACATGGTTTGTCATAAAATCCTACATACAACTTATAGATCACTGAATATGATATGTTTGATTCCTTGCAATAGTTTTGCGATATAAAGATGGTGATCTTAGATTCATGCTAGTTAGTAATTGTGGATTGGTAGAAATACTTGTGTTGAGGTTTGTGATTCCCGAAGCATGCACGTATGGTGAACCGTTATGTGATGAAGTCGGAGCATGATTTATTTTCTGATTGTCTTCCTTATGAGTGGCGGTCGGGGACGAGCGATGGTATTTTCCTACCAATCTATCCCCCTAGGAGCATGTGCATAGTAATTTGTTTTGATAGCTAATAATTTTTTGCAATAAGTATGTGAGTTCTTTATGACTAATATTGAGTCCATGGATTATACGCACTCTCACCCTTCCATCATTGTTAGCCTCTTCGGTACTGTGCATTGCCCTTTATCACCTCGAGAGTTGGTGCAAACTTTGCCGGTGCATCCAAACCCCGTGATACGATACGCTCTATCACACATAAGCCTCCTTATATCTTCCTCAAAACAACCACCATACCTACCTATCATGGCATTTCCATAGCCATTCTGAGATATATTGCCATGCAACTTCCATCATCATCATATACATGACTTGAGCGTTTATTGTCATATTGCTTAGCATGATTGTAAGATAGCTAGCATGATTTTTTCATGGCTTGTCCATTTTTTGATGTCATTGCTACGCTAGATCATTGCACATCCCGGTACACCACCTGAGGCATTCATATAGTCATATCTTTGTTCTAGTATCGAGTTGTAATATTGAGTTGTAAGTAAATAAAAGTGTGATGATCATCATTATTAGAGCATTGTCCCAGTGAGGAAAGGATGATGGAGACTATGATTCCCCCACAAGTCGGGATGAGACTCCAGACGAAAAATAAAAATAATAAAAAAGAGGCCAAAAAAAGAGAAGGCCCAAAAAACAAAAAAAGAGAGAAAAAAAGAGAAGGAGCAATGCTACTATACTTTTACCACACTTGTGCTTCAAAGTAGCACCATGTTCTTCATAGAGAGAGTCTCTTATGTTGTCACTTTCATATACTAGTGGGAATTTTTCATTATAGAACTTGGCTTGTATATTCTGATTATGGGCTTCCTCAAATTCCTGAGGTCTTCATGAGCAAGAAAGTTGGATGCACACCCTTTTAGTTTTCAGTTTGAACTTTCAAACACTTATAGCTCTTAGTGCATCCGTTGCATGGCAATCCCTAATCCTCGCATTGACATCAATTGATGGGCATCTCCATAGCCCATTGATTAGCCGCGTATATGTGAGACTTTCTCCTTTTTTGTCTTCTCCATACAACCTCCACCATCATATTCTATTCCACCTATAGTGCTATATCCATGGCTCACGCTCATGTATTGCGTGAAAGTTGAAAAGGCTTGAGAACATTAAAAGTATGAAACAATTGCTTGTCTTATCATCAGGGTTGTGCATGATCAAATACTTTGTGTGATGAACATGGAGCATATCCAGACTATATGATTTTGTAGGGGTAACTTTCTTTGGCCATGTTATTTTGAAAAGACATGATTGATTTATTAGTGCTTGGAGTATTATTGTCTTAATGTCAAATGATAGACTATTGCTTTGAATCACTCGTGTCTTAATATTCATGCATGCCATGATTAGATTATATGATCAAGATTATGCTAGGTAGCATTCCACATCAAAAATTATCTTTTTATCATTTAACTACTAAGCAGGAATTAAGCTTGGGGATGCTGATACGTCTCCGTCGTATCTATAATTTTTTATTGTTCGATGCCAATATTCTACAACGTTTAAATACTTTGGCAACTTTTTATACTATTTTTGGGACTAACATATTGATCCAGTGCCCAGTGCGATTTTCTGTTTGTTGCATGTTTTTTGTTTCGCAGAAAATCAATATCAAACGGAGTCCAAATAGGATAAAAACTCACGGAGATTATTTTTGGAATATATGTGATTTTTGGGAAAAAGAATCAACGCGAGACAATGCCCAAGGGGCCCACAAGGACGGGGGGCGCGCCCCTTGTCCTTGTGGCCACTCCGTAAGGAGGTTGGTGCCCTTCTTCTAGCACAGGAAAGCTAATATATGTATAAAAATCGTATTAAAATTTCAGCCCAATCGGAATTAAGGATCTCCGAGAATTTAAGAAACGGTGAAAGGCCAGAATCTGGGAGCGCAGAAACAGAAGGAAACAGAGAGAGAGAGATCCAATCTCGGAGGGGCTCCCGCCCCTCCGCCTCCCTGGAAGCCATGGACCAGAGGGGAAACCCTTCTCCCATCTAGGGGGGAGGTCAAGGAAGAAGAAGGAGGAGGGGGGCTCTCTCCCCCTCTCTCTCGGTGGCACCGGAACGCCGTCGGGGCCATCATCGCAATGACAATCTACACCAACAACTTCGTCGCCGTCATCACCAAATCTCCCCCCTCTATCCAGCGGTGTAACACCCCTTCTGCCCGTTGTAATCTCTACTTAAACATGGTGCTCAATGCTATATATTATTTCCCAATGATGTATGGCTATCCTATGATGGTTGAGTAGATCTGTTTTGTCCTATGGCTTGATTGATGATCATGATTGGTTTGAGTTGCATGTTTTATTATTGGTGTTGTCCTATGGGGCTCTCCATGTCGCGCAAGCGTGAGGGATCCCCGCTATAGGGTTTGCAATATGTTCATGATTTGCTTATGGTGGGTGGCGTGAGTGACAGAAGCATATACCCGAGTAAGTAGGTTGTTTGCATATGGGAATAAAGAGGACTTGATACTTTAATGCTATGGTTGGGTTTTACCTTAATGATCTTTAGTAGTTGCGGATGCTTGCTAGAGTTCCAATCATAAGTGCATATGATCCAAGAAGAGAAAGTATGTTAGCTTATGCCTCTCCCTCATATAAAATTGCTAATGATTACCGGTCTAGTTATCGATTGCCTAGACTACAAAAAATACACTTCTGTGATGATACGTGTTTGTCACAGTAGGTCACGTTTTCTGTCATGCATGTACATCCATGACGATTTTATGACAAAATCAAGATAGTCATACCTGTGCTGTCGTAGAAGTGTTCCATGACATTACCAAAATTATCATCACGAAAGTGTCCACTTCCATGACAATAAATGGCGTGTCATGGAAGTGTTTTCATCAAGGGTAACTGACACATGGCATCCACCGTAACAGGTTGCCGTTAAGCTATCGGGTCCGATTTTGGATCCGATAACCCGTT
Organism: Triticum urartu; assembly: GCF_003073215.2. Lineage (NCBI taxonomy): Eukaryota > Viridiplantae > Streptophyta > Magnoliopsida > Poales > Poaceae > Triticum > Triticum urartu. The sequence goes on along the minus strand of NC_053023.1, from coordinate 136,684,388 downwards.
AATAGCCCAAACCAATGGGGATTTTCCACGTGTAAAATTCTCATTGGCCGGAGGAAACACGTGCTGGCTCACCTTTGGGACAGATGTCATCCACACATTAGACAGGAGGCACCTATGATACATCGACACGTGGCACGGCCCAATAGAGGCCCATCTTGGTGAAAAGGTCAGCCCGTTTGACTTGGTCAAAAGGTAACGGGCCAACCCACGGAAAGCCTGTTAACCACTTGTTTGTATATAGCCCATTTATGGCCTGTTACGACCTATCAGAATTAAGCCCAGTAGCTTCATCTGGGCCTTCCAATATGATTCCAGCCCATTGTAACTTCCGGCCCATGTATGGCCCATGATGTCTTTTGGTCCATATGAGGCCCTTTGTAAGTCTGGGCCCATTAAAGGCCCGAGATGAAACTTGCCCATAATGAATAGTGTATCGCTTTATACCCATTAACGACCTATTATTCCATCGGCCGTTTCCAGCCCGTGTTAATTTTCGGCCTTCTAAGGGCCCATTTATTCTTGGGCTCATTTCTAGAATTCACTTAGTTACGGTCCGTTATTGTCCTATTCGGTTTGTGGGCCAAATTTAGCCCATGGTTACATTTGGCCCGTTTGTGGCCCATTAACCCGTTGGGTTCTTTTCATAGCGTTATAAAATACGGCCTATTAACGACCCGTTATGGTCCACGAATAGTACGGCCCATGTTTGGCGAAACGATTATACGCCCCGTAGAAGGCCAATGGATCCTACGGCCCGTAGAAGGCCCATGGATCATATGGCTCGTAGAAAGCCCATGGACCCTATGGCCCATAGAAGGCCCATGGATCCTATGGCCCGCAGGAGGCCCATGGTTACAACAGTCCGTGTGTTGCCATGGTTATTGTGGCCTAGTTACCAAAAATAGGTTATTGTGGCCACTAGAAAAATGCAGAAAAAGAACTGTTGTGACTACAAGCAAACAACTAAACAAGACAATAAGGAAATAAATAAGCAAGCAACTAACACTAGGTTATTACCGCTATTACACATATTACATCCACTGGGCATCAAAGTTTGCCACCAGTGCAAATATAGGGAACAAAGCAGCATATTATATACACTGGCGTCTAAATTGGCCACCAGTGCAAATAAACACGGCAGCAAAAGAAGTCCATAACTGAAACAACTCCAGAAGAGCTCAAGAAACATTATCCCGGGTATCCACCATGCTGGCAATAAGCTTAGCAAGCTTATTATCTCAAAACTGTTTGGCGCTAAAATCCTCCAACGCTTGCTGTTGCACTAGAAAGTATGCATCTAAATGCTCGAGGGACTTTCGCAGTCCTTCCACTTCTTGTCGCAGCACAGCTGATTGATGTCTTTCTTCTTGTAGTTGAGACTCAAGAAACCGAACTGATTCAGATAGTGAGTTTGAATAGCTTGTGCCAGCGGTAGTGGCTAGTAACTCGAACACTAAACCAAGATAGGACTTTGGGGTTGTCTCCCTATCTTCAAGATAGTTTTCCTTAGCTGTTTTATCAGCTTTGTTGGAGACCAACAAGGATGTATCACTATCCTGAGCCTTGTCTACATTACTTTCTTTACCGTTGCTTAATAAGGCACTCTTCCCTAATATTCTGTCAGCATTCTAAAAGAAGAAACAAGCAGACACTAACAGGTTTAGCATGTACTAGTATATAAACTCATTTTGGTGAACCGGTTCATTAGTAAGGTGGATAGGATTAAACTACCAAGTCTTCTATTGCCAAGTAGTGCATAATAAAAGCATCAAACAAACACATATCTGTGTCCTACGGTCACTGCATTGTCTTGCCAAATCAAAATAGAGACACGGTTCAAATCATATCAGTTCAAGACAAAGCAGCACTAAAAGAATACAAAGTGTGGGAAACTACACGACACAACAAGATTTCAGATGGGTACCATGGGTCTACATGTACAACAACAGTATTGGCTCTGTTGTGATGCTAGTAATGTGCATGATATGAGAAGTCAACTGTATACACAATTGAAATTGAAATCAACAGAGCTATTTATAAGAGCAAACCTGTTAAAGAAACATGCATAAACATACCTTTCGTGCCATTGGAGTTTTGATTGGATCCTTCAATTTAAAAATAAGCTTGTATGAGTAAATACAATTATACAAGAGCAAAGCAGTATGCACGATAGCAATGGAATCTTAAATGAGAACAATGTTCTTTAGGTTTAAGCACTTATTCTACATGAACAGAGTACAGTAAGACGCAAGAATATAGTACTTAAAAATAGAAAATGAGCTCATAGACCTTACCACATTCTTGGTTTGAGACCAGTACAGAATAAGGCGTTCCCATTCATCGTCCAGTAAATGTGTCTCAGGAGAACATAAGGGAATTTGATGAGTTTCTTGGCCAGTGAAGTACATTTTCTTTAGGTAATTCCGATACTACCACCAAGTATTCTTGAAGATAGCAGAGGTATTAGCACAGGTTACCTCATCCTGAGTTTCAAAATCGGTCCTTCTCTATAGAGAAAAATGGGAAAATTTGTTGTATTATAACCATCATGGAGGTAGAATGTATGGGACAAAGCAAAGTAATTGCCATGAATAACATTACTTACACAGAACTCCTGGACAAACACTTGCAACTATCATTTTCCTTCATCTTCAGTATAATATTTCCATGATGGGAAGATACTCACATAGGATTTAACAACATCAAATGCGATAGATGCTAAACTATGACTGGCTGGTTGTGCTTCCTCCACAGGAATAGGTCACTACAAAAAAAATACACTTCCGTGATGATACATGTTTGTCACAGTAGGTCGCTTTTTTGTCATGCATGTACATCCATGACAAATTTATGACAGAATCAAGATAGTCATACCTGTGCTGTCGTAGAAGTGTTCCATGACATTACCAAAATTATCATCACGGAAGTGTCCACTTCCATGACGATAAATCGCGCGTCACAGAAGTGCTTTCGTCAAGGGTGACCGACACGTGGCATCCACCGTAACGGAACACCGTTAAGCTATCGGGTCGGGTTTTGGATCCGATGACCCGTTAACAGCCCCAACCAATGGGGATTTTCCACGTGTAAAATCATCATTGGCTAGAGGAAACACATGTCGGCTCATCGTCGGGACAGATGTCATCCACTCACTGGACAGAAGGCACCTATGATACGTCGACACATGGCACGGCCCAACAAGTTTAAATGGGTCGGCCCAACTAAAGGCCCACAAGATTTTGTGGACCATAATGGGCCGGCCCAGCTAAAGGCCCACGAGATTTTGCAGACCATAATGGGCTGGCCCAGCTAAAGGCCCACAAGATTTTGCGGGCCATAATGGGCCGGCCCAGGTAAAGGCCCACAAGATTTTTGTGTGCCATAATGGGCCGGCCCAGGTAAAGGCCCACAAGATTCTTGCGGGTCATAATGGGCCGGCCCAGCTAAAGGCCCACGAGATTTCGCCGACATTAATGGGCCGACCCAGCTGTAGGCCCACAAGATTTTGAGGACCCTAGTAGGCCGGCCCATTAACTGGCTGCCATGTTTTGGGCCAAATGTCGGCCCATATTTGATCCGGTCCATTAATGGCCTGCCACACTCCGGGCCTAATAGTGGCCCATATGAGATCCGGCCCGTTAAAAGCCTACCACATTCTGGGGCAAATTACGGCCCAGATCAGGTCTGGCCCTTTAAGAGGCTTTGGGCTCAATTATGGCTCATATCAGATTCGGCCCGTCAACTGGACACTATGCTTTTGGGCCCACTTGCTAAAGGCCCACTTAGTAATTCGGCCTGATATTAGTTTTGGCCTGTTAAGGGCCCGTTTAACATTTTGGCCCCATATTCATTTCGGCCTGTTAAAAGCCCATCATATAGTTGGGCCTAACTACGGCCTGGTTTGCATCCGGCCTGGTCGCAGCCGATATCTGATTGGGCCAAACAAGGACCCAGACAATTTTGGCCTGTTAAAAGCCCGTGATTTGATTCACACAATCATGGGCCGGGGTTCATTTTGGGCTGCTGTGTAACTAGTAGGAATTAAGAACAAACCTACTCTATACAATAAAGAAATTACGGCATAGTAACTAAGAATAAACCTACACTACACAATAAAGGATTTAAGGTATATTACATCCACTGGGCATCAAAGTTCGCCACCAGTGATCATAAAGCGCAACGAAGAAGCAGATTACAAAAACTGGGCACCATTGCAGCGTAACAAAATAATACTGAACCGAGACCACTTCCAAGACAGTTCAAGAAAGGTTAGCTTTGCGGGGGAACTGCTGCGCAAGCTGATAAGTAAGGCTGTGAGACCGGCCTAGCATGTCGGTCATAGCTTCCAAGTGTAGCTGTTTAGCAATGAGGTTCTCATTGGTATTCTTCATAATCTTTCTTAGAGATAGGACTTCAAGTCGAAGTTGAGTTGCAGAATGCCTTTCTGCTAGAACTTGGGACTGAAGAAGTCGAACTGATTCAGACAACAAATTATGTGAGCTTTTCTGACTGTTAATCTCAAGTAACTTGAACACTGCATCAAGACAAGACTTTGGGGTTGTCTCGCTATCTTCAAGATGTTTTGCCTTCTTTGCTGCAATATATGTTGGGTTTGTCTCACAGCCTTCAGCAGACTTGTGCATGCCATCAGGCATATCACCCTGAAACAAAGCAGAGAGATGACAGGTTTTGCACGTGTATAAACAAAGATGATAACTGTTCTGTCAATTCTATCCAATTTCAAATTAGAAAATAAAGAGTATGTTCAAAATATCAATAGCATAATTTGGCATTGTTCATAATGCGGGGAGCTTCACCACACAACTGGATTACCATGTCAACATAACACAAGCATAGATGAACGGCAAAGAAAATCATTATATCTATTTTGGATAATGTGCATGGCATGTTGTTCATATCATCAGCCACATCAGTAAGATAAAATATGAGATGACAAGGTGCAAACGTGGGCTGCTTCACCACACACTGGATTATAGATCCACAAAAACAAGCATACATATAGGGAGTATTAAGTAATGTGCATGGTATGAATAAGGAATTTGGTTTTACAAGTAAAACTTAGAACTTACGATTCTTACGAACATGCATTTTGGTAGAAACAGCAAACTAAACAGCAGTAAACGATAGGGAGTATGAGAAAATTAAACAGCAGTTGAGGATAAAGGCTTTACAAGGACTGACTTACATTAATAGTTAACACCGGCTTTATAATGCCCTTCTCCATGGCAAGGGAAAGATAACTCAAGAATTTCAGCACAAAATCTTCTTCATAAGCACTGCCTGTACTCTACATTTTGTAGAGAGTAATTATAGATATGATAATACTGGAAGGGATAGAGGATAATGAAGATAAGATGCAGATTGATGCTACATAATCAACTACCAATCCCTGGAAGTACAAGCATTACAGGACAAAATGTACTGACAAGGGCAATGGGCTACACTTCTGCACTGGCATTGTCTGTGTATTCTACTTGTTGGAAGATTAAATATAGATCTGATCTTTTTTAGTAAATGGTGGGCGAGGGAGATAAGATGCAGAATGCTACAAAATGAACCAATCCCTCTTCCTATAATACAAGAGTGTTTGAACACTGGTGTACTATACAAAACGTTCTTATATTATGGGACGGAGGGAGTAGCTGTTAATGTAAGTACAGTGATAGACCACGTTCAGTCCTTACAAGAGGACTGCAGAGCTAAACCTCTTCAAAAGCATTGGGTTGATTCTAAATTTATGTAAGAGTCCATACGGATATTATAATGTCCACCAAATGGATGATTACGAGGCTAACATGTGCAGTGATGCTACATAATCAAACAACTATGAAAGTAAGTATGGTCATACAGGGCAAGAGGTACTCACAAGAGCAATGCAGTGTGCAGTATAGTTGCAGATTCTATGGTCCCTTGAGAATGAATGTTCTTCTAGTAACAATTTTCGTACAAGTGAGACATTAATGCAAATGCAGAAATGTAGTTCAAATTGTGATGTGATATCATAGACAGAACCTTACGCTGCAGCCGAGACCAATGTGTAACAAGATTATTCCAGTCACCGTCGGATAAATGTAGCACTGGAGACTTTACAGAAATTTCGTTCAGAGGCTTGCCATCGAAGTGCGCTTGCCTCAGGTAGGAACGATACTTCATCAACGAGTGCTTGAAAAGCGCAACCAACCCTTGCTCGTCATCACAATCCAGCTTGCGCCTCACCTATTTAAAAGAATGAAATCTTGTGTCTTCTGTCAGCAGAAACATATGCAGTAATGACCATGAATAACATTAGTACATTACTTACGCGTAAGTTACGGAGGAAGAATGGAAATTGTTCTGTGTCTGCGGTATAATCTTTCCATGAAGGAAAGATGCGCACAAAGTTCCTGATAACAACATAAGCTTCGTCTTCTAAACTGGGAAGAAATGGAACAGGGGTCCTATTTGCTGCAATTGGGGCTCTCTCTGGTTCGAAAAGGGATTTGGCAACTGGATTTGGTGTACTCTTTGCTGGAATGGGGGTTTTGCATCGTACAACTGGTGCTATGTCAACTGGCATAATCATACTGTTTGCTGCAGTTGGGGTCTGCTGAGTTGGAGCATCGGAAATGACCAGTGTAGTAGGGCTAGAGTCTGCTAGAGTTGGGGTATTTTGTGGGTCAGGTGATATTGCAACTACACCTAATGGGTTATTTGATTTATCAGGTGCCACTACCTTTTCCAAATACTTTGCTTGTGCTCCTCCACGATCAGCAATCGCCCTCTTCCTTTTGAACGTCTGATACACAAGAACAACATTTGAATGGATAAATATGGTATGATGACAGATGGAATATGTACTGAAAATGGATAGGCAGGGCATATTCACATACACGATGTGTAAACTAAGCTAATGGCAGTTCAACAAAGTAGAAGCAATGCAAAGCATCAGTTGCAAGATATGTGCGAGCAATGTAACCTTGGAAAGTTAGAGCAAGTACCTTGATTGGTGAATAAGATAGGGAATCTTCCTCTGACTCCTCCACTAGGGATCTACATTGACTTAGGTCTCCCTCTAGCTCAGAATCACTGTTAGGATCATATTCTGAGCATGAATCTGTAGGTGGAGAGTGTTTGCATTGCATTGCATCCAGACTTGATTTCAGTCCCTTAATGCCAAGTTTGATAGCCATGGCATTGTTCTGCTTTATTCTTTTCATGCGTGCAAGATCATAATCATTATGATGTTGTTCACAATCTGAGATTCATGAAAACATAAAAAGTAGTCAGATTATCTATGGAATGCATTGCGGTTTCAACTCGGAGAGTGTCTCCCTATAAACCCCTGCATATGCAAAGTTCACCTCCCCAACCGTGCTGACCAGACCACACACAGAGATACACACCCGAGCGGCGAACATGCATTTTCGAAACTAATTTAGGAACATTTAGCTGACCAATTAAACAACTCTGTTTTAATAATATCAGATTCGTATTTGAACAACTAAGCTTGTTTAGCTTGATGGGTGGAGCAGTGTTATTATGACACGAAGCATGTATTCTGATCGTATAGTGATCATAAAAGGGGGAAACTCTAAGCATATATTTTTTAGCAAAAGAGGGTTTCCGCTCTGATTTCTATTAAAGAAACCACCACGGAACCAACATGATCAATTAAACCCTAAGCATGATCAATTAAACTGTATTATGGTTGTGCCATGGCAGACTCGAAGCTGCAAACCGGAGAAATGATATTTAGCATCCATTGTTTTCTTCGAACTAAGAACTAAATTCTAAGAGCTGAAAAGAAAGTAGAGTAACCAAGTTAAGATCTATTTTCTGGTTGAGATCAAAAAGTTGAGGAGATATGAAGTACCACCTCTCTTGCGGCGCCGTGTAGGCATCGGGGGTGCGATGGCTGTCGGTGGCGTTGAAGCAGATCTGCGATGGTAGACGGCTGCATCGGGGGATAATTCCTGTTGCTGTGGAAGAGAAGGTCGTGTGAGCAGCCCTGGCAAAGAGGACGACGGTGCCGATGAAGCGAGAGGACGCGATGCAAGGCTATTGGTCCGTCGCCGTGGATGAGAAACGTCCATCTCTAGCAGTGGACGGCGCGGTCTTGGTAGGCGCTCCGACATGGTGGACGACGGTGGCGATGGATGTGGTGGAGGACGGCGGCGATGGATGGGGTGGCGGACGGAGGCTAGTGTGGGAATGGGGTGTTCTAGCGTGGACAGTGTATGAATGGGAAAATGGAGGGAGAGGTACGGGGAACCATGTTTTTGGGACGCGCCTGTCTGAAATATGGGAAAGTAACGAACTTATCCCCCGTTTCAAATTTGGACGTCTCGTCGGTTGGGGATAGGACTGTAATCTCGCATCTCCCAAATATTTGCCGGTAACTATTTCGGGCAAGGAGAGGGTGTTTTGCCGCCCACGGTGTATGAACGGGGCTGACAGGTAGGGCGGTTGTGTCACGTCTGATGGAAGTTATACATCTGCCCCTATTTAAAATATTAGCCTACATCTATTCCAGACGAGGAAAGGGTGTTTTTCCGCCCACCGTGTATGAATGGGGAATGGAGGGAGAAACAGAGGTCTTTCGGACGAGCTTGAATCAAATGAGTTTTGCCGCCCATGTTTGACGCCCACCGTGTCGGAATGGGCTCAGAGGCGGTCGTGTCACGTCTAATTGAAGTTATTAACCTACCCCTATTTAGAGCAGTGGAAATCGGGTCGATGAATTGTCCATGTAATGGGTAGACAGTAATTTCCATCTCCCAAACTTGGCTTCGGGCAGCCGATGTGGGAGTGGACATTTTGCTGTTTCTTTCGAATTTTGGGACAATAAGCATCCATGTTTACCCTGGCAACTAAATTTGGATCCATTTTGTATTCCTATATGAATCTTTATAAATCATTCTATGTGTTTTTATATATCTTCAAAAGGACGACAAAGATGTATTCCACTGTCATATATGAATATGGTTTACAAATGCCGATACTCAAATTCAGAAACTAGAATCCAGTTTAAGGTGAATTCGAATATTTGGAACACTTCATGTCCAACTCAAATGTCACACGCAGCATAATGTGTACTCCCATTTAGATATGTACACAAGCGATGTATCAAGATTCAAATACCGAGTCAATCAACCAAGAATGTACGGAACTAACAGACATATAAACACTTATAGAGTATATGGATCAATAGTATCAACTAACATACATAAGCCAGGCCGCTGTGCTTTTTTTGGCTACAACAACATCCTTTTTTAGCCAGCATCTTGGCCCTTTCCGATGCGTGCCACTTATGGTCCATCTATACTACTATTGCTGAATGCACATTCAGCCCGGTTGGCATATTTGTAGGTCTGCCACAGCAATCCAAATGAAATGTCTCCGAGTTTTATCAATTAATATAGACTTGTGCTCAAATAAAATTGCAAACAAAAAACAAAAAACAATTATTACATGATCTCTAAAACAAATGGTTTGATTGATTACATGAACAGACAACACAAAGGTTATTCAACTATGGAAAGAACATTTCACCTATGATTTACCAAGTAGGAATTTAATTTCCTTTTTCCTTCACGACCTTAACAATCTGGTCAGTCTCAGCTTGCTTCGTTTTGAAATCCACCAAATATTTAATGGTTGTCTTGAGTACTGCTTGTGATTGTGCTGTTTGCTTCCTCAACATGTCAACTTCATCTCTAAGTGCAGAAACAGAATCTCTTTCTACCACTAGTTTAGCCTCTAGAGCATCAGCAGTTGGCAATTCATAATGCACGATTGGGCTGGTGCCACTGCTGTGGGATGATGCAATGTCCATGGGGACCTCGCTCTTTGATCTTGTGCTAACCTGTTTTGCCATTAAAGTTCCGATTGGATTCAGAAAAGTTGAAGTTAGCAAAACATCTCAACTGGGAGTTATAATAGCAAACCAGTTAAACAAACAAGGAATTAAAGAGTTTCAATTGGATGCTGAAAAGTAGTTATTAACATCATTGTAACCCGCTGTTGCAGCAGCAAAGCAGTTAAACAAACAAGTAGATATTTAAGTTAAGGCAAATAGGTAATTCTTAACAGTGAGTATCAAACACATAGATAGGCGCAGTCTACAATATGATTAACAGGCTGTGCCATTATGTAATCAGTAGCAAACTAAATTAAGCCAAGCAACGTAATTGAACAATTTTGCAATAAGTGGCTAACTAAAATTCCGAGAAGCAGGTAACTAAACTTACGCTAGTTCTTTGTATAGGCACACTGCAACTTCTTTTTCGCTTACAAGGTTGTACGAAGGAGTCCATGGCATCAATTGCTTGGATACGCAGTCCCAATACTTCTTTCTTCCCACACTACATGGGTAAGTCGAATGGTTAATCTGGTAAGATGGTGCGTCCTTGATATGTTATATGAGGACGTGTAGTCAGACTAGTTGTAGCCAAACACATCACACTAGCTTTTACTGTATATTTCATGCGATTACTTTTGGCATATCGAGATCTAAGCAATCTACAATAGGATGAAAAGACTGGCATCCTTCACATTATTGGCGAACTCAGTTCATAGAAACAAGCAATTCAACCATTTTGTGGGTAAATCAAAAGCGCCACTGGAATATTTTTCACTATCCAATCATACACGCAAAAAGTGGCGACGCCACCATAGGGGCTGGTATGGGCGACCGCCTCAGGTGGCTGGAAAGTGTGCACCTAGTTTGAGTCATCCAGGTTGGCCCATGCTAGTTTTGTTTGTCCCAATGCATGAGCAGGCAATGTAAAAAATGAAGAAAAATGTTTCAATTCGGATGGGCCAATAACATAAGTGCAAGGCAGGCCCTATAGCAGGCTCGCAGCCCAAACGAGCGCCTCCCATATCGATCGACACCAGGAAAAATCCCAATTCATTCGCTCCAGCCTCCATATGGTTTGCTCCTAACCTAGCCGCCCCTGGACAGACCGACACAGCACTTCCTCACGCCCTCGTTGGAGGGCGGTCGCCGGGCTTCAAGCGAACGGAAGGACAAGAAGATGAAGATCCAACCCTGGGTGTAGCCTGTGTAGGAGGTAGCGGCGGCAGCACGGGCATGGCATCGAGCGTGCGCAAACGGATAGTCGCAGCTTGCAAGAGTAGCATGCGCAACGAGCAGGTACATCACATCCCTGATTATATCTAATTCAACTCTTCAATTTCTGGCCAATAGTTAAACCTGACGGTGTTGTAAAACTACTTGTATGTAGGGAATCTATGAGAAAATGAAACCAATTTCTACTTATTTTATAACTCCCCCAATCAATACTGAACTGACTGAATCTGATGTATCTAATCAAGTTTCCAGTGCAAACATACAAGCTCATGTTGTTCTTGAGCCTGAAGTGTCTAATGAACAGACTGCTAATGAAGGATTTGATGCAAACATTTTACATGCTCCTGGTGATGAACATATAGTGTCTAATGAGGGATCTAATGCAAGCATTAGCTCATTGAAGGAATTAGTGTCTAATTATGATCTACTATGTTGAGAGAGATAGAGATTTGCAGGCATTGATGACAAGCAAATTATAGTGCATTTTCATAGCTTGAGGAAACGTCGAGGCCATCTACCAGAAAGTCCCCGTATCATGACAACATAGCATAAATACTTTTCTAATCTGTTGTTTGAAACTATTAGCATACTTGTGCAGGATAGATATATTGATATGCAGTTTGCGCACTGGTTCTACATGCAATTACACTTTGATATTTTCTGCCAGAGAACGAATAATTCAAGCAGGTATAGACCATGTTTGTAGTCCTTGTACACCATGTTGCATTTTGTGTTTTTTGGTGCTTGCATCATTTAGTGTTTATAATCTGAACTACTTTGGATCATTAGCTAGTTTTCAAAGTGCATGTAGCTTCACATTTCTCAAGTTATGTTGATTTCCGGAGTGCAAGTGCCTTCGTATTTTTTAAGTTAAATGTTCGCCCCTGGTAACTTGAATTCGTGGATCAGCCACTTCACACAAATCATACACGAATGCCAGTACGAGTTAAATGAAATGCAGGGACTTACGCTAGCTCGTTGTACAAGCTCACTGCAGCTCTGCTTGCGCTTGGGATGTTCCATGTACAAGTCCATGTTACCACTTTCTTGGATGTGTAGGCCTTGTGCTCCTTGCATCCCCCTCTGCATTTTTGACACGGCAAATGGTTGATCAAATAAGAGGAATCGACCTTGATGTTGTACCGGAGGACAGATACTTACAAGGTTATACGGGTGTGCAGGATGTGTACCAGATCCCGTAGCGCCGTCATGCTTCGCTAAAATATGGATTTGCTTGTTTCAGATGATATCTCCAGAAGAAATAAGAGTTAAGGTCAGAGTTGCATAGGCGTGTAAGCTAAGAGAGCAGTGAAAGGATATCCAAGCATCGTCGGAACAGTGCACAAGGGAGTGATGTGTGGATACCTAGTTCGGGCCGGCGTTTGGGCATGCTCGCCTAGCTAGAGTGCGGGTCACTTCAGAGCCGTTGAGGGTGATGCGCTGGCGTTGGCTGGCCGCGCACGGATGCATATCTTGAATGGCAACGGAGCGCTACGATGCGGTGGACAAGACCGTTGGTGAAGCCCCAACGGCCTCGGGGGGCGGAGGTGCGACGATGTGCTCGGTGAAGTAGCCCCGGTGAGCTGGGAGACGGTGTCGGTGAAGCGCACCTGATGCGGTGGAACTCGGTGTCTGTGAGGCACGTTGGTTGTGGAGGCCGACGTTGTCGGTGGACCACCCAGTGCGGTGGACGAGGGCGTAGATGAGGTAGCTCCGGTGCGGTGGTGAAGCGCGACCGTCGTCTTCGTCGTCGTCGTCCGGCACAGAGGTGGGGAATGGTGGGGAAAGAGACGAGACGAGGGGCGATTCGAGGGTTGGCGGCGAATTAGGGATTTGAGCAATCTGGGCGCGGAAGGGGACGGTGGAGAAGAGAGATTTTGCAGGGCTGGAATTGGGGCCGCCAGATATTTCAATCCGAAACGTATAAGCGCGAACTTATATTGTCGTCGTACTTTTTTTTGGGGGGGGGGGGGGTGGCTGGGTGCTACGCGTCCGTCCGACACACGCGACCACCCCGACAGGACTATGCTTCGGTGCCTTAAGGCACCTGCCTCTGTGTCCATGACATATGGGCCCAACAGGTGGCTGGCCCACATGTTAGTGACCCAAAGGCAGTTGCCTTTAAGGCACCGAAGCAGCGTCCACCCCGACACGACCCTGGTTTGCCTGGTGCGCCTACATTTGAGAATGCAAACGAATCTTCTTTCATTTGCAAATGAATCTGTATGTATTACCATGCCCGTTTTTTCTTGCAATAATTAGTCATTCGAAACGAGATACTCCATCCGTTCACTTTTGTAGGTCGTTTCAGACAACTTAAAATGAACTGTTTTGCACATTGTCTGAAATGTCTTCAAGATCTTATAAAAGTGAACAGAGGGAGTACTATAAATTAATTAATGAGGAGTTATTTGAAAAAAAATTGAAACGGTACCCATGCTAATGTGGATTAGAGTGTGTGTCACATAATTAGTTATTTGAATTAGAGTGTGTGTCACGTAGTTAGTTATTTGAATTAGAGTGTGTGTCACGTAGCGATCTCCAATTCTAACGTGGATTTCGCATTTCACTGTATCCACGCTACTTTTTTAATACAAATTCATATGTATATGATGAACACCATGGTAGTGAGAAAACTTTTGTATGGATTCAAACATATGACCTACAAAATAGCACAATAAACTGAGTCAATGTCAACTTTTCGAAACTTAGTATGCCACGAATTCGAAATAATTACCCGTATGCCTGGTCCTCGGTTCAAATCTTATAATGTACACCGAATTGAAACATCGATATTAAGTCTCGTACTATGTACATTCAAATGTTGTTTTTAGCCCCCCCCCCCGCACAAACGCTACATACTTCCTGTATCAGTCAATCTTCCTCTCCTAACCACCTTAGGAAGCTATTGGTTTCCAACACACGTTCATTCTTTCTCTCCATGTTTCGATCTCTAAGTCTCTCAACTACACAACCCCTTTTACCACTCTGTTACCAAATGTATTTACCTCACACACCCGCCATTGCACCACATGCCGAGCTCTCTCTCTCTCTCCCCCCTCTCCCTCTCACCCTCTCGCGCTAAATACATGCATTGCCCATCTAGCCCCCCAACCTCTCGTGCATGCGCACGCACGCACGTTGTATATCTAGGTCACTCCCTCGAGACTGTCTCACTCTTTCTTCCGCACAGCGGGCCACACTCGCTCAATCTCGCTCTCTTTATCTGAGTCTCGTTCAACCTCATTTTCTTTCACACACAAATGATATATCTCCCTGTTCGGGCCTCGATCGACACACTCTATACTCTCTCACGCAGATTGTCTATCTAGGTCAGTCCATCCAAGACGCCACCACTCTTTCGACCTCATGGTGGGCCACGCTCACTCAATCTCTCTCTCTCAGTATGTCTCGATTGACCTTGCTCTTTCTCAGACAAAAACGATATATCACCATGTTTGAGCCAATTCGACCTATTCACATTGTATACTCTCTCACGCACATTGTCTATCTAGGTCACTCTCTCCAACCCGTCTCATTCTTTCGATCGCATGGCGACCCTATGTGATCGGTTGACCTTGCTTCCTCCCACGCACAAAATATATCTACACGTCTGTGACTGGATCATCTCTCAAGCTCTATCTTACAGCCCTCACCCTTGCCAAAAAGCTCAATCGGACGATATCTCTCCAGAGCATATATATTTGTTCAATGAATGTCGGACCACACTCACTTTGTCTCTCTATCTATATGTCTCTCGATTGACCTCGCTTTCTCACACCGTATCTTCGACGCGTTGAAGCTACTACCTCTCCATCCCTTGCAAAGCCGGAGCTATTTACATTGCGAGGGGCACTCCAACCTTGGATTAATTTGTGTAGGCATTTATTCTGGTCGGTTTAGATTATATTTTCATAGCATTCGGCCCACAACTACTCCAATCACCGTAGCGGGTAATTAAGCTATGAGGAGCACCTAATATGAGCACCGGGGAGCCGTTGGATCGAAGATGCAGCGGCACACACGAGGCATGAATGTTTTATTTGCAAAAAAACCTTTGGAGAGTTTGGAAATTGCGCATAATTACAAAGACTACTCCCAAGCCATTGGATCTCACTTCCAACGGTGTAAAAACTCGTATCACCATAGTATCTAAGCTGCGGGGTGGATGTGATATTCTATGCCACTGTCATTTTTGTTCGTAAACTTGCAAAAAACGTGTAACTCGTGCCGTTACTTGTCTAACCACGCAAAGTGTTTGTTCAAAAAAACCATCCTACACTGAAATATCGGAACAACACACGGGGGTCCCACTTGTCATTAATCAAATTTGGACCTAAAACTAACAAATCTGAAAGACGAGATTCGAACTGGCAACCTGGACTACAAAGCGTAAGTCGATAGCCTGAAAAAATGAACGGTTGTTGGCTTTGTCCCATAACTTGATTTTATACAGTACTTGCGTTGAGTAGAGTAGAGGGAGTGCCTCGTCAACACGTGCATGACCATTATCTCACTTACTGGTGGGTCCCAGGTCTGCGATCTCAATCTCTCTTCTCTCCATCGTCTAACCTTTGCACAGACACACACGAAGAGCGGCGCTAGCTTGCCGTGGTGTTATTACAACTAAAAAAACTTGGAAAATAGAAGAATCACCTAGAACAAGAGACGTTGTGGCTGGTCGAGACGGAGCTAACCACATCTATCCTCCGTGCCACGTTTGCATGATGAAGCTGTGTGGCTAGTGGGCTGTTTTCAACCGACTGGCTGGGTCCCAAGGTCGAACCATAGGTACTACGTCTGATACAGTATATTTTTACACACACATTTTTCCTCCGTGCCAAGATGTGGCACACCCTACCGCGCGGTTTCGGGGTCCTCCTGGGTGGTGCACGCATATATTCTTCCTGACGTGGGACGCCCTACCGCGCGTTTTCTGGGTCCTCCTCGGTCGTAGCGCCGAAGCAAGTAAATGTGTCATCAAATCACGAAAGACCACCTTTCCCGCCGAGTACATTAGTGAAGCACGGTGGCTAGCTAGTTGGGCTAGTTCGACCGATTAGCTAGGCCGCCGCCACATTTGTTTTTTCACCCCTTTTTTTATCTACTTGCCGGCAGGTAAATTTAAATATCCACCGTGACGTTGCTCTGGTGTTTGGGTGCGGAAGGATTTTTAATTTTTTGATTGACGGGAGCAGGCGTGGCAGGATTTTTAATTTTTTGATTGACGGGAACAGGCGCGGTAGCAATTAGTCACGATGACTCCGCCTGTACCCACTGCTCCCTGATGTGAGAAGTCGTCGACTGGTGTTTTACCGTGGTGAAAACCAAAAGATTCCCCGCTCCCTCCGCCTTCCCGTAGATTGCATTGCCTTTCAGCCGTTTCGCCCCCTTTGCTTCCTCTCCCCATTGCTTCTACCTGGTGCCATGGCGGCGCAGCAGATCACGGAGTCCGAGGTGAGGCTCCTGACACAGGAGCTCCATGCCAAGGATGCGGAGCTCAGGGCCAAGGATGTGGAGCTCCGTGAGCTCAAGGAGGAGAGGAGTGCCATGCTCCTCCTTTATGTGCGGGAGTTCACGGAGCTTCAAAAGCGGCAGGCGTCAACCACAAAGATGCTCGAGGCGTCGGCGGCGTTGCTGCAGAAAGCGGGAGATACGATAGGCCGTCAGGGGAGCTGACTGGAGCGCGAGCGGGCCGATCGTGACGAGGTTCAGGATCGCCTCAGCCACTTCGTGAACCAAGTTGCCACGCACATGTTGCAGCTGCGCGATGCCTACTGTCGTGCCAGCGCGACGATGCCGGCCGTCGGGCTAAACCCGTTCGACCACCCGGCTGACTTCAACGAGCTGCGGCTTCCTGACCTGGTCTCCTTCTTCACCTATATCTCCGAGGAGCTGAGTCGTCTCCGCACGATGGTGGGGGCTAAGCTGGACAAGGAGGGGTTGCGGGCTGCCGTCGCCGTTGCCGGGCGAATCCTTTCAGGGCTCCGTCACCGGAATCCATTCGTGCCATTGGACGCCGTCTTTGACGAGCTGGCTCCCGTCGACCGGGAGTGGGCTCTGCGGGCGTTTGCACCCTGCATCACCAACATTGTGCGCCTCGAGAAGCAGAGGGACTTCGGTGGTGTTTAGACGCCCTCTGCATGGGCATGTCCATGTCTCGGCGCAACATGACCGTTGGATCAAACTCAGACGGTGCAGATCAGTCACTGTAGCACAAAGCGTGTGGGTGTGTTTGGTTGCATTCTCATCTCAATATAGTTGTTTCCTCTTCGTGTATTTTTGTCAACCTACTAGTGTGGACTCATGCACCCTTCATGCACTCTGCCAAACACCCAAAAGTGGGTCGAGAAGGGAACTTTTGCTCCCATCCCGTGCGCCCTTCATACACCCTGCCTAACACTATTCGTGCTTCATATGGTTCATGTTTCATGGAGTACTATAGCACCATACTCTCCGTGCGCTGTGGACCTAGTTCTGTTAACATTGATCTCACCGTCCATTCTCGACCGGACAGTCGAAAAAGCGGTACTATGTTACATATAGGAGTAGTTGACATGCGCACAACATCATTTGTTATCGTCATATCTTACTACACTAGCAACAAGATTGTGTAGTACTGACGTATGAACCACTGCACATGCCTAGTAGTAGGAGCACTGTGTATGTTCAAGTGGCTGTCGTGCTTCGCACTCCTCCGTCGTAAGAGTGGAAACACTTGTTGTAATCATTTTTTTCTTCTGAAAAACAGTGGACACGCTCTACCGTGCGGATCCTCCTCCAGCCATGCACTAAATTACTCACTTTCGTCGACGTGTGGGATAGCCAGCATCGGGGTCCATCAGCCATGCACTAAATTAGCACCGCAGTAATGCCCAATGAGCCGTCAAATCACAAAACCCCCTCCTTTCTAGCAGTAAGTTGGACAGACGAAGCAACCATCATTTCACTCTTCTCTCTCAGCTTCCTCTCTACCCAACCCTCGCTTCTGCCTCATCTTGTTCCTCATTTCTTCAAGAAAACCCCGACCTGCTTCTGCCATTGTTCTTCTCTCCCAAAGAAGGAAAGGTGAGCGCATCAATGGTGTTGATTCTGGCCAAGGCCCGGTCTTGCAACCCCGAGACTGATCCTATAACTCCCTCTCTTTTCTTCTTTTGGGTTTGTGATTATGGTTTCATTTCTTTTATTTCTATTTGACAGTTTCTTGATGGATGCTGGAGCACCGGCCGAAGTGATGTCTATGGCTCCGGACAAAACTGTCGAGGCTCATGGTATGAAGAAGCGCAAGCACCCTGCCGAGACTACCGCACACAAGCTCAAAGCCATCGCCCTGTCCAAGCCCCCCTCTCCGGGATCCCTCATTAAGCAAGTCCAGGTAATATCTCTTCTTGACGATCTTTTTCTCGATCTTGATCGTGTTTTTTCATCTAACACGCAGTACTAGTACTAGTAGTACAACTTTCTGGGTGATCTTGCATGTGATTTTTGTGTGCCAAATGACGGTTTTAAATTCCTCTTTTGACCAAAACATGCGAGAGGTTGGCACTGATTTCTTATAGATTACTTTCAACTACTCCCTCTGTCCCAAATTTCTTGTCTTAGATTTATCTAGATACGGATGTATCTAATACTAAAATGTGACTTGATACATCCGTATCTAGACAAATCTAAGACAAGAATTTTGGGACGGAGGGAGTACTTTATGAACATCAATGCTACCTTTTAAGAGGGTATATTTGCCTCAGTAACTTGTGTTATGGATATTGCATGTAATCCCTCTGCTCTCATGCATTTGAAGACATCTTCTAGTGTCTCTGTTCACTCATTTCTGTGCGTATATGTAGTCATATATGGAGTATAATATCGAAAATCATCTTATATTTCTGAACGGAGGTAGTAATAAAATATGGTTTCTGTTTGAATTAGAACCAGGTCCGTGGTGGAGATGAAGTTCTCAAAGTCATGCCATGTGAACTGGAAGACCTGATGATGAGTTCTACTGCTAAACTATCCAGCTGTTGTGTCCTTGTCGCCATGTGTCCTGAACTAGTGTTTTCTTGTAGCATTGTTGTCAGGCGTGTTCTTGAGGCTGTACTTGACCACAACAATTTCCTGGCTGTGCCTTCGATTACGAAGGGTGTGGTTCTTGTAAAGCTTCCCAACAAATCTTATGTGGCCTGTCTTCATCATCATGTTTATGAGTGGAAAGACCACTCTGTTAGGTTCTCCAAGGTTGACAAGATGGTGATGGTGCATGTAGACATCTCACACGAAGTCCATGGCCTAGTCATTTATGCGGGGTTCATCCCATAGGTCGGTGGCAAAAAATAGTCTATAGAGTTTAGTTAGTGCAACTTTGCTTGTCCGTAGTAAGTACTATTGTTCAGTACTTGATTTGTGTTTGTGAATCATGTATTGTTTATTAGTACTGCCGCTTTTGGTGTGTGGTCAGTCTTGAGAACGGTCTATGTTAATGTCTGTCCACTCAATTCAGTCTGTATATTTTGAAGTATCCATATAATATTTTTGTGAGGACGGTCTATCAATTATGGTTACACTCCAATATCTGTATGCATTGCAGGGTTTATCGCACCCACCGGGATTTCCATCCCCATGGATGTTCGGTCCCTACGATTTGTCATGACCTTTGGACTGTCCTGCTTGTGGGAGTAGGCGGGGCCCCTGCATGCCACGCGTAGTTGGACGATCAATCTTTTGTTTAGTACTTCAACATAGTGATTTCCTGGTAAGGATTCACTCGTGTCACATCAAGTAAATCTTATTGATTTACTGTCTAAATCTTATTGATTCAATGTCATGTTTTCTTTCTTTTCCTGCAATTTTACGATGCAGGTTTTGCCATGTGACATTCATCACAGAATAAACTGTTTGGTTTGCTCTATGATGGCTATTTTTGCAGGTTTCACTTCTTATGTCGTGTCAGTAATGAAGGCACTGTCCATCACTTATATTACTGGAAAAAGTTGGATCAGTCTATTGTCTGAGTACAAGCTGAATCCCTATGATGAACTGCAGTTTGGTTTAACAAAAATGCCACAATTAGTCCTTCTCGCGTTTAAAAGAAATGAAGAAAAAACTGGATCACGGTCACGGATCCTAGTCAAGTTAGAAAGCTGATCATAGCAGACCAGACACGATCGTCGCTGTCTCGCACAGATCGAGCACCGACAGTTGCTCTAGCACTGACAGTGGCAGCAGCTCAGTCTGATCCAGCTGAGGATTAGGCACCGACCGCGTCAGCGGATCAGTCAGATCTACCGGAGGATCGGGCATCGACACCGGCACCTGCTCTGACACCGGCACCAGCTCTACAAGGAGCACCATCTCCGGCAGCAGCAGCGGCTTCGGCACCTGCACCAACACTTGCACTTGCATCTGCTCCGGCCCATGCAGTTGCACCGGCAACAGACTAGGCTGCAGTTCGCACTTCATATACCAAAGTCCTTACAAAAACCGACATGTCCACCTTCTTGGTAAGCATTGTCTGCCCAAGTGCTTCGTTCTTCTTTCTTTCCATGTTGTTTCACATGATTCACTGTGTTGATCTAACTGTTTGGGTATGTCTTGTTGTTTGCAAACAGAGAATTCCTAGAGCAACGAGGGAGTCGTTCAACAATTCGGGCGACCGCGACCAAGTTTCTCTTACCATGCGCAGCCTTGGTGTGAATGAACGTGCTCAATATATCGTAAGTACAAAGGATGGTCGCATGATGATTGATGCTAAAGGATGGTCAAGGTTCAAATCTAAATCATATCTTGCGGTAGGGGATGATGTCAAAATCGAACTTTCTCGGCAAGGAGAGCTGGTCCAAATCAACTTTGAAATTCTTCAGTAGCAGCACGCAACTGCCTAACTGATCTATCCTCTGAGAGATTTTGATGTAATAATCTGGCATAGTGAAACAAGTGTCCCGTGTGTATAAGTAGTATGATAGTATTATTTATCACATGGTATATCATTGATAGAATTGCAACTCTGATTGCTGGTTAGGAACTATCGTTCAATTTCGTTCCAACAGCTGCCGTGCTTTATTCAATTTTGTGTATTCGCCTTGCGACAGCATCTAAAACCAGCACTGTACCGATCGCTTGCAATATGAAAAGCGCTGAGGTAGAACACATGGGCCCCCAAACATGCAGGGTCGGCCTACGGCCCAAAGTCCAGAACCTGGTTTCGAGAAGCACTAGCTCAGTGCAGAAGTGGAGTCCTCCTCCTGTTGTGGGTTGGGCGAAGATGAATGTTGATGCTGCGTTATCTTGCAATGGTGAAAGGGAAGCCCTGGCAGTTGTGAGCCGGGATCATACAGGCTTCTTCCTTGGAGCATCGACACTGGTGTGCGGAAGTGTTACTGATCCAGAGATCCTAGAGGCAATGGCATGTTGCGAGGGGCTATCTCTGGCTCTTGACTTAAACCTGCAACAAGTTCAGATTAGCACCGATTGTTCAGCAACAGTCAAGCATATCGGAGAGGCATACTTGGGGCCCAGCAAAGTTATTATGGACGAGATCAAGATGAAGAAGAATATGTTCCAAACCATGGAGATCATACATGAAAAACGCGAGTGCAACATTGAAGCGCATGTGCTCGCAAAAGCTGCTACTTCTTTGCCCTGTGGACGCCATCTTTGGCTCACAGGAACCCCCGAAATTATTTGTATACCTATGACTATTAATCTTCAATAAAGTAGCTTTTATCCCTCAAAAAAATCTGAGTATTATATTCTCAGCTGAACCCCCATAATGCCCGTGCATTGCAGAGGGAGTATATTTCTCGGCAAGGTGAGCCTGTGATATAAAAGATTTGTATATTTCTTTACAGAGGGAGTATCTCTCTGTCAAAAAATATATTTATGTGTAACTAGTTACTCTTGTCTTTCTACTTCCTTTCGCTGATATGTGGGGCAACCGGCAATGGGGTCCACATGCCATATGCACAAATTAGAGTGCACAACTTCACGGTAGACACACCCCGGTCGTAGCGCCGCAGTAATGCCCAATGAGCCGTCAAATCACAACCCCCTTTCCAGCTTTAGCAGTAAGCTAGACGGACGAAGCGGCAATATTTCACTGGGCCTGAATCCCCTTCTCCCTCGTCTGCTTGTTCAGAGAAAACCCCCTCTCGGCGATTGCATAGGGTTTTCTCATGGAGAACCAGGTACGAATTCTTCATCCATCCCCAATAAACACAAGTCCCTTGGTCGCAGGTAATCCTAGGATGGCAGCCGCCGCCGTTGATGCAATTTTCTTCCTACCGAATCTAGTGTGTTTCATTTGCAGTGCCCGAAGTGCGAGTACCCTATAGGTTTCTACGCCCTTGGCGAGATGCCACACTTGTTCCTTCTCATCCTAACACAACATTTTGAAACACGCACAATATGTTCCTAGAATCCTCTTTTCTATCCGGGAGGGTGGGGTTTTTTTGAACATGTTGTGTTCTCATATTATTTTTCCTGCAGTGTATTATTTGCTCTGCCAGAACACATGTACTCAAGATGCTCGGCCTTGCCATAACTGAATACACTAGTTTAATGGTCACAGTGAAGACAAGCCATGGATATAAGTTCCGAGTTGGGTTCATGAACCAAGAAGATCGCTACTTTTTTATGGCCGAACTTGGATAAACTTTCTCAAGTGTTACGGACTGAAAGTTGGCGCACGAATGTTGATGGAAATAGCAGAACCTGGTCTCATCTTCACTGCGATCTTCCACCCCGACGTCGTTCCAATTGTTCATCCATGTTAGTTTTGTATCTGGTTCTTGCTTGTTGCCTCGATTACTTCTTAATCCACCTATTCTGTCTAACTAATCACAATTTAACTTTAGAAGTAGCAACGAATCTCTCACAAAGATGCTACTTCTAACTAATATTTTCTTATAATTGGTGGCATGTGTAGGTTTTTTCAGAGTTAAGCAGCCTGCTCGTTTGTTACTCTGTAATAACTCGACTGTTACTAATGGCACTGAAGTTGACTGGATTGACATCCACAACTTCCTACACTTTATTGATCGTCTTGAGGTCCTTGTGGGGCGTTTCAATGGTGGAAGGCCACGTGGGATATGTGTGCCACTGCTGCACTCGTTGAACAGGTCCAACTGTGTCGAGAAACTTACGGTACGAGCTTTTTTTGTCATATATGTTGTTCATAAACTATCGCTTATACACAGTTTTACAGTTGTGATCTTCTTGAAACAGGAACTGCCGAGTTCTATTGTTCCTATACAGATGCGTGACCATGGTCGGGTCAGACTTGCGCTTGGTCACAACATGGTGTTTATGTCAACCTACTCAATTCCCCTTGGAGGTGAAAAGATACTTATTCATGGGTGGTCTCAAATAATGAAGGCCCGTCCATCTTGGAGAATAGGACAGAAGATTATGTTCATGCTTTTCCATGGCTCTAAAGCGAATATCCTGTTTATTGACCACGTTGCGAGATGAAGCCGCTTTCAGAAGGTTGTGGATGCGCGGGGTGGCGCCTGGGCCTTGTCCTGGGGCTTGGCGGCCTCACCCTTGGTTAACTGTAGGCAAAGTAGCACTGTTCGAGGCGTGCTTTGTACGATTGAACCTGTATAAGTACTCATACCGCTTTCAGCTTTGGTTGTTAAGTGCCCCTGCTGGTTTCAGTTAAGGTTGTTAAGTACTCCTGCTACTTTTACAGTCTATCGTGTTTCTTCAGTCCTGTCTTCCTCAGCCGCCAAAACCAAACCAGCACCGACGGGGCCGCCTGCTTCCGCCTCCCATGGCTGGCTGCGCCTCAGCGCACGCATCGCCGCCCCACCGTCTCCTAAATCGTTAACGCCGACGTCCTCCGCGCGCTTTGGTGCGCTTGCCACGGCACCGTCCTCTCACGTTGTCAACATGGTCAACAGACAACAGGAATCGGCAGAAGTACGTGGAGAGGATGACAGTAGGGGCCCACCACGTCAGCGTATGGAAAAATAAAATCCTTCCTCCTAGTGTTTTCCTGACATCTGGGACCCACGACATTGTGAGCGTATATAGTCAATAGACAAGAGAACAACACAAGATCGGCTGACACCTGGGACGTAGCTACTCGAGCATCATTTTTTTGTTTGGTATTGTTGAGACGGAGCAGGGTTTGAACTGGGCTGTGGCCCGTCTAGCCCAGGCTTATATTTTATGTTCACCATGTGACCAGCCCAGCTATTTTTTCTTTGTGAAAATGAGCCCAGTTTATTTTTTCTGAAGAATACCCAATCCAGGCCTACTTATTTTTCTATGCCCTGATGGGCTACAACTCTTTCAAGACACCTACAAATCTTGAAAGTAATATGAAATGGGTTGTAAATATAAAAACAGATGACAAATTGGCAATTACTTTATAATTTCTGAATTTTATTACATTTTCATATTCCGATTTCACTAGGCATTAACCTAATTTAAATATATCTTCAAAGTACTTTAAATCTGGCTGGACATTTCGGTATTAAAAATAGTTTGGAACCCATAGAAATATGCGAAATTGGCCCGGCCAAGCAAAAAAAACGACTGCAATAAATTGCATAAGAAGTGGCCATGAGCTATATATAAATTATTAAAAAAAGAGGGAGTGGTCTGACTTGTGGGCCTCTTTAGTTGACGCGTATGCAAGATTTTTTTAGTTATTATATACGTCAACAAACGATTCTAGCAGACGTAACCGTTGGATGTCAATCCAACGGCCGTCGTGTTTCTTCAATCTCTGATCTTCTTGCTCCAGCCGCCAAAGCAGCGCCGGCGGGACCGCCTACTCCCGCCTCCCGTGGCTAGCTGTGCTGCCGGGCAGGCCTTAGCGCCCCCTACTACTCCCACCGCTGGCCAGGGCATCCCTCTACTCACCCACACCCCCTGTTATTCTGCGGCGATGACAGCCTCACACTGCAGCCGAACCAGTGAATGCTCGTACTCCTCTCCGCGTGGGCATCCACTGCCGCGTCTTCCTCGGCTCCACGTTGTCCCCTTCCTATGCCTCGCCGTCGTCCACCGCCATGGTGCTCTCAGCGCGGCGTGGTCAATGTAGTCAACGACCGACTTCCATCGGAAGAGTATTGTACGTGGAGAGGCTGACAGCTGGGTCCACGACAGCCGCAAGGAAGTGCCTCCTTATTACGCGGAAAATAATTATTCCTCCACCTGAAAGCGGGGACCCACCGGACGGGCCACCAGTATTTTGCGACGTTTCCCCTTGACTGCTGGGACCCACCGGACGGGCCATCGTATTTCGCGAAAAAAACATTCCCCCCGCTGTCAGCTCGGACCCACCGGAAGTGCCTCCTTATTACGCACAAAAAAATGAATACTCCCCCGACTAGCTGGGACCCACCTTGGTGGGAGGCTGACTTGTGGGCCTACTAAGTTGACGGGGACTAAGGGCTTTGTCAACTTAGTCAATATGAACGATTCTAGCTCAAGTGACCGTACGATGTCCATCCAACGGCCGTAGTGCTTCTTCAACCTCTGGTCTTCTTGCTCCAGCCACCCAAAGCAGCGACGGTCGTGCCGCATGCTCCTGCCTCCCATGGCCGGCTGTGCTGCCGCGGAGGCCTCACCGCCCCCTACTATTCCCACCACTGGCCAGGCCCTGCGGCGACGGCAGCCTCACACCGCAGCCGAACTAGTGAACCCTCATACTCCTCTCCGCGCGGGCTTCCACTGCCGCGTCTTCCCTGGCTTCGCGTCATCCCCTTCCTAGGCCTCGCCGTCGTCCACCGCCGTGGTGCTCTCGGCGCGGCGTGGTCAATGTGGTCAACGACCGACTTCCATCGGAAGAGTACTGTGCGTGGAGACGCTGACAGCTGGGTCCACGGCCGCAACAAGGAAGTGCCTCCTTATTACGCGCAAAATAATTATTCCTCCACCTGACAGCGGGGACCCACCGGACGGGCCACCGTATTTTGCGAAAAAAGCGTTTGCCCCTAACTGCTGGGACCCACCAGCTACATCTTCGCACGCAAGGAAGTGCCTGACTGTCGGGACCCACCTGGTCGAAGCGTACGTAGCGTTGCCATTCTGGTCGCAAACATGTATGTACATATATACTGGTCGATGTAGAGGCGTGCACGTGTCGTAGTAGAGGCGCGCACGTAGCATGTACACGTACGTACAGCGGCCAGGGTGCAAGAAAGAAAATATGGCCACGTATGTGTACATACGGGCGGGGTCTCGAACGCCTACTCGCCCATACGTATGGCCAGGGCTCGTGTACATGGCTGGGTCGGAACGGAGAAACAGCGTTGTCGTCGTGTTCATGGGGAGGCAACAGAATGCATCGTGTTCATGGGGAGGCAACGAAATGCGTCGTGTTCATGGGGAGGCAATGGAATGCGTCATGTTCATTGGGAGGGCTTGGACGGAACAGGCGATGGAAACGAGGCCCGGCGTACCGCAGAACGGAGGAAATGGCCTTGTGTTCGACCGGCCATGTTCGAAACGGGATCCTGTTCATCGGGAGGGGTCTGGCGTACCGTAAAACTGAGGAAACGGACCTCCTACGGTCGAAACGGGGGTCCTGTTGATCGAGAGGGGTGTGGTGTATCACAAAACGGACGAAACGGACTTGTGTTGGAGCGCTACAGTCAAAACGGGGGTCCTGTTCATCGGGAGGGGTGTGGCGTACCGCAAAAGGGGACTCCACAAGATACTGTTCATCTCCACCATCGACCCCCTCCAGCCTCCACGAGCTACTGTTCATCCACCGTCGACCTCCTCCAGCTTCCACCTGCGACTGTTCATCCATGGGCTCCTGTTCATCCAGCCTCCACCGCGCGCTACTCCATCGGCTACTGTTCAACCAGCCCTCTCCATGGGCTCCTGTTCAACCACCCCTCCACGGGCTACTGTTCAGCCTGCCCTCCACCGTCTACTGTTCATCCTGCCCTCCACGGGGTGGTCCTGTTCATCCAGCCCTCCACGGGGTCCTGTTCATCCAGCCCCAACCGGCTCGATCGATCGGGGTCCTGTTCATCTAGAGGCAACACCACGGGGTCCTGTTCATCCACCCCCATCGGGAATTGTACTGTTCATCCACCCCCCCCCCCCCCGCGCAACGCTCACTGTTCATCCAGAGGCAGCATCGATCGGCTTCAGTTAGCAGCAGTAGCGAAGGAATCGCTCGACCGGGTTCAATTAACGGCGATCGATCGATCGCTCGGTTTCAGTAACATGTAGCCTGCAATGCAATCGCTCGGGTTCAGTTAGAGCCCAATGCCTCTCTCGGGTTCAGTTAGAGCCAACGCCTCGCACACATGCGCGTACGTGTACGAGAGAAGCGCGCATCGCTCGGCCCTGACCTCCCACCGTAACCGGGAACTCCCTGAAATTTTCCTCCCCCTTGCTTCTACCACGGTTTTTTCCGTCATGGACGGCCCAAAGAATGTCATGCAGCTGCGTCTCCGGCCCGCCCAGGACGAAAATCCCATTTTCTGTCATGATTTTTTGTCATAGAACTAGGAGCCCACCACATCTATGATGATACCAGGTTTTGTCACAATTATCGTCATAGAAGTGTCATATGTATGACAGAAAAAAATTAGTTCGGCCCAAAATGTCACGGATATGTCTTTTTTTTGTAGTGGGTGTACTAACTGGTACAGTTGGGGTTCACCGTGGTAGTACTGGCACTTTGGGCACTGGAGTTGCCTTACTAACTGCTCTTGTTTCGGAGCTCTGTAGTGGAGATGGTGCTGTGTCAACAGGAACTAGGTTAGTATCTGCTGGGGTTGGGGTTAGATTGAGTGAAGCTGGTTCTCTATCCATCACAGTAGGGGTACAATCTGCGAGAGTCTGGGTTATGTGTGGTAGGGCTGGTTCTCGTGCATGTACAACTGGGGTGCTATCTCCACCAAGAGGTAGCACTATTTTATTTGAAGACCGTGTTTTTACTCCACTAGATACTGACATCACCCGCTCCAATTCAAATGGCCGATAAAGAGGAAACATAGTTGAATGTACATACATTGTATGAGACACAAATGCAATAGATAGTGTGGAAAAAAGAGGGCATGAAATAGTTGACATGTATATTTTTTAACTAAAATGGACAACATGGCATAATTTCACATATATGATGTCTATCTAAACTAGATAACATAGCATAACACAATTCAAAAGATATGATGAATAACTAAACAGGATCGCATGACATAATTCACATACATGTGTATAGGATGTCTAAACTATGCAATGCAAGACACCATATGCATGATATGAGCAGTATAATCGTGCCAAGTTAGAGCATACACCTCGGTGGGGGAATAGGACTGGTCATCTGTCTCTGAATCCATCTCTGAGGAGCTATCAGGACCCAGCAAGAGATCTGCTTCGACAGGTAGCATTGTCTGCTCTGAAGGCCTTGTTTTCACTGCAGATTTTTCCATCACCCACTCAAATGACTGATTCACAGGAAGAGTAGTTTAATGTACAAAAATTGTTGACAAATGGAAATGTAATAAAGAAAAGGATGGGCATTGCATATTTCACATATATTATGGTTGGCTAAAAGACATGAGACTGCATAATTTCGATATATGATATAGAAACTAAACAGGTGGCATTACAGAACATGTCTAAACTAAGCAGATGACATATATGATGTCGAAAGTAGGCACTGCAAGGCAACATATGCATGATATGACTAACATCATCATGCCAAGTTAGAGAAAACACCTTGGGGGGTAAATAGGAGTGGTCAGCTGCGTCTGAATCTACCTCAGAACATATATCTTCCTCTGGATTACAATCTGGAGAGGGGGGAGGGTTTGCCATTGAACCCACCATGGAGCGATGTCTGCATGACATTGTATTGCTGCGCAAAACTCTTCTCTTTTTCTCTACATGTTCAGCATGACTATGTACAATATCTGACATGCATACAAAAAAAATATGGTGAGATTATGTAAGGAGAGCATGCAGAGATCTAGAGTGATGGTAACAACAAGTGGATGGATCCAAAAATAATGATGGCAGGCTGATGATTGCTTTAATTTAATAAAAAGACATATGATGATTGCTTTACTATTTGTTTCCCACCCAAGATGAACAACATAGGCATACCCTAGGTGAACCAGATATTAGACAAAGATACTATTCATTGTTGCCTCGATATGTGCCCCACAACTAATTTAGAACTCAAGTTTGAACATTAATTTGGACCTGACTTGGAGTCTAAGAGGTGAATAGGACGATAAAGTAGCAAGTAATATTAAGCAACGCATAACATAAGCAGGAACAAAAGAGTGCGACCTGTCTTGTGGACCCGTGTACTCCTCAGGTTCATCTGCTGAGTCGATGATGGTGATGTCGGTGCGATGGGTGCCGGCGGCAGGGAAGGAGATCTGAGGTGGCGAAAGACGGTCAGGAGTCGTGATGTCTGGTTTGGTGGATGCTTCTGTCGATGGAGTAGCTCAGGTGAGGTGGACGACGTCGCAGCAGGAGCAGGACAAACCACACAAAGTTTTCTTCGACACCTACCTGTAACTGAAGTAATTCTTTAAGGGCTCATTTGGCTTGCATGATTCTAACAACGCAGGGATAGGAAAAACACCGAAATATGATAGGAATGCACATGGGAAACAGAGCATTTGTAAACATAGGATTTCTGTCAACTTGGGTGTTTGGTTCACAGGAATTGGAAGAGCAGAGGAATGCAAAGAAACATGGCCAAAATAAAGTGAAACCATATGAAAGCGTGTACAGTTAGAATGTTATTCCGCCACTAATGCACTTGGTCTTGTTTTCATGCATAGGATTTTGAGAAGTAGGTCCAGGTGGATGTTTTTCTCCATTACTTTCAATAAAATGCATGAATAATTGAATAGTAGAGTGCCATAGGAAAATTTCCTATTGCTATGTTTTTCCATTGAACCAATATAGCCCTAATGGATCAACATGAATGTAGAATAATAAGTGATGCGACAAGTGTACAACCTCTTTGCCATAGCCATGTCGACCTCATCATCATTGGGTTGGTCGCTGAAGAAGTTGAGGCAGAGGTGACTGTCAGAGGTGTCGAGGAAGATCTGAGGAATCTGTAGACAGCGTCCAGGGCACTGCTCTGTTGTGATGGATAGTTCCGTCGTTGGAGCTGCTCCGGCGAGCCGTAAGACGTCGAGTCTGAAGCAGCACAAGACATACATCGTTAATCTCAAGTGGGATTCTAATAGCATCTCCAATAGATGATGTAAAATACATTTCCAAAAAGTGATAGATGTAAAATTTACATCACGAAAACCACCTGACTACAACAGATGAGGTAAAAACTGTTGACTCTGAACTTAACTGTCAAAATTGAAAATTACTGTGGAATCTGAATGTTACTATCGAAACTGAATGCAATGGTAGCAGAGAGGCACTTCACATGTAGTTTTGGGAGGGCCTGCAGTTCATCTTCAACCTGCACCCCCCTGAGCCGCCAGCCACCACCGGCCCCCCCCGGGGGCGCTCCCGCGCCGCCTCGCCACCCCGAAACCACTCCCCACCGTCGGTCCACCGCTGCCCTGGCCAGCCCTCTAGCCCCCCCCACGTGCGCCGAGCTTTTTCTCCGGCGATCCCCACGCCACCGCCCCACCATCGCACCCCCACCACCGGCAACCACCGCCCCACCCTGAACCCTAAGATAGATAGTGGGGTACCTCTCCGCCCAGCCCCCTCCCCGCCACGGGTGGTTCTTCCTTAAGTCTGGCAAGCCCCCCTCCACCCCTTGAAAATCGACTGACCCAAAAGTCGATTCAGTCGACTAAAGTGTAGCTAAATCGAAGCAGAGCAGCAGCAGGAGCAAGGGGGGAGCAGCAACAGCAGCAGCGCGAGCGAGCGAGAGCCAGAGCAGTTGCGGCAGCATGAGCGAGCAAGAGCCATAGCAGTAGCAACAGATCCGGTTGGTATGGACGCCGCCGCCGAAGGGGCCTCGCACTGGGGGAGAGCCACCATGGAGATGTCGCCCGCGGCACCGGCTTCGAGGTAGCCGCGCCATGGGGGTATGGAATGGAGCACCATCGGCGCCGGGAGGTCGAGCTAAGGAGAAGGTGTGATGTGATGAGTGTACAACCTCTTTGGTGGTGTCGAGTAGGCCTCGGCTTCGTCTAAGGAGTCGGTGAGGATGCTACGGTTTCGGTGGAGGAGGTTAAGGCGGCGCTGTGTGGATGGAGGAGCCGCGGTAGACGAGGCGATCGTCGGAGCAGCTCCTTGGAGGTGGAGGATGGGGTGGATGAACCGACGGGACGACGAGATGGACGACGGATCCTCATCCGGGGAGGTGGATGAGGGTCGTCGAGCTGTTGCGGTGGACGACGTCGTCGGGGAAGAGGCTCCGGCTGGGTAGCGGTGAGCTGGTGGACGGAGGAGGGTGGGGTTTCACAGCTGGAGCGGAGAGGTTATGACGGCCTGGGATTTCAAATGGCGAAAATGAGGCGATGGGAGGGGGAACCATGACTTAGGGACGCGCTTGTCCAAAATGTAGGGTGTGTTACAAAAGTACCCCCACCGATTTGAACTAGCGGCCCTTCCGGCTTAGGGCTAGAAGGGGTATTTCACGTGTCGGGATTTGGCAACTGGCGGAAGTTTTTGCGCGTGTTGTCATTTTGGGATAGCAATGCGCGAGTTGTGAAGGCGCGAGTTTTGGGAGCATGATATCTGAATTTTCGGGATATAACAAGGCATGGGTTGAATTTTAGGGACAAGCTTAACGTGTAATATTGTACTTGTAAGTACCAAATCAATTCACACTTCCCTCAACGAAAAAAAATAAAACTATTCACACCACACAAAGAGAGAGCCTTGTCCCATTTTACTATACAAATGCTATTCAAAGCTATGAATCCATGTTATGTCCAATTAAATTTTTTCGCTGGCTGTATAATGCATGTAACCTACTCATACCAACATTGTAGTGCATTCCAAATGTCTATACTACCATTGCAATTCGAACTAAATTTGAATTCATTTCTCTATTTGAATAAGAATCTGCAAGCATGATTGTTGCCAACTTCAACCATCATTCGTGTATTACCTTAACAACACACCACATGATTACTATAGAGATAGATATGAACTATGTGTACTATATGAACTCGAATTCAATTTTTTCCAAATAATAGTACATTTGATGTACTAACTAGATATTCATAATTTAAACCATGTTCTATATGTACACCATGTTTATCACACAAAGTATAGTGCCCCGCCCCCTACATTATGACAAGTATTTATCCCTGAGCTGCAAAAGCCACACATTATCCCAAATTATAATCAATGTTCTATATATTATATGTAGTACTAGCAAGATGCCCATGCGTTCCACGGAACATCAAGATGATCGAGGGGAGGCCTTATTTGCAAATGTGGAGAGGGGTGTGGGTATCTTTTTTTCAAAATTGAAGTAGTTTCCTTCCTATCCGTCAGATAAACATCGAACGGCCTATATTGCAGGATGGCAGGCACACCATCATCAACAACTCTGTTTTTTATAAGAGTAGAGATAAAATATATTATATGTAGTATAACATGTTCATAACCACACCTTGTGTATCACCGCTATATATATATTCACGCATGCGTCGGTTTAAAACACTATGATAAATTCTTCAAATATCCGAAATCACTTTTTATAATGAATTATGATCTCTATTCGTCTTTTACACCCACACAATCCTCTTTATTTTTGTAGCTAGCGCTAACTTTCTCTCATGCATGCACACGCCCGCATCCCTCTCGCCCTCCCTCAGCATTCTCTAGCTCCATTGCACAAATTCGTCTTTTCACTTTAGGTCGTTCACCCATGGTGTGTGTAGGCCCCCCAGCTCCTTCTTTACAGCACACATTGATCGATATGCCTCTCTAGCCAGGTGTGCCTACCACAAACACAAGCTTTCCCTCTTCTCTTCTCACTGTCCATGCCTCACTCCCACCCCTCTTTTCATCGATCTCGTACTCGCACACTCCTTCCCCCTCGATATAGTATGCCTCTCGCACCACCTCCTAGCTGCACCCCTCTCTCTCTATCCTTCTCTCCGGGCCTTATTTGCTTATAACACATACATGCATGTATACCGATCGATCTCCCTACATATACCTAGGTCAACTTTAACTATTTTCCCCCACCCATTGATCGACGTACCTCACAAGTTATGTATCTTCTTTCTCTAACAAAGGACGATTGATCTTCCTATGTAGTTACGTCTGCTTACCATAGCCATATCGCCCCCCCCCCTCATCATTTGTGCATGCCTCCTGACCATCTCTCACATGGACGTGCACAGACAGGCAGGCATCCCCTCTCTTATTGATATTGCAGGCGTGCCCTCCGTTTGTCTAGCAGGCCTCTCCCACCATTTGTTAGAAGCAACTCCACCACCAACCCCTCCGACACTCTAGCTCTGTCTCTCTCCCAACCTCATTCCTCTCCTACACATATGCATGGATGCCGATCGATCTCCCTCAATACATAAGGTAGGTCTCTCTCCTCCTCCACACATATACCACCCATTGTACCTCTATAGTTAATTAGGTCTCCCCCACCCCCCCACCACACACCAATAGTCGAGCGCTGTGGGTAGGTATCCATGCCATAGAGACAAACTACACATGTCCCCTCTCACATTCCAATAGGCCAACCACCCTATATATTTGACGTGGGCACACACAAATTCGATGGCACTCTTTATCGATCGTGTGTGGGCACACACACACATCATCATCCCTCTCTTTGATTCTATGGATACCTCACACCGATGATACCTCCACTCTCTTCTCGTGGATCGCCCCTATATATATATGATATATTCAGGCCTCTATTTCACACACATTGCATATGTTACATTTTTGATTGAAATATCATCGACACATATTGGTTGTCTATTTCTCACGCCCCCCAAGAAACACTCACGAACCCACACACTATATCTCTCCACATTTGTATCTCTCTCATACAACCCCACGTAGGCGGTGTATGTACATGAAGAGAATATGTGCACGTACTCACGCTTCATGCCCAGCCACACCCGCGCGGGTACACGGTGGAGATCATTTCTGCATGAAATGGCAGCCCGCGTGCTAATTTGAGCACGTGTAGCGGTTGTTTACCTACGGAGGTCGTGTACCACGCGTGCACAAAACAAAGTTCGACTTGATGCGTTGGCGCGTTATTTTTAAATAATGTTATATCGCTCAATGGCACGTACACAGAATATAAAATGATATTTATGGAGAAAAAGGCAGTCCGCTCCACTATGTACAATGGAGCATGCTTGCCGGGGTTTGTCTCTCTTTAGAGTACCTCACACAAGGCGGCGGTGGCCTCTCTCTCACCGCTCGTCACTGATCCGGCCGCATCCCGTCCACCGGCGGAAAGGGAGGATGTGCATTGTTTCTCCGTTCGACGGCACCGAGGCAGCACGTCCCGATCTGCGGTACCCGCCGTTCTCTCTGACCAAGCTCCGGCGCGGTAGGGCCTACGCCACCTGCTCGTTGCCGCAGTATGGGCAGATCCCGCCCGCCGCCGCTCTCCTAATTACATCCCGACGACCCCCAGGTATCCCCTCCGGCCTTGCTCCACTGCCCGTCTTCCCACGTCGCTGCATGTGGAAAATCTTGCATGTGGATCCTCCATAGTTCTTTGCCCAAAACGTAGCTCGTCCGGCGTACTTTCCATCTTGCAATCCCGCCCTCACACCATTTTAGACAAACACAACCGTGTTGTTATGTTCCCTTAGGACAAGGAATATGCTTCTTTTTTGTCTTCGTATGTGTCATCAACTGTTATTGGCCGGTAATTGTTTCCTTTCTACCTATTTTTTGCGAACAGGGCTATTCATTTCACCTCGTTGCTATTGCGACCTTTTGGTGAACTACATAAATCTCTTTTTTCTTAAGAGTGTTTTGTGCAGTTGTACTAAAATGTCACACGGGCAACGTCTCTACATTTCAGTTCAACTGCACAAAGGGAGATTGGTTTTGCTCTATCCTCCTCATCCAACTCGGAGCCTAATCTTCTCCAACTATTTTCTTAATCTTGTCCAACTAGTTAGTCTTAAGAGAGACTGCAAAGGTGACCGGCTTCTATTTGTGTGTTTATTGTTTCATCAACAGTCCTCTATTATTGTAATCACACTTAATATCTTTGGAACAGGGACGCTCAACTCTATTTTAGTGGAACTGCACAAAATGATTGGAATGTTGCATGCTCCAGACAGCTACTTTTTCCCCAACATGCCTTGTTGATTTAGACAGAGCTGGGGGGGGGGAGTTGCTGCCAATGAAAGCATGAATCAATTTTAATTTAACACCTTCTCACAACTTTGTCTTCAGTTGTGATGTAAATATTAGCTCTAATCTGCTAATCATTGAAATGCATTAGCAAGGAAGTTAGTTTTTTAAATTTTTTTCCGGAAGAGCATGGATGGCAAGACACACGAAACAAAAGCTAAAAGCTCAGAGCATTGTACAATTTCATGTCGCTGGAAAATTATTTGTATAGTATGTCAATTATGTAAACAAATGCTGGAAGCTTGATAGCATTGCCAAAAGCCTCTTCAGCATCCGGGTCCATGTGCCAGGCACAAAATTATACTCCCTCCGTTCCTAAATATTTGTATTTTTACAAATTTCAAATGGACATATTTTAGAGTGTAGATTCACTCATTTTGCTTCATATGTAGTCACTCGTTGAAATCTCTAGAAAGACAAATACTCCGTAGTATATTTAAGAACGGAGGGAGTAGTGCACAACCGCATGGGAGACTCAGCCCGGTCGTTGCGCCACACTAATAGTGAGTAATGAGTAGTCAAATCATAAGCCACACCTTTCCCATTGTAAGTTGCTCGGAAGAAGCAACCATCAGTACGCTCTTCTTTGAATCTGCTCATACTACTCCCTCCGTCATTGTTTATAGATCATGCTTAAAAAACAATCTCTGGGACGAAGGCGACTAGCGATCGGCCTAAAATAGCATTGGTAGTTATAGTACGGCGTCTATTACTAGAGGAAATAATGCGTACACACATGCATGTAGTGCTTCCACCCCGGGTACACACATGCATGCACTTACTCCACTCCGCGTACACACGTAGTACATCGAGAGAAAATTGTGGGCTTGACTGCAGTTACCATGCCCTAATTAACTGAGCATTAAACCAAACGTGTCTAAAGTCTCTCTGGTGGTGGAAATGCATGAAGAGAAATGCATGAGAATGAAGCGTGCACTGTAAACTGTGACGGAGGGAGGAGTAGTATGAAGGTGCCAAACCAAGTACACGTATGGCCAGTCATTCAACGCACTTCCTCTTGGCATATCACTGACATGTGGGACCGGAGTGTGAGCAAACTGATCTAAATTGACGGCAAAATGGCCAACCCTCCATTCCTTGAGAGTGGCGAGGAGCAAGAACACACAGACGGGTTCGTACAGAGGCCAAGATATATCCGAGCATGGTTGATCGATATCATGATTACATGTTCGATGTTTTTTAATACTACTATCGGGCTGCCGTTTTCCGCACTTCTCCCGAATAAATGTGTACTTTATCAGAGATTAAAATAAAATAGGAGCACAGACACTCCACCATGCAGTTCTAGTAGTAGTACTACTCGTACTACTAAACCTTGCACTTGGCTCTTCGCCTCTTCGTGAAGTCGAACACTGATGGTACTACAGTGTATGCCTCTGGCAATCTGACACCGAATGAACTGTCGCATGTCTGCCGCCTGGGCAAGGGTAGGTTGCATTAGTCAAAAGCTTATCCTTGTCCTGCGAGCCACCAGGCTTGAGGTATACGGAGTGGGCGTAAACGAGCTTCACCTTGTCCTGCATGCTTCTCCTCATTCTACGAGTTGATGGGACACACCAAAAAGTAGTACTAGTCCATACTCCCTCCTTTCCGGTTAATATGGCTTAATCTTTTTTGCGGGTAAATGAGAGAGCTTTATTCATATATAAGCATTCTTAGGACGACCAGCCAAGAGACTGTTCACTAGGAAGCGAGGTACCCCGCAAAAAAAGAGACGGAAGCGAGGTGTTTCATCAAGCCAGCTCTCGGTCACATTCAAAGTGCAGCAAGCACGGTTCACACAAAGATGCGCCGCAAGGTTTGCTGACCTGTTTACATGCTCAATAACAAAAAAAAGAGAAAATATTACCGATCGCTCCTATTTGTAACAGGATATGAGGCAGAATTAAGTGAGAATTGTGGCAAGTTCTCCATGCAATCAACTTCCATTATCACATGCGATAACCCTCGAAGAGAACCAAACATGTTGAAGATTGCTTTATCACATTTTAAAATAAAATAAGAGTGCAGACACTCCTCCATCCGGTTCCTAGTAGTAGTACAGACCTCTATAGCAGTAAGTACTAGTACTGTTAAACTTTGCGCTTGGCTGTTCGCCTCTTCAGGAAGTCGAACAATAATGGTACTAGGACAGTGTATGCTTCTGGCAACCTAACCGCGAATTAACCGTTGCACGTCCACCGCCTGAGCAAGGGAGGGCCTGCATTAGTCAAAAGTTTCTCCTTGTCCTGCGAGCCACTGCGCGCAAGCTTCTCCCGTCCTGCAAGCTTCTCCTCGTTCGGCAAGTTGACGGGACACAACAAAGTAATGCTAGTCCATACTGCCTCCTTTCCGGTTAATATGGCTTACTTTCAGATGAGATAAATACACTATCTGTCATTGTATATTTGTAAAAAACACGGTCAGTGGACTTCATAATATGCTCATTGCGCTCAATATATACATTTTCCGGTGTTTATACGGTCACTAGCTAGCCCTGGCTGAGTATGTGTGTGCATGCACGTGTAGGTTGAGCACTTGAGCATGACCGTGTGTGTTCCGTCATGTGCTCAGACATGCATGCATTAGGGCGTCGCGCGTGTTTTTGCGTCCATGTGTACGTGTGACTGTTGCATGCATGCACGAGGTTGTAGTCCCTCACATTCACATGTTCATAAGTCATTGCTTTGTCAAAACGTTGCATGCGAGGTTTAACCATTCATTGTTCACGCATGCATTCCTGATATTAATACATTGGTAAAGACAATTTCTTGAGGAAAACGAGCCCATGAATTGAGTACAAAGGGGACCAATAAGCCAGGACAGAGGGAGTACTAGTAGTGAACCGGAAGGAGGGAGTAGGTACTAGTAGTACTACATAACAACATGCAGTAACAAAATTCCTCTATGCGCATCCTTTCTACGTGTCATGCAAGAAAATAGAGATAAGTACAAGTGAGACTCAGGAATGGTCATACACGTAGGGGGAGTGCGTGTAGGGGCCACTAAGGAGCAGTCAAATCACACAGTAAGTTACTCAGAAGAAACAACCATCATTTCACTCTTCAATGACACGTACGCAATATAAAATGGTTGATATGGAGAGAAAAAGAAAACCACTATATATACACTAGCAGGAGCCTAAGCTACAAGCCTGCTTGCTTGGGTTGCTCTCTTCACAAGCATAGAACGATGGTGGCCACACTGCTGGTCACAGATCCGACCTGATCCCGCCGTTGGGGGAAGGGAACGATGTTCTGCGTAGACGCGGTCGACATCGGTGAGGGAGAAAACCCATAGTTGGTGCGTCCCAATCGGGGGTCCCCGCAGTATGGGATGATGTCGCGTCCCAACCACCCTTCTAGCTACAGACTGACGTCCCAGGTACATCTTCCTTTTGGAGCCAGCTTGCTCCACTGTCGCAGCTCCCCACGCAGCTCCATCTCCATGTCGATCTTTCTCTACTTCTACTGGCTTCTATTTGTGATGAGTTTATGTCTCATGAACTAGTGTCAGTACTATTATTCTAATCACACTTCTTCAATATCTTTGCCATCAGGGATGCTCAGCTCTATTTTAGTGGAACTGCACAAAAGCATCGTATGATCCGAGGGTGCCAGCTGTCTTTCCTTCGACAGGTTCTACCTAGCCAGGAAATTAAATCATGTTTAGGGTTTAAGTCGTAGTGACCCCATCAGTAGTTTTTCTTTTGTACACACTCTCACAACTTTTGTCTTTAGTTGTGAAGTAAATATTGGCTATGATATGTGACTCATTGAGATGCATCAGCATGTGTGTCAGTTTTCCTTTGTATTTGATGGAATGTTGTAACGGGGCAACCTTGGAGTAGGAATGAAAATGGAGAGGAAATTTTCCGTTTTTCCAGAGAGAAAATGAAACGGGGAGAAACCAATGTTTCGTTTCGTTGGATCGCGCCATCGAGCAAAACCAACGTTTAAATCACGTCTGTCGCATTCGTGTCTCACCCTCCTCCACGGCTCCACCCCACACGGTCGCTCAGCATGCCACTCACCGCAAACCGAGTATACGATAACTTTCCCGCCTGCTTGTCGATGGATCGCGCCATGGAATACTAGCACTACTGGAAGAGATTGACGAGGAGGGGGACAGCTAGCTGTAGCACAGACTCCCAAGAACTTTTTAGATGCATGTTGTGGCTGGCTATTACGACCTTTGAACGCGGAGCAGTCGCGTGCACCGGAAAAGGGCGCGGGCGACGCTCTCTCAGCCGGTGCGCCGCTTCAATGCCGGCGCCAATGAGAGGTCGTGTCCGCTCTGGCCGAGCATGAATGTGGCACTGGCCGTTTCGGGCGAGAAGCACGCGCAGGTGATGAAGAGGGTTCAGGTTGTTCAGGAGCGAGCGTGGCAGCGGTCCAGACGCCCGCAAACAAGAGATGTTGTACATTAATATTGTTGCATATATAATTAACAACATAAATAATATGCCAGTTGGACAAATATGATTGTAGATGGAGATAGAGATGGAATTTTACGTAAACACAAATATGCATGTCTATGTCTATGTGTGTGTGCGCGACGACTCTCGCGACCTGGAAGCGGGGGCGTGTGTTTGATTGAGTTTTCTTTCTTCGTATGTTAAGAAAATTGCCCGCTAGTTTTCGTTTCTTTTTTCCGGGAACACGCGTATTCTATTTAAAACCACTGCTATGGAGAGATTTTTTTACTCCATTGTATATATATAGCCTCTTGTTTGATAGAGTTTCTCGCGTCTCGCTCTCTCACCCTCTCCATATCAAAACAAGATGATAGTGTCCACTCTATCTCTCTCCTCACTGGTGGTCACAGATCTGGTCGAATCCCGTCCGCTGCGGGAGGTGAGGAGGTGCAGCATTGACGTTGTCGCCGTCGGCGATGGAGGAAGCCGATGCGCACCGTCCTCTCGGAGTCGGTGCTGGCACGGATGAAGGTCCTCCGCGCCCTTGTTCGCTACCGTCGTGTGGGCAGATCCCGCCCGCCCGCCTAAACGACATCTCGCCCACCTGAGGTATAACTTCTTGTACTGGTCCAGCTCCCCAGGTCGCTGCATGCTTGTTTTCTTCTATGCAACTACTCCCCAGCTCCCCATGTATAGTAGCTAGGGTTCGTCGGTTGGTCCAACATCATGTACTATTTTTTACTATTATATAGGAAATTCCACTCAAAAAGTTGTCTTGGTTTATGCCTCGGTGGAGGTATACATGTTGTTTCGACAAAAAGTAAAAAATACTAGTCGCATAGATGCTTCTGTTTGTTAATCTAATACTATCACTGGTTAAATGAAGAATTTTTTTTTCTCGGGTATCCTGGTTTAGTTCCCATCAAGATAATCATGATGCTTCTGTTTGTTGGTGTACTTTTCAGTAATTATTATTGACAATTGAGATGTCACAGTTAATCTTGTACCACTGCCAAAACAAAGTAACAACACTATATCCCTTTTTTATATTTTTGCAAACAGCGATGTGTATCTCCATACCCGGGCATGTCTTCCTCAATTTTAGTGGAACTGCACAAAATTGGATGGCCATTGTTGTTCCGCTGCACTGTCCTCTACCACGTGGTTCTTCCTTCCTCGAGCTTGATTATTGAGAAGAAACATACCACAGTGAGGATTTTTCGAACTTCATAGCCGCCTCACCCAAACTTGATGCCAAATGGATGATGCATCACCACGATGACCTATCGATGCTCATGGTTGCGCCTCATGGTTTCATCGGCTGGTGAAGCTGATAGATTTTCAATGAAAAACAAGTTGTCTTCCATCTGTGTTCTTTGCTTGTTACCCACAAAGATGACATCCTTCATCAGTTCACCTTGGTTGCGTTGGAGATGCAGTCGTCTTTCATGTTGGTGCAATTTTATCACACAATTGGCTATGAACCAAATGTTTCCTTGAAGAAGGATCTACGTTGGTACTAAGAGCATAAGTTTTGTATTGATTTCTAAGCCTTCTCACAACTTTGTCTTCGGCTCCCCTGTAATTTTATTTGTCCAGCTATTAACTGAATATGTGGTCAGACTTTGATTAAAAAATGGTGTGGACTAAAAACCCGGCTGGACATAGTAGCCCTCCATTTTTATTTACTATGCATATTAGATTTGACTGAAGTCAAACTTTGTAAAGTTTGACCAAGTTTAGGCCGAACACAACAAACCATAATTATTGAGAGAGGGAAAAATGTACATACTCTCAAACCTTTCCGATAATTGAAATTAAAATTCTTTATTTGTACACACTCTCACACGTTTCCGATAATTTGGCGCATGAGTGGTTGTTCACTTAACGGTGGGTGGTGTACCGCACGTGAAGGACAAGAAGTGCAACCAGGACGCGTGGATCGTTAGTTCATCGTAAGTAGTAGTTTTCTTCACCGGTACGTTAAATAAAGAGTTTAGTTTTGTACTTACACAATTTAAAACGATTGTTATGGGGATAATAATAAAACCACTCCACTATATATTAGTAGTATACACGAGTACTATATGGATGCAGCTTCATTTAGTTAGTGCACCTGCCTTTGGGTGTATGACAGGTGGGCCCAACAGGTGGCTGGCTCACCTGTCATACAGCCAAAGGCAGGTGTAGTTAAGGCATCAGAGCTCAGTCCGTACTATATATGTATTACTATATAAGTTGGAGCCTCAGCGCTTGTTCGCTAGGGTTTGCACTCTCCACACTCTCGTCGCACTACATATATATACACGCTGGAGGCTCAACGTTCCTTTGCTAGGGTTTGCTATATTCATAGTATCTCACCCTCTTCACCAGATCTAAACAAGAATGCGTTGGCCTCTGTCTCTCTCTCCCCCTCATAGCTGGTGAAGAGCCGTCCGGATCCCGTCGCATCGGGAAGGGGAGAAGGTGCAACGTTCACTCTATCACCTTCGGCGAGGGAGGCAATCCACTGTCGGCTGTGTTGTTCTCTTTCACCCAGCGCCTATGTGGGGGGGCCATCGGCCCCTTCTTCCTCGCTGTCGTACATAGTGTGGGCAGATCCGGCCTCCCACCGCACGCCTAGCCACATCCTGACGACCCTAAGGTATAACTTTCTTTGAAACTGTCATTGCTCTAGCTGCATGCGGATCTTTTTCGATTCTGTAGTCGAATCTAGGTCTTGGTTCAAAGAGGAAAGAAGGGTGTGGTGGGGTGGAGCATGAATCTAGGACGTGGTTCAATGAGGAAAGGAGGGAGGGAAAGTAGTATAGAATGGCTATCCAGCCGCTGTGTTGGTCGAAAAGGGAAAAAAGGGGGTAACCCAGTACACATCTGTAAGGAACCGATCTCTTTTTGATAAGGGAAAGAAACTAGGGGGTCAGGTAGTTTGTGCAGGACTAGATTTGTTGCCCTCACATAGGAAAAAGGTTCAAAGAGAACAAATATGGGACCAACGCAGATATGTTGCTTGGCAACATACTCTGCATCACCCATTTATAAGTGTGGACGCACATGGTGATGGCATGTCCCATGTCCCATACAACTATTTTGCTGTTGTTAACCTAACAATGGTGCTGGAAAATTGAAGCAATGCCACTGTTAAAAGTAAATTACATTTTTAACGAATGTTGTTTTAAGAGAATATCTCTATTAATATGAATCAATGCAACCGTTTTAGAAATGCTACTATCCTACTTTGTTTTCCATCAAGATAAGTTAGATGCTTCTTTTTGTCGCCGTATGTTGCATCCTCCTTTATTGGCCAGTAAATGTTTCCTTTTTTGCCTCTGTTAAAACAGGGATATCTATTCAACTTGTTGCTATGGCGAACTTAAATGTCACACTAGAAACTTTGCTTAATTTCAGTGCAACTGCACAAAATGAGATTGGATTTCCTATTCGTGTTGGTAGATTCGTATTTTATCTTGTTCGTCTCATGAAAGGTCAGTAGAGGCATTCATCCACATGATTGTGTAGTGTGCTTTGAGATGTTGTGCTACTTGTATTGGTACTATTTTAAATAAATGTTGAATTGAAGCTATTGTATTGCCGTCTTTTCCCATTAAGTAGTGAACAAAAATGGGACCAACCCAGACATGATGCTTGTTGCTTTGTTACAACAAACTCTGCATCAACCCCTTTATAAGCAGATGGAAGCACATGGTGTTGTTACACTTACTGTCCCCTGGAACTGTTTATGATTTTTGTTAATCTAATGCCACTGGTAAAATTAAGCAATGCCACTCTCAGAATTAACTACTGAATCTTAGTTCAAAACTGCAACACTTGTTAGGGGTCGGCGGTAGTACCATTTTTGTGGCCGCATGTTTCATCCTCCTTTATTGGCCAGTAATTG
Source organism: Triticum urartu (assembly GCF_003073215.2). Taxonomy (NCBI): domain Eukaryota; kingdom Viridiplantae; phylum Streptophyta; class Magnoliopsida; order Poales; family Poaceae; genus Triticum; species Triticum urartu. Next base: position 136,640,702 of record NC_053023.1, on the reverse strand, counting down.
ATTCCTTTTTTGCCTTTGTTAAAACAGGGATATCTATTCAACTTGTTGCTATTGCGACATTTTGCTTCGCTATGTGGAACACTTTTGTTTTAAGAGTGTTTTGTGCAGTTCGACTTGAATGTCACACCGGCGACTTTGCTTAATTTTGGTGGAACTGCACAAAAGGAGACCGGATTTCCATATATGTGTTGCGATCTCTTTCAGGTCTTCCTCGCGAGTTGTTTCAAAGCTTGGTCAAGAAAGGTCAGTACCGAATTTCATCCACATGATGTTGCAGTGTGCTTTGAGATGTTGTACTACTTGTATTAGTACCGTTTTGGATAAATGTTGAATTGAAGCTATTGAACTGCTGTCTTTTACCATTAGGTGAGCAAAAATTGTTCCAACCCAAACATGATGCTTGTTTCTTTGTTACAAGAAAACTCTGCATCACCCCCTTTATAAGTAGTGGAAGCACATGGTGTTGTTGCGCCCACTCTCCCTTGGAACTGTTTATGCTTTTTGTTAATCTAACGCCGCTGGTAAAATTAAGCAATGCCGCTCTTAGAATTAACTACTGAATCTTAGATCAAAACTGCAACACTTGTTAGGGATCGGCGGGAGTACCATTTCTGTTAGGGATCGGCCAGAGTACATGTTTATGAAATGTATTGTTCAGATAATGTCTCTATTATTATATATCAGTTACAATGTTTTACAGATGGTACTATCCTGCTTTGTAGTTCTTTCTACACGTTTCACCAAGGTATTGTTAAGATAATGTCTCTGTTAAAATGAATCAGTCGCATTGTTTTAGGAATGGTACTTTTCTGCTTTGTCGTTCTTTATACATGTTGAAACCAAGCATTGTTAAGATAATGTCTTGGTTAATATGAATGAATCACACTGATTGAGAATTGCTACTCTCCTGCTTTGTTTCCCATTAAGATAAGGTAGATCAGTAGATATTTTTCTTCTGAGAGTACAAGTCATCAACCGTTATTTCTCAGTAATTGTTTCCCTTATACCTATTGTTGCTCGGTTTCCCTTATATCAGTAGATATCAAAATTTCTGCTCGGTTTTATTTCGACTTTGATTTTAGTTGAACTGCACAAAAGGAGACAATGTGTCTAAGGCAAACTGCTGCATTAGTGGATCCAGTTGGTCCTACCACTTTGCAGAAAGAAGCAGTCACTTTTTGTGCTACATTACACAAGGAATGATCGAGAAGCTTTACAGAGTATTAGTAGACGTTGGTGACATGACTAGTCTGTAGAGAGCATGGGCAATTCACTCCACAAGGAAAGGTATGACCAAGTCAGTTGCCGACGTATCTGTAACAAATGAGGTCAGTATCGGCCTTCATCCACATGATTGTGCTTTGTTATGTTGTGCTACTTGTATTGTTGTATTGTTCTGAATAAATGTTTAATTCAAGCTATTGTATTGCTATCATTTCCTGTTAAAGATAATGAAGATGATTATAGTTGTAAGCGTATGTTTAATCAACTAGTACCACTATTATATTCATCACGCTTTTTTTGTATTTATGCAGACATGGATGCTGAGCTTGATTTTAGTGGAACTGCACAAAATGTTCAGATGGTTCGTGTCCTCCATAATACTTCATCATGCACAATACATCGAATGGTTCTCTAATCATTCGTCGTCACCTTGAGCCACCGGACTATCTGTTTGAATGGAGCTGCCAACGTCGGTCATTAAGAAGGGTAAGAAGAAAGATAAAAAGAGAGATGGGTGTTTTACTTGTGGTTCGGAGGAACACTGGGCAAACAAGTGCCCAAATGATTGCTCCCCGACTATAGCGCCAGAAAGCTCCTGTCTGCTAAGACTACGTCGGTATTTCCCCAAAGAGGAAGGGATGATGTAGCACAGTGAAGGTAGGTATTTCCCTCAGTGATGAAACCAAGGTTATCGAACCAGTAGGAGAACCAAGCAACACAACGTAAACAGCACCTGCACACAAATAACAACACCTCGCAACCCGACGTGTTAAAGGGGGTGTCAATCCCTTTCGGGTAACGATGCCAAAAATTTGTAGTAGATTGAAATAATAGATCGTAAATAAAATGAAGTGCAGCAAAGTATTTTTGTAGTTTAATAGATCTGAATAAAAATGCAAAGGAAAAGTAGATCGTAAGCAAATATATGAGAAAGAAGACCTGGCGGTCATAGGTTTCACTAGTGGCGTCTCTCGAGAAAGATAGCAAACAGTGGGTAAACAAATTACTATTGGGCAATTGATAGAACCTCAAATAATTATGACGATATCCAGGCAATGATCATTACATATGCATCACGTCCAAGATTAGTAGACTGACTCCTGCCTGCTTCTACTACTATTACTCAACACATCGACCGCTATCCAGCATGCATCTAGTGTATTAAGTTCATGGAAAAACGGAGTAATGCAATAAGAATGATGACATGATGTAGACAAGATCTATCTATGTAGAGATAGACCCCATCGTTTTATCCTTAGTAGCAACGATACATACGTGTCGGTTCCCTTTCTATCACTGGGATCAAGCACCGTAAGATCGAACCCACTACCGGGCACCTCTTTCCACTGCACGATAAATAGATCAATTTGGCCAAACAAAACCCAAATATCGGAGAAGAAATACGAGGCTATAAGATATCAAAGAAACTCATATAAATTTCATGGATATAAAAAGATATGACTGATCATAAACTCAAAGTTCATTAGATCCCAACAAACACATCACAAAAAGAGTTACATTATGGATCTACAAGAGACCATTGTATTGAGAACCAACAGAGAGAGAGATGAAGCCATCTAGCTACTAACTACGGACCCGAAGGTCTACAAAGAACTACCGACGCATCATCGGAGAGGCACCAATGGAGGTGGTGAACCCCATCTGAGATGGTGTCTAGATTGGATCTGGTGGTTCTGGACTCTGCAGAGGCTGGATGAATATTTTGTCAACGCTTCTGGGGTTATGGTATTTTTGGAGTATTTATAGAGCAAAGAAGCGGTCCGAGGGGCACCCGAGGTGGGCACAACCCACCAGGGTGCGCCTGGGCCTCCTAGCGTGCCTTGGTGGGTTGTCCCCTCCTCGGGACTCCCCCCAGGTACAACCAGGGCCCAACATGTTCCTCCTAGTCCATAAAAAATCTTCGTAAAGTTTTGTGGCATTTGGACTCCGTTTGATATTGATTTTCTGCGATGTAAAAAACACGAAAAAACAGGAACTAGTACTTGGCACTATGTCAGTAGGTTAGTACCAAAAAATGATATAAAACGATTATAAAACATCCAAGATTGATAATATAACAACATGGAACAATCAAAAATTATAGATACATTGGAGATGTATATATCACCAAACAAGTACAAGAAGCCAGGACAGGACTCCAAGTCTGTCAGTGTCACTCTAAGCAACAATTATGGGGCATCTAGGTATGGTAATCTGTTTACCGTACTTTCAGTTTGTTAGTCCACCGATTGGTGGGTTGACACTGGGGCCAATATTCATGTGTGTGCTGATGTGTCTTTGTTTTCTTGCAGCATATAAATACGAAATCCACAAGGATGCTCAGCTTGATTTTACTGGAACTGCACAAAATGTTCAGATGGTTTGTGTCCTCCATAATACTTCATCATGCACAATACATCAAATGGTTCTCTAATCAATCATTTTCACCTTGAGCCACCGGACTATCAGATGACAAACTGTTGACAAACCCTGCCCGTTCCACAAATCATAGGCATTACATATTTTGAATGGGAAAAGCTTGTCAAAGTTTAATCATTGATGTTAGCAAGAAGACATTAGTTTAATATATTGGAATTGGAAAACCTTGTCAAATTTTGCTCATTGATGTTAGCTAGAAGACATGCATTTGATATTTTTGAGTCTGACGCCCTTTGCTGTGACCAACGTCGACCGTTTTTTCCTATTCTGGTCTTCAGTTCAGAAGTAAATATTTACTCTGCTAAGATGCATAGTCACATGAATGTTGAATTATGTAAGGTATTTTATCAGTTTATTCTGAATGTTGTCTATGTAATGCCAGGCCTTGTGAGTTTGATTGCAAAGTTGAGCTTGGAATGTTGTGACATGCGGCATCACGAGCTGTTCACCGTGCCTCCTGAGGATAATGCTTCATATTGTTTTGCATGTTGATCAATGCATGTGATTTGCATGTTAATAAGATCATCCTCTTCTTTTGTTTCTGTGCTTAAGAAGTTCGTTGTCTTATGTTTCATTCATAGCCTATACAACAACTCGGGTAGGTTAGAGGTGAAACCATATGATCTTCCGACCAACTCATCATCCCAGGCCGTGATTGGATCATCGTTTTCCAACAAAAACCGCTTGTAAAACTAATGCTTGTAAATAAAAGCAGATGGTCTTGGGAGAAGCGCTTGGTTGGTCGATCTCGACTAGTAAAATATACTCCCTCTTTTCTGGTTTATAGAGCTTATCTGAAATTTTAGTTTTTCCATTTTATAAGGCTCAATTTGGTTGTTCCCCATCACATGTTCAGATTCCAAGGTGCATTAAATCATTGCATGCAAGTATTAAGAGAAAATTAACCGATGCATGTACTTTATGCATGCATTCATTGCAATTAATGCATTGGTAAACATAGTTTTTTGAGGAAAACAAGAGCATTAATTGGGTGCTTTTGCAAACTACAAAAACTATTCCACCACTGACCATCTACCTTGGTTGGTGAGATTTTTTGAATTGAGCCCTATAAACCGGAAAGGAGGGAGTACACTGGTCTCTCAAATTACACGTGTAACTCGCCGGTTTTCGTTACAGACCTCGGGTCCTCTGTTTCATTACGCCTATATTTTACGCGTTGTTTCCGATGACGAGTAAATTACACTTGTATCTTAATACAGGTGTGAAACAATCCAGAGCTCCCAAGCGCGGCCTTACCGTTTCATGTCGTCTCGGTCTCTCGAAGGTGCTCATAGGTGTCCAATGATCCTGGCTTCCTGAATGAGCAGCGGGCATTGTATCAGACCATCCGTAGGGCTCGCGAGGCCTTCTCCGTCGTCCTTCGAGTTGTTGCGCTCGCCGTGGCGCCGAGCATTGTCAACATGGTCAACGAACATGAGGAATCAGGAGATGACTTTATTTGGACTGGATGACAGTAGGGACCCACTAGGGCCATAGCCCTATGTACGCAAGTTCCTCATTATATGCAACTATAATTTTATTGCTTCCTCCTGGTTTCCTGACATCACGGTCCCACACCATCGTCAACCTATATAGTCAATAAACGAGAGCATTGCCCAAGGAGCGGCTGATAGTTGGGACCCAGCAGCTCGAGCAGTATTTGTTTTTTTAGGTGTAAGCGGAATTTTTCTTGAGCGATGTGATACGTCTCCGTCGTATCTACTTTTCCAAACACTTTTGCCCTTGTTTTGGACTCTAACTTGCATGACTTGAATGGAACTGACCCGGACTGACGTTGTTTTCAGTAGAATTGCCATGGTGTTATTTTTGTGCAGAAATAAAAGTTCTCCGAATGACCTGAAAATCAACGGAGAATTATTTCGGAATATATAAAAAATACTAGAAGGAAGATCCACCTCAGGGGGGCCTCCACCTGTCCACGAGGGTGGGGGGTGCCCCCCTGCCTCGTGGGCCACCTAACGCTCCACCGACCTCAACCCTGACTCCATATATTCACTTTCAGGGAGAAAAAACTAGAGAGAAGGATTCATCACGTTTTACGATACGGAGCCACCGCTAAGCCCTAAACTCTCTCGGAAGGGCTGATCTGGAGTCCGTTCGGGGCTCCGGAGAGGGGAATCTATCGCCATCGTCATCATCAACCATCCTCCATCACCAATTTCATGATGCTCACCGCCGTGCGTGAGTAATTCCATCGTAGGCTTGCTGGACGGTGATGGGTTGGATGAGATTTATCATGTAATCGAGTTAGTTTTGTTAGGGTTTGATCCCTAGTATCCACTATGTTCTGAGATTGATGTTGCTATGACTTTGCCATGCTTAATGCTTGTCACTAGGGCCCGAGTGCCATGATTTCAGATCTGAACCTATTATGTTTTCATCAATATATGAGAGTTCTTGATCCTATCTTGCAAGTCAATAGTCACCTACTATGTGTTATGATCCAGCAACCCCGAAGTGACAATACCCGGTGATGACCGTAGTTTGAGGAGTTCATGTATTCACTATGTGTTAATGCTTTGGTCTGGTACTCTATTAAAAGGAGGCCTTAATATCCCTTAGTTTCCAATAGGACCCCGTTGCCACGGGAGGGTAGGACAAAAGATGTCATGCAAGTTCTTTTCCATAAGCACGTATGACTATATTCGAAATACATGCCTACATTACATTGATGAATTGGAGCTAGTTCTGTGTCACCCTAGGTTATGACTATTACATGATGAACCACATCCCGCATAATTCTCTATCACCGATCCATTGCCTACGAGCTTTCCATATATTGTTCTTCGCTTGTTTACTTTTCCGTTGCTATTGTTATCATCACTATAAAACACAAAAAATATTACTTTTGCTACCATTACCTTTTACTACCGTTACCACTACTATCATATTACTTTGCCACTAAATATCTTGCTATAGATATTATGTTTCCAGGTGTGGTTGAATTGACAACTTAGCTGCTAATACTTGAGAATATTCTTTGGCTCCCCTTGTGTTGAATCAATAAATTTGGGTTGAATACTCTACCCTCGAAAACTGTTGCGATCCCCTATACTTGTGGGTTATCAAGACTATTTTCTGGCGCTGTTGCCGGGGAGCATAGCTCTATTCTTTGAGACACTTGGGATTTATATCTGCTTATCATTATGAAGAACTTGAAAGATCCAAGAACCAAGATATATCCCTTAACTACGAGGGGAGGTAAGGAACTGCCATCTAGCTCTGCACTTGATTCACCTTCTATTTTGAGTAAGCTTTCGACACCTAAACCTGCTTCTGCTATTCATTCTGATATGTCGCATGTTATTGATGATACAACTTCTGCTATGCATGATACTTATGATGAAACTACTTCTATGCTTGATACTACTGTGCCACTTGGTGAATTTCTTGATGAACAACTTGCTAGGGCTAGAGAGAATGAAATTATCAAAACTAATAATATTGATGAAAGTGATGATGAAGATTCTCCCCCTAGATATGAATTGCCTATTGTTCCTGAAGGTTATGTTATGGATGAAGAAACTGCTAGAGAGTTTCTTGCTTACAATGATAGGAGTGATCTTAAGAAATTATTAGCTAAGCTCAAACAAAAAACTCTGAATGCTAGAATCAAATATGATCCTACTTATGCTACTTCACCTATATTTGTTACTGATAAGGATTATGATTTCTCTATTGATCCTGAGATAAATACTTTAGTTGAATCTGATCCTTTCTATGGCTATGAATCTGAAACTGTTGTGGCACATCTTACTAAATTAAATGATATAGGCACCCTGTTCACTAATGATGAGAAAACTCGCTACTATTATATCCTTAAATTATTTCCGTTCTCATTAAAGGGTGATGCTAAGACATGATTTAATTCTCTTGATCCTGGTTGTGTGTGTATTACCCAGGATATGATTTATTACTTCTCTGCTAAATATTTCCCCGCTCATAAGAAACAAGCTGCTTTAAGGGAAATATATAATTTTGTGCATATTGAAGAAGACAGTCTCCCACAAGCATGGGGGAGGCTTCTCCAATTACTTAATGCTTTGCCTGATCATCCTCTTAAGAAAAATTAAATACTTGATATCTTTTATAATGGACTAACCGATGCTTCCAGAGACCACCTGGATAGTTGTGCTGGTTGTGTTTTCAGGGAAAGAACACCAGATGAAGCTGAGATTTTATTGAATAATATGTTGACCAATGAAAATAATTGGACACTTCCTGATCCAATCCCTGATCCAATTCCTGAACCAACTCCTAAGCCAACTCTGAAGAAAAGGGGTAATCTATTTCTCAGTCCTGAAGATATGCAAGAGGCAAAGAAATCTATGAAAGAAAAAGGTATTAAAGCTGAAGATGTTAAGAATTTACCTCCTATTGAAGAAATACATGGTCTGAATTTGCTGCCTGTTGAAGAAGTACATGGTCTTGATAACCCGACACAGGTAGTAAAGGTAAATTCTCTCTATAGATATGATAAAGCTGAAATCCCTCCTACTAAGTTTGCTAGCCAATGCTTAGATGAGTTTGATAACTTTATGGTTAAGCAAGAAGATTTTAATGCTTATGTTGGTAGACAATTGAAACATAATGCTTGTATGATTGAAGACTTGAGTAATTATATGGCTAACATTAAAGGTGAACTAAAACTTATTAGTAAACATGCTTCTATGGTTACCACTCAAGTAGAACAAGTACTTAAAGCTCAGAATGATTTGCTCAATGAATTAAATAGTAAGAAAAATGATAATGTTGTTAGAGTTATGACTAGAGGTGGTAAAATGACTCATGAACCTTTATATCCTGAGGGCCATCCTAAGAGAATTGAGCAAGATTCTCGGAGAAATAATATTGATGCACCTAGTCCTTCTAAAAGGAAGAAAAAGAAAAATGACAGGACTTTGCATGCTTCTAGTGAACCTGTTGATGACACACCTGAGAATCCCAATGATATTTCTATTTCTGATGTTGAAACACAATCTGGTAATGAGCATGAACCTAGAGAAAATGTTAATGATGATGTTCATGTCGATGCTCAACGTAGCAATAATAATGATGTAGAGATTGAACCTGCTGTTGATCTTGATAACCCACAATCAAAGAATCAACATTATGATAAGGGAGACTTTGTTGCTAGGAAGCACGGTAAAGAAAGAGAACCATGGGTTCAGAAACCCATGCCTTTTCCTCCCAAACCATCAAGAAAAAGGATGATGAGGACTTGGAGCGCTTTGCTGAAATGATTAGACCTATCTTTTTGCGTATGCGTTTGACTGATATGCTTAAAATGAATCCTTATGCTAAATTTCCACCATGCTTGCTAATTACACTTTTAAGGGTGGAATAGCAAAGAAACTTGGAGATCCAGGAGTACCAACTATACCATGCTCCATTAAAAGAAACTATGTTAAAACTGCTTTATGTGATCTTGGAGCCGGTGTTAGTGTTATGCCTCTCTCTTTATATCGTAGACTTGATTTGAATAAGTTGACACCTACTGAAATATCTTTGCAAATGGCTGATAAATCAACTTCTATACCTGTCGGTATTTGTGAGGATGTGCCTGTTGTGGTTGCAAACGTTACTATTTTAACGGACTTTGTTATCCTCGATATTCCCGAGGACGATAGTATGTCTATTATTCTTGGAAGACCCTTTTTGAATACAGCAGGGGCTGTTATTGATTGCACCAAAGGCAATGTCACTTTTCATGTTAATGGCAATGAGCATACGATACACTTTCCGAGGAAACAACCTCAAGTTCATAGTATAAACTCTATTGGAAAAATTCCATCGATTATTTTTGGAGGTTTTGAATTTCCTCTTCCTACTGTCAAGAATAAATATGATATTCTTATTGTTGGGGATGTGCATATCCCTGTTGAGGTAACCTAGTGTTATTCGAAAATTCTCCGGTTCCATGTTATTCGGAATGAGTTTGTTAACAAGACCTGATCAACCTTGTTAGTGGATTCCTTTTGATGAGCATGATATGGATGAATTTAGAAAACACAACTCTGTGTACCCTCTTTTTAATTTCTGTTATTTATATTAAATAAAGCAGAAATAGTAATTTCTGTCTTTTTCTGAATTATCCATGCAATAAAAAATACCCCGGAAATAAAAGTTCTCCAAATGCCCTGAAATTTAAATATGATTTTTTCTGGGATATTTGAGAATATTTGGCACTGAGAACACAACAGGGGGAGCAAGCACCTGGCCACGAGGGTGGAGGGCGCGCCCTACCCCCCTGGGCACGCCCCCCTGCCTCGTGGGCCCACGGTGGCTCCCCTCCACTTATTCCAGCTACCACACACTCCTTCTTCCTCCCACAAACATCACTAACCAGCTCAAACCCGAGTCCAAGCTCATTTTGCTGCCATTTTCGATCTCCTTGCTCAAAGCTCCATCCAAAAAACTGCTTTAGGGGATTGTTCCTTGGTATGTGACTCCTCCAATGGTCCAATTAGTTTTTGTTCTAGTGCTTTATTCATTGCATATTTTTGCTGCTTAGGTGACCCTGTTCTTGTGCTTGCATGTCAAATTTATGTGGTCAAAAGTACTCCCTCCGGTCCTTTTTAGTTCGCATATAAGATTTGACTGAAGTCAAGCCTCGTAAAGTTTGATCAGCTTTGTAGAAAAAAGTGTCAATATTCACAATCTGAAATCAATAGCACTAGATGTGTCATGACTTAAAGTTTCATATTATATAACTTTAGCATGGCAGATGTTGATATTTTTTCATATAAATACGGTCAAACTTTGTGAAGTTTGACTTCAGAGAATTCTAATATGCAGAGTAAAAAGGACCGGAGGGAGTAGTTTTGATGCATGATATTGTCTCTAGGCACTTGTAGGAGTAGTTGCTATCAAGTTTGTTGAGTTTGGTTCACTTTTATTTTGAAGTTACTAAAAATTTCAGAAAATTTTAGAAAAAGATGAAGAGATTTTTGAGGGGCTCATCGAGCCGAGGCTCGAAGGATAAGCAAAGTGAGGAGGATAAGAGGCCCAAATATAATTTTCCTCGCACCGCGGAGGTTCGTCCATGTGAATGGCCTTGTGATGATTTCTTTAGAGCAGCCGAGATTTATGATGATTTGTATGAATTGGCTGAGAATGCAGGCCTCACTGCCTTCCTCCATGACCAACGCGAACAGTATCTCTTACTCACCAATATCTTTGTGCAAAACTTTCATTTCCATGCTAGGAGCTCACCACCTACGGTGGAATTTTATTTATATGATGAGCATAAGGAGATGTCACTTCGTGATTTTTGTCGGGTTTGTTTGATCCCTTTCGAGGGCAACGTAGAGGAACCGCATCGTGACGATGTGGATGGGTTTATTGATACCATTACTGTAGGGGAAACGAGGAAGGTTTCCAACGCATGAATTACTAGCATACATTTTCCTGTTTTACGTTACTTCGCAATATTTGCTAGTAGATGCTTAATTGGCCGCGGAAACTGTGGAAACCTGAGTGCCCCTAATATTGTTATTTTGTGACATGCCTTATTTCGTGACGACACATTCAGTATGGGCGCTATTTTTGCAAAGCGGTTAAATCTTAACCGTACTAAGGGCCCCGTCCTTGGAGGCATCTTGGCCTCGCGCCTCTCTGCACACTTTAACATACCTATTAGGCATTATGAGAAGGAAGAGAAGTTGCTGCCTCATGTTCATCTAGATTATAAGAGTATGGTAGCACATGATTTTATTGTTAAGAATAGGGAAAAGGCGCTTAAGTACAAATTAATATTTGGTAAAAATCATCCTGAGACTATTACCTTGCCTGCTCCTTCCTTGTTTGATTTATCTGCAGGCAAGTACCTTGTTCCGTTGGAGGCTATTCACGCCTACCGGAACCCTACATCAGCTACAGAGCCAGAGCCGGAACCACAATTTGATCCTCCACGACAGTCTGATTACTAGTGGGATCCGGAGGTGATCGCCAACCAGTGGCAATCCGAGACTTCTTCACATGTAACATCCCAAATTTTTAATTTGGAATGTTATACAATAGATCATCACTGCATATCATATTTATTTGCATTTTGGGTTGATCCTAGAAATTCTACGCAACTCAAGGACCCTCGGAGAGAGTTGGGGATTTTGTTATTTTCATATTTGAGTTTTCTCAAATTTTGAAAATAGGATCATTTGATTTTATTTATTTTACCTTCAATTATTTCTATTATAAAAATATGAGAGAGGGAATAAAATGACTTTCCCAAAATAAAGAAATATTGAGGATTTAAATAAAAAATCAAATAAGGTTTTATTCTGGAGGTTTTCGTGGTTTTATTTGAATTTAGGAAAAATTGCACGTTTTTAAAAATTGCATTTAGGGCCAAGAAAATGTTCATCCTGTTCTAATTATTTTATTTAGATGGTGAAAATTTGTTTTGGCAATTTTAGATTTTTATTTATTTTTCTAGAATTTTTCTTAGTTTCGGCGAAATTGTTTAAAAAAAACTCGCGCCTGACTGGGCCAAAGGCCCAGCCAAGCCAGGCTGGCCCGCCAGGCCACCGCCTCCCTCGCCGAGCTGCCGCCGGACTCGGGGAGACCGAGCCGGGCACGCCTCCGCCGCCTACCCCCTCCCCAAGCAAGGCCGCCCCCTCTCTTAAATAGCCACCCCGGGGCCCCTTGGGAGCCCCGAGTCGCCACCCGCCGCCGCCCATGCAGCCCCGCCACTGCTGCCACCGCCCCGCCGCTGCCCACCAGAAGCCTCACCTGACCGAGCCGAGGTAGCCGCCCCGCCGCCCGGTTTTCTGAGAAAAACCAATTTGGTTTTTTTTTCTAGAAAACCCTAGTTTTCATTTTTTTTAAAATAGATCGGTTTTTTCTGGTTTATTTATTTAGCGAGCGTTCGCTCGTCCGTTCATTTTAATGAACGCGTTCATCGTTTAGTTCCAGAAAACAAACATTTGTTCGTTATTCTGTTCGTCGTTTTTCTTTTTCTCGGATTATTCCGTGATTATTTCTGATCGCGATTTTTGTTCTAGTTTAACTTTTCGCTCGTTTATCGGAATCAGGCGATTCAAGTGCCTGGAGTTTCATCTCGAAACCCTCTTTCTGTTTAACCAACTCAAACAAGTTTTTGCCTCAGTAAAATTTGACCTAGATCCAGAATAGTAAACGAAGCTTGTTTCTTTTGCCGTTGTCTTTCGTTGCTTCATTTGATTTGATTCTTTTTGCCAACCGGAGTTCTTAAGTTGAACTATCTGGTTAGATCTCTTATTCGAGTTTTACCTATGTATTAGATGAGTACTTAATGTATGCTTGTTTTTTTGCGATAGAGTACCCGGAGTGCGCCGCTTGCTACTTTGAATCGCTAGGTTTTGCGGATCATCAGCAAGGCAAGTAACACTTTGATCATACCTCCTACTAACCAGTTTTATTGCATTAGATCAATCCTCACACCATTGCATGATTAGGATCTAATTAAATTGTGGGTTTGGGAAGTAGATGAGGTAGTACCTATTATATGTTTTATTATCAAACCTTTGGGAGTTACTTCTACATTTGCTTATTATGCCATGCTATGCCAGTATACGTGGATTGGGTGAGTGTATCCATGACAGATCAGAGATTGTTAAATTAATGGTTTATCTAAGGTGGCAACTTAAACACACATCTGGATGGATTGAGGCACCTGGGTATTCCAGCGATTGCCTGTTTTTCTTTTGGACCGCCACCCAGGCTCAAAGGGATCATGAGATTATTCATACTAGAAACTTCCGTGTGCAGCCACAAGCTACTATGGGCTCTAGCATAGTTGACTAAGTTGTGCAAACTCTTACAGTGGTAGACTAGCAGATGTAGGGGATGTAGGTTGGTACGGTCTACCCATTCGTAAGGTGCAAGCGCTTCTGGAAGACTATGTCTTGGTCATCCGTTTCTCAAACATCATGTAGTGCGAGAATCCCAACGGAGGAGATCGAGTCTTGTGGGTAAAAGTGCGCAAACCTCTGCAGAGTGTATAAACTAATGATGGTTAGCCGTGTCCCCGGTTATGGACATCTTGAGTATCTAGTACTTGGATTATCATGTGAATCTCATCATGTTACTCTAAATTAATTTTGTTGGGTTTTTTGATGATGCTTAATTGAGATTGAGAGGGTGTCTACACTCTCAATGTTTAACAACTACCATGATAGTTAAATAAAATGTATTCCTTTGCAGTAGGGAAAAATTGGCTTTACGCAAAACTGTAACCATAGAGCTTTCCACCAGCCAAATATGCATGTAGTATAGTCTTACTCTTTCATTGCTCTCTATGTGTTACATTGCCGGCATATTCCATGTGCTGACCCGTTTCAAGCTGCAACGTTCATGTTGCAGACTTTTCAGACGACGAGTAAGGTGCCTTTAGGTCGTGGTTCTATACTCAGTGATGCTGTTGGAGTTGATGGACTCACTTATCTTCCAAGCCTTCCGCTGTTATCGTTATTAGATGGCCTTAAGCCATACTTATTGTAATAAGTTCTCTTTTGAGACACTCGATGTAATAAGTGTGTGATTGCTACTCTATTATAAATCCTTCAAGTACTGTGTGGTGTCAGCACTACTGATCCAGGGATGACACCGGAGCACAGAGATTGGACTGTTTGAGGTCTGGTCGCTACATCACAGTACAACCCCAACTATTACTTTGGATATCCGCCAGGCCAGCCGTGGCCATAGACCAACTTAGGCCAAAATCCTAAGCTTGGGGGAGTACGTATTTCTCACCGGCATTACATTCATGTTCACACACTCATTGCTAGTTGTCGGTGCTCATACTTTTTCATTGTATCATCCATGCTAGTTTATTTTCTGTAGGATCGAAAGTATGTCTAGAGGGGGGGTGATTAGACTACTTGACCAATTAAAAATCTATCCTTTTCCCAATTTTAGTCTTTGGTAGATTTTAGCTATCTTAGCACAAGTCAAGCAATCTTAACACAATTCAAGCAAGCATGCAAAGAGTCTATGAGCAGTGGAAAGTAAAGCATGCAACTTGCAAGAATGTAAAGGGAAGGGTTTGGAGAATTCAAACGCAATTGGAGACACGGATGTTTTTGTCGTGGTTCCGATAGGTGGTGCTATCGTACATCCACGTTGATGGAGACTTCAACCCATGGAGGGTAATGGTTGCGCGAGTCCACGGAGGGCTCCACCCATGAAGGGTCCACGAAGAAGCAACCTTGTCTATCCCATCATGGCCATCGCCCACGAAGGACTTGCCTCACTTGGGGTAGATCTTCACGAAGTAGGCGATCTCCTTGCCCTTACAAACTCCTTGGTTCAACTCCACAATCTTTGTCGGAGGCTCCCAAGTGACACCTAGCCAATCTAGGAGACACCACTCTCCAAGAAGTAACAAATGGTGTGTTGATGATGAACTCCTTGCTCTTGTGCTTCAAATGATAGTCTCCCCAACACTCAACTCTCTCTCACAGGATATGAATTTGGTGGAAAGAGGATTTGAGTGGAAAGCAACTTGGGAAGGCTAGAGATCAAGATTCAAATGGTAGGAATGGAATATCTTGGCCTCAACACATGAGTAGATGGTTCTCTCTCAGAAGATGTGTATTGGAAGTGTAGGTATGTTCTGATGGCTCTCTCCACGAATGAAGAGTGGGTGGAGGGGTATATATAGCCTCCACACAAAATCTAACCATTACACACAATTTACCAATCTCGGTGAGACCGAATTGAGAAACTCGGTCGGACCGATTTAGCAAACCTAGTGACCGTTAGGATTTTCGGTGGGACTGAGATGCAACTCGGTAGGACCGATATGGTTAGGTTTAGGGCATAACGTAATATCGGTGTGACCGATTACACAAACTCGGAGAGACCGATTTTGGTAATAAGCTAACCAGAGAGTTGGTCAGGTAAACTCGGTGGGACCGATCGCTCATTTCGGTGAGACCGAAATGTTACAAAAGAGAGACAGAGAGTTTACATTGCAATCTCGGTGGGACCGATCGCTCATCTCGGTAGGACCGAAACTTTACGAAGGGAAACAGAGAGATTACAACCCCATCTCGGTGTGACCGAAATCCCTATCGGTGAAACTGATTTGCCTAGGGTTTGTGGCAGTGGCTATGACATTTGAACTCAGTGGCGCCGGATAGAAAGAATCGGTGGGGCCGAGTTTGACTTTGGTTTTAGGTCATATGTGGATGTGGGAAGGTAGTTGAGGGTTTTGGAGCATATCACTAAGCACTATGAAGCAAGAACCTCATTAAACAACACCTCATCCATCCTTGATAGTATTGGCTTTTCCTATAGACTCAATGTGATCTTGGATCACTAAAATATAAAATGTAGAGTCTTGAGCTTTGAGCTTGAGCCAATCTTTTTGTCCTTAGTATTTTGAGGGGTCCACATTCCTCATCCATGCTATGCCATTCATTGAGCTTTTCCTGAAATATTAATCTTGGAATAGCATTAGCTCAATGAGGTATATGTTGTTAGGAATTACCAAAACCACCTAGGGATAGTTGCACTTTCAATCTCCCCCTTTTTGGTAATTGATGACAACATATAGATCAAAGCTTCGGCAAATGATAATAAGAGTGAAAAGCATTGTCGCTTTGAGAAGTATGTGAAAAGAAAGAGCTCCCCCTAAATTTGTGCATAGTTTATGATTTGCTTTGGACTGCAAATGCACAAAGAGTTAGGCTCATGGGTTACTCTTCCATGTCACATACATCTTGGTGGAGCGCTCAAAATGATAATAATTAAATACATGCACTCATCACCAAGCAAAGTGAGTGATCATATAGGGATAGAATGATAATATCATCCAACAAGCATTAAAGTAGCATATGATCAAACACATGATCATCCAAGTATCACACAGACAAAAAGTATCTCAAACAAGCAAAGCAAATAAAGTTCAACCACCAAAGCAAGAGAGAATAAAAAGCAACGCTCTCTCTCGAAGCCTATGATCTATACATTTTTCTTCCCCTTTGGCAACAAGTTACCAAAAAGTTCCTAGAAAATGCATAGCACTAAATCGTCTCTCGGGCTTGGTCTTCAAGTGGTGGTGTCCGGATAACTCCAAGAACGAAGGCTTCAGTCGAAGTAGATGGAGCTGATGGAGTAGGTGCTGGAGCTGGTGGCACTAAAGTTGTAGCTAGTGCAGATGAAGTGGCTCTGGTGTCTGGAACAGGCACTGTAGCAGATCTCTGAGCTCTAGGCACTCTGGCAAATGCATCAGTGGTTGTCTTGCCCTTCCTCTCCTGCATATCATCCTGAAGTTTCTCCACAACAGACTGGATCTCAGTTACCTTCACATCCAATTCATAGAACTTCTGCTCCACGATCCTCTCCAAGCTCTCCTGGTTTTGAGTCAGGGTGGCCAGTCCCTTCTCAATCCTTAGAGTGGAGGCAATCAAGTAGCCAAGCTGATCTTGCTTGCTCTTCGGAAGATACTGAGATGCTTCTTCAGCAGTTGGCATCCTTGCAGCCTTTTCAGCCTTTGCCTTCTCCTTCTTGGCTTGTGCGTGCACAGAAGATGGTTCATTTTCATCCATCACCACAGTGTTGTCCTCAAATTCTGGGTAGATGGGCATGTGCTCTTTGTCCAGCAGATATGTGCCTGTGCCCATCTTGGAGTTAATCAGCTCCTGGATCTGTGGGGCATACCCACAACTCCTCTTCTGATATGCAGCTATCCTCTTGATAGTTTCAACTATAAGGCTCATGACTTTGAACTTCTGTGGGACATCAAAGATATGAAGCAAGTTTATTGCATGGCCTCTGATCATCTTGTGATCACCTGACTTTGGCAAGAGAGTGTGCCTGAGGATCCAATTGATGGTTGGCAAGCCTGACAGAAGGTAATGTATAGATCCAAACCTGTGTGTCTCAAGAGAAGCATCTGGGATCTCCTTGTACATGTGTGCCATGGAGTTGTGATCCTTCTTCTTGTTGGCATAGACATTCAAGTCATCTTAACTCTCTTTTGGAGCATTGATCAACTTCGCCCATTCAGCAACCGTGGACTGGTACCTAGTACCTTCAGACATCCAGACAATCTTTCCATCTGGGTAGAAGTAAGCTGTGGAGTAGAACTGCATGATAAGCTCATCATTCCATTTTGTGAGCTTCTGAGCCACAAACTCATCAACTCCACAAGCCTTGAAACTGTCATATACACCTGGATAGTGATCCTCGTTTTCCTTGATGTAGTCCCAGTCGACCCATCTCATGTCACACACTATGGGCTTCTTGTCAAGCAAGACTGTCTCATAGAAGTCCTGTTGTTCCTTTGTATGGAACCTGTAGTCCACGACAGTCCTTCTCCCGGTGGCATATGGATCAGACTCTCTCCATAGCCTCAATCATGAGTCCTTCCTGATCTTCATGTTCTCAGCTACTGGATGAGCATCATGTGATCTAGAATTTTTTGGCTTCAACTTCCTCAAGACATGTGACTCATCATCTTCTTCTTCCATTTCAGCTTCAGGCACTGGGGCCTTGTTCTTCTCCTCAGCAGGGATGTTCCTGGTGCTCCTCTTTGGTTTTGGCTCTGGAGCTGGAGCAGCAGCCTTTGGAGCAGTCTTAGGCTTAGATGGAACAGCCCCTGCCCTGATGGCATCACCCATAAGCTTCTGAGCTTTGGGTGCTGGTGCAGCATCTTCTTCCTCTTCCTCTTCCTCTTCAGAATCTCTCATGATTGAGGATCTCCCAAGCACTCTAGCAGCGGTCTTCTTGACCCTCTCTTTCCTCTTCTTCTCTGCCACAACCTGCTCTTTGGGTGCAGATCCCAAAGTCTCTTGAGTAGATGCTCTGGCCTTAGACATTGGAATTCTCTTGGCAGGAACCTTTTGCTTCATGCCTGGCTTGGTGGCATCAGCTATGCCATATTCCTTCTTTAGGACTTTTCTCTTTGAGGTGGTTTCTTCTTCCTCAGCCACATAGTCCTCATCCTCTGACTCTGAAGTTCTTTTCTTGCTGGCCCTGGTGGCAGCCTTTGGCAGATTGCTTGGTGTGCTCCTGCTGCCATCATCTGAGCTGCTAGAGGGACTAGTGCCCTCACTCAAGTGAACCTGCTCCTCTGACTTGTTTTGGCTGTCACTTTGATCAGACATATTGCAATCTCTGACAACTGACCCTGTGAATAGATTATAGATGAGATAGAGTGGATGAGCATCACAAAATGCAGAGGTTTTTGCAAAAGGATGAGTCAAAGATTTAGTTTTAGTTTTCCACATAAAGCATTTTGGATCAACCGATTTGTAAACTCGGTGATACCGAAGCAGCTGTTGACAATGAAAGTGTACTGCTCAAAATATTATTCATATCTATTTCAAAACCGAGGTCTGGCACCTCTACAAATCCCTGCTTCCCTCTGTGAAGGGCCTATCTATTTACTTTTATGTCGAGTCATCATCCTCTTATTAAAAAGCACCAGTTGGAGAGCACCACTGTCATTTGCATCCATTACTGTTAGTTTACATTGAGTATGACTTGACTGGATCTCTTTTTACCATGAATTACAATGTCTAGTCAGTCCTTGATCTTTAAAGGTGCTCTGCATTTATGTTTTGCGGTCTCAAAAAGGGCTAGCGAGATACCATCCTGTTATATCATATCATGATTGTTTTGCGAAAGTGTTGTCATCCGAGATTTATTATTATTGCTCGCTAGTTGATTATGTCATTGATATGAGTAAACATGAGGCCTAAATATTATTGTGAATATGGTTAGATCATAATCTTTGCTGAAAACTTGAATGCTGGCTTTACATATTTACAACAACAAGATCAAACAGAGTTTGTAAAAGTTTTTGTTTATCACTTTCAGTTTATCAACTGAATTGCTTGAGGACAAGCAACGGTTTAAGCTTGGGGGAGTTGATACGTCTCCGTCGTATCTACTTTTACAAACACTTTTGCCCTTGTTTTGGACTCTAACTTGCATGATTTGAACGGAACTAACCCGGACTGACGCTGTTTTCAGCAGAATTGCCATGGTGTTATTTTTGTGCGGAAATAAAAGTTCTCGAAATGACCTGAAAATCAACGGAGAATTATTTTGGAATATATAAAAATACTGGAAGGAAGATCCACGTCAGGGGGGCCTCCACCTGTCCACGAGGGTTGGGGGCGCGCCCTACCCCCCTAGGCGCGCCCCTGCCTCGTGGGCCCCCTGACGCTCCACCGACCTCAACCCTGACTCCATATATTCACTTTCGGGGACAAAAAAACAGAGAGAAGGATTCATCGCGTTTTACGATACGGAGCCGCCGCCAAGCCCTAAGCTCTCTCGGGAGAACTGATCTGGAGTCCGTTCGGGGCTCCGGAGAGGGGAATCCGTCGCCATCGTCATCATCAACCATCCTCCATCACCAATTTCATGATGCTCACCACCATGTGTGAGTATTTCCATCATAGGCTTGCTGGACGGTGATCGGTTGGATGAGATTTGTCATGTAATCGAGTTAGTTTTGTTAGGGTTTGATCCCTAGAATCCACTATGTTCTGAGATTGATGTTGCTATGACTTTGCTATGCTCAATGCTTGTCACTAGGGCCTGAGTGCCATGATTTCAGATCTGAACCTATTATGTTTTCATCAATATATGAGAGTTCTTGATCCCATCTTGCAAGTCAATAGTCACCTACTATGTGTTATGATCCGGCAACCCCGAAGTGACAATAATCGGGACCACTCCCGGTGATGACCGTAGTTTGAGGAGTTCATGTATTCACTATGTGTTAATTCTTTGGTCCGGTACTCTGTTAAAAGGAGGCCTTAATATCCCTTAGTTTCCAATAGGACCCCACTACCACAGGAAGGTAGGACAAAAGATGTCATGCAAGTTCTTTTCCATAAGCACGTATGAGGGAGTCCTGGATTAGGGGGTGTCCGGATGGCCGGACTATACCTTCAGCTGGACTCCTGGACTATGAAGATACAAGATTGAAGACTTCGTCCCGTGTCCGGAAGGGACTTTCCTTGGTGTGGAAGGCAAGCTTGGCGATACGGATATGCAGATCTCCTACCATTGTAACCGACTTTGCGTAACCCTAGCCCTCTCCAGTGTCTATATAAACCGGAGGGTTTTAGTCCGTAGGACAACATACACAACAACAATCATACCATAGGCTAGCTTCTAGGGTTTAGCCTCTCCGATCTCGTGGTAGATCTACTCTTGTACTACCCATATCATCAATATTAATCAAGCAGGACGTAGGGTTTTACCTCCATCGGGAGGGCCCGAACCTGGGTAAAACTTCGTGTCCCTTGCCTCCTGTTACCATCCGGCCTAGACGCACAGTTCGGGACCCCCTACTTGAGATCCGCCGGTTTTGACACCGATGTTGGTGCTTTCATTGAGAGTTCCTCTGTGTCGTCGCCGTCAGGCTTGATGGCTCCTACGATCATCAATGGCGATGCAGTCCAGGGTGAGACCTTCCTCCCCGGACAGATCTTCGTCTTCGGCGGCTTCGCACTGCGGGCCAATTCACTTGGCCATCTGGAGCAGATCAAAAGCTATGCCCCTGGCCGTCAGGTCAGATTTGGAAGTTTAAACTACACGGCTGACATCCGCGGGGACTTGATCTTCAACGGATTCGAGCCACTGCCGAGCGCGCCGCACTGTCACGACGAGCATGATCTAGCTCTGCCGCCGAACAGTGCCCTGGAGGCCGCACCCGCATCGGCTTCGACCCTTAATTCGGAGCCAACTGCACCGATCGAGGATAGGTGGTTGGACGCCGCCTCAGGGGCTGCGATCCCAACGGCGATCGAGCTGAACACCAGCCCCGCACTCTGCGAGACTCGTGACTCCAAGGAGCCGGACTCCTCTCCGGACTCCGAACCCTCCGCGCCCCTGCCGATCGAATCCGATTGGGCGCCGATTATGGAGTTTACTGCCACAGACATCTTTCAGCACTCGCCTTTCGGCGATATTCTGAAGACACTGAAGTCTCTCTCTTTATCAGGAGAGCCCTGGCCAGACTAGGGTCAGCAAGGTTGGGATTCGGACGATGAAGAAAATCAAAGCCCACCCACCACCCACTTTGTAGCCACTGTCGACGACTTAACCGACATGCTCGACTTCGACTCCGAAGACATCGACGGTATGGACGCCGATGAAGGAGACAATGAAGAACCAGCGCCTATCAGGCCCTGGAAAGCCACCTCGTCATATGACATATACATGGTGGACACCCCAAAAGAAGGAGATGGCGATGGAACAGCGGAGGATGACCCCTCCATGAAACAGCCTAAGCGCCGGCGTCAGCGGCGCCGCTCAAAATCCCGCCAAAACAAATAAGGTGATTCCAGCACGGGAGATAATAATACTCTGGAAAGTGCCAAAGAAAACCCCCTCCAGCAAGATTTAGCACAGGAGGATGGAGAAACCAGCCCTCGTGAGAGAGCGGCAGACAGAGAGGTCGAGGACGATAATTATATGCCTCCCTCCGAAGACGAGGCAAGCCTCGACAATGACGAATTCGTTGTGCCAGAGGATCCCGTCGAGCAAGAGTGTTTTCAAGGCAGGCTTATGGCCACGACAAGAAGCCTCCAGAAAAAAAACAGCAACAGCTTAGAGCTGATCAAGATTTGCTAGTCGACAGATGGACTGAAGTCCTTGTGGCCGAAGAGCATAAACTCGAACGCCCCTCCAAGAGCTACCCAAATCACAGGTTGCTACCCCGATTAGAGGAGGAAGCACTTAAACCTACATCACCCGCACTCGATACGGCCGATCGGCCACCTCGTGGCCGCGACAGAGAGGCCTCTCGGCCCTCCACTCAAGCCGCACCCCATACCAAGGCACGGGAAAATGCGCCGGACCTGCGAGATATGTTGGAGGACAAGACAAGGCAAACAAGATCGATCTACGGATCGCGTGGGCGCCCCATGACTCGAGACGGTAACCGTCACGCCGGCCACAAATTCGGCAGGGCCGAACACAGTAGACAAAGCTCATTGGAGCTACGTCGTGATATAGCCCAGTACAGAGGCGCCACACACCCACTATGCTTCACAGACGAAATAATGGATCATCAAATCCCGGAGGGTTTCAAACCCGTAAACATCGAATCATATGATGGCACAACAGATCCTGCGGTATGGATCGAGGATTATCTCCTTCATATCCACATGGCCCGCGGCGATGATGTCCACGCCATCAAATACCTCCCGCTCAAGCTTAAAGGACCAGCCCGGCATTGGCTTAACAGCTTGCCAACAGGATCAATCAGTTGTTGGGAGGACCTGGAAGCCGCATTCCTCGACAATTTCCAGGGCACTTATGTGCGACCCCCAGACGCCGATGACCTAAGTCAAATAATTCAGCAGCCAGAGGAATCGGCCAGGCAATTCTGGACACGGTTCCTAACAAAGAAAAATCAAATAGTCGACTGTCCGGACGCTGAAGCCCTAGCAGCCTTCAAGCACAATATCCGTGACGAGTGGCTTGCCCGGCACCTTGGACAGGAAAAGCCGAAGTCTATGGCAGCACTCACGACACTCATGACCCACTTTTGCGCGGGAGAAGACAGATGGCTTGCTCGTAGCAACAATATGACCAAGAACCCTGGTAATTCGGATACCAGGGACAATAGTGGCAGGTCGCGTCGCAACAAGCAGAAGCGCCACATTAACGGCGACAATGCTGAGGATACAGCAATTAATGCCGGATTCAGAGGCTCTAAATCCGGTCAGCGGAAGAAGGCATTCAAAAGGAATCCTAGGGGGCCATCCAGTTTGGACCAAATACTCGACCGCTTGTGCCAGATACATGGCACCCCCGAAAAGTCGGCCAATCACACCAATAGGGATTGTTGGGTGTTCAAGCAGGCAGGCAAGTTAAACGCCGAAAATGAAGACAAGGGGCTGCATAGCGATGACGACGAGGAGCCCCGGCCGCCGAACAACAGTGGACAGAAGGGTTTTCCCCCACAAGTGCGGACGGTGAACATGATATACGCAACCCACGTCCCCAAAAGGGAGCGGAAGCGCGCGTTAAGGGATGTATACGCAGTAGAGTCAGTCGCCCCAAAGTTCAACCCATGGTGCTCCTGCCCGATCACCTTTGATCGAAGGGACCATCCCACTAGCATCCGTCATGGCGGATTCGCCGCATTGGTTCTAGACCCAATTATTGAGGGATTTCATCTCACTAGAGTCCTTATGGACGGCGGCAGTAGCCTGAACCTGCTTTACCAGGATACAGTGCGGAAAATGGGCATAGATCCCTCGAGGATTAAGCCCACCAAAACGACCTTTAAAGGCGTAATACCAGGTGTAGAGGCCAACTGTATAGGCTCAGTCACACTTGAAGCGGTCTTTGGATCTCCAGATAATTTCCGAAGCGAGGAGTTAATCTTCGACATAGTCCCATTCCGCACTGGCTATCACGCACTGCTCGGGCGAACCGCATTCGCTAAGTTCAATGCGGTACCGCACTACGCATACCTTAAACTCAAGATGCTAGGCCCTCGAGGAGTAATTACGGTCAATGGAAACACTGAACGCTCCCTCCGAACGGAGGAGCACACGACGGCCCTTGCAGCGGAAGTACAAAGCAGCCTCTCCAGGCAGTTCTCCAGTCCAGCCATTAAACGACCGGACACCGTCAAGCGCGCCCGGAGTAACCTACAACAAGACCGCCTGGCACGATCCAAGCAGGCGTAGCAATGCGGCCCCAACCCCAGCCCTCGCAAAAATGCGACACCAGTACTTCGCGTACATAACTACGCTCTAGAAATACCATGGGTACAGGGGAAGGGGCACCATCACGGCACGCCCGAAACACGGCTTAAACCGCACCAGGGGATGCCGATTTTTTAATTTTCTCTTACTTTCAGGACTCCACCCTTCGGAAGGCCTATTCGGCAGTTCAATTGCCGCACAAACGATGCAAGAACCAGGGAAGCAGAGAAGCCACGCCGCATTACGGAACTCCCAGGTGGTCTCTATCACGAGCAGTATACCTGTTTCGCATACTATTCCGCAGCTTGCCCCTGGAACGGACATGTTAAAATAGTCCAACCTTTTGTTTATTGCATTATTTGTATTGTTCTGCTTTGATCGCAGCCCTTTTTTAATAAACAATGCATAGCTTTTGTCTATTTTTGCATTAATTTTTTTACAGATATATGTTCCTTAACGACATGTTGCACCCGTACACTTTGGTACGGCCAAAATACGCCAGGGGCTCTAGTACCCCTCAATATGGTGTGAGAAGTCCGAACACTTTAACAAGTGCGGCACCCCAAACTTATAGCATTATATGCATCGGGTCCGAATCATGTCTTGGGTCAATAGTTGGGTTTGCCCGGCTCCTATGTTTTGGTGCCTTACGTTCCGCTATATTGGCTAAGGTAGCACTAGGAGAACCACTGCGATTGTGCCCCAGTTGAGCTGGGTCGAGCACCTAAGTGGAGAAAGCTAAAACTGACTGTCATGATGAGGCGAGAGCTGGTCGCTGTTCGAGAGGTTTTTCGAGTCCCTAAAGACTTATGCCGCTTAGAGCGAGGAGTCGGCTCTGTCCGGCCAAGGCGTGGATAGCACCCCGAACTCGGTCATCCGAATACTAGGGGCTTCGCCGAAATTTAAAATTATAGAATTCTATGGCTAAGTGAGAGTGTTCACGCATTATAGTCCGATTGCCTTGTTCGTTGGGCTGAGCGCCTCCCTCGAAGGACCCAAACATGGGAAAAAGAGCACTTAGGTTTATCCCCGAACACCCCAGCACTAGCGGCACGGGGGCAGAAGCCGACGACTTGCCATCTCTCAGAATTGATAAACAGCCGCACAGAAGGTAATATTTTAAATTCCAACAGCATTGCTTAGCGCATATGAACAAGTTTTCGGCGCACAGGACAAAACGAGCAAGTTTCACTCAAAAATTACATCCCTAGAACATTCATCCGCCACAAGGCAGGCACCCTTTAGAACATATTTATAATAATTCTTGGGCTTGCGATGCTCTTTCCCCGGTGGTGGCCCGTCCTTCACAAGCTTCTCAGCATCCAGCTTGCCCCAGTGCACTTTGGCATGGGCAAGGGCCCTACGGGCACCTTCAATGCAGATGGAGCGCTTGATGACTTCGAGCCTTGGACAGGCCTCCACCAACCGCCGCACCAGCCCGAAATAGCTCCCAGCCAGAGCCTCTCCAGGCCACAGCCAAACTAGGAGGCCCTTCATGGCCTGTTCGGCCGCCTTGTGGAGCTCGACCAGTTGTTTCAGCTGGTCGCTTAGGGGCACGGGGTGTCCGGCCTCAGCATACTGAGACCAAAACACCTTCTCTGTCAAGCTGCCCTCCTTGGCTCGATAGAATGCGGCGGCATCGGACACACTCCGGGGAAGATCTGCGAACGCTCCTGGAGAGCTCCGGATTCGGGTAAGTAACAAGTAACTCACGTTTATGTGTTTGCTTTCCATAAAGAATGCCTTACCCGCCGCTATCTTCTTCACCTCATCCAACTCCTGGAGGGTCTTCTGGGATTCGGCCTTGGCATTGGCATTTTCAATAGCCGCCGCGAGCTCGGACGCTCGCGTCTTTGAGTCAAGCTCCAAACTCTCATGTTTTGTCATGCGAACCTGGAGCTCTTGCCGCACCTTGCCAACCTAGGCCTCATACTTCTCCCGCTCGGTGCGCTCCGTGGCCGCCTTCTTCTCGGCCTCGAGCAGCGCTTGCTTAAGGGTCGCCACCTCAGACGTGGCCCCTATAATAGCCACGATAATCCTGTCATTTTTTTGCAATTGCACCTTTTTATATATATTTAAACAAGGTATTTCTTACCTTCATTGTCCTCGAGCTGTTTCTTGGCACGCCCGAGCTCTTGCTCAGACCGCTCGAGGTTCTGCTTTAGCGTGTCCACTTCCGGAGTCAGTGCGGCGGACGCAAGCAGAGAAGCCTGCATACACATATTGACTCCTTTTTGTTAGACTCCTGCGAATTTTATTTGATCCTCTATTCGGATTTTCTTCCCGAACGCCAAACAGAGCATCAGGGGCTACTGTCTATGCGGTAATATTATTCACACATTCTTTACTTACCTCAAAGCCTGTTAAAAGGCTAGTACAAGCTTCAGTCAGTCCGTTCTTGGCGGACTGAACCTTCTGGACCACCGCACTCATAATGGTGCGGTGCTCCTCGTCGATGGAGGCGCCTTGGAGCGCCTCCAACATATTGTCCGGCGCCTCCGGTTGGACGGGGGTCACCGGCACGGTGGGCTTGCTCCTCTTAGAAGGAGGTCCTCCGCCGGACTCTGGAACCTTTGAAGGTTCCGGAGCGGTGTCCGGCCTAGAGCCGGACTTGGAGCCCTGGGGGGTTTCATCCCCTTTACTCCTGGAGTCCGGGAGGTCGCCTTGTGGCGCCTCCAGGACCACCTCCTCCCGGCTTGGAACCTGTTGGGACAACACTTCAGTGTCGTCCGTAGGGCGGGGGGAGGAAGCCGTCGGAAGCGAGTTCACATCCGACGAGTCCAGTGAGTTGCACGACGACGTGTCGAGCCGGTCTTTGGGTGGGCTGCTTAAACATATTCGACATAAGGGAAAGCCGTGCAATAAACGAATACTATGAATTACTCTGGTATCCGGATACTTACGATTTTGCCAGGGGCTTGGCCCTGGGCGGCCACTCCTCTCCGCCATCGTCGGCGTTGGTGGAGTAGTCCGGAGGAAGGGTTTTCCCCTTCTTGGACCCTCCGGCCTCCCCAGAGAGGGCGGCCTTCCTTTTCTTCTCCTCCCGCTGGAGGGGGAGAGGTCTCTTCTTCTTCCTCCTCGTCTTCACGGGAGGAATGCGCCTCGGAACTATCGGATGATTGATCCGACACCTCCTGGCGCCGGGCACTCTTTCGAGTCCCCATGGCCTTTTTCACGGCCTTCTTCTCCGGCACCACATAGGGTGCCGGAACCAGCAGCTTCGCCAAGAGAGCGTCCGCTGGGCCTTCGGGCAAAGGAGCCGGACAGTTGATCTGTCCGGACGTCACCTGCCAATCCTGTCAAAGGTAAGGGAGCTTAGATCCCGCATGGAGTCAAACTATGAAAAACTGATACCCTGTAAAAGGAAAAAATATCTTACCGCATGAGCATGATGCTGCATACAGAATCCGCGATCCTCGGTAGCGGATGTGGGGGCCTCGGCGCCCTTGAAAAGCACCTTCCAGGCATCTTCGTACGTCATGTCGAAGAGCCTGCTCAGAGTTTGGTGCCGCACCGGGTCGAACTCCCACAGGTTGAAAGCCCGTTGTTGACACGGGAGGATCACGCGGATGAGCATATCCTGGACTACGTTGACAAGTTTGAGCTTCTTGTCCACCAGGGTTTGGACGCATGTTTGGAGTCCGGTCAGCTCTCCTTTTTTACCCCACGACAGGCCCGTCTCCTTCCAGGAGGTGAGCCGCGTAGGGGGTCCAAATCGAAACTCGAGGGCTGCGACCCATTCGGGGTCGCACGGCTCGGTGATGTAAAACCACTCCGATTGCCACCCCTTCAGGGTCTCCACAAAGGAGCCCTCGAGCCATAAGACGTTGACCATCTTGCCCACCATGGCGCCTCCGCACTCCGCCTGGTTGTCGCGCACCACCTTCGGCTTGACATTGAAAGTCTTGAGCCATAGGCCGAAATGGGGGTGGATGCGGAGGAAAGCCTCGCACACGACGATAAACACCGAGATGTTGAGGACAAAGTTCAGGGCCAGATCGTGGAAATCCAGGCCATAGTAGAACATGAGCCCCCGGACAAATGGGTGAAGAGGGAAGCCCAGTCCGCGGAGGAAATGGGGGAGGAACACCACCCTCTCATGGGGCCTAGGGGTGGGGATGAGCTGCCCCTTTTCGGGAAGCCGGTACACAATGTCGTTAGACAAGTATCCGGCCTTCCTCAGTTTTTTGATGTGTCCCTCCATGACGGAGGAGACCAATCAGTTGCCTCCCGCTCCGGACATGGCTGGAGAAGGTTGAGGTGGGGAGTGCGGACTTGGGCGCTGGAGCTCGAGTGCGCGAGAATGGATAAGCAAGGGAGGAAGAAGGCGTAGGTGAGAAGGTGGATCCTTATCCCCTTATATGGGTAGACGCAACTACGTGTCCCCGCCAGCCTGGTAAAACTCGCTTATCTCCAAGCGCCGTAATCAATGGCGTGGTTGGGTTACCCACGCTCGTATTGATGAGAATCCCGGAATAAGGGGACACGATCTCTGCTTTAACAAGACGTGCCAAGGAAACCGCCTCGCCTGACGCGCTGAGGTGGGATAATGAAACGACTCGGATAAAGGCTTGGCCGTGGTGTGTCGCACTGTGGAATACGTCAGCAGATTAGATTTGTGTAAATATTATTCTCTCTATGGCAATATGTGGAAACTTGTTTTGCAGAGCCGGACACTATCTTTGTGTTCAAAATCTTCTATGAAGTACTTGGAGGAGGAACCCGCCTTGCAATGCCGAAGACAATCTGCGCGCCGGACTCATCGTCATTGAAGCCTGGTTCAAGGGCTACTGAGGGAGTCCTGGATTAGGGGGTGTCCGGATGGCCGGACTATACCTTCAGCCGGACTCCTGGACTATGAAGATACAAGATTGAAGACTTCGTCCCGTGTCGGAAGGGACTTTCCTTGGCGTGTAAGGCAAGCTTGGCGATACGGATATGCAGATCTCCTACCATTGTAACCGACTTTGTGTAACCCTAGCCCTCTTCGGTGTCTATATAAACCGGAGGGTTTTAGTCCGTAGGACAACATACACAACAACAATCATACCATAGGCTAGCTTCTAGGGTTTAGCCTCTCCGATCTCGTGGTAGATCTACTCTTGTACTACCCATATCATCAATATTAATCAAGCAGGACGTAGTGTTTTACCTCCATTGAGAGGGCCCAAACCTGGGTAAAACTTCGTGCCCCCTGCCTCCTGTTACCATCTGGCCTAGACGCACAGTTCGGGACCCCCTACCCGAGATCCGCCGGTTTTGACACCGACAACGTATGACTATATTCGGAAGACATGCCTACCACTACAAAAAAAATACACTTCCGTGATGATACGTGTTTGTCACAGTAGGTCGCGTTTTCTGTCATGCATGTACATCCATGACGATTTTATGACAGAATCAAGATAGTCATACCTGTGTTGTCGTAGAAGTGTTCCATGACATTACCAAAATTATCATCACGAAAGTGTCCACTTCCATGACGATAAATCGCGCGTCACAGAAGTGCTTTCGTCAAGGGTGACCGACACGTGGCATCCACGGTAACGGAATGCCGTTAAGCTATCGGGTCGGGTTTTTGATCCGATAACCCGTTAACAGCCCCGACCAATGGGGATTTTCCATGTGTAAAATCATCATTGGCTGGAGGAGACACATGTCAGGTCCGCGTTGGCACAAGTGTCACTCATCCAATGGGCGAGACACGCCTATGATATGTTGACACATGGACTGGCCCATCAAGTTTAAATGGGCCGGCCCAACTGAAGGCCCACAAGATTTTGTGGACCATAATGGGCCGGCCCAGCTAAAGGCCCACGAGATTTTGCGGACCATAATGGGATGGCCCAGCTAAAGGCCCACAAGATTTTGTGGGCCATAATGGGCCGACCCAGGTAAAGGCCCACAAGATTTTTGTGTGCCATAATGGGCCGGCCCAGGTAAAGGCCGACAAGATTCTTACGAATCATAATGGGCCGGCCCAGCTAAAGGCCCACGAGATTTCGCCGACATTAATGGGCCGGCCCAGCTGTAGGCCCACAAGATTTTGAGGACCCTAGTAGGCCGGCCCATTAACTGGCTGCCATGTTTTGGGCCAAATGCCGGCCCTTATTTTATCCGGTTCATTAATGGCCTGCCACGCTCCGGGCCTAATAGTGGCCCATATGAGATCCAGCCTGCTAAAAGCCTACCATGTTCTGGGCCAAATTATGGCCCAGATCAGGTCCGGCCCTTTAAGAGGCTTTGGGCTCAATTATGGCCCATATCAGATTCGGCCTGTCAACTGGACACTATGCTTTTGGGCCCACTTGCTAAAGGCCCACTTAGTAATTCGGCCTGATATTAGTTTTGGCATGTTAAGGGCTCGTTTAACATTTCGGCCCTATATTAATTTCGGCCTGTTAAAAGCCCGTTATATAGTTGGGCCTAACTACGGCCCGGTTTGCATCTGGCCTGCTCGCAGCCGATATCTGATTGGGCCAAACAAGGACCGAGACAATTTTGGCCTGTTAAAAGCCCGTGATTTGATTCGCACAATCATGGGCCGGGGTTCATTTCGGGCTGCTGTCGGCCCGTGAGCTGTTCGGCACGTTTCAGGCCCAACCTACATTGTGATTGCATGACGGCCTGATTATGTACCGTAATTTTACGGTTTGGCCGGTTTACTGCGAAGAAAGGATATATATACAGTAAAATAACTGCAGCATCGTGAATGAGAAAAAACCTAGACTATACAATAAAGAAATTACGGCATATTACATCCACTGGGCATCAAAGTTCGCCACTATGATAATAAAGCACAAGCAGACAGCAGATTATATACACTGGGCATCAAAGATCGCCGCCAGTGCAAATAAACACGCCGACAAAATAATATACAAAACCGACAGCACTTCAATAGAGTTCAAGAAAGGTTAGCCCTGCTGGGGAGCTGCAGTGCAAGCAGCTAAGCAAGATGATGAGACTGCGCTTGTTCAACACTTATATCTTCCTCACTCTGAAAGATAAACAAGCAGATAGATGACAGGTTTTGCACATAAAAGTATCAGTGCTGACAATTCATCACATTTCTTACTGACGAATAAAGTGACATAGTTTAAAATTGCATTAACACAATATGGTATTGTTTAGGTCAAGACATGGCAGGAATGACATTGTGAAGGAGTTGGCAGCTTCACGACACCACTAGATTACAGATCAAGAACTCATAAGTATCAATGGTTAGTGTGCTGTCAATTTATACCATTTCAGATTGGCAAATAAAGAGACAGTTTAAATAATAGTAGAGTGATATGACATTGTTCATAGTTAGTACATTGCAGAATATGACATTGTGCTGTAGTGGGTAGGTTCACCACACCACTGGATTACGGATGAAGAACAGAAGCATACATGCAGTGCAAAAGAAGATCACTTGCTCTGTATAGTTTAATTTACATGGTATGAAGAAGGAACTTGGTTGTACAACTGAAAACTTAAATTGAGAAAGGACAAACTTTTTAGAAATGTGGACGTGGACCAATTGGATGGACAAAGTTTTTAGTACCGCCTCGCAGCAATTAGACGGACTATCGATCAAAACTAATGAAAAAAAACTGAAAGCATAAATTCACGGAAAGAAGCGTATTGTGATGGTGAACCCAAAGAGTCAATCCGTGCTTTATTATTAGGGAAAGATTTATATTATTACTATTATCATATATTTTATAGAGACTTATATATACATTATAAAAACATCCCACGTGTTATTAACTTATAAAAGTAAATGTTTAACGGAAGTTGGCAAGGAAAATCCTGGTTGTTTTTGACTCACAGGCAAGGAAAATCCTAGTGATTGCGTACAAAAGCTTGCGAAGATTTTAAGGACCAATTTAATAATAACGCGCTCATTTTTATTTTGAGCAATAACTCAGTAATTTCTTAATCTTATATATATATAATGTGCCTCTCCGGCTTATTCTTTGATATTAATTGCTCCTTCTAACATAACATTATATATATAACGAGCCCACCTAATACGTGTATTTCAAGGAAGTGCAAATGGCTGGGATTTCTTAGAAAATATAAATGGGCCTGATTGACGCGAAATTATTTGTTCACCCAGCCCAGCAAATGGACTGTACATTCTAGAAAACATGGGTTAAATATATGCCACATTTTTGCAGGCTGATATGTGGGCCAATAGGTCAAAGCCTACGCAGGGTGTTGTCAACTTGGTCAACAAATGATTGTGTCATCAACAGCCATTGGATTTCTACCCAACGGCCGGCATGCACCTTCAATCTCTCGTCTTCTTCCTCCAGCGTCGTCGGGACCGCCTGGTCCAGCCTCCGGCAGCTAGCGGCTCTGCTTAGCACGCATCGCTGCGAAGCGCCACCCCACCGCCGGCCAGGCTATCCCTCCACCCCTCGACACCTCCTGTTATTCTCCACAGACTACAGCCCCACGCCGCAACAGAACCAGTTATAACCCTTCTCCTCCTCTCAATCTACGACTCCACTGCCGCATTTTCCCATCTCCGAGTCGTTCCCGTCCGGGGCCTCACTGTCGTCCACCGCCTCGCTGTGTTCGGTGCGGTGTGGTCAACAAACGAGAGTCATCGGAAGAGGACTATACATGGAGAGCCTAACGGCTAGGACCCACAAGGTCCATGGTCGCACGCAAGGAAAGTTCCTCCTTATTAAGCTGAAAAAATTGTTTCCTCCACCTGACAGCTGGGACCCACCAGCTGTATCTTCGCACGGAAGGAAGTGCCTCCTTGTTTTGCGAAAAAATTATTCATCCCGTTGACAGCTGAGACCCGTCAGATTTGGTGACTGACTTGTGGGCCTGCTAAGCGGACGTGTACGCATGGCTTTGTCAACTTAATCAACAAATGATTCTAGCAGCTGGACCGCTGGATGTTAATCCAACAGTCGTGCTCCTTCTTCAACCTCTGTTCTTGCTCCTGTCTCCCGTGGGCGGCACCGCGGCTGTGCTGCCGCGCACCTGAACCAGTGAAGTTTCCCACTCCTCTCCATCTGCGACTCCACTGCCCCGTCTTCCCCATCTCCGGGTCATTCCAATCTGGGTGCGCTCAGCATGGTGTGGTCAACAAGGTCAACAACCGAGAGTCATCGGAAGATGACTGTACGTGAGAGGCTGACAGTGGGGACGCACCACGCCCATGGACGCATGCATGCAACGGAATGCGGCGAGGTCAACGTGGTCAAGGAACGACTTCCATCAGAAGTATACTGTACGTGGAGAGTCTCAGCTGGGTCCAGAGCCGCAGCAAGTAAGTGCCTCCTTATTACGCGGAAAATAACGATTCCTCCAACTGACAGCAGGGAC
This sequence comes from Triticum urartu, assembly GCF_003073215.2. Classification (NCBI taxonomy): domain Eukaryota; kingdom Viridiplantae; phylum Streptophyta; class Magnoliopsida; order Poales; family Poaceae; genus Triticum; species Triticum urartu. The sequence goes on along the minus strand of NC_053023.1, from coordinate 136,607,010 downwards.
CCACTGGACGGGCCACCGTATTTTGCGAAAAAAACGTTTGCCCCCTGACTACTAGGACCCACCTGACGGGCCACCGTATTTCGCAAAAAAACGTTCCCCCGCTGTCAGCTTGGACCCACCGGAAGTGCCTCCTTATTACGCACAAAAAAATGAATACTCCCCCGGTTAGCTGGGACCCACCTTGGTGGGAGGCTGACTTGTGGGCCTACTAAGTTGACGGGGACGAAGGCTTTGTCAACTTAGTCAATATGAATGATTCTAGCTCCAGTGACCGTACAATGTCCATCCAATGGCCGTAGTGCTTCTTCAACCTCTGGTCTTCTTGCTCCAGCCGCCCAAAGCAGAGCTGGTCGTGTCACATGCTCCTGCCTCCCGTGGCCGTCTGTGCTGCCGCGGAGGCCTCACCACCCCCTACTATTCCCACCGCTGGCCAGGCCCTGCGGCGACGACAGCCGCACACCGCAGCCGAACCAGTGAACCCTCGTACTCCTCTCCGTGCGGGCTTCCACTGTCGCGTCTTCCCCGGCTCCGCGTCGTCCCCTTCCTAGGCCTCGTCGTCGTCCACCGCCGTGGTGCTCTCCGCGCGGCGTGGTCAACGTGGTCAAGGAACGACTTCCATCGGAAGAGTACTGTACGTGGAGAGGCTGACAACTGGGTCCACGGCCACAGCCCAGTTCTTTTGTGATTTGCCAAGTCGCTTTGTCAGGCCTGTTGGGCTGCAAATCTTTCAAGACGAGGAGAGCTTTCATTCGGCTGGCCGAGAAAATGGCCCATCAGTAATGAGAAATGGGTTGTACATTTTTAAAACACATCAAACCGGTAATTAGTTTCAAATATATTTTTTTCATTTCGAGATTTTAAATTACATTAATTTTTATGCGTGGAGAATTTGTTGGATTTTATATTGATATAAATTTATTTTTAAAATCTGTTTGAATGTGAGTCGAAATTTTTGGATTAAAAACAGTTCGGACCGCACCAAAATATGCAAAATTTCGTATAATTTTTTAACCGTGACCACAATATGGGCTGTAATGCTAACAAAAAGAATATGGGCTCCAAAAAAACCTTAAGAATTAGCAAATGGGCTGTAAATTATTATAAATAATGGCAGATGGGTTGTATGCTGTTTTCCATGGATTTGAGGCTTTCCTAAAAAAAGGTTGACGCACAAGCAGTGACTGTTGGATGTCCATCGAACGGCCGTCGTGCTTCTTCAATCTCTGCTCTTCCTGCTCCTGCCGCTCAAACAAGCGCCGGCGGGACTGCCTGCTCCCTCCTCCCCGCAGCCGGTTGTGCTGCCGTGCAGGCCTCACTGCCCCACCGTACTCCCATCGCTGGCCTAGCCATCCCTCTACTCACCCACGCCTGTTGTTATTCTCTGGCGACGGCAGACGAACCAGTAAACCCTCGTACAGTCGTACTCCCCTCCGCGTGGGAAACAACTGTCGTGTCTTCCTTGCCTCCGTGTCGTTCCCTTCCTAGGCCTCACCGCCGTCCACCGCCCTGGAGCTCTCGGCGCAGCCTAGTAAACGTGGTCAACGACCGACACCCCCTGTTATTATGCGGAGACGGCAGCCTCACCCTCGTACTCCTCTACGCGTGGGCATCCACTGCCGCGTCTTCCCCAACTCCGCGTCATCCCCTTCCTAGGCCTCGTCGTCGTCCACCGCCCTGGTGCTCTCAGCACGGCGTGGTCAACGTGGTCAAGGAACGGCTTCCATCGGACGTGGACTGTACGTGGAGAGGCTGACAGCTGGGTCCACGGCCGCAGCAAGGAAGTGCCTCCTTATTACATGCAAAATAATTATTCCTCCACCTGACAGCGGGGACCCACCAGACGGGCCACCGTATTTCGCGAAAAAAACATTTGCCCCTGACTGCTAGGACCCACCAGCTACATCTTCCGCACGCAAGGAAGTGCGTCCGGACAAAAAAAAAGATTCGCCCCTGACTGCTGGGACCCACTAGCTACATCTTTGCAGGCAAGGAAGTGCCTGACAGTCGGGACCCACCTGGTCGAAGCGTACATAGCGTTGTCATTCTAGTTGTGAACGTGTACGTACATATATACTGGTGGATGTAGAGGCGCGCACGTGTCGTAGTAGAGGCGCATACGTGTTGTAGTAGAGGCGCGCATGTAGCATGTACACGTACATACAGCGGCCAGGGTGCAAGAAAGAAAATACGGCCACATATGTGTACATACGGGCGGGGTCTCGAACGCCTACTCGCGCATACGTACGGCCAGGGCTCGTGTACATGGCTGGGTCGGAACGGAGAAATAGTGTCGTCGTCGTGTTCATGGGAAGGCAACGGAATGTGTCATGTTCATGGGGAGGCAACGGAATGCGTCATGTTCATCGGGAGGCAACGGAACGCTTGGGAGCCAACCGGCTGGGTCGGAACGGAATGCGTGGTCGTGTTCATCGGGAGGGCTTGGACGGAACAGGCGATGGAAACGAGGCCTGGCGTACCGCACAACGGAGGAAACGGACCTCCTACTTTCGGAACGGGGTCCTGTTGATCGGGAGGGGTCTGGCGTACCGCAAAACGGAGGAAACGGACCTCCTATGGTCGAAACGGGGGTCCTGTTGATCGAGAGGGGTGTGGCGTACCGCAAAACGGATGAAACGGACCTCCTACATTCGAAACGGGGGTCTTGTTGATCGGGAGGGGTGTGGCGTACCGCAAAATGGACTAAACGGACTTGTGTTGGAGCGCTATGGTCGAAATGGGGGTCCTGTTCATTGGGAGGGTGTGGCGTACCGCAAAACAGGACTCCACGGGATATTGTTCATCTCCACCGTCGACCTCCTCCATCCTCCACGGGCTACCTTCGACCTCCTCCAGCCTCCACGGGCTCCTGTTCATCCAGCCTCCACCACGCGCTACTCCACCGGCTACTGTTCAACCACCCCTCCACAGGCACCCCTCCACTGTCTACTGTTCATCCAGCCCTCCACACCACGGGGTCCTATTCAACCATCCCTCCACGGGCACCCCTCCACCGTCTACTATTCATCCAGCCCTCCACCATACCATGGGGTCCTGTTCATCCAGAGGCAACGGCACCGCTCACTGTTCATCCAACCCCCCCCCCCCCCCCCCCCCCCCCCGCAACGCTCACTGTTCATCCCAGAGGCAGCATCGATCGGCTTCAGTTAGCAGCAGTAGCGAAGGAATCGCTCGATCGGGTTCAGTTAACAGCCATCGATCGATCGCTCGGGTTCAGTAACATGTAGCCTGCAGTGCAATCGCTCGAGTTCAGTTAGAGCCCAACGCCTCGCTCGGGTTCAGTTAGAGCCAACGCCTCACACACATGCGCGTACGTGTACGAGAGAAACGTGCATCGCTCGGCCCCCGACCTCCCACCGTAACCGGGAACTCCCCGAAATTTTCCTCGCCCTCGCTTCTACCACGGCTTTTTCCGTCATGGACGGCCCAAAGAATGTCATGCATCTGCGTCTCCGGCCCTCCCAGGACGAAAAGCCCATTTTCTGTCATGATTTTTTGTCATAGAAGTAGGAGCCCACCACATCTATGATGATACCGGGTTTTGTCACAATTATCGTCATAGAAGTGTCATATGTATGACAGAAAAAATTTCGTTCGGCCCAAAATGTCACGGATGTGTCTTTTTTTGTAGTGTACATTACATTGATGAATAGGAGCTAGTTCTGTGTCACCCTAGGTTATGACTGTTACATGATGAACCGCATCCGGCATAATTCTCTATCACCGATCCATTGCCTACGAGCTTTCCATATATTGTTCTTCGCTTATTTACTTTTCCGTTGCTATTGTTATCATCACTATAAAACACCAAAAATATTACTTTTGCTACCGTTACCTTTTGCTACCGTTACCACTACTATCATATTACTTTGCTACTAAATACCTTGCTCCAAATATTAAGTTTCTAGGTGTGGTTGAATTGACAACTCGGCTGCTAATACTTGAGAATATTCTTTGGATCCCCTTGTGTCGAATCAATAAATTTGGGTTGAATACTCTACCCTCGAAAACTATTGCGATCCCCTATACTTGTGGGTTATCACGATGTTTTTGTTGTTGTTTAGAGGAGCAGGGTATCAACTCGGCGGGCTGTGGCCTGTCTAGCCCAGGCTATTATTTTATGTCGACCAAATATCCAGCCCACATATTATTTTTTCAAGGTGAAAATGGCTAGCCTAGCTATACTTTTTTTGCGGAATACCCAACCCAGGTCAACTTGTTATTCTCCGCCCCGTTGGGCTGTAAATCTTTCCCAGAGGGCATCCACTGTTATGTCTTCGCCGGCTCTGGGTCGTTCCCTTCGTAATACTCGCCATCGTTCACTGTGTTGGTTCTCTTAGCTCGGCGTGGTCAACTTTGTCAACAAACGACATCCATCGGGAATAGAGATCCAGTGCCTTGCCCACAGCAAGGCACGGCGTAACTAGTGTCCAGCCAGCCGTTGGATCAGGGGGGCGGCTCAGATGAGGCATGTACATGGATTGGCTAAAAGTAGGGACCCACATGGCCCAAGGCCAAACGCAGCAAGTGCCCCCGTATTATGCGAAAACAAATAATTTCTCCCCCTGACAGGTTTGACCCACCAGCTACATCTTCGCACGCAAGGAAGTGCTTCCTTTATTACGCGGAAATAAAAAGTTTCCTCTTCCTGATAGCTAGGACCCGCCAGCTTTATTATGATCCTTTTCGTGAAAATATAGATTGTACCGAAGATCCTAAATTGTTTTCTTTTTATTCTAACTCAAAAAAGAAGAAATAAAAAAACCAGAAAACATCTTCACATGCAAGGAAGTGCCACCTTATTACGCGAAAAAAATTGATTCCCCCTGCTAGCTGGGACCCACTAGATTTGTACGCTGACTTGTGGGCCTACTAAGTTAACGCGTATGTAGGGCTTTGTCAACTTAGTCAATAAACGATTCTAGCTGCACTGACCGTTCAATGTTAATCCAACGGCCAAGCTGCATCTTCAACATCTGGTCTTGTTGCTCCAGCCTCCCAAACCTGCGCCCACCGTACCGCCTGCTCCAGCCTCCCGTGGCCGGCTGTGCTGTCGTGCATGCCTCACTGCCCGACCATACTACTACTGGCCAAGCCTTCCCTCTACTCACCCACACCCCATGTTATTCTCCGGAGACGGCAGCCTCAAACCGCAGCTGAAGCAGTCAACCCTCGTACTCCCCTCCGCGAGGGCATCCACTGTTGCGTATTCCCCGGCTCCAGGTCGTTCCCTTCCTAGGTCGCGCCGTCGTCCACCACCTTGGTGCTCTCGGGCGGTATGGCATCGTCAACGCGGTGAACGAACGACAGTCATCAGAAGAGGACTGTAAGTGGAGATGCTGACAGCTGGGTCCATGGCCGCACGCAAGGAAGTGCCTCCTTATTACACGCAAAATAATGGTTCACCCACCTGACACCTCAGACCTACCGGAAGGGCCTCTGTATTTAGCGAAAAAAATGTTCCCCCTGATAGCTGGGACCCACCGGCTTTATCTTCGCATGAAAGGAACTGCCTGCTTACCCCTTGACAGCTGGGACCCACTAGGTTGAAGCGAAGGTAGCGTTATCTGTCCGGCCGCGAACGTGTACGTACATAGAGGTTGATCGGTGTCTCTGCAGCGACGTACCGTGGCCGAGGAAGGAGCGGCACGTGTTGAAGTAGAGGCGCCGACGTAACATGTCAGGCAGTCCCATCTATGTCGTGTACACGTACGTACAGACACACTGCAAGATAGTAAATACGGCTACGTAAGTACATACGGGCGGGGTCTCTAACGCGTACAGCGACTAATCTTGTTCATCGGAAGCCAACCGGTTGGGTCGGAACAGAGAAACTGCGTCGTGTTCATGGGGAGGCAACAGAATGCGTCGTGTTCATCGGGAGGCAACGGAATATGTCGTGCTCATCGGGAGCCAACTGGCTTGGACGGAACAGCCAAAACAAGGTCTGGTGTACTGTAGAACGGAGGAAATGGGCCTTCTGTTTGACTGTGTATGGTCGAAACAAGGTCCTGTTCATCGGGAAGGGTCTGGCGTACCGCAAAACAGAGGAAATGTACTTGTGTTTGACTGCGTACGGTCGAAATGGGGTCCTGTTGATCGGGAGGGGTGTGGCGTACCGCAACGGAGGAAATGGACTAGGGTTGGAGCGCCTATGGTCAAAACGGGGTCCTGCTGATTGGGAGCGGTGTGGCGTATTGCAAAATGGGACTCCACGGGCTATTTTTCATCCACCCATCGACTTCCTCCAGCCTCCACCTGCTACTGTTCATCCACCATCGACTTCCTCCAGCCTCCACCAGCTACTGTTCATCCATGGGGTCATGTTCATCCAGCCTCCCCGGCTACTTTTCATCCAGCTCTCCATGGGGTTCTGTTCATCCAGCCTCCACCGGCTACTATTCAACCAGCCATCCACGGGGTCCTGTTCAACCAGCCCCTCCACGGGGCCCTATTCAACCAGCCCTCCACGTATGGGGTCCCTCCACCGGCTACAGTTCATCCACCCCCACGCCTCCTCGATCAGGGTCCTGTTCATCCAGCGGTAACGACCTCTACTACCACGGGATGTTGTTCATCCAACCACCACCAGGAACTGTTCATCAAGAGGCAGTTTCGATCGGCTTCAGTTAGCAGCAGTAGAGAAGGAATCACTCGGGTTCAGTTAACAGCAAGGGATCGATCGGGGTTCAGTAACGTAGCTAGTGCAATCGCTCGGGTTCAGTTAGAGCCCAACGCCTCGCTCGGGTTCAGTTAGAGCGCAACGCCCCACACACACGCGCGTACGTGTATGAGAGAAATGCGCAAACCTCCATGCATCGCTCAGCCCCGACCACCCACCATAACCAAGAACTCCCTAATATTTTCCTCGCCCTCGCTTCTACCACGGTTTTTTTCGTCATGGACGGCCCAAAGAATGTCATGCAGCTGCGTCTCCGGCCCGCCCAGGATGAAAAGCCCATTTTCTGTCATGGTTTTTGTCATAGAAGTAGGATCCCACCACATCTATGATGATACCGGGTTTTGTCACAATTATCATCATAGAAGTGTCATAAGCATGACAGGAAAAAAATCGTTCGGCCCAAAATGTCACGGATGTGTCCTTTTTTGTAGTGCTAGGGACAAATAACTTTCTCGTGACAAAAAGCTCTCTACTAAAACTAACTTAGTTGTGTCTTTATCTAAACAACCCCTAACTTTTATTTACGTGCTCTTTATTATCTTGCAAACCTATCCTACAACACCTACAAAGTACTTCTAGTTTCATACTTGTTCTAGGTAAAGCGAACGTTAAGCGTGCGTAGAGTTGTATCTGTGGTCGATAGAACTTGAGGAAATATTTGTTCTACCTTTAGCTCCTTATTGGGTTCGACACTCTTACTTATCGAAAGAGGCTACAACTAATCCCCTATACTTGTGGGTTACCATCGCTCCAACAACTCGGCCACTTCATAGTCGAGCACTAGAGGCGTTGTCCTCACTGCCCCATATCGGTTAATGAAGAAGGAAGCGCTTCTAGTCAGCCCCGTGGCTCTGGAGTCATGTGGGCCGGGGAAACTAGGTGACTAAGCAACAGTTCTTCCTGATTAAGGGGAGTATCTTCCCCTGATCCTCAGTAATTTTCCCCACAACCGAGGTATGAACCTCGGCTATAGGGATGTTGATCTCTACCCCAGCACTGGATGCTGGGGGATTAGGGTGTGATGAAATCTCTCCTAACCTGATCTCCGTAGGAGGGATTGGGCGCCATCTCTAATGAGCTCAAGGCTAGCGAAGGCCTTGGCATGCCCTTTGCAGAGTTCTCCTCAGCCGATAGGTCGTACTGCTCCCTGTAAAAAAGTAAAAGGAAAAAAACATAAGGATGTTGGATGCTTCCCCTTCTTATTCTCGGGGACCACATAAGGATCCTTGATCGAGAGCCCCTCTAGCATGGGGCTTAGAGGTCCTTCCCGTTGAGGAGCCGGAGGCTTGATCGACCTGGTGCGTGTGCGCCAGCCCTCCGAAATAGACATGGAAAACTGAGAATTCGGATCAAGGATGCGCCAGAAACTTAAAGAGCGAATTAAAGCATAAAAAGGAGAAAAAACTTAGAAGCAGGGCACGCGCGATAGTAGCCAACATCGTACCCTTCAGTCCGGACCTCGTTATCCTTGGTGTTGAGGATCTTCCACATCCCGTCGGGGTCCTTTCCTCAGAAGAAGTTGCGGATCACCGAAGCCTCACTCCCCGACTCATATCGCCACATTGACATAGGTCACGCCTGGAGATGTTGGATTTAGTGTTGCAACATCACATGGACCACATCTACCAAGGTAACACCCCTGTCGATGATGGCCTTGATACATCTCCGTCATATCTACTTTTCCAGACATGTTTGCTCTTGTTTTGGACTCTGATTTGGATGATTTGAATGAAACTAACCCTGACTGACATTTTCAGCAGAAGTACCATGGTGTTGTTTTTGTGCAGAAATAGAAGTTCTCGGAATTGGACGAACTTTTTGGAGATTTTTCATGGAATATATGAGGAATTTTGGAACCAAGATCCGCTGGAGGGGCCCACCCTGTGCACACAAGGCACCAGGGTGCACCTACCCCCCCTCCTAGGCGTGCCCTGGTGGGTTGTGGGGCCCTCGTGGCTCCCCTGATCCTAATCTGGATACTATAAATTCCTATTTCTGGAGAAAAAATAGGAGAGAAAGTTTCATCGCGTTTCATGATACGGAGCCGCCACCACCTCATGTTCTTCATCGGGAGGCCAGATCTGGAGTCTGTTCTGGGCTCCGGAGAGGGCGATTCGTCATCATCGTCATTACCAACCATCCTCCATCACCAATTTCATGATGCTCACCACCGGGAGTGAGTAATATCTCTGTAGGCTTGCTGGAAGGTGATCAGTTGGATGAGATTCATCATGTAATCGAGTTAGTTCTGTTAGGGCTTGATCCCTAGTATCCATTATCTTCTAAGATTGATGTTGCTATGACTTTGCTATGCTTAATGCTTGTCACTAGGGCCTGAGTGTCATGATTTTAGATGCGAACCGTTTATGTTTTCACCAATATATTTGTGTTCTTGATCCTACCATGCAAGTTATATGCACCTATTACGTGTTATGATCCGCCTACCCCAAGGTGATAATAATTGGGATTCTTTTTGATGATTACCGTAGTTTGAGGAGTTCATGTATTCAGTATGTGTTAATGCTTTGTTCCGGTTCTCTATTAAAAAGAGGCCTTAATATCCCTTAGTTTCCTTATGGACCCTGCTGCTGATAATCCCCTAGTGCAAGGAATCATCGTAGCAATTTCCAAAGGTGGAAGTGACAAGTATGGAGTTTCGATCCCACAAGGAGCTAAAGGTAAGACCAACATTCTCTCAAGTCGTATCTGCCACCAATACGACTCTGCGTACACTGAACGTTTGCTTCCATCTAGAAATGAGAAATAAACTATGTTGTGGATATGAAGAGGATAACTTTGCATGATATCGGAGAGCTAAAATAAAAAAAATAGGTGTTGTTAACATAAAGTTAGAATATATTACAATACATTACAAATAGAGAGTGTGGAATAATGATGGGTCGGTGTGCGGGATTGTCCGAGGAAATTGCTAACAAGATCGGTAATCATTATTGCAATTTTATATGAGGGAGAGGCATAAGCTAACATACTTTCTCTACTTGGATCATATGCAATCATGATTGGAACTCTATCAAGCATCTGCAACTACTAAAGATCATTAAGGTAAAACCCAACCATAGCATTAAAGTATCAAGTCCCCTTTATCCCATACGCAACAACCCCCTTACTCGGGTTTAAGCTTATGTCACTCTAGAAACCCACTATTAGAGAATCATGAACGTATTGCAACACCATATAGTGGGAATCCTTTACGTGTGTGCGGCACAAAAGGCACCATAGGACAGCAACAAAATAAAACATGCAACTCAAACCAATCTAGATCATCAATCAAGCAAAAAGACAAAAGAAATCTACCCAAAAGATCATAGGACGACAACACATCATTGGATCATAATATGTGGCATAAAGCACCATGTTCAAGTAGGGGATTACAGCGGGGTGCGGGAGAGTGGACCGCCAAAAAGGGATGAGGAAGGTGATGAAGATGAAGACGGTCATCGCGGTGATGATTCCCCCGGTGGCACTCTGGCGACACCGAGAGAGAGGGGGGGGAGAGAGTATCCCCCTTGTGCTTCCTCCTCCATGGCATCCCCTCTAGATGGGGAGAGGTTCTCCCTCTAGTCCTTGGCCTCCATAGTGATGATGGCCCCCTCCGGCTTCCTCCTCCATGGCCTCCGGTGATGATGGCCCCCTCCATCAGGGTGCTAGAGAGGGCCTACATTGATTTTTCATGGCTACAGAGGCTTGTAGCGGCAGAACTTCCGATCTAGGTTTCTTTCTAGGGGTTTTGGTATTTATAGGAATTTTTTGCATCGGTCTCACATCAAGGGGGTCCACGCGGCAATGGCAAGACAGGAGCACCCTCCCGGGGGTAGGGCGCCCCTACCTTGCCGTTGCCTCTGGACTCTTCTGGCCCAACTCCGATGCCTTGGGGGTCTCTTTTGGTCCATAAAAATCACCGTAAATTTTCAGCCCATTCCAAGAACTTTTATTTCTGCACAAAAAATGATACCACGGTAGTTCTGCTGAAAACATAGTCAGTTCGGGTTAGTTCTAATCAAATCATACCAAAACCATATAAAATTTTTGTAAACATGGCATGAATACTTCCTAAATTATAGATACATTGGAGACGTATAAGCATCCCCAATCTTAATTCGTGCTCGTCCTCGAGTAGGTAAATGATAAAAGAAATAATTTATGAAGTGTGAATGCTAGCATAGTGCATAAGTTTGATGAATGATAGTCCCAAAAACTTTTTCTAGCATCATTATATATCATAAATAGTAGCTCATCTAATAAGACTTCTGATGATCAAGTAACAAGCTATTCACATGTTAAAGTATAGACCATAAAGTTTCTTGAATACTAACAAACTACATTCTCAGTCACCAAACAATTGTAGTGGCGTATTTGTCTGCTATGATTAGCAGTTCGTCAAGTGTAGCTGGCTCGTGGAAGAGGAGTCGGTGCTTGAGTAGGGTTCCCTCTCGGCACTTGGCAGTGAAGTACTCTATGTCTTGCACCTCGTGCACCCCTTCGCAGGAGTTGTGCAGTTCGGCCCACAGCGTCAAGTACTCGCGGGTGGACTTGGTCGGGCCTTGAACGCACAGAGAGAGCTGGCGGGGCTTGGGCGGCCGCTTGTAGGTGTTAGTGAAGTTGCGGATGAAGACTTTGGTGAAGTCCAACCAGCTATTGACGTTGTAGGGCATGAGGTTATTCAGCCATGTCCGGGCCGTGCCCTGGAGCATGAGCGGAACGTACTTCACAGCCATGCTCTTGTTGTCATTTGCTATGTTGACGGCAGTGGAGTAGTCAACCAACCAATCTTCCGGCTTCACGGAGCCGTTGTACTTGGGAGTGTCTCGAGGGAGCGAGAACCCTTTGGGGAGGGCTCGTCGCGAATGCGGGGGCCGAAACAAGGCGGGCCGATTGCATCTTCTTCTTCTACCGCCAGAGATCGAGCCAGTCGGTCGATCCGATGGTGGGTGTCGTTTTCTCCGACTCCTTCATGAGGGCCTAGCCGGTCTCCGAGAGTCGGGTGCTCAACAGCCGGCGGGGCGACACGCCTCTTCTTGCGCGAGGGAAGCAGACGATCGCCCCGCTGTTCGACTCCTCGAGGGCGGCCGTCTTGGTTGTGCTCGATGGTGATGCGTGTTTGGCTGCGGCTAGCAGCCGGCCTTGGTCTCTCTGGTTGCGGGCGCCGCCTGTCAGCGTCCTGGAGGCCACGCCGTGTTCTCGGCGTGGGAGGAGGTTCTCAGCGTGCAGGTCGGGTTCCGCCACGCGGCGGCCAGCTTCTTGGTGTGCGGCCGCGTCAAGGAGCTGCTGGATGCGCTCCACCATGCAGCATCGCTCGTCACCCTCCAGGTCATCCAGTTCGTCTGCTACCGCCTAGGCAGCATGCTGATTCTCCAAAGGTGTGGCATAGACGGGGCGGTCGGCTCCCAGCATGCTGGCAACGGCCGCGCCACACTGCCGAATGGTGCCCATCCGGCTCGGTTCGCCAGCAGCCGGCGTGCCGCAGACGAAGGGGTCGATCTCGCGTTGGTAGGCTTCGCTGAGGTGCCTCATGGCCGCCAACTTCTGGGCGCTCTCGAGGAGAGAGACGCGGAAGGCTTCCAATGTTGCTCCGTCTGTGTTCTCTGCAACGGGCGCAGATAAGCCCCGCACTGCTGCCTGCAGCGGGTCACGAGCAGCCCCATCGAAGGCGCAATCGTGGCTGATGACCAGCACCTCCATGACGGTGCTGGTGCTGGCGTCGCTGGTCGCAGGAGGGAGCAGGTCATCGATGACCACCACATTGGCGGGGAAGGAATCGGGAGATGCCACGTCGAAGTCAACGACCATCGGGTTGGTGGAGCCAACAGACTCTATGTCGAAGGTGGGCTCGTTGGCGATGTCGATCTTGCCAATGAGGTCGGCGAGGCAGCTTTTGGAGCGGGCTGCTCCCATGTCGGGCGCAGGTTCGTCGGAGAGACGGATCCCATCGACGAGTTCGGCGAGACTGCTCGCTGCGCAAGCGCTTCTACACCATGTAGCGTGTCAACGCAAACACCATCCGGCGTGCCGGGCTGGCTGCATTCGCTGGGAAGGAAAAGGGTTCCCATACAGAACGTGTTTCCGGACGACGGTGCACCTTGCCCCACGGTGGGCGCCAAATGTCGGGGTTGTGGAGCGATATATGCCAAGGGATGGCTAATCATGGAGAGGGACAATAGTACGTCACCGGGCTCCAGAAGCGAGAGTGAGCGAGACCGCATACGCCTGTGAATCTTACCCAGGTTCGGGGCTCTCCTAGGAGATAACACCCCTAGTCCTACTCTGCGGGGTCTCTGCCTGATCACTATCTCAACAAGGTAGCTACAAGCTTGCTCCTTGAGCTGTTTGGCTAGAGGAGGAAGAAGAACAAGGCTAGCCCTACTTCGCTCTCTCTGTGTGGGTGTGGGTGTGTGTTCTACGTAGGCAATAATGTTTATCTCTTGAGTATGGCTATCGTTTAACGCCCCTAGCTAGGCATGATATTTTAATGATACTCTTCCAAGCCCAATTTCGATTATAGTATTATTCATACTCCAAAAGATATAAGTGAAGTTCATGGAGCATTCTACAATTAATATAGATTTACCAACATCCAAACTCAAAATATATAAGTGAAGCCCAAGAAGCATTCTATAAAGCCATACTCAGAAGATTTAAGTGACGCACAGAGAGCATTCTATAAAGCCATACTCAAAAGATTTAAGTGAAGCGCATGAAGAATTCTATAAATCAATGGAGGACTATCTAATACTAGCATGGTGCACAAAGGAAAATGAAAATAAATAAACACAAAAGACGCATATCATGTGAGCAAAACAAAAACCAAGATATACCGATAATTGTTGAAGAAGAAATATGGGATGCCAACCAGGGCATCCCCAAGCTTAGATGCTTGAGTATCCTTGGAATATTTACTTGGGGTGCCTGGTAATCCCTAAGCTTGGGCTCTTGCCTCTCCTTATTCTTCTCATATTGATAACTCCTCGATCTTCGAACACTTCATCCACACAAAACTTAACAAAAAACCTTATGAGATCCATTAGTATAATAAAGAAAATCACTACTTTTAGGTACTATTGTAAACTAGTTACAATTTCATAATAGAATTATATTTACTGTATTCCAACTTCACCATGGTTAATACCACCCGATACAACCCATAGATTCAGCAAAATAAGCGAACAACACACAGAAAACAGAATCTGTCAAAAACAGGACAGTCTGTAGCAATCTGGAAACTTAGTGTACTTTTGTAACTCCAAAAATTCTAAAACATTAGCACAAAATAAAAAATTTCATATCATTACTGTGTAAAAATTTCAGAAACTTTTGATGTTCCAGTAAAAAATTGTAAATTCACGCACTACAGCCAAAGTTTCTGTTTTTGCACCGCACATAGCAAACAAGCAATCTAATCATCCTAAAACCAAAACTTGGCAAATTATTTTTATAATATAATGGATATATACAAGGGGATAATTATTTTTGAGAAACTTCCATGAAAATTCTACATTGTTTCCATGAGCATGAACACAAGTGTTCAAGGTCGACCCTCACTTCTCCAATGCATAACCTTCCAATCACTTCTCTTTTTGTAAACGTTTTTAGGCATAAGAGGCAAGTAATTTTTTTGTATTTTCACTCTAATTAATTTTTTTGTTTCACCCACAACTAAATAAAACAAAAATAAAGGGAAAACAAAATCTACTTAGTGAAGAAAGCAAACAAGCACACACGAGAATATCAACCCCACGCTACTGCTCCCCGGCAACGGCGCCAGAAAAGAGCTTGATAATCCCCAAGTGCAAGGAATCATCGTAGCAATTTCAAAAGGTGGAAGTGATAAGTATGGAGTGTAGAACCCACAAGGATCTAAAGGTAAGATCAATATTCTCTCAAGTCCTATCTGTCACTAATACGACTCTACGTACACCGAATGTTTGCTTCCATCTAGAAACGAGAAATAAACTACATTGTGGGTATGAAGAGGATAACATTGCATGATATCTAGAATATAAAAATAGGTGGTGTTAACATAAAGTTAGAATATGTTACAATATATTAAAAATAGCGAGTGTGGAATAATGATGGGTCGGTGTGCGGAATTGTCCTAGGCAATTGTTAACAAGATCGGTAATCATTATTGCAATTTTATATGAGGGAGAGGCATAAGCTAACATACTTTCTCTACTTGGATCATATGCACTTATGATTGGAAATCTAGCAAGCATCCAACAACTGAAGATCATTAAGGTAAAACCCAACCATAGCATTAAAGTAACAAGTCCCCTTTATCCCATACGCAACAACCCCCTTACTCGAGTTTAAGCTTATGTCACTCTAGCAACCCACTATAAGCGAATCATGAACGTATTGCAACACCCTACATCGGGAATCCTTCACGTGTGTGTGGAACGAAAGGTACCATAGGACAGCACCAAAAAAACATACAACTCAAACCAATATATATCATCAAACAACCCAAAAGACAAAAGAAATCTACTCAAAACATCATAGGCCGGCAACACATCATTGGATCATAATATGTGGCATAAAGCACCATGTTCAAGTAGGGGATTACAGCAGGGTGAGGGAGAGTGGACCGTCGAAAAGAGATGAGGAAGGTGATGAAGATGGTGATGTTGATGAAGACAATCATCGAGCAGATGATTCCCCCGACGACAATGAGAGAGCGGGGGAGAGAGTCTCCCCCTTGTGCTTCCTCCTCCATGGCCTCCCCCCGAGATGGGGAGAGGTTTTCCCTTGGGATAATTAGATTTATGCCCCTAGTTGTGTCTCACTCGTCTATTTTACCCCTAATTCCCAAAAGTCATTGGTTCTGTCCAAGTCACTTTGCTCCTATTATGCTTTTGCCCTTTGACCGTTTGACCATCAGTTTGAAAACTTCATAACTAATTCATACTAAATCAGAAAAATGCAAATAAGATACCAAAATGTTCAGAAAAACATCACCTATATGCAGTGTCATTTGCATTCATGAAAAAAGTGCTGGAAAGTGCCCATCGGAGTTTTAGCTCTTATGCTAGCACCATGAATAGTAAAATCTAAAAAAATTCAAAAAAATTAAGAAAAATTGGTGGCAAAGAATGACAAATGTTTTAAGTGCCTGCCAAGTTTCATCAAGGAATAACATTCGTGGGTGTCGTGGCAAAAAAACAATCAGCACTCCAAAATAGATTTTTTTTTGCCACGACTTCCATGAATACCGTTCCCTAATGAAACCTGGCAAGCACTTAGAACATTTGTTGTTCTTCGCCACCATATTTTTTTCTGAATTTTTTTGAATTTTTTAGAGTTCACTATTCATGATGGTATCAAAAGAGCTAAAACTCGGATGTGCACTTTCCAACACATTTTTCATGAATGCAAATGACACTGACATATAGGTCATGTTTTTCGGAACATTTTGGTATCTTATTAGCATTTTTCTGATTCAGTATGAATTAGTTATGAAGTTTTCAAACTGACGGTCAAACGGTCAAAGGGCAAAAGCATAAGAGGAGAAAAGTGACTTGGACAGAACCGGTGAGTTTTGGGAATTAGGGGTAAAACAAACGAGTGGGACACAACTAGGGACATAAATCTAATTATCCCTTTTCCCTTTGGTCCTTGGCCTCCAAGGCGGTGATGGCCCCCTCCGGCTTCCTCCTCCATGGCCTCCAGTGATGATGGCCCCCTCCGGCAGGGTGCCAGAGAGGGCCTAAATTGATTTATCGTGGCTACAGAGGCTTGCGGCGTTGGAACTTCCGATCTAGGTTTCTCTCTGGGGGTTTTGGTATTTATAGAAATTTTTGGCGTCGGTCTCACGTCAATGGGCTCCACGAGGCAGCGTCAAGATAGGACCACCCCCTGGGGGGTAGGGCGTGCCCCCCTACCTTGTCTTCACCTTGGGACTCTTCTAGCCTAACTCCGATGCCTCGGGGGTCTCTTTTGGTCCATAAAAATCCCTATAACTTTTCAACCCATTCCGAGAACTTTTATTTCTGCACAAAAAATGACACCACGGTAGTTCTACTGAAAACAACGTCAGTCCGGGTTAGTTCCAATCAAATCATACCAAAACCATATAAAATTATTGTAAACATGGCATGAATACTTCATAAATTATAGATACGTTGGAGACGTAGTAGTGGTGTCTACTACACAACCTTCTTCTTGTAGACGTTGTTGGGCCACCAAGTATAGAGGTTTGTAGGGCAGTAGCAAATTTCCCTCAAGTGGATGACCTAAGGTTTATCAATCCGTGGGAGGCGTAGGATGAAGATGGTCTCTCTCAAGCAACCCTGCAACAAAATAACAAAGAGTCTCTTGTGTCCCCAACACACCCAATACAATGGTAGATTGTATAGGTGCACTAGTTCGGTGAAGAGATGGTGATACAAGTGCAATATGGATAGTAGATATAGGTTTTTGTAATATGAAAATATAAAAACAGCAAGGTAACTAATTATAAAAGTGAGCACAAACGGTATTGCAGTGTGTTGAAACAAGGCCTAGGGTTCATACTTTCACTAGTGCAAGTTCTCTCAACAATAATAACATAATTGGATAATATAACTATCCCTCAACATGCAACAAAGAGTCACTCCAAAGTCACTAATAGCGGAGAACGAACGAAGATATTATGGTAGGGTACGAAACCACCTCAAAGTTATCCTTTCTGATCGATCTATTCAAGCGTCCGTAGTAAAATAACATAAAGCTATTCTTTCCGTTCAATCTATCATAGAGTTCGTACTAGAATAACACCTTAAGACACAAATCAACCAAAACCCTGATGTCACCTAGATACTCCAATGTCACCTCAAGTATCCGTGGGTATGATTATACGATATGCATCACACAATCTCAGATTCATCTATTCAAACCAACACAAAGTACTTCAAAGAGTGCCCCAAAGATTCTACCTGAGAGTCAAGACGAAAACGTGTGCCAACCCCTATGCATAGGTTCATGGACGGAACCCGCAAGTTGATCACCAAAACATACATCAAGTGGATCAATAGAATATCCCATTGTCACCACGGGTATCCCACACAAGACATACATCAAGTGTTCTCAAATCCTTAAAGACTCAATCCGATAAGATAACTTCAAAGGGAAAACTCAATCCATTACAAGAGAGTAGAGGGGGAGAAACATCATAAGATCCAACTATAATAGCAAAGCTCGCGATACATCAAGACCGTACCACCTCAAGAACATGAGAGAGAGAGAGAGAGATCAAACACGTAGCTACTGGTACATACCCTCAGCCTCGAGGGAGAACTACTCCCTCCTCGTCATGGAGAGCGCCGGGATGATGAAGATGGCCACCGGAGAGGGATTCCCCTCTGGCAGGGTGCCGGAACAGGTCTAGATTGGTTTTCGGTGGCTACGGGGGCTTCTGGCAGCGGAACTCCCGATCTATTATGCTCCTCGAAGTTTTTAGGGTATATGGGTATATATGGGAGGAAGAATTACGTCGGTGAAACTCCGGGCTGTCCATGAGGCAGGGGGCGCGCCCGGGGGGTGGGCGCGCCCCCCACCCTCGTGGGCAGCCCGGGACTCTTGAGGTCCATCTCCGATACTCCGTGGGCTTCTTTTGGTCTAAAAATAAGTTTCGTGAAGTTTCAGGTCAATTGGACTCCGTTTAATTTTCCTTTTCTGCGATACTCTAAAATAAGGAAAAAACAAAAACTGGCACTGGGCTCTAGCTTAATAGGTTAGTGACAAAAATAATATAAAAGTGCATAATAAAGCCCACAAACATCCAAAACAGATAATATAATAGCATGGAACAATCAAAAATTATAGATAAGTTGGAGACGTATCAGCATCCCCAAGCTAAATTCCTGCTCGTCCTCGAGTAGGTAAATGATAAAAACAGAATTTTTGATGTGGAATGCTACCTAACATATTTATCCATGTAATTCTATTTATTGTGGCAAGAATATTCAGATGCATAAAGATTCAAGATAAAAGTTTAATATTGACATAAAAACAATAATACTTCAAGCATACTAACGAAGCAATCATGTCTTCTCAAAATAACATGGCCAAAGAAAGCTATCCCTACAAAATCATATAGTCTGGCTATGCTCCATCTTCACCACACAAAATATTTAAATCATGCACAACCCTGATGACAAGCCAAGCAATTGTTTCATACTTTTGATGTTCTCAAACCTTTTCAATCTTCATGCAATACATGAGCGTGAGCCATGGACATAGCACTATATGTGGAATAGAATGGTGGTTGTAGAGAATACAAAAAGGGAGAAGATAGTCTCACATCAACTAGGCGTATCAACGGGCTATGGAGATGCCCATTAATAGATAGCAATGTGAGTGAGTAGGGATTTCCATGCAACAGATGCACTAGAGCTATAAATGTATGAAAGCTCAACAAAAGAAACTAAGTGGGTGTGCATCCAACTCGCTTTCTCACGAAGACCTAGGGCATTTTGAGGAAGCCCATCATTGGAATATACAAGCCAAGTTCTATAATGAAAAATTCCCACTAGTATATGAAAGTGACAACATAGGATACTCTCTATCATGAAGATCATGGTGCTACTTTCAAGCACAAGTGTTGTAGAAGGATAGTAGCATTGCCCCTTCTCTCTTTTTCTCTCATTTTTTTATTTTTATTTTTTTTATTTGGGCCTTTTCTCTTCTTCTTTTTTATGGCCTCTTTTTTTAGTCCGGAGTCTCATCCCGACTTGTGGGGGAATCATAGTCTCCATCATCCTTTCCTCACTGGGACAATGCTCTAATAATGATGATCATCACACTTTTATTTACTTACAACTCATGAATTACAACTCGATTCTTAGAACAAAATATGACTCTATATGAATGCCTCCGGCGATGTACCGGGATGTGTAATGACTCATGAGCGACATGTATGAAAGAATTATGAACGGTGGCTTTTCCACAAATACGATGTCAACTACATGATCATGCAAAGCAATATGACAATGATGGAGCGTGTCAGAGTAAACGGAACGGTGGAAAGTTGCATGGCAATATATCTCGGAATGGCTATGGAAATGCCATGATAGGTAGGTATGGTGGCTGTTTTGAGGAAGGTATATGGTGGATTTATGGTACCGGCGAAAGTTGCGTAGTACTAGAGAGGCTAGCAATGATGGAAGGGTGAGAGTGCGTATAATCCATGGGCTCAACATTAGTCATAAAGAACTCACATACTTATTGCAAAAATCTATTAGTTATCGAAACAAAGTACTATGCGCATGCTCCTAGGGGGATAGATTGGTAGAAGAAGACCATCGCTCGTCCCCGACCGCCACTCATAAGGAAGACAATCAATAAATAAATCATGCTCCGACTTCATCACATAACGGTTCACCATACATGCATGCTATGGGAATCACAAACTTTAACACAAAGTATCTCTCAAATTCACAACTACTCACTAGCATGACTGAGGGAGTCCTGGATTAGGGGGTCTCCGGACAGCTGGACTATATCCTTTGGCCGGACTGTTGGACTATGAAGATACAAGATTGAAGACTTCGTCTCGTGTCCGGATGGGACTCTACTTGGCGTGGAAGGCAAGCTAGGCAATACGGATATGTATATATCCTCCTTTGTAACCGACCTTGTGTAACCCTAGCCCCCTCCGGTGTCTATATAAACCGGAGGGTTTTAGTCCGTAGGACAACATACAATCATACCATAGGCTAGCTTCTAGGGTTTAGCCTCTCCGATCTCGTGGTAGATCAACTCTTGTAATACTCATATAATCAAGAATAAATCAAGCAGGACGTAGGGTTTTACCTCCATCAAGAGGGCCCGAACCTAGGTAAAACATCGTGTCCCCTGCCTCCTGTTACCATCCGCCTTAGACGCACAGTTCGTGACCACCTACCTGAGATCATCTATGGAGTTCGGCCCATTTGGCAAGCTAATCAGTCAATGGAAGCGGACGCTCTGGAACATTGAATTGCGACCAGAATAGCTTGTCCACTTCACGATCTGTTTGATCTCGGAAGTATTCGGCCGCATCGACAGCACTTGCCTCTAAGTCCAGATATGCATCGGCCGAACTCCACAGCCGATCCAGAGGGGCATACCGCGGATCGCCAAACTTCCTCCGTAGCATAAAGGGCTTCCCAGCCACAATATCCCCGGCTTCACGTAGTTCCTCCTTTGCTCTCATTGCAGAGCGGGTGTCTTTGGTCGCCATTGTGGCCTTTTCGAGGTCCGTAGCCTTCACCCGGCTTTCTTCTTCAAAAAACTGGCAGCGGTCGGTAGTGTCTCTTAACTTCACAGCCATTTTGGCCATTTTCTCTTTTCTCTCGCTATGCGCGGCCTTCTCGGCTCTCAACTCTTCAGTCGCTTTCAAAGCGGCCGCATTACTACTTCTTTCTTGCTCCTTGGCTCGGGCAAGCTCCGCCCGCAGGGCCTCCACGGCGACAGCTCCATCTGCAGTCACAACATATTAAAGATACTGGCATCACGCTACTCTTACTATGTGACATTCACTATAAATATCACCTACCCTGTGCCTCGTCAAGCCACTTGCTAACAAGCTCGATGTCGGCATCCACCGCATCTAGTTGCCGCTTTAGTTCGGCAACCCCATAAGTCCGGTTAGCCACCGGAGCTCCAGCCACCTGTATATAAAGGCGGACTGGTTATTACCTGGGATTACGATCCTCTGATCATCGCCGTTCTCGACGGCAACCAGAGTCTCAGGGGCTACTATCTACACAGGGCACACCTAAAAATGTGTGATACCATCACAAATGTATACCATTTCACGTACCTCAAAGCCCGTCAGTAGACTCATAAAGGCTTCATGCAACCCATTTTCGGCGGACGAAATCTTTTCAATCACCATACACATTAATGTACGATGCTCTTCTGAGATAGTCGCTCGCTCTAGCAGACCCTTCAGTACGTCCGACTGCATACCAGATGGTGTCGGACTCTTTTGATTGCTCTCTTCAAGAGCCGGATACTGAGGGCTTCGGGCGACCATGGGATTATCTTCTGGCCTTGCCGGATCCGAAGAAACTCTCCGTGATGACACTTCAGGGTTGCCCGCTTCTTGAGCCAGGGAGTCCGGGGGAGGCGTTTTGCTCTCCATCATCTCCGAAAGAAGATCCCCCGAAGATGAGCTCTGTTGAGAAGGGCTCAGATCCGAACTACAAGATAGATGATTCGGTTATTTTCCTCAGAAGTAAGGTAGTACATCTTCACCACTAAGTACTTTTTGATTACTTACAGCTCGTTAGAGGGCTGATCCCCGCACGGACTTTGTGCGGCAAGAGCACCCTCCGAGGAGGGACCCTCTGGTGGAGTTTTCTTCTCCCGTTTGGAAACCTTGGTTTCCGGATCATCAGAGGTAGTCCTCTTCCTCCCCCGGGGCGAGGGAATGTCAGATTCCTTCCCTTGGCTATCCTTCCTCACGGAGGCGCTCGTTCCCTCAGTTGAAACAGGTAGCGGTGGAGGCCCGCTTTGGCCCTCTCTATTCCCCCCTTCATCTTCCTTTGAGGGAACCGGGCAAGGTGCCGGCTCGAGCATCTTTTCCAGCACCGGATTGTCCAAGCCTTCGGGAAGGGGAGCCGAACACCGGATCATCTTCGCCTTTGTTATCCAGTCCTGGTCAAAGAGCGATCCTTCAGAATGATGTCATGATAAAAGAAATACAATGTGTTCGGCTAGAGGATTACTTACTTGGGTCGCGGTGCGGTTGCTGCTCAGGTCCACGTCCTCAGAGGTGTCCGGACACTCTATTTGGGGTCCGAAGAGCGACTTATACATCTCCTCGTGCGTCAGGCCAAGGAAATTCTGAATAGCGCGCGGTCCTTCTGGGTTGAATTCCCATAAACGGAGGGGCCGACATTTGCAAGGCTGGACTTGACGAACCAACATGACTTGCACTACCATAACCAAACTAAAATCACCCTCGAAGAGATCCCGGATGTGGCTCTGCAGTATGGGCACATCCTTAGGCTAGACCCCAGCTCAGCCCCCTGCTGATCCATGACATCAGTTGTGGTGGAGGGCCCGAGTGAAAGACGGGGGAAGCTACCCACTTGGCACTTCTGGGAGCGGTGATGTAGAACCACTCCCGTTGCCATAATCCAGACACCTCTGGAAAGGAACCTTTGGGCCACGGAGCTCCGGTAATCTTGCTTATTAATGCACCCCCGCACGCTGCATACTGCCCCTCGACCGTCTTCAACTTCACATCAAAGGTCTTGAGCCACAGGCCGAAGTGAGGAGTAATGCGGAGGAAGGCCTCACATACGACAATAAATGCCGAGATGTGGAGAAAGGAATCTGGGGCTAGATCATGGAAATCAAAGCCCGTAATAGAACATCAAAGCCCTTACGAAGGGATCCAGAGTGAGGCCTAGTCCTCGGAGGAAGTGGGAGATTAACACGACATCTTCATTGGGTTCAGGAGTAGGGACGACCTGCCTCGGGCGGGCAGCCGATGTGAGACTTCGGCGGTCAGGTATCTTGCCTCCCTCAACTTCTTGATATCCTCTTCCGTGATGGAGGAGGGCATCCACCGGCCATGGAGGCTGGATCCGGACATGATTGAAGATCCGAAGCACCTGACCTAGGCTTTGAGTGTTAGAACTCGAGGCGGGGGAGGGATTCGATTGAGCACGGGAGGAAAAAAAGTAAAAGCCTTAACCCTTTATAAAGAGGGTGAATATCAAGCGTCCTCCTTGTGGCCATTTGGGACTTGCCTAAAATCTAGGAGTCCTAGGCATGGTTGGGTTATCCACGACCGTATTGATGAGAATCCCGTAATAAGGGGGACACGATCTCTGCTTTGACAAGACGTGTCAAGAAACTGCCTCACGTTATGTGCGGGGCTAGTTAAAGGAAACGGTTCGAGTAATCACCGGGCCATGGCATAATGTCATGTTGCCAAAACGTGTCAGCAGATTAGATTTGTGGAAATATTATTCTC
This sequence comes from Triticum urartu, assembly GCF_003073215.2. Lineage (NCBI taxonomy): Eukaryota > Viridiplantae > Streptophyta > Magnoliopsida > Poales > Poaceae > Triticum > Triticum urartu. The sequence goes on along the minus strand of NC_053023.1, from coordinate 136,583,344 downwards.
TCTACGGTGGTATGTGGAACTTATTTTGCAGGGTCAGACACTATCCTTGTATTCAAATTCTTCCGTGGTGTATTCGGAGGAGGAACCCGCCTTGCAATGCCGAAGACAATACTGCGCGTCGGACTCATCGTCATTGAAGCCTGGTTCAGGGGCTACTGAGGGAGTCCTGGATTAGGGGGTCTCCGGACAGCCGGATTATATCCTTTGGCCGGACTGTTGGACTATGAAGATACAAGATTGAAGACTTCGTCTCGTGTCCGGATGAGACCCTATTGGCGTGGAAGGCAAGCTAGGCAATACGGATATGTATATATCCTGCTTTGTAACCGACCTTGTGTAACCCTAGCCCCCTCTGGTGTCTATATAAACTGGAGGGTTTTAGTCCGTAGGACAACATACAATCATACCATAGGCTAGCTTCTAGGGTTTAGCCTCTCCGATCTCGTGGTAGATCAACTCTTGTAATACTCATATCATCAAGAATAAATCAAGCAGGACGTAGGGTTTTACCTCCATCAAGAGGGCCCGAACCTGGGTAAAACATCGTGTCCCATGCCTCCTGTTACCATCCGCCTTAGACGCACAGTTTGGGGCCCCCTACCCGAGATCCGCCGGTTTTGACACCGACAATGACTCTAATATTACCATCTCCATATCTCAAAACAATCATCAAGTATCAAACTTCTCATAGTATTCAATGCACTTTATATGAAAGTTTTTATTATATCCCTCTTGGATGCCCATCAAATTAGGACTAGTTTCATAACCAAAGCAAACTACCATGCTGTTCTAAAGACTCTCAAAATGATATAAGTGAAGCATGAGAGTTCATTAATTTCTATAAAATAAAACCACCACCGTGCTCTAAAAAGATATAAGTGAAGCACTAGAGCAACAACAAACTACTCCGAAAGATATAAGTGAAGATCAATGAGTAGTCGAATAATTATGCAACTATATGAAGACTCTCTAACATTTAAGAATTTCATATATTGGTATTTTATTCAATCAGCAAGCAAAACTAAATAAAATGACATCTAAGAATAGCAAACATCATGTGAAGAAGCAAAAACTTAGGATCAACCGAACTTACCGATAGTTGTTGAAGAAGAAAGGTGGGATGCCAACCGGGGCATCCCCAAGCTTAGACGCTTGAGACTTCTTGAAATATTATCTTGGGATGCCTTGGGAATCCCCAAGCTTGAGCTTTTGTGTTTCCTTAATTCCTCTCATATCACGGTCTCCCTAAATCTCAAAAGCTTCATCCACACAAAACTCAACAAGGACTCGTGAGATAAGTTAGTATAAACCCATGCAAAAACCTTATCATAATCTACTGTAGAAAATCACTAAAATTATTATTCAACATTGCATACTAAATGCCTCTGCATATTTAATAGTCCTATCCTCAAATAGAATCATTAAAGAAGCAAACATATGCAAACATAACAGCAATCTGCCTAAACAGGATAGTCTGTAAAGAGTGCAGCAATATACATACTTACATACCTCCAAAAATTATGAAAGAAAATTCCCACTGTAGTAAATTTATCAGAGCTTACTATGAAAAAGGTTTCAATATTTTATCACATTCTGACTTTTCTAGGGAATTTTTGCAACAGCGGTAAACTTTCTGTTCTCAAACAGCAACATGTGGACTTGTAAAATAGGCATAGTAAAGGCTATCAATGCCACTTTTATTGAAATAAAAGATGCAAAACATTTTTATAAATAACAGCAATCAAATCCTAACAAAATAAATTGACGCTCTAAGCAAAACACATATCATGTGGTGAATAAAAATATAGCTCCAAGTAAAGTTACCGATGGAAGTACACGAAAGAGGGGATGCCTTCCGGGGCATCCCCAAGCTTAGGCTTTTGGTTGTCCTTGAATATTACGTTGGGGTGCCTTGGGCATCCCCAATCTTAGGCTCTTTCCACTCCTTATTCCATAGTCCATCGAATCTTTACCCAAAACTTGAAAACTTCACAATACAAAACTTAAATAGAAAATCTCGTAAGCTCCGTTAGTATAAGAAAAGAAATCACCACTTAGGTACTGTTGTGAACTCATTCTAAATTCATATTGGTGTAATATCTACTGTATTCCAACTTATCTATGGTTCATACCCTCCGATACTACTCATAGATTCATCAAAATAAGCAAACAACACAATAAAAACAGAATCTGACAAAAACAGAACAGTCTGTAGTAATCTGTAACTAACGCAAACTTCTGGAACCCCAAAAATTCTAAAATAAATTTCTGGACGTGAGTAATTTATCTATTAATCATCTGAAAAAGGAATTAACTAAATATCACTCCCAATAAAAAATGGCAGCAATTCTCGTGAGTGCTAAAGTTTCGGTTTTTTACAGCAAGATCAACAAGACCTTCCCCAAGTCTTCCCAACAGTTCTACTTGGCACAAACACTAATTAAAACATAAAAACTCAATAATAACAGAGGCTAGATAAATTATTTATTACTAAACAGGATAAAAAAGCAAGGGACAAAAATAAAGTTGGATTGCCTCCCAACAAGCGCTATCGTTTAACGCCCCTAGCTAGGCATGATGATTTCAATGATGCTTACATAAAAGATAAGAATTGAAACATAAAGAGAGCATCATGAAGAATATGACTAGCACATTTAAGTCTAACCAACTTCCTATGCATAGGGATTTTGTGACCGAACAACTTACAGGAACAATGATCAACTAGCATAGGAAGGCAAAAAAAGCATAACTTCAAAACTTTAAGCACATAGAGAGGAAAGTTGAAATTATTGCAATTCCTACAAGCATATATTCCTCCCTCATAATAATTTTCAGTAGCATCATGAATGAATTCAACAATATAAACATCACATAAAGCATTATTTTCATGATCTACAAGCAAAGAAAATTTACTACTCTCCACATAAGCAAACTTCTTCTCATGAATAGTAGTGGGAGCAAACTCAACAAAATAACTATCATGTGAGGCATAATCCAATTGAAAACTAAAATCATGATGACAAGTTTCATGGTTATCATTAATCTTTATAGGATACATGTCATCACAATAATCATCATAGGTAGCAACTTTGTTCTCATAATCAATTGGAACCTCTTCCGAAATAGTGCATTCATCACTAAATAAAGTCATGACCTCTCCAAATCCACTTTCATCAATATAATCATCATAAATAGTAGGCATGCTTTCATCATAATAAATTTTCTCATCAAAACTTGGGGGACAAAAAATATCATCTTCATCAAACATAGCATCCCCAAGCTTGTGGCTTTGCATATCATTAGCATCATGGATATTCAAAGAATTCATACTAACAACATTGCAATCATGCTCATCATTCAAAGATTTAGTGCCAAACATTTTAATGCATTCTTCTTCTAACACTTTGGCACAATTTTCCTTCCCATCATACTCACAAAAGATATTAAAAAGATGAAGCGTATGAGGTAAACTCAGTTCCATTTTTTATAGTTTTCTTTTACAAGCTAAACTAGTGATAAACAAGAAACAAAAAGATTCGATTGAAAGATCTAAAGATATACCTTCAAGCAATCACCTCCCCGGCAACGGCGCCAGAAAAGAGCTTGATGTCTACTACACAACCTTCTTCTTGTAGACATTGTTGGGCCTCCAAGTGCAGAGGTTTGTACGACAGTAGCAAATTTCCCTCAAGTGGATGACCTAAGGTTTATCAATCTGTGGGAGGCGTAGGATGAAGATGGTCTCTCTCAAGCAACCCTGCAACCAAATAACAAAGAGTCTCTTGTGTCCCCAACACACCCAATACAATGGTAGATTGTATAGGTGCACTAGTTCGACGAAGAGATGGTGATACAAGTGCAATATGGATGGTAGATATAGGTTTTTGTAATCTGAAAATATAAAAACAGCAAGGTAACTAATTATAAAAGTGGGCACAAACGGTATTGCAATGCGTTGAAACAAGGCCTAGGGTTCATACTTTCACTAGTGCAAGTTCTCTCAACAATAATAACATAATTGGATCATATAACTATCCCTCAACATGCAACAAAGAGTCACTCCAAAGTCACTAATAGAGGAGAACGAACGAAGAGATTATGGTAGGGTACGAAACCACCTCAAAGTTATCCTTTCTGATCGATCTATTCAAGAGTCCGTAGTAAAATAACATAAAGCTATTCTTTCCATTCAATCTATCATAGAGTTCGTACTAGAATAACACCTTAAGACACAAATCAACCAAAACCCTAATGTCACCTAGATACTCCAATGTCACCTCAAATATCCACGGGTATGATTATACGATATGCATCACACAATCTCAGATTCATCTATTCAAACCAACACAAAGTACTTCAAAGAGTGCCCCAAAGATTATACCAGAGAGTCAAGACGAAAACGTGTGCCAACCCCTATGCATAGGTTCATGGGCGGAACCCGTAAGTTGATCACCAAAACATACATCAAGTGGATCAATAGAATACCCCATTGTCACCACGGGTATCCCACGCAAGACATACATCAAGTGTTCTCAAATCCTTAAAGACTCAATCCGATAAGATAACTTCAAAGGGAAAACTCAATCAATTACAAGAGAGTAGAGGGGGAGAAACATCATAAGATCCAACTATAATAGCAAAGCCTCGCGATACATCAAGATCGTACCACCTCAAGAACACGAGAGAGAGAGAGAGAGATCAAACACATAGCTACTGGTACATACCCTCAGCCCCGAGGGAGAACTACTCCCTCCTCATCATGGAGAGCGTCGGGATGATGAAGATGGCCACCGGAGAGGGATTCCCCCTCTGGCAGGGTGCCGGAACGGGTCTAGATTGGTTTTCGGTGGCTACGGGGGCTTCTGGCGGCGGAACTCCTGATCTATTGTGCTCCTAAAAGTTTTTAGGGTGTATGGGTATATATGGGAGGAAGAAGTACGTCGTTGGACCTCCGAGTTGTCCACGAGGCAGGGTGGCGCGCCCCCCACCCTCGTGGGCAGCCCGGGACTCTTCTGGTCCATCTTCGATACTCCATGGGCTTCTTCTGGTCCTAAAATAAGTTTCGTGAAGTTTCAGGTCAATTGGACTCCGTTTGATTTTCCTTTTCTGCGATACTCTAAAACAAGGAAAAAACAGAAACTGGCGCTGGGCTCTAGGTTAATAGGTTAGTCCCAAAAATAATATAAAAGTGCATAATAAAGCCCACAAACATCCAAAAGAGATAATATAATAGTAATATAATAGCATGGAACAATCAAAAATTATAGATACGTTGGAGATGTATCAATCAGCGACCACGGGAGGGTAGGACAAAAGATGTCACGCAAGTTCTTTTTCATAAGCAGGTACTAATATATACGGAATACATGCCTACATTACATTGATGAATTGGAGCTAGTTCTATGTCGCCCTAGGTTATGACTGTTATAAGATGAACATTATCCAATGAAATTACCGATCCAATGCCTAAGAGATTTTCATATATTGATCTTTGCTAAGTTACTATTGTTACTGCTACTGTATAACTGCTACAAAATTACTGCTACCGATGTTACTGTCACTATTACTATTGTTACTATCGCTATCAAATCATCATACTACTATGTTATTGATCACTCTACTATAGATATTTAGTCTCCAAGTGTGGTTGAATTGACAACTCAACTGCTAATACTTAGAAATATTCTTTGGCTTCCCTTGTGTCGAATCAATAAACTTGGGTTGAATACTCTACCCTCGAAAATTGTTGCGATCCCCTATACTTGTGGGTTATCAAGACCTTTTTGTGACGCCGTTGTCGGGGAGCATAGATATATTTGTTGATCACTATGAAGAATCTTAAGGACGATAGAACCAAGACCGTTCCCTCTAAGACGAGGGGAGGTAAGGAACTGCCATCTAGCTCTGCACTTGATTCACCATCTGTTTTAAGTTAGCTTGCAACACCGCAACCTGCTATTATTTTTGATATGTTGCAAGTAATTGATGATGCCACTTCTGCTACGCATGATTCTAGGAATGATTCTATTGATGATGCTAGTACTTTATTTGATAATACTGTGCCACTAGGTGAATTTCTTGAAGAACAAATTGCTAAAGCTAAAGAAATTGAGAATGCTGAAACTGATGAAATTACTGAAGTTGATGAAATTATTGAAACTGAAAATTATGATTCACCTATTGTAACTAGTGCTCCTAGATATGAATTGCCTGAAATACCTAAGGGTTATGTTATGGATGGGGAAGTAGCTAGAGATTTTCTTGCTTGTAAGGATGGAGATGATCTTAAGAAATTATTATGCAAGTTGAAAGAAAAATTCTTGAATGCTAGAATGAAATATGATCCTAAGTTCTCTACTTCACCTATTTTTATTACGGATAAGGATTATGAATTCTTTGTCGATCCTGAGTTAATCACTTTGGTTGAGTCTGATCCTTTTCATGGCTATGAAACTGAAACTGTTGTGGTACATCTCACTTAATTAAATGATATAACCACCTTGTTTACTCATGAGGAAAAAATCATTATTACTATATTCTTAAGTTATTTGCTTTCTCATTAAAGGTGATGCTAAGACTTGGTGGAATACTCTTGCTCCTGGTTGTGTGCGTAGTCCCCCATATATGATTTATTTCCTCTCCGAAAAATATTTTCCTGCTCATAAGAAACAAGTTGTCTTACAGGAAATATTTAACTTTGTGCAAATTGAAGAAGAGAATCTCCCACAAGCTTGGGGGAGGCTTCTCCAATTACTTAATGATTTGCATGATCATCCTCTCAAGAAAAATGAAATACTTGATATCTTCTCTAATGGACTAACGGATGCTTCTAAGGATTGCCTAGATAGTTGTGTTGGTTGAGTTTTCAGGGAACAAACTATTGAACAAGCGGAAGCATTATTGAATAATATATTAAAGAATGATAATGATTGGACACTTCCTGAACCACCGCCTAAACCCACTCCGAAGAAAAAGGGGTATTTTATTTCCCAGTCCTAAAGATATGCAAGAAGCAAACAAATGTATGAAGGAAAAAGGTGGTATAGGGGCTGTTATTTATTACAATGAAAGCAAGGTCACTTTTCATATCAATGGTAATGAGAATAGGATGCACTTTCCGAAGAAATAATTTCAAGTGAATGGTATTAATGTTATTGGAAAAACTCTGACACTTACTATTGGAAGTTTTCAACTTCGTCTTCCTACTACCAAAAAGAAATATGAAATACTTATTGTAGGGGATATGCTTATCCCCGTTGAGGTACCTTAGTGTTTTACAAAGATTCTTCGGGTTCATGCTAATCGAAAGTGGTTGTTGATAAGACTTGATCAACCTTATTAATGGATTATTTTCGAAAGGTATGTGGTCGATGAATTTAGTAAGCACAACCTTATGTCCCTACCTTTCATTTTCTATATTTTTAGTTAAATGCAATAAAATGTCATGAACATCCTGTTTTCTAATTATCCGTGCAATAAAAAAGGTACCCAAAAATGAAAGTGCTCAAAATGACCTGAAATATTTACATGAATTTTTACTGAATATTTAAGTTTTTTAGCATTGAAACCACCCTAGGGAGGTGCCTACGAGGCACCAGGGCACGCCTATGCCCCTGGATGTGCCCTAGTGGGTTGTGGGCCCCACAAGGACCCGCTCACTTACCTCTTTAGCCCACTTTGTCTCTTAGCTCTAGAAACAATTCACTCTAGCTCTCTCTCTCTCTCGTGCTCTTGCTCCCAAAGCTGAGATTTTTGATCTCTTTGATCAGAGCTCCATTTTGAAAATTGTTTTGGAGGATTGCTACTTGGTATGTGACTCCTCCATTGCTCCAATTAGTTTTTGCTTTGGTGGTTTATATTTTGAGTAATTATCTACTCTTGGTGCTACTAAAAATGAGCTTGCATGTTGAATACTTTGAGTTCCAAGTAGTTTGGAAGCTTGATATAGCCTCTAGATATCCATATGAGTAGTTGTTATCAATCTTGTGAAATTTGTTGACATCATTTTGTGGCCCAAAATTTTTGGAAATTTGTACGTACAAAAATGAACCTCTTTGGGAGGAGGTCCACGGGGGCATCGTCGAATGATAGCTCGATACGACAGGCTTACATTGAGCCAAGGGCAAGCTCGGTGTGGGACTCTGACACCAAATCATAGAAAACAAAGATATTATACATTCATGAGAGCGAGGTGCACGAGTACAATGCAGCAGTAGAAGCCACTCATCGGGCCGAGGCGGAGGCACCGAGAGCCTCCACGAGCTACCACTTTGATTATTACCCAGACCAGCGGTGGTGATACCAAGCTAGGCGAAATCCTAAGCTTGGGGGAGTACGTATTTCCCACCGACATTACATTCATGTTCACACATTTCATTCCAATCTTCGGTGTTCATACTTTTTTATTATATAATCTATGTTAGTTTTATTTTCTTGTTTTCTTCTTGTGTGTTTGAAAAACTTTGAGAAAATCCAAAATAATATTTCTCGCTTGTTTCCGGTTTTTCTTTCTAGTTTAAATTAGTTGTACAATTAAAGGAAACCCAAAAATATCTCATGTTTCTTCTTTTGCTTGTTGGGAGCTTTCCCGTGTAAATATTTTTTCTCATTTTTGCTTTTCTTCCTTTAAATTGTTTTCTTCGAGAAAAAACAAAAACTCCAACAATATTTCAGAGTGTTTCTCTGAAATTATTTTCCTTTGTTGAGTCGTACTAAGGAGAAGACCGCGATGAAAATGATGAGTGGCTCTCATATGCATAATTGTTGATCTAACAAAGAGGCCGCATTACCTTGTCTCCTCCTTTGAATAAAATGTTTGCAGATTCCAGCTTAGTCCATCACACTCTTGCACTATTATTATTTTCATATCATTCGTTCGTGCAAGTGAAAGGCAATAATGACGATATTTGATGAAGTGACTGTGGCAAGGAAAGGCGGGTATGAACTCAACTTGTTTTTGTTTTTGTAAATATGTTTAATTCAGTATCCATGATTCATCTTGTTATGATAAAAAATTAGATTATAGTTGCTCATGTCATGCTTAAGTAGTTAGGAGTGGATAATGATTTATCTTAGATGTTAACCTGAATTAAAATGGTTGTGATGTAGTATGATGATATGGTATCCTCCTCCGAATGTTTCAAGTGGCTTGACTTGGCACATGTTCACACATGTAGTTGATTCAAAACTAACATAGCCACCACGATATTTATATTCATGGTATTTATATCCTACTCATGCTAGTATTCAATGTTAATTATTCACAACACATGTTTATGACCGTTTTCACTCTCTAGCTGGTTGCTTCCTAACCTTTTTGCTAGCCTTCGCCTATACTAAGTGGGAATGCTGCTTGTGCATCCAAATCCTTAAATCAAAGTTATTCCAGATGAGTCCACTATACCTACCTATATGTGGTATTACTCTGTCGTTCCAAGTAAATTTGCATGTGCCACCTCTAACTATTCAAATGAACACCTGTTTTGTGTGCCTGTACCGCTCATGGAGTGATAGGGGGTGGTCAGTATCCTCCATGTTAAGCGGGTTATTCTCATGATGAGTGTTTATTCACTCGTCCTTGCATGAGAGGGGCCGGTAATCGGGATGCCCAGTCCCATGATTAAAATTGCAAATGTTAAAGCAAACTCCCCTGGACTATTGTTGGTACGGAGGGCACCCGAGGATTCGGCTAGCCATGGCTTGTGTTTGTTGGTGGATGGGGAGTAAACTTTACTTTTACCGCTTGGGAACCATCGCTAATGTGTTTAGCATGGAAGATATTGAAAACTCTTGGTTGTAACATTGACAGGAAAGGTACACAGCCCAAAATTATATTTATCTCTAATTTAAGCTATGAGCTCTAGCACCTCTGTAAATCCCTGCTTCCCTCTACGAAGGGCATATCTATTTGCTTTTATGTTATTTTACTTTTATTATTGAGTCATCACCTTCTTAAGCAAGCACCAGTCCTGAGAGCACTATTGTCGTTCTCATGCATTGTGTATAGTTAATGTTGTGTGCATCATGACAAGATCTCTTCTACCATGAATTACAATGTTTAGTCGCTTCTTGAACTTTGGAGCTGCTCTGCATTTATGTTTTGCGGTATCAGAAAGGGCTAGCGAGATGCCATTATTGTCATATTATATCATGATTGTTTTGACAAAGTGTTGTCATTTGAAATATTTTATTATTGCTCGCTAGTTATTATGCCATTGATATGAGTGAATATAATTTCAAAGAGTTATTATCTACATGGTTAGTTATAATTTTTGCTGAAAGCCTGAGTATTGTTTAAGCATATATATATATATAACACAAGAAGAAAAGAGTTCGTAAAAGTTTTTCTTTATCACTTTCAGTTTGTCAGCTGAATTGCTTGACGACAAGCAATGAGTTAAGCTTGGAGGAGTTGATATGTCTGTGTCGTATCTACTTCTCCAAACACTCTTGCTCTTGTTTTGGGCTCTAATTTGCATGATTTGAATGAAACTAACCCGGACTGACGTTGTTTTCAGCAGAACTACCATGGTGTTGTTTTTGTGCAGAAATAAAAGTTCTCGGAATTGGACGAAACTTTTTGAAGATTTTTTATGGAATATATGAGGAATATTGGAACCAAGGCCCATTGGAGGGGGGCACCCTGTGCCCACAAGGCACCAGGGTGCGCCTAACCCCCAGGCGCGCCCTGGTGGTTGTGGGGCCCTCGTGGCTCCTCTAACCCTAATCTGGATACTATAAATTCCCATTTCCTGATAAAAAGAGGAGAGAAAGTTTCATCGTGTTTCATGGTATGGAGCCGCTACCACCTCCTGTTTTTCATCGGGAGGCCAGATCTGGAGTCCGTTCTAGGCCCCGGAGAGTGGGGTTCATCGTTATCATCATCACCAACCATCCTCCATCACCAATTTCATGATGATCACCATCGGGAGTAAGTAATCTCTTCGTAGGCTTGCTGGACGGTGATGGGTTGGATGAGATTCATCATGTAATCGAGTTAGTTTTGTTTGCGCTTGATCCCTAGTATCCACTATGTTCTAAGATTGATGTTGCTATGACTTTGCTATGCTTAATGCTTGTCACTAGGGCTCGAGTGCCATGATTTTAGATTTGAACCATTTATGTTTTCACCAATATATTTGTGTTCTTGATCCTACCATGAAAGTTATATGCACCTATTACGTGTTATGATCTGCATACCCCAAGGTGACAATTATTGGGATTCTTTCCGGTGATTACCGTAGTTTGACGAGTTCATGTATTCACTATGTGTTAATGCTTTGTTCTGGTTCTCTATTAAAAGGAGGCCTTGATACCCCTTGGTTTTCTTATGGACCCCACTGCCACGGGAGGGTAGGACAAAAGATGTCATGCAAGTTCTTTTCCATTAGCATGTATGACTATATACGGAATACATGACTACAGTACATTGATGAATTGGAGCTAGTTCCGTGTCACCCTAGGTTATGACTATTATATGATAAATGTTATCCAAGGAAATCACTGATCCAATGCCTACGAGCTCTTCATATGTTGATCTTTGCTGAGTTACTATTGTTGCTGCTATTGTACAACTGATACAAAATTACTGCTACTGTTGTTATTGCCACTATTGCTATTGTTACTATTGCTATCAAATTATCATACTACTATGCTACTGATGACTCCGCTACAAACATTAGTCTCCAGGTGTGGTTGAATTGACAACTCAACTGCTAATACTTCCAAATATTCTTTGGCTCCCCTTGTGTTATAAATTTGGGTTGAATACTCTACCCTCGAAAACAGTTGTGATGTCTACTACACAACCTTCTTCTTGTAGACGTTGTTGGGCCTCCAAGTGCAGAGGTTTGTAGGACAGTAGCAAATTTCCCTCAAGTGGATGACCTAAGGTTTATCAATCCGTAGGAGGCGTAGGATGAAGATGGTCTCTCTCAAGCAACCCTGCAACCAAATAACAAAGAGTTTCTTGTGTCCCCAACACACCCAATACAATGGTAAATTGTATAGGTGCACTAGTTTGGCAAAGAGATGGTGATACAAGTGGTATATGGATAGTAGATAAAGGTATTTGTAATCTGAAATAATAAGAACAGCAAGGTAGCAAGTGATAAAAGTGAGCGTAAACGGTATTGCAATGTGTGGAAATAAGGCCTAGGGTTCATACTTTCACTAGTGTAAGTCCTCTCAACAATAATAACATAATTGGATCACATAACTATCCCTCAACATGAAACAAAGAGTCACTCCAAAGTCACTAATAGCGGAGAACAAACGAAGAGATTATGGTAGGGTACGAAACCACCTCAAAGTTATTCTTTCCAATCAATCCGTTGGGCTATTCCTATAAGTGTCACAAACATCCCTAGAGTTCGTACTAGAATAACACCTTAAGATACAAATCAACCAAAACCCTAATGTCACCTAGATACTCCAATGTCACCTCAAGTATCCGTGGGCATGATTAAACGATATGCATCACACAATCTCAGATTCATCTATTCAACCAACACAAAGGACCTCAAAGAGTGCCCCAAAGTTCTACCGGAGAATCACGACGAAAACGTGTGCCAACCCCTATGCATAGGTTCATGGGAGGAACCCGCAAGTTGATCACCAAAACATACATCAAGTGAATCACGTGGTATCCCATTGTCACCATGGATACGCACAACAAGACATACATCAAGTGTTCTCAAATCTTTAAAGACTCAATCCGATAATATAACTCCAAAGGGGAAACTCAATTCATTACAAGAGAGTAGAGGGGGAGAAAACATCATAGGATCCAACTATAATAGCAAAGCTCGCGATACATCAAGATTGTGCCAAATCAAGAACACAAGAGAGAGAGAGAGAGATCAAACACATAGCTACTGGTACATACCCTCAGCCCCGAGGGAGAACTACTCCCTCCTCGTCATGGAGAGCATCGGGAAGATGAAGATGGCCACCGGAGAAGGACTGCCCCCTCCGGCAGGGTGCCGGAACGGGTCCAGATTGGTTTTCGGTGGCTACAGAGGCTTCTGGCGGCAGAACTCCCGATCTATTCTCTGTTCTAGAAGTTTTAGGGTACGACGATATATATGGGTGCAGGAAGTACGTCGGAGGAGCCACGGGGGCCCCACGAAGCAGGGGGCGTGCCCCCCACCCTCGTGGGCAGCCCGTGTCTCCCCTGACGTGCACTCCAAGTTCCATGGGTTGCTTTCCTTCCAAAAATAACTTCTCCAGTTGATTTTGTTCCGTTTTGACTCCGTTTGATATTCCTTTTTCTCGAAACACTGAAATAGGCATAAAACAACAAATCTGGGCTGGGCCTCCGGTTAATAGGTTAGTCCCAAAAATAATATAAAAGTGGAAAATAAAGCCCAATATTGCCTAAAATAGTAGATAATATAGCATGGAGCAATCAAAAAATTATAGATACGTTGGAGATGTATCAAGCATCCCCAAGCTTAATTCCTGCTCGTCCTCGAGTAGGCAAATGATAAAAAGATAATTTTTGATGTGGAATGCTAGTTGGCATAATTTCAATGTAATTCTTCTTACTTGTGATATGAATATTCAGATCCGAAAGATTCAAGACAAAAGTTCATATTGACATAAAAATAATAATACTTCAAGCATACTAACTAAGCAATTATGTCTTCTCAAAATAACATGGCCAAAGAAAGTTATCCCTACAAAATCATATAGTCTGGCTATGCTCTATCTTCACCACACGAAATATTTAAATCATGCACAACCCCGATGACAAGCCAAGCAATTGTTTCATACTTTTGGTGTTCTCAAACTTTTTCAATCTTCACGCAATACATGAGCGTGAGCCATGGACATAGCACTATAGGTGGAATAGAATGGTGGTTGTGGAGAAAAAAAAAAGGGAGAAGATAGTCTCACATCAACTAGGCGTATCAATGGGCTATGGAGATGCCCATCAATAGATATCAATGTGAGTGAGTAGGGATTGACATGCAACGGATGCACTAGAGGTATAAGTATATGAAAGCTCAACAAAAGAAACTAAGTGGGTGTGCATCCAACTAGCTTGCTCACGAAGACCTAGGGAATTTTGAGGAAGCCCATCATTGGAATATACAAGCCAAGTTCTATAATGTAAGATTCCCACTAGTATATGAAAGTGACAACATAGGAGACTCTCTATCATGAAGATCATGGTGCTACTTTGAGGCACAAGTGTGGCAAAAGGATAGTAGCATTGTCCCTTCTCCATTTTTCTCTCATTTTTTATTATTTTTTTATTTGGGCCTTTTCTCTTTTTTATGGCCTCTTTTCTTTCGTTCTTTTTTATTTGGGCTTCTTTGGCCTCTTTTATTTATTTTTCGTCCGGAGTCTCATCCCGACTTGTGGGGGAATCATAGTCTCCATCATCCTTTCCTCACTGGGACAATGCTCTAATAATGATGATCATCACACTTTTATTTTTTCTTACAACTCAACAATTACAACTCGATACTTAGAACAAAATATGACTCTATATGAATGCCTCCGGCGGTGTACCGGGATATGCAATGACTCATGAGTGACAAGTATGAAAGAATTATGAACGGTGGCTTTGCCACAAATACGATGTCCACTACATGATCATGCAAAGCAATATGACAATGATGAAGTGTGTCTTAATGAATGGAATGGTGGAAAGTTGCATGGACAATATATCTCGGAATGGCTATGGAAATGCCATAATAGGTAGGTATGGTGGCTGTTTTGAGGAAGGTATATGGTGGGTTTATGGTACCGGCGAAAGTTGCGCGGTACTAGAGAGGCTAGCAATGGTGGAAGGGTGTGAGTGTGTATAATCCATGGACTCAACATTAGTCATAAAGAACTCACATACTTATTGCAAAAATCTATTAGTTATCGAAACAAAGTACTATGCGCATGCTCCTAGGGGGATAGATTGGTAGGAAAAGACCATCGCTCATCCCCGACCTCCACTCATAAGGAAGGCAATCAATAAATAAATTATGCTCTGACTTCATCACATAACGGTTCACCATACGTGCATGCTACGGGAATCACAAACTTCAACACAAGTATTTCTCAAATTCATAACCACTCAACTAGCATGACTCTAATATCACCATCTCATATCTCAAAACAATTATCAAGTATCAAACTTCTCATAGTATTCAACACACTCATAAGAAAGTTTTATTATTAATCTTGTATACCAAGCATATTAGGATTTTAAGCAAATTACCATGCTATTTAAGACTCTCAAAATAATCTAAGTGAAGCATGAGAGTTCATCTATTTCTTCAAAATAAAACTACCACCATGCTCTAAAAGATATAAGTGAAGTACTAGAGCAAATGACAAACTACTCTGAGAGATTTAAGTGAAGATCAATGAGTAGTCGAATAATTATGCAACTATGTGAAGACTCTCTAACATTTAATAATTTCAGACCTTGGTATTCTATTCAAACAGCAACATGTATACTTGTAACATAGGCATAGTAAAGGCTATCAATGCCACTTTTATTTAAATAAAATATGAAAAACATTGTTCTAAATAACAGCAAGCAAATCCTAACAAAATAAATTGACGCTCCAAGAAAAACACATATCATGTGGTAAATAAAAATATAGCTCCAAGTAAAGTTACCGATGAACGAAGACGAAAGAGGGGATGCCTTCCAGGGAATACCCAAGCTTAGGCTCTTGGATATCCTTGAATATTACCTTGGGGTGCCTTGGGCATCCCTAATCTTAGGCTCTTGCCACTCCTTATTCCATAGTCCATCGAATCCTTACCCAAAACTTGAAAACTTCACAACACAAAACTTAACAGAAAACTAGTAAGCTCCGTTAGTATAAGAAAATAAATCACCACTTCAAGGTACTGTAATGAACTCATTATTAATTTATATTGGTGTTAAACTTACTGTATTCCAACTTCTCTATGGTTTATAAACTCTTTTACTAGCCATAGGTTCATCAAAATAAGTAAACAACACATGAAAAACAGAATCTGTCAAAAACAGAACAGTCTGTAGTAATCTGGATCAAACGTATACTTATGGAACTCATAAAATTCTAAAATAAACTGCTGGACCTTAGGAATTTATCTATTAATCATCTGCAAAAATAATTAACTAAATAGCACTGTCCAAACAAAAAGGGCAGCAGTTCTCGTGAGCGCTAAAGTTTCTGTTTTTTACAGCATGATCGCAAAGACTTCCCCCAAGTCTTCCCAAAGGTTCTACTTGGCACAAACACTAATTAAATGCATAAAACCACATCTAAACAGAGGCTATATGAATTATTTATTACTAAACAGGAACAAAAAGCAAGGAACTAAAATAAAATTGGGTTGCCTCCCAACAAGCGCTATCGTTTAACGCCCCTAGCTAGGCATGATGATTTCAATGATGCTCACATATAAGATAAGAATTGAAACATAAAGAGAGCATCATGAAGAATATGACTAGCACATTTAAGTCTAACATACTTCCTATGCATAGGGATTTTGTGAGAAAATAACTTATGGGAACGAGAATCAACTTGCATAGGAAGGTAAAACAAGCATAACTTCAAAACTTTAAGCACATAGAGAAGAAACTTGATATTATTGCAATTCCTACAAGCATATGTTCCTCCCTCATAATAATTTTCAGTAGCATCATGAATGAATTCAACAATATAACCAGCACCTAAAGCATTCTTTTCATGATCTACAAGCATAAAAAATTTACTGCTCTCCACATAAGCAAAATTCTTCTCTTTCCGGATAGTGGGAGTATCATAAGAGACTTGAATATTATAAATTGTTTCCACATTAAAAGAGTCATGTTCAGAGAAGGGGTAATCATAACCATGACAAGTTTTATAAATATAATAACTACTTTTTATAGCATAAGTATCATCACAATAATCATCATAAGTAGGAGGCATGCTATCATCATTATAAACTTGCATATCAAAGCTTGGGAGACTAAAAATATCATCTTCATTAATCATAGCTTCTCCAAGCTTGGGACAAACATTAATTGCAACAAATATATTCTCAAATATGCCATCCTTATCGAACATAGCTTCCCCAAGCTTGGGGCTTTTCATATCATAAGCATAATCACTCTCATCATTAATAGTATAGATAGCACCGATAGTATAGCAATTATTATATTCTTCCAAGCAAGTACCAAAAAGATTTTCAAGATCATAAGAAGTATCATTATCTTCCCAATCATAATCATCACAACAAACAATAGGCATAACGAGATCATCATCAAGTGTATCATTTTCATGAGGCACAGCAATAATAGGAGCAACATTATTTGGGAGAGATATCTTTTTACCTCTTTTCCTTTTTATTTTCTTCTTCTTCACCACATCATGCGTGGGTTCAATCCTCTTTTTGGAGCTCCTTATTAATGAGATTAGTTGAATAGAGGGCTCCTCTTCGTTACCTGATTCATCATAAGAAATAATAGGAGAATATTGGGAAGTATCTTCCCTTTCGTTAGCATTCTCTTGGTCTTCTATTTGTTTTTGTTTCTTTATGTAATTCGCAATATAAGGATTTTCAATGAAATTCACCGCGCAATACATATAAATTTCCTCTAGATCAAAACGAAGAACTTTATCAAGAGCAAATTTTGGAATATCCTTAGTTCTATGTTTAATTTCTTCATAACCCAAGAGAAAACTAAGTTCATTATGATGTGCAAGGGAAATCAAGTCATCGCAATTTTTGGACACGATACACTCATGAAACAATTTGCATTGGGTACTAAAATGATCACGTTCATTGAAAAGTTCACAAGTAGGGCTAAGAAAAGATAAATTTTCAGCACATTCATCTAGCTCTTCTTGCAACAATTTGGTTTCTAAGTACTTATGCCTCTTGCAATATCTATCTTCCCTATTTGGTGTGTACTTGCAAACCCAGTCTTCTCCACAAAAATTGACATGTTTATAGGAGGCATTTTCATCATAACTAGTGTAATCATCATTAGCATCATGGATATTCAAAGAATTCGTACTAACAACATTGCAATCATGCTCATCATTCAAATATTTAGTGCCAAACATTTTAGAGATCTCTTCTTCTAGCACTTGATCACAGTTATCCTTTCCATCATACTCACGAAAGATATTAAAAAGATGAAGCGTATGAGACAAACTCAATTCCATTTTTTTGTAGTTTTCTTTTATAAACTAAACTAGTGATAAAACAAGAAACTAAAAGACTCGATTGCAAGATCTAAAGATATACCTTCAAGCACTCACCTCCCCGGCAACGGCGCCATAAAAGAGCTTGATGTCTACTACACAACCTTCTTCTTGTAGACGTTGTTGGGCCTCCAAGTGCAGAGGTTTGTAGGACAGTAGCAAATTTCCCTCAAGTGGATGACCTAAGGTTTATCAATCCGTAGGAGGCGTAGGATGAAGATGGTCTCTCTCAAGCAACCCTGCAACCAAATAACAAAGAGTCTCTTGTGTCCCCAACACACCCAATACAATGGTAAATTGTATAGGTGCACTAGTTCGGCGAAGAGATGGTGATACAAGTGGTATATGGATAGTAGATAAAGGTATTTGTAATCTGAAATAATAAAAACAGCAAGGTAGCAAGTGATAAAAGTGAGCGTAAACGGTATTGCAATGTGTGGAAATGGCCTAGGGTTCATACTTTCACTAGTGTAAGTCCTCTCAACAATAATAGCATAATTGGATCACATAACTATCCCTCAACATGCAACAAAGAGTCACTCCAAAGTCACTAATAGCGGAGAACGAACGAAGAGATTATGGTAGGGTACGAAACCACCTCAAAGTTATTCTTTCCAATCAATCTGTTGGGCTATTCCTATAAGTGTCACAAACAGCCCTAGAGTTCATACTAGAATAACACCTTAAGATACAAATCAACCAAAACCCTAATGTCACCTAGATACTCCAATGTCACCTCAAGTATCCGTGGGCATGATTAAACGATATGCATCACACAATCTCAGATTCATCTATTCAACCAACACAAAGGACCTCAAAGAGTGCCCCAAAGTTCTACCGGAGAATCACGACAAAAACATGTGCCAACCCCTATGCATAGGTTCATGGGAGGAACCCGCAAGTTGATCACCAAAACATACATCAAGTGAATCACGTGGTATCCCATTGTCACCACGGATACGCACGGCAAGACATACACCAAGTGTTCTCAAATCTTTAAAGACTCAATCCGATAAGATAACTCCAAAGGGGAAACTCAATTCATTACAAGAGAGTAGAGGGGGGAGAAAACATCATAGGATCCAACTATAATAGCAAAGCTCGCGATACATCAAGATCGTGCCAAATCAAGAACACGAGAGAGAGAGAGAGATCAAACACATAGCTACTGGTACATACCCTCAGCCCCGAGGGAGAACTACTCCGTCCTCGTCATGGAGAGCACCGGGATGATGAAGATGGCCACCGGAGAAGGATTGCCCCCTCCGGCAGGGTGCCAGAACGGGTCTAGATTGGTTTTCGGTGGTTACGGAGGCTTCTGGCGGCGGAACTCCCGATCTATTCTTTGTTCTGGAAGTTTTAGGGTACGACGATATATATGGGTGCAGGAAGTACGTCGGAGGAGCCACGGGGGCCCCACGAGGCAGGGGGGACACCCTAGGGGGTGGGCGCGCCCCCCACCCTCGTGGGCAGCCCATGTCTCCCCTAACATGCACTCCAAGTTCCCTGGGTTGCTTTCCTTCCAAAAATAACTTCTCTAGTTGATTTCGTTCCGTTTCGACTCCGTTTGATATTCCTTTTTCTCGAAACACTGAAATAGGCATAAAACAGCAAATCTGGATTGGGCCTCCGGTTAATAGGTTACTCCCAAAAATAATATAAAAGTGGAAAATAAAGCCCAATATTGCCTAAAACAGTAGATAATATAGCATGGAGCAATCAAAAAATTATAGATACGTTGGAGACATGTCTTTAGGGGATCATGATATGTCTCCAACGTATCTATAATTTTTGATTGCTCCATGCTATATTATCTACTGTTTTGGGCAATATTGGGCTTTATTATCCACTTTTATATTACTTTTGGGACTAAATAATTAACCGGAGGCCCAGCCCAGATTTGTTGTTTTATGCCTATTTCAGTGTTTCGAAGAAAAGGAATATCAGACGGAGTCGAAACGGAACGAAATCAACTAGAGAAGTTATTTTTGGAACGAAAGCCACGAGGGTGGGGGGCGTGCCCACCCCCCTAGGGCGTGCCCCCTGCCTCGTGGGGCCCTCGTGGCTCCCCTGACGTACTCCCTGCACCCATATATACCCACGTATCCTAAAACTTCTAGAGCACAATAGATCGGGAGTTCCGCCGCCAGAAGCCTCCGTAGCCACCGAAAACCAATTTAGACCCGTTTCCGGCACCCTGCCGGAGGGGGCAATCCCTCTCTGGTGGCCATCTTCATCATCCCGGTGCTCTCCATGATGAGGAGGGAGTAGTTCTCCCTCGGGGCTGAGGGTATGTACCAGTAGCTATGTGTTTGATCTCTCTCTCTCTCTCGTGTTCTTGATTTGGCACGATCTTGATGTATCGCGAGCTTTGCTATTATAGTTGGATCTTATGTTTCTCCTTCCCCTCTTCTCTCTTGTAATGAATCGAGTTTCCCCTTTGAAGTAATCTTATCGGATTGAGTCTTTAAAGATTTGAGAACACTTGATGTATGTCTTGCCGTGCGTATCTGTGGTGACAATGGGATATCACGTGATTCACTTGATGTATGTTTTGGTGATCAACTTGCAGGTTCCGCCCATGAACCTATGCATAGGGGTTGGCACACGTTTTCTTCGTGATTCTCCGGTAGGAACTTTGGGGTACTCTTTGAGGTTCTGTGTTGGTTGAATAGATGAATCTAAGATTGTGTGATGCATATCGTATAATCATACCCACGGATACTTGAGGTGACATTGGAGTATCTAGGTGACATTAGGGTCTTGGTTGATTTGTGTCTTAAGGTGTTATTCTAGTACGAACTCTAGGGCTGTTGTGACACCTATAGGAATAGCCCAACGGATTGATTGGAAAGAATAACTTTGAGGTGGTTTCGTACCCTACCATAATCTCTTCGTTCGTTCTCCGCTATTAGTGACTTTGGAGTGACTCTTTGTTGCATGTTGAGGGATAGTTATATGTTCCAACTATGTTATTATTGTTGAGAGGACTTACACTAGTGAAATTATGAACCCTAGGCCTTGTTTACTATCATTGCAATACCATTTACGCTCACTTTTATCATTAGTTACCTTGCTGTTTTTGTATTTTCAGATTACAAAAACCTTTATCTACCATCCATATACCACTTGTATCACCATCTCTTCGCCGAACTAGTGCACCTATACAATTTACCATTGTATTGGGTGTGTTGGGGACACAAGAGACTCTTTGTTATTTGCTTGCAGGGTTGCTTGAGAGAGACCATCTTCATCCTACGCCTCCTACGGATTGATAAACCTTAGGTCATCCACTTGAGGGAAATTTGCTATGTCCTACAAACCTCTGCACTTGGAGGCCCAACAACGTCTACAAGAAGAAGGTTGTGTAGTAACCAGCCATTTATCTAGTGAGTGAGGAGCGGACTCCACTCCTCTTGAGAATAAACCGCCTAACATGGAAGATACAGACAGCCCTAGTTGATACATGAGCTATTCGAGCATACAAAACAGGATATTTATTTGAAGGTTTAGAGTTTGGCACATACAAATTTACTTGGAACGGCATGTAGATACCGTATATAGGTAGGTATAGTGGACTCATGTGGAATAACTTTGGGGTTTAAGGGATTGGATGCACAAGCAGTATTCCCGCTTAGTACAAGTGAAGGCTAGCAAAAGACTGGGAAGGGACCAGCTAGAGAGCGACAACAGTCATGAACATGCATTAAAATTAATCAACACCGAATGCAAGCATGAGTAGGATATAATCCACCATGAACATAAATATCGTGAAGGCTATGTTGATTTTGTTTCAACTACATGCGTGAACATGTGCCAAGTCAAGTCACTTAAATCATTCAGAGGAGGATACCACCCTATCATACCACATCATAACCATTTTAATAGCATGTTGGCACACAAGGTAAACCATTATAACTCATAGCTAATCAAGCATGGCACAAGAAACTATGATTGCTAATTGTCATTGCAAACATGTTTATTCATAATAGGCTGAATCAGGAACGATGAACTAATCATATTTACAAAAACAAAAGAGGTCGAGTTCATACCAGCTTTTCTCATCTCAGTCAGTCCATCATATATCATCATAATTGCCCTTCACTTGCACTACCGAACGATGTGAATACTAATAATAGTGCACGTGCATTGGACTAAGCTGGAATCTGCAGGCATTCAATAAACAGGAGAAAACAAGGCAATTTGGGCTCTTTTGTCAGATCAACAATAATGCATATAACAGCCACTTCAACAATTTAATTATGGTCTTCTCCTATCGACCCCCAAAGAAAAGAAAAGAAATAAAACTATTTACACAGGAAAGCTCCCAACAAGCAAAAGAAGAACAGGAAATCTTTTTGGGTTTTCTTTTTAATTACTACTACAAGCATGGAAATTAAACCAATTAAAAGTTATAACTAATTTTTTTGGTTTTTCTTAAGGTTTATTAAACACACAAGAAGAAAGCATAAAAAAGGAAAATAAACTAGCATGGATGATACAATGAAAAAGTATGAGCACCGACATCTAGCAATGAGTGTGTGAACATGAATGTAATGTCGGTAGGAAATACGTACTCCCCCAAGCTTAGGCTTTTGGCCTAAGTTGGTCTATGGCCACGGCTGGCCTGGCTGATATCCATAATAGTAGTTGGGGTCGTACTGTGATGCAGCAGCTATCGCCTGCTGAGCTGCAGCGTGGCGACGAGCGGCCTCCTCTCTCCTCTCGTACTCACCTGCCTCTCTGGTAATAGTATATCCTCCTCTTGCCTGATAATCAAAGAAGGCAGGGGCAGGGAGAGTAATATGGACAGCACAGCGTCTGTCAAAGATTAGTCGGTACTGGAGAGGTGATTCATTCCTCTCAACAAAGTGGTGATGAACCATTGCATTAAAGTCTAGGTAAGCAGGTGGTAATTCAATATCATCTTTGCGTACATCTATACCAAGAAAATTAGTTACGCGGGTTGCATAAATTCCACCAAAGAAATCTCCATTACGTCTATTAAGATGCAACCTACGTGCAACAATGGCTCCCAAATTATATGATTTGTCTCCCAACACAGCACTCCTAAGAATACTGAGGTCAGGGACACACACGTGACATGCCTCATCTTTACCATTTATGCATCTATCTATGAAGAGAGCAAAATAATGTATAGCAGGAAAGTGAATGCTCCCTATGGTAGCTTGTGTAATATCTCTAGATTCTCCTACAGTTATATTAGCAAGAAAATCTCTAAATTCAGATTTACGAGGATCCCTTATACTACCCCATTGTGGAAGTTTGCTTGCAGTGGTAAAATCCTCTAAGTCCATGGTATAAGATTTATCATAAAGATCAAACAGGACAGTTGGAGAATTACGTGATGTTGAAAATTCAAACCTCCTCACAAAGGAACAAGTGAGATTATGATATTGACTGCACTTCTCTTCCTCGAAGCTCATGAGATCGGCGTTACGCAAATATGCATTGAATTATTATTTTATTCCCGCTCGATCCATAAAATTTTCAGAAGGCCACTCGCAAGGACGCACTGGAGCGTTCTTGGTGGCTCTTCGCCAGCATCACGCATTGCAAGCCTGGGTCCTTGCTTCCTTGAAGAACCACCTTGGAACATTTTCCTAAGCATTGTTCTTCCTCTAAAAAATTCTGAAATTTTTTAGTAACTTCAAAATAAAAGTAAACCAAACTCAATAATATTGATAGTAACTACTCCTACAAGTGCCTGGGCCTATATCATGCATCAAAACTACTTTTGACCATATAAATTTGACATGCAAGCTCAAGAACAGGGTCACCTAAGCAGCAAAAATTTGCAATGAATAAAGCACTAGAACAAAAACTAATTGGACCAATGGAGGAGTCACATACTAAGGAACAATCTCCCCAAGCAGTTTTTTGAGAGGTGCTTTGAGCAAGGAGATCGAAAATGGCAGCAAAATGACCTTGGACTCGGGTTTGAGCTGGTTATTCGTGTTTGGGGGAGGAAGATGAAGTATATGGGTGAAAGGATAAGTGGAGGAGGGCCACCGTGGGCCCACGAGGCAGGGGGCGCGCCCTAGGGGGGTGGGCGCACCCTCCACCCTCGTGGGTAGGTGGTTGGCCCCCTGATGTGTTCTCAGTTCCATAAATCTTCAAATATTCTAGAAAAAATCATATTTAATTTTTAGGGCATTTGGAGAACTTTTATTTTCGAGGTATTTTTATATTGCACGGATAATCAGATAATAGATAGACAAATAATTATTTTTATTTTATTTAATATAAATAACAGAAAGTAAAAGTGGGGTACAGAAGGTTGTGCCTTCTAGTTTCATCCATCTCATGATCATCAAAAGGAATCCACTAACAACGTTGATCAAGTCTTATTAACGAACTCATTCCGAATAACATGGAACCCGAGAAATTTCGAATAACACTATGTTACCTCAACGGGGATATGCACATCCCCAATAATAAGAATATCATATTTCTTCTTGACAGTAGGAATTGGAAATTCAAAACCTCCAAATATAATTGATGGAATTTTTCCAATAGAGTTGATACTATGAACTTGAGGTTGTTCCGTGTGCTCATTACCATTAACATGAAAAGTGACATTGCCTTTAGTGCAATCAATAACAGCCCCAGTAGTATTCAAAAACGGTCTTCCAAGAATAATAAACACACTATCGTCCTCAGGAATATCAAGAATAACAAAGTCTGTTAAAATAGTAACATTTGCAACTACAACAGGCACATCCTCACAAATACCGACAGGTATAGCAGTTGATTTATCAGCCATTTGCAAAGATATTTCAGTAGGTGCCAACTTATTCAAATCAAGTCTACGATATAAAGAGAGAGGCATAACACTAACACCGGCTCCAAGATCACATAAAGCAGTTTTAACATAGTTTCTTTTAATAGAGCATGGTATAGTGGGTACTCCTGGACCTCCAAGTTTCTTTGGTATTCCACCCTTAAAAGTATAATTAGCAAGCATGGTGGAAATTTCATCTTTCGGTATCTTTCTTTTATTTGTAATGATATCTTTCATGTACTTAGCATAAGGATTGGTTTTGAGCATATCAATTAATCGCATACGCAAAAAGATAGGTCTAATCATTTCAGCAAAGCACTCAAAATCCTCATCATCCTTTTTCTTGGATGGTTTGGGAGGAAAAGGCATGGGTTTCTGAACCCAAGGCTCTCTTTCTTTACCATGTTTCCTAGCAACAAAGTCTTTTTTATCATAACATTGATTCTTTGATTGTGGGTTATCAAGATCAACAGCAGGTTCAATTTCTATATCATTATCATTACTAGGTGGAGCATCATCATGAACATTATTATTAGCATTATCACTAGTTTCAGGTTCATTACCAGATTGAGTTTCATCATCAGAAATAGAAATATCATTTGTATTCTCAGGTGTTTCAACAATAGGATCACTAGAAGCATGCAAAGTCCTATCATTTTTCTTTTTCTTCTTTTTAGAAGAACTAGGTGCATCTAAATTATTTCTCTGAGAAACTTGCTCAATTCTCTTAGGATGGCCTTCAGGATAAAAAGGTTCCTGAGTCATTCTACCAGTTCTAGTAGCCACTCTAACAGCATAATCATTATCTTTACTATTCAATTCATTGAGTAAATCATTTTGAGCTTTAAGTACTTGTTCTACTTGAGTGGTAACCATAGAAGCATGTTTACTAATAAGTTTAAGTTCACTTTTAACATTAGCCATATAATCACCCAAGTGTCCAAGCATATTTGAATTGTATTTTAATTGTCTACCAAAATAAGCATTAAAGTCTTCTTGCTTAACCATAAA
Source organism: Triticum urartu (assembly GCF_003073215.2). Lineage (NCBI taxonomy): Eukaryota > Viridiplantae > Streptophyta > Magnoliopsida > Poales > Poaceae > Triticum > Triticum urartu. The sequence goes on along the minus strand of NC_053023.1, from coordinate 136,557,328 downwards.
TTTATCAAACTCATCTAAGCATGGGCTAGCAAACTTAGTAAATGGGATTTCAGCTTTATCATATCTATAGAGAGAATTTACCTTTACTACCTGTGTCGGGTTATCAAGACCATGAGTTTCTTCAATAGGTAAAGGATTTGGATTATATGTTTCTTCAACAGGCGGTAAATTAAGACCATGTATTTGTTCAATAAGAGGTAAATTCTTAACATCTTCAGCTTTAATACCTTTTTCTTTCATAGATTTCTTTGCATCTTGCATATCTTCAGGACTGAGAAATAGAATACCCCTCTTCTTCGGAGTTGGTTTAGGAATAGGCTCAGGAATTGGCTCCGGAGGTGTCCAATTATTTTCATTTGTCAACATATTATTCAATAGAATTTCAGCTTCATCCGGCGTTCTTTCCCAGAAAACAGAACCAACACAACTATCCAGGTAATATCTGGAAGTATCGGTTAGTCCATTATAAAAGATATCAAGTATTTCATTTTTCTTAAGAGGATGATCAGGCAAAGCATTAAGTAATTGGAGAAGCCTCCCCCAAGCTTGTGGGAGACTCTCTTCTTCAATTTGCACAAAATTATATATATCCCTTTGTCGGTGTCAAAACCGGCGGATCTCGGGTAGGGGGTCCCGAACTGTGTGTCAAGGCCGGATGGTAACAGGAGACAAGGGACACGATGTTTTTTACCTAGGTTCGGGCCCTCTTGATGGAGGTAATACCCTACTCCTGCTTGATTAATATTGATGATATGGATAGTACAAGAGTAGATCTACCACGAGATCAAGGAGGCTAAACCCTAGAAGCTAGCCTATGGTATGATTGTTGTGTATGGAGTTGATCCCCTACGGACTACAACCCTCCGGTTTATATAGACACCGGATAGGGTTAGGGTTACACAGAGTCGGTTACAATGGTAGGAGATCTTGAATATCCGCATCGCCAAGCTTGCCTTCCACGCCAAGGAAAGTCCCATCCAGACACGGGACGAAGTCTTCAATCTTGTATCTTCATAGTCCAGGAGTCCGGCTGAAGGAATAGTCCGGCTACCCGAACACCCCCTAATCCAGGACTCCCTCAGTAGCCCCTGAACCAGGCTTCAATTACGACGAGTCCGGCGCGCAAATTGTCTTCGGCATTGCAAGGCGGGTTCCTCCTCCAAGTCCTTCATAGAAGATTGTAGACACCAAGAGTAGTGTCCGGCTCCGCAAAATAAGCTTCCACATATTGCCATAGAGAGAATAATATTAACACAAATCAAATCTGCTGACGTATTCCGCAGTGCGTCATCACACTACAGCCAAGTCCTTTACTCGAATCGTTTTCACTTTCCACCTCAGCGTGTTTTGCGAGGCGGTTTCCTTGGCACGTCTTGTCAAAGCAGAGATCGTGTGCCCCCCCTTTACGGGATTCTCATCAATACGGACGTGGGTAACCCAATCGAGCCCATTAGCATGTTTTCTCGATTAAAAGCGAGTCCTAAACGGTTATGGGGAGGGCTCCTGGTATTCAACCTCTTATAAAGAGACCAAGGCCTTACTCCTTTTTCCAATCTCAAACGAGTTCGCCCGTCGCCTCGAGTTCCAACACCCTAGGCTCCAGATTCCAGGTGCTTCGGACCTTCGACAATGTCCGGTTCCGACCTTCAAGGCCGATGGATGCCCTCCTCCGTCATGGAGGAGGACGTGCTAAAGTTGAGAGAGGCTAAGTTCTTGACCGCCGAAATTTCGCATAGGTTGCCTGCTCAAAGGCAGGCTATTCCCAGTCCCCAGCCCGGTGAGAGCGTAGTGTTCATGTCTCACTTCCTTCGGGGGTTAGGCTTCCCGATGGATCCCTTCGTGAGGGGGCTGCTGTTTTATTACGGGCTGGAATTTCATGACTTAGCTCCGGAGTCCATCCTCCACATTTCCTCATTCATCGTTGTGTGCGAAGCATTCCTCCGTGTCACCCCTCACCTCGGATTATGGCTCAAGACTTTTGGAGTGGAGCCTAAGATGATCGAGGGACGGCACGCAGAGTGCGGAGGCGCTGTCATAAGTAAGAATGCTGATGCTCCATGGCCTGAGGGCTCCTTTCAAAAGGAGCTCGGCTTGTGGCAACGAGAATGGTTCTATATCACCGCTCCCAGGAGCGCCAAGTGGGCGGCGCCTCCTGCCTTTCGCTCGGGTCCCCCATCACGGCTAGCGTCATGGGTCAATAAAGGATTAGATTGGGGGTTATCCAAAGACGTGCCTTGTTGCAGGGCTGCATCAGGGATCTCTTAGAAAGAGACCTCAACCTGGTCAAGGTGACGCAGGTCATGCTGATTCGCCGAACACTGCCCGGCAAACATCGCTCCCTTCGTCTGTGGGAGTTTAATCCGGAGGGACCATGAGCTCTCCATCATTTTATGGGCGTAACGCCCGTGGAGATGTATAAATTGTTCTTCGGATCACAAATGATGTGTCCGGATTTGACCGAGGACGCAGGCCTAAGCTGCAATCGCTCGGATACCGAAGTAAGTAACCTTGTGCCCGGACCTACTATCCATATGATCGTCATAAACTTGCCCTTAAAAGAGCTGTCCTTTTAAACAGGAGTGGATAGCGAAGGTAAAGCTGATTAGGTGTCCGGCTCCCCTTCCCGAAACCAGGCCGGATCCCGTGCTTGTCAGGATGTTGAAGATAATGCCTTTGGAGGGAAGTAAGGGGAAGGACAAGGGAACTATGGCCTCCTCGAAGGAGGCTGCTCCGATGGGAGGAACCGACAATTCCTCTCCCAAGGGGAAGAAGAGGGCCGCCTCTGACGACCCGGAGACCATGGCCCCGAAGCGGGGGAGAAAATCCTCGTCAGAGGGTCTGACGCCGGGGAGTTCCTCGGCCGAACTACGCCCTCAAAGGGATCAGCCCTCTAGCGAGCCATAAGTAGAGAGAGGTTTTCCTTTTGAGGGATGAAAGAAATCCTTGATTTATATCTGAGAAGATTGACCGAAATTTTACCTTGTAGCTCGGACCTCAGCCCTTCTTAGCAGAGCTCGTCTTCGGGGGATCTTCTTCCGGAGATGATGGAGAGCGGGACGCCTCCCCCTGCCGTACCGCCTAGCGGGGCGGGCGACCCTGAGGTGTCATCGCGGAGGGTTTCTCTGAATCCGGCAGGGGCGGAAGATAGCTATGTGGCCCCCCAAGGCTCTCCGCATGCGGCCTTCGAAAGAGACCATAGGACAAGTCCGGCACCGTCTGGTGCTCGGCCGGAGGAGCTAAAGATTCTGCTGGGGCGAGCTTCTATCTCAGAGGAGCACCGCGCATTGATGGGCACGGTGATTGAAAGGACTTCATCCGCAGGAAGCGGATTGCATGAGGCCGTCAAAAGTTTACTGACGGGTCTTGAGGTACGTTAGATAGTGTACACTTTTGTCAGTTGCGCATAAGTAAGATGTGCCCTGTGTAGATAGTAGCCCCTGAGACTCTGCGCGTTGTCAAGAAATGACGGCGCGCAGAGGATCATAATCCTAGGTCTAAGATGTTGCCTTTGAATGTAGGTGGCGAGGTGTCCGGAATCTAGCCGAACTGATGATGTAGCCGAACTAAAGCGGCAACTGGACGTGGCAGATGCCGACATCGCGCTTGTCAACAAGCGGCTTGATGAGGCTCAAGGTATGTAATTCTTCGGGCGGCATCAGGTAAGAGGAGCTTCATGCCGGTGTCTTACAATGTGTGTGCTTGACGCAGATGGTACGGCCGCCGTGGAGAATCTTAGGGCAGAACTTGCCCGAGCTAAGGAGCAAGCCAGAAAAAGCGATGCGGCTGCCGAGAAGGCCCTTGAAGAGCTGAGAGCCGAATAGGCTGCTCACTGCCGAAGCAAAGAAGAGATGGCCGAGATGGCCGAGAAGTTAAAGAGCGCTGCAGACCATTGCAAACTTCTTGAAAAAGAAGACCGGGCGAGACAGACGGACTTAGAGAAGGCCGTTGCCGATGCCAAGGACGCTCGCTCTGCGATGAGAGCTGCGAAGGAGGAGCTGCGTCAGGCCGAACAGATTGCGGCTGGAAAGCCCTTTATGCTGCGAAGGAAATTTTGTGATCCGAAGTTTGCTCCGTTGGACCGGATGTGGAGTGTGGAGGATACCTATCTGGACTTGGCAGCGAGTGCTGCTGATGCGACTGAACACTTTCGAGATCAGAAAGATCGCGAAGTGGAAAAGCTTTTCTGGTCGCAGTTTCACAATCCAGAGCGTCCACTGGCAGTGGATGATCGTTTGGCTCAATGGGCCGAACTGAATAGGTTGTCTGGACTCGCCATGAAGTACGTCATGGGTCACCTATGGCCGGGGAGATCGGAGCCGAAGAGTTATTTCAGCTTGGTGCAGCAATTCCTTGATGCGGTGTCGTGTATAAATGCAATGAAGAGGTCAACATGCATAGAGGGCACTAGGATGGCTCTTGCCCGTGTTAAGACATACTGGGCAGAGATGGAGACCACCGTTGTTGCGTCCCGAGATTCGGACAAAAGCCGAGTACCCTCCGAGCACTATTTTCAGGAAGTTCTTGAAGGCGCTCGTGTAATAAAGACGCAGTGCCCGAAAGATGCTATGTTATGATAGCATATGTAATTATAAAGTAATATTTTGATAAACTGTAGTGGCCTTTTTTATACTTGTGCCTCCAAGTATTGGGAACACCTCCTGTGCGGCCGTTTTAAGATAAATATATATATAGAATCTGAAAGATGGCAGTCATTGGCTTCAGCCCCCACGCACATAGTGCGGGGGTGCTCGCAGAAGACGCATTTTCACACTTAACCCAACGTCTTGGTCCTACAAAGGAGGTGATAGCGCAGCGGGCCAGGCAACCGGACTATAATGCTTTAACACTTTCACTTAGCCATAGGAGTTTGACAATGAGACTCTTTAGGTAGCTCCTTGGTGGCAACTGCGTTCGTCCGAATTCGGGGCGCGTATGTGCCTGACCGGGAAGTGGCCCTTCGTTAAAGCGTAGGAATCCGATAGATTCTGATAGGTCATCGAGTGGCTGACCAGTCTCACGCTACATCATGACAGTCAGTTTAAGGCTTTCTCTACTAAGGTGCTCGCCCGGCCGAACCGGGGGCACAATTGCAGTAGTTCTCCTGGTGCTACCTTAGCCGATAAAGCGGAACGTAAGGTAGCCGAACTCAGGAGCCGGGCAACCCAACATTTGACCAAAGACATGATTCGGAGCTGATGCATATAATGCCAAAACTCGCGACGCTGAACACTCCCTAAGGTGTTCGGTCTTTGTGAGTGCGGGCGAAACAACACTCTTTATTAAAAAAAGCCCCTAGTGTCCAGGTACGTGCAAAAATTCTGACGTGGCCACATGCCAACACGCCAGCCTCCTCCTTGGTTATATCATAAAGAAAAAACCAGGGGATGTGTAGCAACAAGGGACAGTAAAAAAGGTTTACGCAGGGTCTTAATCTAAAAAGAATCCTTTAGGACGGGTCCCTACTGCATGTCTGCGCCTGTGTCTCCGTTGTGCCGTATCCTGGACGGGCGCCGCACGACGTTCATCTGTAAAAGAGAGGAACTGAGTTGAAAATGGGTCGTGCCGAAAAAAGTTTAAAATAAACAAAGTATAAAGTAAGATATATTGAGCTCTATTGTCTCTTATTGTATATGCATGGAGCCCCTAGTGCGGGGGTATATGGCTTCTAGGCCTGCATCAATGATGATTTTGTACCGAACTCGTCTATCCGCGTTCGTGGTCTTTAATGACCTATTTCAAAGTTTTCTGGCCGGTGAGGCCGTTTTGCTGTGGGGCTGTCAAAGCAGCCGCACAGTTCTCCGCTTGGGGAGGCGCACTTTAGTGCTTCCCCTTCAAAGAGATGATGCCTCGTGGACCGGGCATCTTAAGCGTAAGAGATGCATAATGCGGTATTGCGTTAAAGCGAGCGAAAGCTTCGCGTCCCAGTAGTGCTTGATAGCGACTTGAGAATGGGACGATATGGAAGGTCAGCTTTTCACGGTGGAGGTTATCGGTCGAGCCGAATATGACTTCGAGCCGGAGAAAACCCATACGATGGGTGTCCGGACCAGGTATTACCCCTTGAAAGGAGGTTTTGCTGCGGCGGATTCTTGCTGGGTTTATCCCCATGTGCTGGATTGTATCCTGATATATCAGGTTTAGTCCACTACTGCCGTCCATAAGGACATTTGAAAACTGGAGTCCGCCAATTATTGGATCGAGTATCAAGGCAGTCCAACCTACATTCTTGATATTCCTAGAATAATCTAGCTGATCGAAGATGATCGGTTTTGACAACCAGTGGCGGGACCCTTTGGGGATGGGCCGTGTGGTGCGTACCTTTACGGGCACCGCACGTTTTGTTATGTGAAGTGAGTTCACTGTTTTTACTTCTTGTGGGAAGCTCTTTTGTTTCCTGGTGGTCTGCTTTTGGGGTTCGTCCTCATCTTCGCTTGGTGTGTCGAGCCCCTTGTGTTCGGCATTTAGTCTGCCGGATTGTTTGAAAACCCAACAGTCTCTGTGGGTATGGTTAGTAGGCTTCCCGGGAGTACTGTGTATCTGACATATCCTGTCCAGGATTTTATTTAGGTTGGATGGATCATCCCTGTTATCCTGGGGGGCGATTTTTCCTGTTTTTGTCGTGAGCCTTTGAATCCGGCATTGACTATCGTGCTCTTTGGACTTTTTTCCTTAGTCCAGCGACGGTCCTTGTTGCGTCACGGTTTTCCGTTTCCATCCCTAGTTTCGGATGTACTTGGGTCGTTGGGGCTGCACCTTGCCAACCAGCTGTCCTCCCCTGCACAAAAGCGGGTCATGAGGCTTGTTAGTGCGGCCATTGTTCTTGGCTTTTCTTGGCCGAGGTGTCTGGCGAGCCATTCATCTCGGACGTTATGCCTGAAAGCTGCTAAGGCTTCGGCGTCCGGACGGTCGACTATCTGATTCTTTTTAGTGAGGAATCTATTCCAGAACTGTCGAGCTGATTCTCCGGGTTGTTGAGTTATGTGACTAAGATCGTCTGCATCCGGAGGGCGGACATAGGTCCCTTGAAAGTTTGCTCGGAAAGCATCCTCGAGCTCTTCCCAGCTTCCAATTGTGTTTTCGAGAAGGCTTTTAAGCCAATGCTGGGCTGGCCCTTTAAGCTTAAGGGGTAGATATTTTATGGCGTGGAGATCATCTCCTCTAGCCATGTGTATGTGGAGGATATAATCCTCGATCCAAACTCCAGGGTCTGTTGTTCCATCATATGCCTCTATGTTTACGGGTTTGAATCCCTCTGGGAATTCATAGTCCAGAACCTCATCGGTGAAACATAGGGGGTGTGCGGCGCCCCTGTATTTGGGTGTGCCGGATTCTGATGATGGCTTCATAGCGTTGCTTACGAGAGCTTGCTTTCTTGGCCCATAAATGGACTTGACTGGGCCATGATGCGAATCCTTAAGTGGGTCGCATGCCGATTTAGGTGCGGCGCCGCTTGCCGCTTTATGGGGTCGTCTATCCGACCGTGTGGCTCTTTCATTTTTTGAATGCGAGGGCTCTAGGGCCTCTTCATCGAATTCAGGCAGTAGCTTTCTTTTCGGATAGCTTTTAGTGCGGCGACTGTCGCCGTACTTATCTGTGGTATTGATTACTTTGCTCCATCTAATCCGGAGTGCATCTTCCGCTGTTTTTAGCTTCCGCTTCTGCTTTTTTAGGCTGCGTATAGTTGCAACGAGCCTCTCGTGGAGATTCTTCTGCTCCAGAGGTTTATTTGGCGTGAGGTCGTCCGGAATGCCGTTTTCACCGGAGGAGGGATGTTCGGTTTCTCTATCCATGTTGCCCTGTTCAGAAGGTTGCTCTAAGGCCTGCTCGTCGTCTACCGGCTCGTCCTGCTCTATGGCTGGGTTTTTGTTGAGGCGGGGCTTGGGTCGGCGTTTACGCCGACGCTTTGATTGCTTTTCGGGGGGTCGATCTCCCGTCCCATCCCCTTTTTCCTCGTTGTCCTTTCCTTTAGGGGTATCCACCATGTACACATCGTGAGATGAGGTGGCTGTCCAATGCCCTATGGGCGTTGGTTCGTCGGTATCTCCTGCATCGTCATCCATGCTGTCGATGTCTCCGGAGTCGAAGTTGAGCACGTCGTTTAAATTGTCGACAGTGGCTACCAAGTGGATGGTGGGTGGGCTTTGAATTTCTTCATCGTCTGTATCCCATCCTCGCTGACCGTAGTTCGGCCAGGGCTCTTCTGATAAGGAGAGAGACTTGAGAGAGTTCAGGAGATCGCCACAAGGCAAGTGTTGAAAGATGTCTGCGGCGGTGAACTCCATTATCGGCGCCCAATCGGATTCGATTGGCAGGGGCACGGGGGGTTCGGAGTCCGGAGAGGAGTCCGGATCCTCGGAGTCATGGGTAGTGCAGAGTGCGGGGCTAGCGTTCGGCTCGATCGCTTTCGGGATCGCAGCCCCTGAGGTGACGTCCAACCGTTCATCCTCGATTGGCGCAATAGGCTCCGAGTTAGGGGTCGAAACCGATGCGTATGCGGCCTCCAAGGCGCTGTTCGGCGGCAGAGCTATATCATGCCCATCGAGACAGTGCGGCACGCTTGGCTGTGGCTCGAATCCGTCGAAGATCAAGTCCCCGTGGATGTCAGCCATGTAGTTTAGGCTTCCAAACCTGACCTGATGGCCAGGGCGTAGCTTTCGATCTGCTCCAGGTGGCCGAGCGAATTGGCCCGCAGAGCGAAGCCGCCGAAGACAAAGATCTATCCGGGGAGCAAAGTCTCACCCTGGACTGCATCGTTGTTGATGATCAAAGGAGCCATCGGGCCTAAAGGCGACGACACAGAGGAACTCTCAATGAAAGCACCAATGTCGGTGTCAAAACCGGCGGATCTCGGGTAGGGGGTCCCGAACTGTGCGTCAAGGCCGGATGGTAACAGGAGACAAGGGACACGATGTTTTTTACCTAGGTTCGGGCCCTCTCGATGGAGGTAATACCCTACTCCTGCTTGATTAATATTGATGATATGGGTAGTACAAGAGTAGATCTACCATGAGATCAAGGAGGCTAAACCCTAGAAGCTAGCCTATGGTATGATTGTTGTGTATGGAGTTGATCCCCTACGGACTACAACCCTCCGGTTTATATAGACACTGGATAGGGTTAGGGTTACACAGAGTCGGTTACAATGGTAGGAGATCTTGAATATCCGCATCGCCAAGCTTGCCTTCCACGCCAAGGAAAGTCCCATCCAGACACGGGACGAAGTCTTCAATCTTGTATCTTCATAGTCCAGGAGTCCGGCTAAAGGAATAGTCCGGCTACCCGAACACCCCCTAATCCAGGACTCCCTCACCCTTAAAGTAGCTTGTTTCTTATGAGCAGGGAAATATTTAGCATAGAAGTAATAAATCATATCATGGGGACTACGCACACAACCAGGATCAAGAGAATTAAACCATATCTTAGCATCACCCTTCAATGAAAACGGAAATATTTTAAGGATATAAAAGTAGCGAGTTCTCTCAACTTTAGTGAACAGGGTAGCTATATCATTCAATTTAGTAAGATGTGTCACAACAGTTTCAGATTCATAACCATGAAAAGGATCAGATTCAACCAAAGTAATTATATCAGGATCAACAGAGAATTCATAATCCTTATCAGTAACAAAGATAGGTGAAGTAGCAAAAGTAGGGTCAGGTTTCATTCTAGCATTTAGAGATTGCTTACTCCATTTAGATAATAATTTTTTAAGTTCAGTTCGATTTCTGCAAGCTAAAATAGCTAAAGAAGCATCTTGATCAAAAACATAACCCTTAGGAATGGCAAGTGGTTCTTCATCCTCACTTTCATTAGTATCATCAGATTAAATATTTTCAATTTCTCTAGCCCTAGCAAGTTGTTCATCAAGAAAAGCACTAAGTGGCACAGTAGTATCAGGCATAGAGGTAGTTTCATCATAAGTATCATGCATAGCAGAAGTGGCATCATCAATAACATGCGACATATCAGAACGAATAACAGAAGCAGGTGTAGGTGTCGCAAACTTACTCAAACCAGAAGGTGAATCAAGTGTAGAGCTAGATGGCAGTTCCTTACCTCCCCTCGTAGTTGAGGGATAGATCTTGGTTTTTGGATCTCTCAAGTTCTTCATAATGATAAGCAGATATATATATCCCAAGTGACTCAAAGAATAGAGTTATGCTCCCTGGCAACGGCGCCAGAAAATAGTCTTGATGACCCACAAGTATAGGGGATCGCAATAGTTTTTGAGGGTAGAGTATTCAACCCAAATTTATTGATTCGACACAAGGGGAGCCAAAGAATATTCTCAAGCATTAGCAGCTGAGTTGTCAATTCAACCACACCTGGAAACTTGAGAGGCAATTCATGCACTTGCATCCTTCTATACAAAGGATTTTTCTAGAATTTTCTAATATTGAGCACTCTTCTGTTAAGCGTGTCGTTACTATCTTTTTGGCTCATGAGTTTTGATTCATAATTAAAGAGGACAAAGAAATCTTTGCGCATTATAGGGTGGATGCTTGCCGTTCTCCCATAGAGACTATCCTCTTTGATCAAGAAGAAATAATGCGTTTTCAATCTCTAGACTATGTTGCTTTCAATGAAAATCTTAGAAAAAGGGTTCCTACCAATGTTTTAGTTGATAGAATTTCTGAACTTAATGATGATTTAGCTATTCGAGATAATGACTTGGGATATACTCTTGAATATAGGCTCACAAAGTTCTGTCAAAAGAATTCTTATAATGATGAATTGGTTGTGCAATATGAAGGACCAAAGGAGGAACCTATACCTCCCAAGGTTGATCTTGGAGACTTTTGTCCCAAAAAATTTAGCCCTTTTGATTAATTTTGCTTTCCTCAAAGAAAACTTACTGCTGAACGTAGAGAATATGAAATGAGTTTTAACAATCTATCTTATTATTATGGCAATACCTAGATCTATTCTTGCTTGTTATGCCTAGCTAGGGGCGTTAAACGATAGCGCTTGTTGGGAGGCAACCCAATTTTATTTTTATTCCTTGATTTTTTATCTTGTTTAGTAATAAATAATTATCTAGCCTCTGTTTTGGTTGTGTTTTTTGTGTTTAATTAGTGTTTGTGCCAAGTAGAACCGTTGGGAAGACTTGGGGAAAGTCTTGTTGAACTTGCTGTAAAAAACAGAAACTTTAGCGCTCACGAGAACTGCTGTCTTTTTTATTTGGAAAGTGATATTTAGTTAATTATTTTTTCAGATGATTAATAGATAAATTCCTCACGTCCAGAAATTTATTTTAGAATTTTTGGGGTTCCAGATCTTGCGCTAGCTACAGATTACTACAGACTGTTCTGTTTTTGACAGATTCTGTTTTTCGTGTGTTGTTTGCTTATTTTGATGAATCTATGGCTAGTAAAATAGTTTATAATCCATAGAGAAGTTGGAATACATTAGGTATAACACCCATATAAATAAAGAATGAGTTCATTACAGTACCTTGAAGTGGTCTTTTGTTTTCTTTCGCTAGCGGAGCTCATGAGTTTTCTACTTTAAGTTTTGTGTTGTCAAGTTTTCAAGTTTTGGGTAAAGATTTGATGGATTATGGAACAAGGAGTGGCAAGAGCCTAAGCTTGGGGATGCCCATGGCACCCCCAAGATAATCTAAGGACACCTAAAAGCCAAAGCTTGGGGATGCCCCGGAAGGCATCCCCTCTTTCGTCTACTTCTATCGGAAACTTTACTTGGAGCTATATTTTTATTCACCACATGATATGTGTTTTGCTTGGAGCGTCTTTTATGATTTGAGTCTTTGCTTATTAGTTTACCACAATCATCCTTGCTGTACACACCTTTTGAGAGAGCCATACATGATTTGGAATTTGATAGAATACTCTATGTACTTCACTTATATCTTTTGAGCTTTATAGTTTTGCTCTAGTGCTTCACTTATATCTTTTAGAGCACGGTGGTGGATTTATTTTATAGAAACTATTGATCTCTCATGCTTCACTTAGATTATTTTAAGATTCTTAATAGCATGGTAATTTGCTTAAAATCCTAATATGCTTGGTATGCAAGATTAATAATAAAACTTTCGTATGAGTGTGTTGAATACTAAGAAGAAATTGATGCTTGATAATTGTTTTGAGATATGAGGATGGTGATATTAGAGTCATGCTAGTTGAGTAGTTGTGAATTTGAGAAATGCTTGTGTTAAAGTTTGTGATTCCCGTAGCATGCATGTATGGTGAACCGTTATGTGATGAAGTCGGAGCATGATTTATTTATTGATTGTCTTCCTTATGAGTGGCGGTCGGGGACGAGCGATGGTCTTTTCCTACCAATCTATCCCCCTAGGAGCATGCGTGTAATACTTTGCTTTTATAACTTCTAGATTTTTGCAATAAGTATATGAGTTCTTTATGACTAATGTTGAATCCATGGATTATACGCACTTTCCTTCCTTCCACCATTGCTATCCTCTCTAATACCGCGCACCTTTCGCCGGTATCATACACCCACCAAATACCTTCCTAAAAACAGCCACCATACCTACCTATCATGGCATTTCCATAGCCATTCCGAGATATATTGTCATGCAACTTTCCACCGTTCCGTTCATTATGACACACTCCATCATTGTCATATTGCTATGCATGATCATGTATTTGACATTGTATTTGTGGCAAAGCCACCGTTCATAATTCTTTCATACATGTCACTCATGAGTCATTGCACATCTCGGTACACTGCCGGAGGCATTCATATAGAGTCATATTTTGTTCTAAGAATCAAGTTGTAATTCATGAGTTGTAAGTAAATAAAAGTGTGATGATCATCATTATTAGAGCATTGTCCCAGTGAGGAAAGGATGATGGAGACTATGATTCCCCCACAAGTCGGGATGAGACTCCGGACGAAATAAAAAAATAAAAAAAATGAGAGAAAAAGAGAGAAGGGACAATGTTACTACCCTTTTACCACACTTGTGCTTCAAAGTAGCACCATGATCTTCATGATAGAGAGTCTCTCATTATGTCACTTTCATATACTAGTGGGAATTTTTCATTATAGAACTTGGCTTGTATATTCCAATGATGGGCTTCCTCAAAATGCCCTAGGTCTTCATGAGCAAGCAAGTTGGATGCACACCCACTTAGTTTCTTTTGAGCTTTCATATACTTATAGCTCTAGTGCATCTGTTGCATGGCAATCTCTACTCACTCACATTGATATCTATTGATGGGCATCTCCATAGCCCGTTAATACGCCTAGTTGATGTGAGACTATGTTCTCCCTTTTTGTCTTCTCCACAACCACCATTCTATTCCACCTATAGTGCTATATCCATGGCTCACGCTCATGTATTGCGTGAAGATCGAAAAAGTTTTGAAAATGTCAAAAGTATGAAACAATTTCTTGGCTTGTCATCGGGGTTGTGCATGATTTAAATACTTTGTGTGGTGAAGATAGAGCATAGCCAGACTATATGATTTTGTAGGGATAGCTTTCTTTGGCCATGATATTTTGATAAGACATAATTGCTTTGTTAGTATGCTTGAAGTACTATTATTTTTATATCAATATGAACTTTTGTCTTGAATCTTTCGAATCTGAATATTCATACCACAATTAAGAAGATTTACATTGAAATTATGCCAAGTAGCACTCCGCATCAAAAATTCTGTTTTTATCATTTACCTACTCGAGGACGAGCAGGAATTAGGCTTGGGGATGCTTGATACGTCTCCAATGTATCTATAATTTTTTATTGCTCCATGCTATATTATCTAGTGTTTTAGACATTATTGGGCTTTATATTATTTTTGGGACTAACATATTAACCGAAAGCCCAGCCCAGAATTGCTGTTTTTTGCCTGTTTTAGGGTTTCAAAGAAAAGGAATATCAAACGGAGTCCAAACGGAATGAAACCTTCGGAAACGTGATTTTCTCATCGGATAAGATCCAGGAGACTTGGACCCTCCATCAAGAAAGCCACGAGGTGGTCACGAGGGTAGGGGCGCCCCCCAGGGCGCGCCCCCTGCCTCGTGGGCCCCTCGAAGCTCCATCGACGTACTTCTTCCTCCTATATATATCCACGTACCCCCAAACGATCGGGGACGGAGCCAAAAACCTAATTCCACCACCGCAACTTTCTGTATCCACGAGATCCCATCTTGGGGCCTGTTCCGGAGCTCCGCCGGAGGGGGCATCGATCACGGAGGGCTTCTACATCATCATCCAAGCCCCTCCGATGAAGTGTGGGTAGTTTACTTCAGACCTACGGGTCCATAGCTAGTAGCTAGATGGCTTCTTCTCTCTTTTTGTATCTCAATACAATGTTCTCCCCCTCTCTCGTGGAGATCTATTCGATGTAATCTTATTTTTGCGGTGTGTTTGTTGAGACAGATGAATTGTGGGTTTATGATCAAGTCTATCTATGAATAATATTTGAATCTTCTCTGAATTCTTTTATGTATGATTGGTTATCTTTGCAAGTCTCTTCGAATTATCAGTTTGGTTTGGCCTACTAGATTGGTTGTTCTTGCCATGGGAGAAGTGCTTAGCTTTGGGTTCGATCTTGCGGTGTCCTTTCCCAGTGACAGAAGGGGCAGCAAGGCATGTATTGTATCGTTGCCATCGAGGATAACAAGATGGGGTTTTTATCATATTGCATGAAACTATCCCTCTACATCATGTCATCTTGCTTAAGGCGGTACTCTGTTTTTAACTTAATACTCTAGATGCATGCTGGATAGCGGTCGATGAGTGGAGTAATAGTAGTAGATGCAGAATCGTTTCGGTCTACTTGTCTCGGACGTGATGCCTATATACATGATCATACCTAGATATTCTCATAACTATGCTAAATTTCGCCCCCGGGTCTCTTTCTCATCATATCAATCTCCATCACTTTATTATTGCTTTGCTTTTACTTTATTTACTTTGCATCTCTATACCAAAAATACCAAATATTATTTATCATCTCTATCAGATCTCACTTTCGTAAGTGAGCGTGAAGGGATTGACAACCCCTAAGCGCGTTGGTTGCGTTGAGCTATTGTTTTTGTGGGTATGAGGGACTCGAGCGTAGCCTCCTATTGGATTGATACCTTGGTTCTCAAAAACTGAGGGAAATACTTACGCTACTTTGATGCATCATCCCTTCCTCTTAGGGGAAATCCAACGCAGTGCTCAAGAGGTAGTAGGGGGGCGCGCCCTAGGGGGGCAGGCGCGCCCCCACCCTCGTGGCAAGACGGTGGGCCCCCTGGCCTTCATCTTTGGCGGGTATTTTTCTTATTTTCTGAAAAGTGTCTCCGTGGAGTTTCAGGTCATTCCGAGAATGTTTGCTCCTGCACATAAATAACACCATGGTAATTCTACTGAAAATAGCGTCAGTCCGGGTTAGTTCCATTCAAATCATGCAAGTTAGAGTCCAAAACAAGTGCAGAAGTGTTTGGAAAAGTAGATACGTTGGAGACGTATCAATATATGTCACCCATATCCCTAAGAGGGAGCGCAAGCGCGCGCTAATGGACATCTACACGATAGAGCCAGTCGCCCCAAAATTCAACCCATGGTCGGCCTATCCGATCACCTTCGATCGCAGGGACCATCCGACCAGTATCCGTCACAGAGGTTCGGCCGCATTAGTCCTCGATCCAATCATCGATGGATTCCACCTTACGCGAGTCCTCATGGACGACAGCAGTAGCCTTAACCTGCTCTATCAGGACACAATCCGTAAGATGGGTATTGATCCGTCAAGAATCAAGCCTACTAAAACTACCTTTAAAGGAGTGATACCCGGTGTAGAGGCTCATTGTACGGGCTCAATCACATTTGAAGTGGTCTTCGGTTCACGGAAAACTTCCACAGCGAAGACTTGATCTTCGATATCGTCCCCTTCCGCAGTGGCTACCACGCACTGCTCGGATGAACCGTGTTCGCTCGTTTTGATGCAGTCCCGCACTACGCCTATCTCAAGCTCAAGATGCTCGGACCACACGGTGTTATAACAGTGAATGGAAACATGGAACGCTCCCTCTGCACTGAGGAGCACACCGCGGCACTGGCAGCGGAAGTACAGGGTGGCCTCATTAAGCCAACTATTACGTCGGCGGCCAAGTCCTCGGACATTGTCAAATGAGTCCGGACTACGCCATTGTACAACAGTCCAGCTCGTTAGGAGCTCGATTAGCAATCCGGCCTCCATCTCACCCCCTACCGAATTGTGGCATATGTGCCACGCGTACATAATTACGCACAAAAAATACCATGGGAAAGGATGGAGGCATAATAAGGACAATGCCTGTAATATGGCCAGACCCTACCAGGAAACTCACATTCCTCTTCCTTTTTTTCTTTTTTACTTTTTATTTTATTTGTCTTTCAGGTTCCCTCAAAACCACATCACCCTTTCGACGGTACCAAAGCCTCTTTCTGTGGCCTATTATGAAAACACCGGTCGATGTTCCTCTCAAAGGACAATATACCAAGGAGAAAAGAAGCATAGACGCGTACCAGAATACCTAAAGGATCCTTAAAGATCACCCTGTCCGTGTTCAGGACGCACGCACGGCTTCCCCTTGTGTTCGTCATGTAAAATGGCTTTGTTGCTTATTGCACTATTTGTATCAATACATTTTGACTTATCAATCAGACTACTATGGAAACCGTTTTTTGCCCCAACCTATGTGACGTTGGCGTATCTCTCAACATATGTTTCCCTGTTGTTGTCCGGTTGTCATGTACACCTTGGTATGACCTAAATCGCCAGGGGCTTCATTAAGCCGCGTACATCTTTCAAATATTAAAAAGTCCGAACACTTTAATAGTGCAATTCGGTGTCCCAAATATAGCATTATATGCATTGGCTCCGAATCATGTCTTTGGTCAATAGTTGGGTTGCCCGGCTCCTGTGCTTGCTACCTTACATTCCGTCTGATCGGCTAGGGTAGTAAAGGGAGAACTACTGCGATTGTGTTTCTGGTTCACCCGGACAAACACCTCAATAGAGAAAACCGGAAACTGACTGTCATGATGCGGCGAGAGCTGGTCAGCTATTCGGTGACTAAGAATAAATCTTTAGCGATTTCTTCCGCATTATGCGATGGACCGGCTTCCACCCAGCCGGGCATTCACAACGCCTGAGTTCGAATAATCTAACGATACTAGGGGCTGCGCCCGCACTCCCATTATAAAACTCCTATGGCTAAGTGAGGGCGATAAAGCGTATAGTCCGATTGCCTGGTTCGCCGCACTAACACCTCCTTCACAGACCAGTACGATGGGTCGAGTGTGTTTTAAGTGTTATCTCAAACACCCCCGTACTACCTACATGGGGGCTGAAGCCGACGACTGGCAAACTCTCAGATATCATAAACAGCTGCACAGGAGGAGATATTTTTTATAAGCAATATATCATACATAAGCCTTGTCTCATGATACATGAGTAGACAACATAATTACATTCATTCAAATATGATGTCCTTCGAACATTGGCCCTCTACAATGCGGGATCCTTTCAGGACATCATCAAAGTACTGCTCCAGCGTGCGATGCTCTTTCCTAGTGGGCGGTCCCTCGGTCGCAAGCTTGACGGCGTCCATCTTCGCCATTGCACCTTGACGCGGGCGAAGGCCATCCGCGCACCTTCAATGCAGTCCGACCGCTTCACGACATCAAGCTGAGGGCAGTCGCTGACCAGCCGCTTGACGAGACCGAAGTAGCTGTTGGGCATGGGTTCGGCGGGCCAAAGACGGATTATCAAATCCCTCATGGCCAATTCAGCCATCCTGTGCAGTTCGGTCCATTGCTTCAGCTGATCGCTGAGGGGCACAGGATGCTCTGGTGCAAGGTATTGCGACCAAAACAACTTCTCCATCGAGCTCCCCTCTTTGGCCCGGAAGAACTCCGCGACATCAGCGACACTCCGGGGTAGGTCCGCAAAACACTCCTCGAGAACTCCAAATCTAGGTTAGAAAGATGTACCTTTTCTTCACAAATTTGCTCTGCAGGTTAAAGGCCTTACCCACCGCAATTTGCCTTGCCTCCTGGATCTCCCGGACAACACTTTGGGCTTCGGCTCGGGCTTCCTGTGCGCTTTGGAGTACCTTAGCAAGTTCGGAGTTCTGCTCCGAACTCTTGCGCTCTAAGGATTCACATTTGCCTATGGCATCCTTGAGCTCTTGCTGGACTTCCTCCACCCGCGATTCATGTTTAAGGCAGGAAGTTCATTCCTCCTCCGCCTCCTTCTTGGCCTCGGCCAGGGCACTCTTGAGGGCCTCGACCTCAGACATGTCAGCTACACAACATAAATTATGAAACTCATTGAGATACTACATCATAGCTGGCATCGTTTCAAGACATGCTTCGGTATTACATACCTTGCTTTTCTTCTAGCTTCTGCCTTAGCTCAGATGCTTCGGCGGCATGAGCAGCTGACGCCTGCTTCGCAGCCTGCTTGTTCAAATAGATATGTGCGTTAGTCTCCTGCATGAGTTATTAGATCCTCTGTTCGGTTTTCTTTTCGAACACCGAACAGAGTCTCAGGGGCTACTATCTATACACAGGCATTCTTTTTATACAGTTAAAAGATATTGTAAAGCACATACCTCAAAGCCTTTTAAAATGCCAGTGTAGGCTTCGCTCAGTCCGCTTTTCACGGACTGAACCTTTTCAATCATCATACCCATAAGGGTACGATGTTCTTCCACAGTGATGGCGTTCTGAAGCGCTCTCACCAGAGTGTCCGGCGCCTCCGCATTGATAGAGGACGCCGGTGTTGTAGGCGCACCCCCTTCTCACAAAGAGGGTTGCTCCACTGTCTCCGGATCCGTGTGGGTTTCCGGAATGACATTTGGTTGGGGGGTAAACTGGACATGGCCCCCGTCTCCAGTCTCCATGAGGGTCGGCTCCCCCATGTTCTTGGCAGCCTCCGGCACCTCTCCCTGTTCCGGAAGGGTCCTTTGGGACGACACCTCGGTGTTGTCCAATGCAGGGGGGAGGAAGCTGGTGGAGGCGAATCGCTCTCCATCATGTTCGGACCCAGCGAATTCCCAGAAGAGGAGGATCGCTGGGGAAGGACCTTAATCGGACTGCAACATACAATTTAAATGCGTTACAACTATAAGCCAGAAAAGCCGGACATATATATATATATACCTTTTAGTACTTACGATCCGGCCAGGGGCTTCGGCCTGGGGCGCCACTCGTCGGCGTCTGATTCGGAGTCATCATAAGGGACATCCTCCCTTTCTTGGACGCCTCCGCCTCTAGATCGGCGGAGGCTGCCCTTTTCTTCTTCTCCCCTTAGGGGGGGGGAGTTGCTCTCTTCCTCCTCCTCTTCCTCTTCGTCAGGGGAGGAGAGGGTTCCGGTGTCCTCAGACACTACGTCCAAAGCACCCTTACAGCGGAGGCCACTCTTGGCCTCCTTGCCCTTCTCCTTGGCCTTCTTTTCCGGTGCTTGGTACGGCGCCGGGACTAGCATCCTCGTCAACAGAGGAATAGCTTCGTCTTCGGGCAGCAGAGCCGGACAGTGAATCCGTTCCGCATTCTTGGTCCAGCCCTGCAAAATAAAATGGAGAGTTTAGTGCGCTCCTTGGGCTCGCAAAGTAATGTTACCAAATAACTTACGACGGTCGCAGCATGGGTGCTTTTGTAGCCGAGGTCTTTGGTTGTCTTCGGCCATGACTTCTGGTTCTTGAAGAGTAGCTTCCACATGTCTTCGTGCTTTGTGCCGAAGAACCGCTACAGGGTCCGAGGACCGGCCGGGTTGAACTCCCACATGGGCTCTTGACGCGCCTGACAGGGGAGTATCCGGCGGAAGAGCATCACTTGTATCATGCTGGCGAGGCTAGTATTTTTATCTACCATGCTCTTGATGCGCTTCTCCAGCATCGTTACCTCATCAGTTGACGCCCAATCCAGGCCCTTATTGAGCTAGGATGTCAGCCGCATTGGTGGCCCGGACTTGAACTCCGTGGGAGCAGCCCATGTGGAGTCGCGGGGCTCTGTGACATAGAACCACCCCTGCTGCCATCCCTTCACGGTCTCCACGAAGGTGCCCTTGGTCCAAGTGACGTTGGGCAGTTTGCTCACCATAGCGCCACCGCAATCCGTGTGTTGGCCGTCCACCACTTTTAGTTTCACATTGAAAACCTTAAGCCATTGGCCGAAGTGGGGGGAAATGCGGAGGGATGCCTCACATACGACGATAAACGCCAAAATGTTGAGAAGGGAATTTGGGGCTAGATCATGGAAATCTAGCCCGTAGTAAAACATGAGGTCGCGGACGAAAGGATGAAGGGGAAACCCTAGTCTGCGAAGAAAATGGAGGATGAACACTACCCTCTCGCCGGGCTTTGGAGTGGGGATGACCTGTTTTTTGGCCGGGAGTCGGTGGGCGATCTCTTTGGCCAGATACCCCGCTTCCCGAAGTTCCTTGATGTTTGCCTTCGTGACGGAGGAGGCCATCCACTTGCCCTGCGCTCCAGGTCCGGACATGGTTGGAGTACTTTCTGGGAACAGAGTGGATCAAAGCTTGAGCGCTGGAGCTTGAGGGCGGATGGACTAAGGAAGGGAAAGGCATGGGGTAAAAAGGGGGGAATCTTATCTCCTTATAAAGACAGTGAATACCATGCGTCCCCCACGAGCCTTAAAGCTCGCCTATTTCCGAGGGGTCGTGCGAGATGGCACAGTTGGGTTTCCCATACCCGTATTGATAAGGATCCCATCATAAGGGGGCACGATCTCTGCTTTGACAAGACGTGTCGTCGGTGGTTGCGTCTTGAAACACGAAACGGGAGGCCGAAAAATGGTTTGAAATAATAAAATGGCCAGACGTAACATCTTACCAGTGAAATATTCGGAGGATAGAACTTATCTGTATTTTAATTCAGAGATATGACTGTTGTACATAGCCGGATATAGTACTGACGATCAATTGCTTTGAAGAATTCGGAGGAGGAACCCGCCTTGCATGACGAAGACAATCTGCGAGCCGGACACATCGTCATTGAATACTGGTTCAGGGGCTACTGAGGGAGTCCTAGATTATGGGGTCCTCGGGTGTCCGGGCTACGTGATGTGGGCCGGACAGATGGGCCGTGAAGATACAAGATAGAAGGCCTTCCCTCGTGTCCGGATGGGACTCTCCTTGGCGTAGAAGGCAAGCTTAGCGTGTGGATATGGATATTCCTTTCTCTGTAAATCGACTCTGTACAACCCTAACTCCCTCCAATGTCTATATAAACCGGAGGGTTTAGTCCGTAGAGGCTAGATCACAATCATAATCATACGTGCTAGACAATTAGGGTTTAGCCATTACGATCTCGTGATAGATCAACTCTTGTAACCCCTATACTCATCAAAGTCAATCAAGCAGGACGTAGGGTATTACCTCCATGAAGAGGGCCTGAACCTGGGTAAACATTGTGTCCTTGTCTCCTGTTACCATCGATCTTTAGATGCACAGTTTGGGACCCCTACCCGAGATCTGCCGGTTTTGACACCGACAACGCTCTCAGCCGCCGTCATGTGTCGTGCTCTGGACGCTCCCTTCGATTTTTTTTATCTACACGCATTTTCGGCTTTTTAGATGATTTTTCTAGTTTTTTTTGGCCTTTTAGTTTTCCACTGGTGTTTCTTAGCTTTTGGACAAAAAATTGTTTTCAAAAAAAATGTGCAAAAAAAACGCGTTTTCTTTCTTTTTGTTTCCGCGAGAGACACAGATTTCCTTCCACGAGAGGCATGGTCGTGCCTCTCGGAAATGGAAAATAAGTGCTTTCTTTTTTTACTTTCATGAGAGGCATAGATTTGCTTCTGCGAGAGGCACGACCGCGGCTCTCGGAATCGGAAAAAACTCGCATTTTTTCACGAGAGTCACGATCATGCCTCTCAAAAATGGGAAAAAATATGTTTTCTTTTTTTTCACGGGATGCACATATTTGTTTCTAGTGGAGGCAAGGATTTGCTTTGCGAGAGGCAGGGACGTACCTCTTTCGAAAAAAAACATGTTTTTGGTTCAGTTTTTTCTTCCGGTTTTTTCATGATTTTTTTCATCAAAACTTATTAACATGGGATCTATTTGAAGATCTTGACGTGAGGAATTCAACGGTGAAAATGATTCAAGATTTGAACGCATCGGTTTAAGAGATAAAACGTTTTGAATAAACTGATTTATGTTCCCGCAAAGAAATAAACTGATCTATGGAAAAAAGGAAATTCTCATGTTGCGACAAGTGGCGCATATGCCACAACGTGAGGAGGTTGCAGTGACCTTTGCAATTAGTGGTTTCCACCAAGCAAACATCCCGTTTTCTTTCTCCGTGGGCCTGGTTAGGCTTGGTGCGGGCTTCCAAATGCTCATGAATCCACGAGGCCCATCTCGGCGAACAATCCATACCACAGGCCCGGCTAGCCCAGTAACCCATCGGCTCGGCCTCCCTGATTCCCCTGATCCCAACACGCTCGCGGCGGAGAAGAGCACATCAGTCGTCGACGGAGCATCGCTAACCAAGCGAAGCTAGGAGGAGGAAGCCATGGGTGAAGAGGGGGAGCTGGCCGCGGAGAAGCACGTCCGCTACATCGTCACCGCGGAGAAGGTAAGCAACCACCCACCCAACGCATACCCCCTCTCGGATGCGAACCGTCTCCGGCGACAACTCAACCGTCCTCCTCGCCGTTTGCCGCAGAAGAAGGACTCGTTCGAGTCGCTGGTGATGGAGCACCTCCGGGCCAGCGGGGCCTACTGGGGCCTCACCACGCTCGACCTCCTCCACAAGCTTCACGCCGTGGACGCCGCCGAGGTCGTCGACTGGATCATGTCGTGCTACCACCCGGAATCTGGTACTTTGGCTGCAGGGGGAAGCCTTGGTTTTGTCGATTCGGATCCTCGGTTCTTGAATGATTCACTTGTGTGTCTTCTTGGGATGTGGCTGTGCAGGTGGGTTCGGGGGGAACGTGGGGCACGACCCGCATGTCCTCTACACGCTCAGCGCCGTGCAGGTCCTCTGCCTCTTCGATCGGCTCGATGTTCTTGATGCAGACAAAATTGCTGATTGTATCCTTCTCCAGATCTTCAGTGAGCTTCATGCTGCTCCTGCTGTAGTAGTTTTGTGAATGTTAGGTTAGCGACGTCCTAATGGTTGTAGTCAATCTCATCTTGTTTTGGGGCTGCTTCATTTCCCTGAACTGCTAGTAAGAAAGCTGAAACATTGTGTTGCATTTACATTACCTTTCCTTTCAATGGTGAATGAGAAAACATTGCATCTTGAAATGTGGATGGCTTTATGGAGTTATGTTAACACACAGCTTAGCATCTAGCCATGATCCACTAATTTCCACACTAAGTGCAGCATGTCAAAATTTTAGTCTACTGCTGCATCCAGAATACAATACCATATGAGATAGTACTTGATAGATGATCGATATTGTGTGGCTGTGACACAGTATTCGAACACTAATCTGCTGCATTAGCCAGTTCTAGGTATTTGATTGCCTTGCGGCTTGACTTAAATTGTATCATGAAATGGGGAAGTAGTGATAACATTGTAAGCTTCTGCAAATAGTTTTCTGGATGAATTGAAGTAGCCTCACCCTGAGCTTGAAATCTGGCCCTATTCTTTTCCTATCTAAATTGTGTCAGATATTACTGGACTTCAAAATGAGGATGGATCATTTTCTGGTGATATTTGGGGTGAAGTTGATACTAGGTAAAAACTGTAACTGTTCCTTTTGAGTTCCCATGTGTTTTATTTGAATGCAGCATCTGTATGAGCTACCAATATGAATGTAATATATGTCTTGTAGGTTCTCTTATATTTCCATATGCACCTTGTCATTACTGCATCGTCTGCACAAAATTAATGTGGACAAGGCTGTAGAATATATTGTTAGCTGTAAGAACTTGGACGGCGGGTTTGGAGCGATGCCAGGAGGGGAGTCTCATGCTGGGCAGAGTATGTATTATCTTCATTTTACTCTCAAATCATACTGCTATTGTACCTGAGTAGAACTGTAATTTTGTCAATAAAATAGATCCTACTGAAAGTCCATCGATTCCAAGTGTTCTAGTATGATGCCTTATCAGATTTATGTCAGATCGTCTATTTGTATTTCTATCTGTATTCCGGAAGAAGAAGAGGGATATAATTGATTATTCTTGACTACACTGTTGGTTGTACAAACATAAAAAAGCATTTCCTTCAGGAAAATGCAAGATATTTACTATTTATCCAATCAATTTGCTATGATTATTATTGTGGCACTCCTATGATGACATGAAATTTGCATTTTCACAAGATTATTTCCTTTATCTTTTTAATTCTCTCCAAGTTGTCACTTTATAGCGGACAGATAACCTGAAAACATGTATCCATTCCGTGCAGTATTCTGTTGTGTTGGTGCTCTCGCAATCACCGGCTCTTTGCATCACATTGATAGAGATCTCCTTGGATGGTGGCTTTGTGAGCGCCAGTGTAGAGATGGAGGGCTCAATGGGCGTCCTGAGAAACTTGCTGATGTGAGATTGACTGCTTTCTCAGATTGTGCACCTTTTGCATTTCTCACTGTACCATAGATTTAATTGAACTGCTCGCAATAGGTGTGCTACTCATGGTGGGTGTTATCAAGCTTGATAATTATTGATAGAGTGCACTGGATTGACAAGGAAAAACTTGCAAAGTTCATATTGAACTGTCAGGTAACTGCTCATGATTCTTGCTCTGAAATTCTGATAATTATGTGTCCAACTTCTAACTCCCATCATCTAAAAGATCAATTTTCTCCGTTTACCATATATATTGTCATAACTTTTTACATTGGCAGGACAAGGAAAATGGTGGAATTTCAGATAGACCAGATAATGCGGTCGATATCTACCACACGTACTTTGGAGTTGCAGGTATTTATATTACTTCCTCCCTTAGTATAGTAGTTAACCACAGGGATCTTGCAGTATGCTATTCGAATGATTCAAAGTCATAAACTCCTTGCTGAATTAGTTAGCCTCTTGCAAAAACAGGGCTCTCATTGATGGAGTATCCTGGAGTGAAGCCTATGGATCCTGCCTACGCCCTCCCTTTAGATGTTGTCAACAGGATCTTCTTGACAAAACAACAATAGTGTGCCTTAGGTTGGCTCAGCTCTTGCTTTTCTAACTCACCTCGTGTTTCGTTCTTTGACATATATCTCATTCCTATTCTATTGGTTCACAGCTAGGAAGATCATGTTGTAACGGCGTTGATGTCAGGTCAGCACGAGTGGAGAGCTTACCCCTCCTTCGGTAGCTCGCGCTGATGTTTCTGATCACTCCCATGCATGAGATCATGGCTTTGAACGCTCGATGATATAGTGCAGACCTCATATTTACCAGGAAATCCGGACACTTGTTATGTAGAAGAGTGTAACGTCCAAGGACTGAGAATCAAATTCAATCAAGATTATTCTTGTTGGAATAGTATAATCTTTCAAAATTACCTTGGTTGGCCGACCAACTCTAGCCGAATGGCTGTATACCATTTTCCTCCATAATAACCGTCATACAGAGGCTAGAGAGGTAAAAAAGAAAACTGCTCGAGCAGATTCTTGCTAGATGGATCGCTATTCAACAAAAAATTCGGAAGGCGCTCCATATTGTCCCCTCCAGCCTGTGTATTTGGAGGCAGGGGGAGATTTTGCAGGGTGTTCTTCATCCATAGGATTTCTGGCGGGAGGGAAGTTCCACCTCCGGCTTGAGCCCGCCTTGACGCTGCACGCGCAATTCCATTGCTGCTACCCATCCCGCATTGCTGCTCAACCTCGTGGCCCTGTCTCTGACGTTGCCTACGCGCTCCCCTTCATTTTGCTGCAGTTAGCGAGCTCGATGTCCCCGCCATTGTTGGCCTCGTGGAGTTGCGCCTCGCTGCGTCAGCAGTACAGCCCGAGCGGGAGGAAGGAGTCGACGGGTAGGGGATGGAGCAGTGGGCGGCCACCACAATCGAGACCGGGGAGTGGGAGAGAGGAATCGGGGTGAACTTGAGCAGAGAGAGACGTTGGGAGTTTTGGAGAAGGTGAATTTGTCTCTCCCAATGACAGGTGGGTCCCAAACAGTAATATGCATCCCCATGTTACAGCGAATCTGAGTTGCAGTCACCTGTTTTAGCCTCCATAAATTTTGGCGATCGCCCTTTCAGCGAATATGGATACGAGATTTCAGCGATTCTGCTAGAGTTGCTCGAAGCTTTAACTAACTGGAGTTGCAATATAGTGACCACCGAAGCCAATGGTTAGCATACTGCGGTCAAGAACGTTTGCTCCAGAGCATCGCCAATTGCTGTGTTGATTATGCTTGCAACCTTATGTTTTGACACGAGTTTTATCTTGCGTGTCAAATTCTTGTATCGCTGTTGGGGCATTGAACAGATCAAGTAAGAAGATAATTTTTGCAGGACATACATGAAATTTACATGAATTGATTGAACATAAAAACATAATTATTTCGTGGCGCCTCATAGGGTCACAAGATCATACCTAAATACATCATCTCAAGACAACAATAAACAACTAACTGGCACAGAAATTCAAGCTGAGACGACCTACACAGCAGCTGCAGTTACCACTCATACCAGCTACATTGCTCCCTAATTAAACTTCTGATTTATACGACTAAATGGGAGCTAGTTAGACAGAAGTGACATTTCTACTTCCTGCCAGGGAGGCAGTTCACCGACAGTCTATCGATGTCCGAATTCGGTCAAGGATGCTGAGTTCATTTCCAGGGCATGCTGGACAAGATCGGCGGCTGGTTATTGTTGTTGGAGGCGTAGCCTTGATGTCTCGGGCTTGCGGTACCACCGGACGATTCGCTCAATGTGCCTCTTGAAGGGGGGCTGTTGGCCGCCATCCCAGTGCTCGGAACGACCTTCAGTGGTACGGGCTCAGAAGGAGCCTGCGGCTTTGGCTCTTTTTTCCCACAAGCATTGAAGCTTCCCACTACTATCTGCATACAACAAGAGTAATCCTGGTAAATGATATGACTCTCATTTGCTGAAATCCAGCGAGGAGAAAACATGCACAGAGTTAGAACATCTCATGTCATTGACACTTTTCTTTTGTTAGCACATGAAAAATTGCGGGGTAGAAAACAATACCTGGATTGGAGAAGCTGCTATGAGAAGTCCTGCGACCCCTCCACCCAAGAGACGACCGTCAGGACCAGCCAGCGAAACGCTGAGCCCCCCTGTTCGGGTACGCTGGCCTCCGTTGTCCGTTACAAAGATCGACCCGGAGAGTGACAGTATCTCAAATCGGCCCTGTGGAGGAAACAAAAAATAATCAGGCCTCTTTTGGTCCATAGGATAGGATTATCGTAAGAATAGGAATTTTGTAGGAAATGAGATGTCATGTATCTCAAATCCTATGAGTAGGAATAGGAAACGAGATGTCGTTTGGTTGACACCAAAGGAATTTTTCCATTGAGTCTAGGCTCATTTTTATTTTCCTATGAAATGTGGAGGATAGGAAGCAATCCTATGTAGGAATAGGAATCTATTCCTATGAACCAAAGAGCTCTAAAGGAAAAAAAATCCTATAAGAATCCTATCCTCTAGAATTCCTATGAAATTCCTCCAAACCAAAGGAGGCCTGTGCATTGGTGAGTGACATGTTGTACATTGTACATGGACACTGATGAACCCCACAACTATGCAGGAATTTGCACTGCTCGTTGCCTCATGATGACATCTTACGTGCTTTATTGCAAACAGCCCACAACCTGGTATCTAATTCAGATTGAATTACTTCAAACTGGTTAAATGTACAAACCTCATATGTTACAGTTCCACCTGATGTACCAGTTTGACGAAGTGTTACATTTGATATGGAACCATTTGCTGAGAGAACACAAACTGCACGAGTCCCATTCTGAGAAAATGACATAATCTTTGACGATACATCCTGAAAAATAGAGTTCAATATATTCTTCGTTAGTTAGAGGAATGCTGTGCTGATACCTTCAGAACTCGCCAGCTTAGCACTTTCTAGAAGAAGGCGATGCAGCACCCAAGTTATGCAGCAAGGTAAAATATATATAGCAAAGCATAAAAAAAACGAAATGGAGGCTCAAACCCACAAAGCATCAATAAGTAAAATAAATAAAAATTATGATCAAATTATAAATCTTCTAAAGCACAACATGAAACCCTGGCCAAAATAACGTTGGCTTAATGCAGACTGGAATTTGTGCTCTAGGATATCGAATATGAAGGTTGATTGAGATATATAGGGTCAGAATTGGGAGGGTAAACTAGAAAAATTGCACATAACCATCAGCAGCATATTATCTTAATGCAATGGGATAAGCTTAACCGATTAAAAATAGTTCATGCTTCAAACATCATTGAGTATAGCATGGAAGTTCAAATGTTCAAATATTGTTATACCTCTCCAGCTTGAACTGTAAGAACATGAGGTGTGAATCCAACTCCTGCCGGCCCTGCAAAATAGCTTAAACTTAGGACTAACTATGCAAAGGAGAACTTCAACAGAGGCAAAGTCAACAAACATCAGTGTCACATTAATATAATAAAAATATGCAAACAAGACACTTCAAACAAAAAAAAAATGTATGGTCCATAATTCAAGGAGAAAACAGCATCGAATTAAATATCTCAGAAATGCATGAACACATGAATCGCTGTAAATGCTTTAGGTAAACCTGCCTTACCAACATTTTCAATTTTGAATCAATCAAAGGAAAACAACAAGGGAGTGCTAGATTGCTAAATTTTCCTAGCAGTTCACCCTTTAATTCTGACAAGTGTAGAGTGTGCAATATATCTCATTTAGCCTCTGGCCAGAGACAAATAGCACAATTAACCCAGTTCAAAGAGAACCCTGTACTGATATTCTACCATAAATCCATACACACACAAATGATGAGCTTCAGTTATCACTATTCTTGGACCTAAAATCTTGAAAATGCAAATAGTGTTCAGCACAGAATTATTAGTAGGGAATCGAGATGTTACCAGCACCATCCACGCGGGGCTTGTTGGTAGATCCCTTGGGCCGGCCGCGTTTCTTCCCTCCATCCGGCGACGCCGACGGCACGAAGTTTCCCGGCAGCGTGGGTGAGAAGGGCCGCCCAGAAGCACCCTGTGTCACAGCTGGCGAGCCTGCGGCCGTCGGCACGGTCACCAGCGCCAGAGACATGGCCGCGTCGGGCCCGTACTTCCTTGGCCGCCCGCGCTTCTTCTTCGCCGACGGTTCACCCATGCCCGGCGGCGCCGCGACGCCATTTCCTCCGGGGGCCCGAGCAGCGGACATGCTAGAGCCATGTGCTGGTGCTGCAGACCCTGCCGGTTGGTAACCAGGCGGCGCGACCGCAGAGCTCACCGGGGCAAACACGGGCGTGCCGTCCGCGGTGTACGCCATGCGCATGCTCTGCATGGCTGCGGAGGACGGCGGCGCTGCTGGCGCGGCCGACGCCGGCGCCGGCTGGCTCTTGGGCAAGCCGAACAGATCCCTTCCCGCCATTAGCCCTTGCTCGGACCTCACCTCCATGGCTAGCAGCAGCAGCAACCGATTCTTGCACGAAAACACTCCACGCTGCGATTTTCACACCGCTAACTAAGCTCACGAGCGCTCAAGCGAGGTTAGGACTAGGGATTAGGATTTAGGAAGCTGCGAAAACCCATAAACCCATCGCCGGTTAAACACGAGATCCTTCTTGCGGCAAACCAGAGTTTTACAGCAGAAGAAATTACCTCCAAGAAACTGAAAAGGGAACGGTAAAATCTCAAGAGAAAGAGCAAGCTCGAGCAAGAATTTGGTGAACCGAGCACAGAAATGGCAGATCCCCTTCTCCCTCCGGATTCAAAGACGAAATGAACCACGGCAGATTTGGAGCTCAACAGTTGCAGCAAAAGGAAATATCTGGGGTGCAAACAGAAAAGAAATGATAATAATAAGAGGAAGAAGCACACTTGCACACTCCTCCGTCCTAAAATGGAGACATCACGAGCTCACTCCAGCGCTACAGACGGAGAAGATCACAAGAGGGAGAGAAGGACGAATTCACAGAATTTTCCAGCTACTCCTACCCAGCTCCCATAATTTCCTGCCTACAGCCTCCAATATATCCCCCTTTTTCCCACCCTCGCCAGTTCACACGCGCTCTTTCTTTTTCCTAATTAACAAAAAAAGATTTGGCCTTTTTGTGTCAGGGGGAGGGAAAAACAGGCCGCTGGTAAGTAAAGCACGCCGAAATTGCCTCGGGGGAAATATATAATTGCTGTAGCAGATAAGAAGGAGAGGAGGGGAGCAGAGTGGTAGATGGATCATGGATGGTTGCAGGTGTCTAACAGTTTTGCTCCCCCGAATATGTGGTATTTGCTCCCGGGTCCTCCTCTCGGCTTTTGGCCTCACTTGACTAGGCTAGACTATGGCCCTGTTTGGTTCGGCTGTGGATTTCTAGAAGCAGATGTGAAAAATCTGTGTGGAAAAACAGATGTGGAAAATCTGATGTGAAAAATATGTAGGTCATTTGGCAAACCAGCTGATACAACTTTTTCAAATTTTGGCCCGTAGCGGAATCAGATTTTGGAAAGCATGTCCTGGGCTGCTTCCGCTTTTGGTTCAGATTTTGGCAGCGGATTTCTGAAATCGGACTTTGCTGGGTTCGCCCTTTGGTTCAGATTCTGCTGCGCGGCAGCGGAATCTGTTGATAAAAGTTGAACCAAACAGGACCTATGCCTTAGCTCTTTTCCACTGTGGCCACTTGGCCTGAACCACGGCGATTTTCCCAGCATGCTAGTACCAACTGGCGCGCAGATAGAGCCCAAGAATAAGAGCACGTTTCCGTTTGACCAGATTGGCAGAATAGTTTTGGGTTTTCTATGTTTTAGAATATTTAAAATCAGTGTTTCTGTTTTGTTTTTTTGGAGGTTGCCATTCTGGGGTGCCGGCGGGTAACGATTTCATTTGCATTTTAAATGAATGATCGCAAAACATGTTGTTTTGCTATATTTCAGGTGCTTGAGAATTTCCTTCGCATCAGTCACTTTTCCTGGTTCATTCCGAGCTCGCCGAAGAAGAGGCAGACCCGCTATCTTTTCTAGGGGTAAGCCATTGCCCCACTATCTTCTTAGAGGGGAGGGGGGGCAGGGGATCGTCGGAATTCTTCACTGATGCGGCGGAGCTTAGAAGGATGGCCGGGGCGGCTGCCAGCAACGTCGGTGGGGGGAGATCGAGGGAAAGGCAGGGTGGTGAGGCAGCGATAGCTGCAGGCCGCGGGAGGCGGAGGCAGGTGGTTAAGGTTGGGTCCGAGAGGGCTGCAGGATCGGGGAAGAAGACGAACATTGACGGAAGGAAGAAGGAGATCTTGACGTTCATCCATGATCAGATGGCTCGGAGTAAAAGTGACCAATACAAGAGAAATTTTAGGCATTTTAGGGATAGACGATCCCTAAAACATGTGTACAACTACACAAAACAAATGGATTAGTTGTGTCCATCTCGGGACAACCGATAAAATGGGTTGTTTTTTTCACAAAATTATTAGAGCGCAACTACTTGATGTCACACGCTTGCTAATCCGATTCTTGTGGTACATCGAGTAATCTTATTTGTTTGATCAGTATAATTGGATCTTGTTGGTATTTTTATGAGGATTAAGTCTCACTATATTCTGAAAGAGTTTTCCCGTTGACTTGGGCTTCTCAGATTTTTGTTATGTGGTGCAATCCAACAAACTTCAATGTCAATTCAGTCTTATACTATTCGAGTGATAACAATATGGTTGTTGTTTTTCTTCTTCATTTTTTGAGTAACTAGTAGGAGCTCTGCCTTTTCATTAAGATGGAGAGAATTGGTTAGTTTTTAAGGAAAGCTGGCCGAAAACTGATACAACGAACGCACACCAACCCTGGAACTGCGTACCAAACGAGTCGACGACTCTTTCGCATAGAGTAGAGACCAAACAACCAATAAAAAAAGATCTCGGGATATACGATGAGTGTATTTTGGTGGAGAAAAGTAAAATGGGATGATGCTCTTAAATGAGAAAGAGTGAATGATCTGAATAAGTATTAGTGCCTCTTGCAGTTTGTGAGCATTTTAATCCTCATCAGTGTCACCATTTTCCTTGCTCTTCTCCTCCTCTCCCTCTGTGGGATGGTTGGGATTGGCACCTGCTTCATTCCTGTAAGTGCATCTAGTGCCATCCCTAGTTGGTTTTGGAGTATTGACGACAAACATGGTTGACGGACTAATGTGTTTGTGAGAATTGTAGGATAACACAGATAGAAGTCCATCATTGATTCAGTTTTCCTACCAGAGATGATCCCTAAAAATGTATGAAGACATTGAAGACAATGGTGGTTCGTGAAGACATTCACGTTGAAGATAATGACATGTGAAGACATTCACTTGAAGACTATGGAGTGCAAATACATAGTTTCTTTCGTATATTTCTTTTCTTCTTTATTAAGTCATAGGAACCACCGAACTGTCAAGTGGGGTCCAAGTGAACAAAGTCAGATGACTGATGTGATGATCAACCAAAATCCTATGTCTTCGAGCAAAGACAATGAGAGCAAATCTTATCCAGAGTTGGATGAGTCAGCTTTGTTTGTGGCCGAAGCCAAGCTGCCGCGTGTGTTTGAAATCCGACCATTGGACACGTGTTGGTTCCTTAGTGACCCAGGGTCATTTCAGATATATCATGTCGGGTTGCCTCTTGGCTACAAATAGCCTGTCCCCCTACACCATAAATTGGTGGCTGCTCAGAGTAAGTGCACGGCTTTTGTCGTTTGAGAGCAACCCACCTCTGAAGCCTTTGAGAGAGAGAGATCCTTGCGAGGACAAAGCCCAAAACACCGAGAGCCAAAGAGTGTTAGGCATCACTGAAGTCTTTCTGTCCGCGTGACCTGAAGACTTGTTACACTTGAGGACTGTGCATCCTCCAGCCGGTTAGGCGTCACGTTCTGAAAATCCAAGAGTCATTGTGGATCACTGGTGAACGGAGTCTGTGAAGGTTTGGAAGTCTACCTTGAAGACTTGCTAGAGTGATTGGGCGAGGACTGAGTGTCCTTAGCTCAAGGGGAATAAGGTGAAGACACAGTCTTTTGAGTTCAATCTCAGCCTCCCTAACCAGACATACAGTTGTCACAACAACTGGAACTGGTCTACCAAATCCTTGTCTTCACCGAGCTACTGGTTCTATCCCCTACCTTCTTTACATTTCAGTATGTCTTTGTGAAGTCATCGCTTGCTTGCCTGATATGTTTGACCTCGCTGTGCGAAGACTATTACCTATTTCGCGTCATACTGTCTTCCATTCCGATCCATATTACCTAGTTTCTATTAGTCTTCGTGCTTTCACTATAATGCTTACTTGACTATGGCTTATCTAGAGTAGTTCATCTTCCGTTGCATATCATATTGGTTCAATTGATTGTTTCTCTTCAAAGACCTCGTGTTTTGAAGATTGTCATAAAAATCACCTATTCACCTCCCCTCTAGTCGATAACTAGCACTTTCAGTTGGTATCAGAGCAAGGTGCTCCCTTGTTCTGTGTGATTCGGTTTAACCACCTGGAGTTTTAGCTATGTCGACTGCAGGGATAATCAAGGTGTCCGTTGCGTGCCCAGTATTCGATGGCACTAATTACCCCGACTGGAAGAATAAGATGCGTATGCATCTTGAAGCCATTGACATCGACCTCTGGTATGTCGTCAGGACAGGTGTTCCCAAGGTCGGTGAAGGTGTCAC
Organism: Triticum urartu; assembly: GCF_003073215.2. Taxonomy (NCBI): domain Eukaryota; kingdom Viridiplantae; phylum Streptophyta; class Magnoliopsida; order Poales; family Poaceae; genus Triticum; species Triticum urartu. Next base: position 136,523,613 of record NC_053023.1, on the reverse strand, counting down.
CGCTACTGATGTCAAGACGTTCGCGCAACTAGACTCAACTGCCAAGAACATCATCTGTGGTCATCTGACCAAAGGACAGTATGGTCATGTGAGTGCTCTAGAAACTGCGAAGCTAGTCTGGGACTGGCTGTCCAAGGTCAATGAAGGCGTCTCAACTCAGAGAGACTCAAGGATTGATGTTCTTCGCAATCTCTTCAACCGCTTCAAGAGAAACGACGATGAGAATGTCTAGCTCACGTTTGATCGCCTCACAGACATCACAAATGAGCTTCGCGCACTTGGCGCCACTGAGATCATCAAGCATGAAATTGTGAAGAAGCTACTGAGATCACTTGACAGCTCATTTGACACTTTGGCCCCGATGATTCAAGAACGCTCTGACTTCAAAGATCTCGATCCGTCTGACATACTCGAGAGGCTCAACACACATGAGTTCCAGCTATCTGAGAAGAGAGATATCTATGGCCGAACCCGTGCTTTGAAGGCAAAAGCTATTTCCTCATCTAAAGAAGAATCTGACTGCAGTTCCGGTGATCCTGAAGACATTGGCAAAGAGCTAGCAATGCTTGTGAGAAAGTTCCAAAAGTTCTCCAAGAAGAATCGCTTCGGAAAGTCTTCAAGATCCAGCTCAAGAAATGATGAGGCTTCCTCTCGTGACTACAAGAAGAGAACATGCCACAAATGCAAGAAGCTAGGCCACTACATATCTGAATGTCCTCAACGGGACAAGGAATCCAAGAAAAATAAGAAGAGCAAGGAATATGATTCTGACGACAAGAAGAAGAAGAAGAAATCTTCCAAGTCTTCATCAAAGCCTTCGTCTCACAAGAAGAGCTCATCTGGCAAGGCACGTGCGTTCATTGGCAAGGAGATGGATTTAGAGGAGGATTCTACTTCTGAGGAGGCGGAGGTGGAGTCTAAGGAGGAGTCTGATTCAGGCGTGGCAAGCCTGGCTCTAGCTTCGGCATTCGTCGCCAAGTGCATCTTCAACACTGAAGACAATGGTCACCCCACCGAAGCTGAAGCCGATGATGAGGAAGACTCTGCTCCAACCTACTGCTTCATGGCATGAGGTGCCAAGGTAAACTCACGAGATGCTTACTTTCAAACCTCCATTGAAGATGACTCTGAGTGTGAATCCAAACCTAGCTATAAAACACTTGCTAAAATTGCAACCGAACAACAAAATGCTATGGAACATATTCAAAAATTGCTAGACAAAAGCGATGACCTGTTGGACGAGGAAATAAATCAAACTCAGTCCTTAATTGAAGACATAAAAAATCTTCGTGTTAAGTACGAGGAACTTGAAAGTCGTCATGAAACCCTCTCAGCCACTCATGAGAAGCTTTCCTACGATTATCTTCAAAGGAAGCAAGATCTAGAGAAACTGAGAGCATCTCATGAAGATCTTCAAAAAGAGAATGATTCATGACTCGCTCAACAGATCAGTTTCGCTCAGGAAGACTTTGTGCCACCATGTCTAAAATGTCTTGAGCATGATAATGTTGTCTCTGTTGCGGAATGTTCTACTGCCTCCGATGTTGCAATATCTTCAACTGCTGACGTGGTAACTAACCCCTCTTCTGAGGATGCCACTACTATTGCTGATGAGAATGCCAGGTTGAAGACATTGCTTGAAACTGGCATGTACAAAAGCCTCAAAGGGCATCAGACCCTATGTGATGTCCTCAAGAAACATATTCTGAACCGAAACCCTAGGAAAGAGGGTGTTGGTTTTGAGAGGAAAATGAATGTTCATGGCTCTTACTGGAAGCCTGGGCAGTACCCCAAAACCACATGGGTTGCTGCAAAGGGCCCTTCAGTGGACCCATCCACCTTATTTGGCTTCACTTGTGCTAACCCCATTATCATTGATGAATCCTTTGACGACAATTATAAGTTGTTTAAGAATCAGAATGGTGAAGTGTTTGCCAGGTTTATTGGTACTAACTATAGGAATGGGCCACCTTTGAAGAAGATCTGGGTGCCCAAAAGTTGTCTTGAGAAACTTTCTCTGAATGTCATCATGACACCACCAGGGAAGAAGACAAACCCCAGACTAAAAGCTTCATATGGTCCAAAGGCTTCATGCAGAGAGAGGGCCTCACAAGGTCACCCTAACGCCAATGTTTTGCAGGGAAATTATCATCAGACTCATGAATACGAGCGTGCTTCATCTAACCTCTATGTTCATAAATCAAATAACTTTTCTGCATATTCTTTTGAGTATTATTCACCTCCTGCAAAACTATTTGCTAGGGCTCCAAAGCCAAAGTTCTTAGATGCTGCACTTAGACTTATTGCTTTTAAGCCACCCCTGGAGATGTGGGTGGTTAAGAAGAGTTAACTTCTCTTGCAGGCAAAGGTCTCCAGCCGAAAATCAAAGACTTCTGACGCCAATGTTGGGGACCTAAAACATCTTGTGGGACACAAGATAAAATGCCAAAATGGTCTTACCATGTATTTCGTCCCAGGGTTTCTTGACGAGCATCCTATCTTACCAAACAAGAATCTTAACTTTGATAGCATGCTTGTTCGCTGTATGTTTGTGCTTCACAATATCTTGGTGAAGCATATCCCGCTAACTGCACTGTAGGGTATGACTCCGAAAGCTACTGAGTGGATAATGGACAGTGGATGCACTAATCACATGACCGGTGATCGAGGTCTTCTCATGGATTCAACCCTATGTCCATCTACTAAAAGCCACATCACATTTCGTTGACACTGGTAAAAGCAAGGTACTGGGCCTAGGTAGAGTTGCTATCTCAAAGGATCAACACATGGATAAAGTGATGCTTGTTGAATCCCTTGGATAAAACTTAGTGTCTGTCTCAATGCTTTGCGATCTGAACATGATCGTGATATTTGGAAAATATCGTTGTCTGATACGTCTCCAATGTATCTATATTTTTTTATTGTTCCATGCTGTTATATTATCAATCTTGGATGTTTTATAATCATTTTATAGTCATTTTATATCATTTTTTGGTACTAACTTAAAGTTTCATCGACTCCCCTAGCGTTTTTACATCGCATAAAATCAATACCAAACGGAGTCCAAATGCCACGAAACTTTACGGAGATTTTTTATGGACCAGAAGACACGTAATGGACCCTGGCTACGCCTGGGGGTGCTCTGAGGAGAGCACAACCCACCAGGGCACGCCAGGAGGCCCAGGCGTGCCCTGGTGGGTAGTGCCCACCTCGGGTGCCCCCCGGACCGCCTCTTTGCTCTATAAATACCCCAATATTCCCAAAACACTAGGGGAGTCGACGAAATATTCATCCAGCCGCCGCAGAGTCCAGAGCCACCAGATCTAATCTAGACACCATCTTGGATGGGGTACACCACCTCCATTGGTGCCCCTCCGATGATGCGTGAGTAGTTCTTTGTAGACCTTCGGGTCCGTAGTTAGTAGATAGATGGCTTCCTCTCTATCTCTCTCTGAATTCTCAATACAATGGTCTCTTGGAGATCCATATGATGTAACTCTTTTGTGGTGTGTTTGTTGGGATTGATGAACTTTGAGTTTATGATCAGATCTATCTTTTTATATCCATGAAAGTATTTGAGTTTCTTTGATCTCTTTTATGCATGATCTCTTATAGCCGTGTATTTATTCTCCGATATTTGGGTTTTGTTTGGCCTACTCGATCTATTTATCTTGCAATGGGAAGAGGTGCTTTCTAGTGGGTTCGATCTTACGGTGCTTGATCCCAGTGATAGAAGGGGAACCGACACGCATGTATCATTGCTACTAAGGATAAAACGATGGGGTCTATCTCTACATAGATAGATCTTGTCTACATCATGTCATTGTTCTTATTGCATTACTTCGTTTCTCCATGAACTTAATACACTAGATGCATGCTGGATAGCGGTCGATGTGTGGAGTAATAGTTTTAGATGCAGGTAGGAGTCGGTCTACTAATCTTGGATGTGATGCCTATGTAATGATCATTGCCTGGATATCGTCATCAGTATTTGAAGTTCTATCAATTGCCCAACAGTAATTTGTTCACCCACCGTTTCCTATTTTTCTCGAGAGAAGCCACTAGTGAAACCTACGGCCCCCGGGTCTCTTTCTCATATTATTTGCCTTTGCGATCTATTTTCATTTGCTTTTATTTTCAGATCTACTAAACTAAAAACACAAAAAATACCTTGTTGCAATTTATTCTTATTTATTTTATTTGGCATTCGATCTATCAATCTACTACAATTTATCTCACGTCTGTTTGCCTATCTTGAGGCGCCGTACCCGGAAGGGATTGACAACCCCTTTAACACGTCGGGTTGCGAGGATTTGTTATCTGTGTGCAGGTGCTGTTTACGTTGTGTTGCTTGGTTCTCCTCCTGGTTCGATAACCTTGGTTTCACATCTGAGGGAAATACCTATCGCCGCTGTGCTGCATCATCCCTTCCTCTTTGGGGAAATACCGACGTAGCTTCAAGCTGCATCATTGGCTTGTGCTTATGGAAACTGACAAATCTCTAGTCTTGGAAGGTTATTGATGAGGTGATCTGTATATGGTAGATTTCTCCGCAAGACCACAACTTTCCGTATGTCTTCTAGCAAAGGCTTCAGAGTGTTGGCTCTGGCATAGAAGGCTAGGACATGCGGGCATGAGGAACTTGCACACTCTCGTGAAGAAGCATATCATTGGCATCGAGGACGTCAAGTTCAAGAAATATCATCTATATGGTGCTTGTGAAGCCAGAAATATGAATAGGGCCAAGCATCCCTTGAAGACAATCATGAGTACATCACGTCCCTTTGTAAGTGCATCTAGTGCCACCCCTAGTTGGTTTTGGAGTATTGACAACAAACCTAGTTGAGGGACTAATGTGTTTGTGAGAATTGCAGGATAACACAGGTTGAAGTCCCTCATTGATTCGGTTTTCCTACCAGAGATGACCCCTAAAAATGTATGAAGACATTGAAGTCAGAGGTGGTATGTGAAGACATTCACATTGAAGACTATGATAAGAGAAGACATCGCGTGAAGACTATGGAGCGCGAAGACTTAGCAGTTTCGTCGTTCTGTGTTTTTATTTGTTGAGTCATAGGAACCACCGTACTGTTAAGTGGGGTCCAAGAGAACCAGTCAGAATGACTGAAGTGATGCTTAACCAAAATCCTATGTCTTCGAGTGAAGACTATGAGAGCAAATCTTGTCCAGAGTTGGATAAGTCAGCTTTGCTTGTAGTCCAAGTAAAGTTGCTGTGTGTGTTTGAAATCTGACCGTTGGAACACGTGTCAGTTCCTTAGTGACCAAGGGTCATTTCGGACAAATCAGGTCGGGTTGCCTAGTGGCTATAAATAGCCCACCCCCTACAACCATAAACGGTTGGCTGCTCAGAGTTAGAGTATGGCTTTTTGTCGTTTGAGAGCAACCCACCTCGAAGCCTTTGAGAGAGAATTCCTTGCGAGGATAAAGCCCTAAACACCCAGAGCCAAAGAGTGTTAGGCATCACTTAAGTCTTCCTGTCTGTGTGATCTGAAGACTTATTACACTTGAGGACTGTGAATCCTCCAGCCGGTTAGGCGCCGCGTTCTGAGCATCCAAGAGTCATTGTGGATCGCCGGTGAACGAAGTCTGTGAAGGTTTGGAAGTCTACCTTGAAGACTTACCAGAGTGATTGGGCGAGGACTGGGTGTCCTTAGCTCAAGGGGAATAAGGTGAAGACGAGGTCTTCTGAGTTGAATCTCAGCCTCCCTAACCAGACGTACAGTTGTCACAGCAACTGGAACTGGTCCAACAAATCATTGTCTTCAACGAGTCACTGGTTTCATCCTTCCCTTCCCTTTACTTACCGTTGGTCCTTGTGAAGTCATTGTATGATTGCATTATCTTTTGTCTTCACTGAGTGACTGCTTGTTCTGATTGGCTTCACAATATCTTCCTACCTGATCTTTACTGCCTAGCTGCTATTAGTCATTGTGCTTTCACTTCATTGAATACTTGACTATGGTTTGCCTAGTGTAGTCTACCTTCCGCTGCATGGTAATAGGTTTATTTCTATCGTTTGTCTTCGAAACTTCCATGTTTTGAAGACTTTCATAAAAATTGCCTATTCACCCCCCCTCTAGTCGATCACTAGCACTTTCAAATTGGTATCAGAGCAAGGTACTCCCTTGTTCTGTGTGATTCGGTTTAACCACTTGGAGTTTTAGCTATGTCGACTGCAGGGATAATTAAAGTCTCCGCTGCATGCCCCGTCTTTGATGGAACTGAATATCCCTACTAGGAAGAATAAGATGCGCATGCATCTTGAAGCCATTGATGTCGACCTATGGTGTGTCGTCAAGAATGGCATTCCCAAGGCTGGTGAAGGTGTCACTGATGTCAAGAAGTTCGTTAACTTGGACTCCACTGCCAAGAACATCATCTGTGGTCATCTGACCAAAGGACAGTATGGCCGCGTGAGTGCTTTGGAAACTCTAAGATAGTCTGGGACTGGACTCTCCAAGGTCAATGAAGGCGTCTCAACAGAGAGATCAGAGAATCAGTGTCCTTCACAACCTCTTCAACCGCTTTAAGAGAAATGACAATGAGAATGTCCAGCTCACGTTTATCGACTCACTTACATCACAAATCAGCTTCAAGCTCTCGGCGCCACTGAGATCACCAAGCATGAAGTCGTCAAGACACTCCTGAGATCACTTGACAGCTCATTTGACACCCTAGCCCTGATGATTCAAGAACGTCCTGACTTCAAGACACTCGATCCGTCTGACATACTTGAGAGGCTCAACACACATGAGTTTCAACTTTCTGAGAAAAGAGACATCTACGGTCCCAACTATGGGCGAACTCGTGCCCTGAAGGCAAAAGCTGTCTCCTCATCTGAGAAGAATCTGACAGCAGTTCTGATGATCCTGAAGACATTGGAAAGGAGCTTGCTATGCTTGTGAAGAAGTTCCAAAAATTCACCAAGAAGAAAGGCTTCAGAAACTTCACGATCAAGCTCAAGGATTGATGAAGTTTCTGCTCATGACTTGTAACACCCCGGATGTAATTTTCCCAATTTGTACTCCAACTCTTGCCGTTTCCGGCGTTAATTTATTTTATTTTCTCAGGTTCGGGTCTTTGTCTCCGTGTGTTGTTGTCGTTGTCATGCTTCTCGTATCATGTCATCATGTGCATTGCATTTGCATACGTGTTCGTCTCATGCATTCGAGCATTTTCCCCGTTGTCCGTTTTGCATTCCGGCACTTCGTTCTCCTCCGGTGGTCATTTCTACCTTTCTTTCGTGTGTGGGGATTAAACATTTCCGGATTGGACCGAGACTTGCCAAGCGGCCTTGGTTTACTACCGGTAGACCGCCTGTCAAGTTTCGTATCATTTGGACTTCGTTTGATACTCCAACGGTTAACCGAGGGACCGAAAAGGCCTCGTGTGTGTTGCAGCCCAACACCCCTCCAATTTGGCCCAAAACCCACCTAAGCCTTCTCCATCATCTAGATCGTTCGATCACGATCGTGTGGCCGAAAACCGCACCTCATTTGGACTCTCCTAGCTCCCCGTACCTGTATTTAAAGACCCCTTCCCCGAAATCCGGATCTCCCTCTCCGAAACCCTAAAAAAATCCGTCTCCGCCGCCGCCGGACGTGTCCGGACGGAGCCGGACAACGTCCGGATCCCACCGCCGCCAACCACCGCGTGCCACATGGCATCTCCGCCCCCAGCCGCCGCCGCGGCCCGGCGAGCCCGCAGCGGGCCCGCCCGGCCCATCGTCGCCCCGCGCCTCCCTCGTCCTTCCGCCGCCCGCCATCGCCGGCGTCCGCCTCTGCCTCGGCCGCGCCGCCCTTGCCTCCCCGCCGCCGCGGCCGCGCCGCCTCCACCGCGCCCTCCGGCCGCCGCCAAGCCCCGCTGGCTCCGGCGAGCTCGTCGCCCGGAGACCCCGCCGCCTCGACCGGCCTCGCCCCGCCGCCTCTCCGCCGTCACGCCGGCTCCGGCGAGCTCTCTTAGCCGCCGGTGAACAATGCCCCGACCGTGCCTCGGTTTCCGTGCAAACCCTAGATCTGTCCCGGAGAGGTTGTTTTTTTCTTCTAAGTCCCGAAATTCCAGATCCAAGTGTCCCAGTTCATGGCCTCGTAACTTTGCATCCGTAGCTCCGATTCATGCATATAGCATATCAAAATGTTCATCTCAGAGAGTACATCACTTCATTCCATTGCATCATTTTCATTTGAGTTCATCTTGATGCCCGAAATGCTGTTAGAAGAAGGCTACTTGAGATTATTGTCAGATCTGGCTACTCCATTTAGGTTTTTGTCATTTTTGCCATGATTAATGTGTGCATGATATGCCCTGATGTTCTACATATGTTTTGTTAAGGGTTTTGTCATCTTTCTAGAGGTGCAACCCATGTATTTTTGTGATGAGTGTGGTGACTAGTGCAAGCTTGCAAAGTGAGGCACTCGGTAAATCTGTTTTCAGGGACTTAGCAATTCCACTAAGTCCTTGATCTGTTATCTCGTATGGCCGTATGTTCATGTTGTTTCCTAGTGATCCGTGCCTCTTTTGAGGATAATCAGTAAGGATGTTTTGTTAATCTTGTAGTGCTCTAACCATCCATGTATTTGTTTGCAATTATGGAGCACCCTAACTTGAGTCAATCAAGCTCTATTTTTGCTACTTTGTGAATCTGGGCAGATTGTCAACTTGTTTGCAATTTTGCCGATGATGTTGTAGTTGATCCTTGCATGCTATGCTATTTTTCTTGCCATGTATACCTTGAATTTTGTGTGTTCTTGATAGATGTATGCTTAGCTTATCATGACTTGCACCGTAGTGAGTGCATCGAGCTCGTAAACATGCCTACTTGATATCTGTTTTCAGCATGTGTCAGTTTTCACTAAGTCTGAAACTGATTATGTTTTTGCTATGTTCACATGCTTGCAATTGTATTTTTTGATCCCTTTTGGCTCAAGGTCACTAAGGGACTTTTGTTAAGCTCTTTGAGTAGCTCCCTGCCATGCTTTACTTTGCCATGTTCAGGTCCTGTATAATGTAGTTTTGTTGCTCCGAAGAGTGCTACCTGATCTGAAATTCCAGACACGTGTTAATTTCACCAAGTCTGAGATCTGTTTGCCATATGCATTTTTGCCATGCTTGTTTGAACCGGTTAATGGATGAATGGCCGTAGCTCAGTGCTAGACTTTTGTTAAGCATCTTGAATGCATCCCTGCCATGTATTTTTTTGTCATGTTTGGTTGCTTTAGCATGTTCATTCCATTGCATTTAGTTGGCTACTTGCTGTTAATCGCAGACCGGTGCCATTTTTGGATCGCTTGCCATTTCCAAACCGTAACTCCGATTCCGGCGTTCTTTATATCGTTTTCAAGCGATTTCATCTCATCTTTCCAGTGGCACACTTGGATTTCCAAGTTGAGGCCAGGTTCTTGCATTTCCTGTCATATCTTGCATTTTGCATCCGCATCGCATCCCGCATAGCATATCATCATTGCATCATATTGCTTGATCCTTGCACGTGGTTGATTGTGTCCTTGTTGCTTGTTTGTATTGTTTGGGTAAAACCGGGAGACGAGTTCGCTAAGGAACCCGTTGAGTTTGCTTTCGAGGATCCAGTCAACTCTGACAACTGTGCAGGCAAGATGATCATACCCTCGAAATCACTACTATCTTTGCTATGCTAGTTTGCTCGCTCTTTTGCTATGCCAATGCTAAGATGCCTACCACTTGCTTTCAAGCCTCCCAAATTGCCATGTCAACCTCTAACCCACCTTGTCCTAGCAAACCGTTGATTGGCTATGTTACCGCGTTGCTCAGCCCCTCTTATAGTGTTGCTAGTTGCAGGTGAAGATTGGAGGCCGTTCCTTGTTGGAACATTTATTTACTTGTTGGGATATCATTATATTGCTATGTTATCTTAATGCATCTATATACTTGGTAAAGGGTGGAAGGCTCGGCCTCTCGCCTAGTGTTTTGTTCCACTCTTGCCGCCCTAGTTTCCGTCATATCGGTGTTATGTTCCTGGATTTTGCGTTCCTTACGCGGTTGGGTTATAATGGGAACCCCTTGATAGTTTGCCTTGATTAAAGCTTTTCCAGCAATGCCCAACCTTGGTTTTACCATTTGCCACCCAGCCTCTTTTTCCCTTGGGTTTCCGGAGCCCGAGGGTCATCTTATTTAGCCCCCCCGGGCCAGTGCTCCTCTGAGTGTTGGTCCGACCGAGTAGACTGCGGGGCCACCTCGGGGCAACTTGAGGGTTGGTTTTACTCATAGATGTCTCATCTGAGTGTGCCCTAAGAAAGAGATATGTGCAGCTCCTATCGGGATTTGTCGGCACATTCGGGCGGTGTTGCTGGTCTTGTTTTAACCTGTCGAAGTGTCTTGAATAACCGAGATACCGAGTCTATCGGAATGTCTTGGGAGGAGTCTATTCCTTCGTTGACCGTGAGAGCTTGTCATGGGCTAAGTTGGACTCCCCTGCAGGGATTGAACTTTCGAAAGCCGTGCCCACGGTTATGGGAAGATGGGAATTTGTTAATGTCCGGTTGTAGATAACTTGAACCTTAACTTAATTAAAATGAATCAACTGAGTGTGTTACCGTGATGGCCTCTTCTCGGCGGAGTCCGGGAAGTGGACACGGTGTTGGGTAATGTTTGCGCAGGTTGTTCTCTAGTTTCTCGCTCGCGCTTTGCCTCCTCTTCCTCGCTCTCTTTTGCGAATAAGATAGCCACCATACTTGCTAGTCGATTGCTGCAGCTCCACTCATATTTTACCTTGCCATACCTATAAGCTTAAATAGTCTTGAATCGCGAGGGTGCGAGATTGCTGAGTCCCTGTGGCTCACAGATTACTATTACACCAGATGCAGGGCCTGATGATTCCGCTCCAGGGACGCGCTTGAGCTCAAGTGGGAGTTCGACGAGGACTCTCAACGTTACTATGTTTCCTTTCCTGATGATCAGTAGTGGTGCCCAGTTGGGGGTGATCGGGACCGTGTCGCATGTTGGGTTATCTTTATTTTGGCGCCGTAGTCGGGCCATGAGTGTTTGGATGATGTAATGTTATTTATGTACTTGATTGACGTGGCGAGTGTAAGCCAACTATGTTATCTCCCCTTTTATTATATTACATGGGATGTTGTGAGATTGCCTAACTTGCGACATATGCCTTCAATGCGATTATGTCTCTAAGTCGTGCCTCGACACGTGGGGGTGTTACAAGTTGGTAATCAGAGCCTTCCCCGACCTTAGGAGCCCCATTGCTTGATCGTTTTTAGCGGCCGAGTTGTGTCTAGAAAAATGTTTTGAGTCATTTAGGAATTATATATCGGAGAGTTTAGGAATTCTTTTTTACTTCCCAGTCTCCTCATCGCTCTGGTAAGGCATCCTGACGTAGAGTTTTGACTCTTCTCTTCTCAAATTTCACTAATTTTTTTAGGATCACGCGGGTATCTTGGAATCGTTCCGATGGTTTTATGATGAGAACATTGTCTTGGTGCCTCCTGTCAGGGGTTTAGTGGAAGTGTCCCGGGGAGTTGTGCTCTGAGGTGTTGTCATCATAATTTTATCGTTGCAGTTCTGGAATACCTGAGTCTAGTACGCCGACATCGAAAATCTCTTTTATGCAGTTTGTTGGTGAGATAACCTCGACGCCACCCAGTACTGGGGCGGGAGTTCGGGAGTATTGCCATAACTTGTATAACGGATGCTTTTCGAAGGTTGAGGTAGATGGTTTCCGAAGGTTTCTTGGTTATGTGTTGAAGGATGGATACAGCTGGATGTAGGTATGCTAGTGTGAAGGAAATATGCCCTAGAGGCAATAATAAGTTATTATTTATTTCCTTATATCATGATAAATGTTTATTATTCATGCTAGAATTGTATTATCCGGAAACATAATACTTGTGTGAATACATAGACAAACTAAACGTCACTAGTGTGCCTCTACTTGACTAGCTCGTTAATCAAAGATGGTTATGTTTCCTAACCATAGACATGTGTTGTCATTTGATTAACGGGATCACATCATTAGGAGAATGATGTGATTGACATGACCCATTCCATTAGCTTAGCACCCGATCGTTTAGTATGTTGCTATTGCTTTCTTCATGACTTATACATGTTCCTATGACTATGAGATTATGCAACTCCCGTTTGCCGGAGGAACACTTTGGGTGCTACCAAACGTCACAACGTAACTGGGTGATTATAAAGGAGCATTACAGGTGTCTCCAAAGGTAGATGTTGGGTTGGCGTATTTCGAGATTAGGATTTGTCACTCCGATTGTCGGAGAGGTATCTCTGGGCCCTCTCGGTAATGCACATCACATAAGCCTTGCAAGCATTGCAACTAATGAGTTAGTTGTGAGATGATGTATTACGAAACGAGTAAAGAGACTTGCCGGTAACGAGATTGAACTAGGTATGGGATACCGACGATCGAATCTCGGGCAAGTAACATACCGATGACAAAGGGAACACGTATGTTGTTATGCGGTCTGACCGATAAAGATCTTCGTAGAATATGTAGGAGCCAATATGGGCATCCAGGTCCCGCTATTGGTTATTGACCGGAGACATGTCTCGGTCATGTCTACATTGTTCTCGAACCCGTAGGGTCCGCACGCTTAAGGTTACGATGACAGTTATATTATGAGTTTATGCATTTTGATGTACCGAAGGTTGTTCGGAGTCCCGGATGTGATCACGGACATGACGAGGAGTCTCGAAATGGTCGAGACGTAAAGATTGATATATTGGAAGCCTATGTTTGGACATCGGAAGTGTTCCGGGTGAAATCGGGATTTTACCGGGTTACCGGGAGGTTACCGGAACCCCCCGGGAGCCATATGGGCCTTCATGGGCCTTAGTGGAAAGGAGAAAGGGGCAGCCCAAGGTGGCTGCGCCACTTCCCCCTCCCCTAGTCCTATATAGGACTAGGAGAAGGTGGCCGGCCCCCCTCTCCCTCTTTCCCCCTTTGGGGAATCCTAGTTGGAATAGGATTGGAGGGGAGTCCTACTCCCGGAAGGAGTAGGACTCCTCCTGCGCCTCCCTCCTTGGCCGGCCAGCCTCCCCCCCTCTACTCCTTTATATACGGAGGCAGGGGACACCTCTAGACACACAAGTTGATCCACGTGATCTATTCCTTAGCCGTGTGCGGTGCCCCCTGCCACCATATACCTCGATAATACTGTAGCGGAGTTTAGGCGAAGCCCTGCTGCTGTAGTTCATCAAGATCGTCACCACGCCGTCGTGCTGACGGAACTCTTCCCTGACACTTTGCTGGATCGGAGTCCGGGGATCGTCATTGAGCTGAACGTGTGCTCGAACTCGGAGGTGCCGTAGTTTCGGTGCTTGATCGGTTGGATCGTGAAGACGTACGACTACTTCCTCTACGTTGTGTGATCGCTTCCGCAGTCGGTCTGCGTTGGTACGTAGACAACACTCTCCCCTCTCGTTGCTATGCATCACATGATCTTGAGTGTGCGTAGGAAATTTTTTGAAATTACTACGAAACCCAACAATGGCATCCGAGCCTAGGTTATTTATGTTGATGTTATATGCACGAGTAGAACACAAGTGAGTTGTGGATGATACAAGTCATACTGCCTACCAGCATGTCATACTTTGGTTCGGCGGTATTGTTGGACGAGACGACCCGTACCAACATTACGCGTACGCTTACGCGAGACCGGTTCTCCCGACGTGCTTTGCACACAGGTGGCTTGCGGGCGACTGTCTCTCCAACTTTAGTTGAACCAAGTATGGCTACGCCCGGTCCTTGCGAAGGTTAAAACGGAGTCTATTTGACAAACTATCGTTGTGGTTTTGATGCGTAGGTGAGATTGGTTCTTACTTAAGCCCGTAGCAGCCACGTAAAACATGCAACAACAAAGTAGAGGACGTCTAACTTGTTTTTGCAGGGCATGTTGTGATGTGATATGGTCAAGGCATGATGCTGAATTTTATTGTATGAGATGATCATGTTTTGTAACCAAGTTATCGGCAACTGGCAGGAGCCATATGGTTGTCGCTTTATTGTATGCAATGCAATCGCGATGTAATGCTTTACTTTATTACTAAACGGTAGTGATAGTCGTGGAAGCATAAGATTGGCGAGACGACAACGATGCTACGATGGAGATCAAGGTGTCGCGCCGGTGACGATGGTGATCATGACGGTGCTTCGGAGATGGAGATCACAAGCACAAGATGATGATGGCCATATCATATCACTTATATTGATTGCATGTGATGTTTATCTTTTTATGCATCTTATCTTGCTTTGATTGACGGTAGCATTATAAGATGATCTCTCACTAAATTATCAAGAAGTGTTCTCCCTGAGTATGCACCATTGTGAAAGTTCTTCGTGCGGAGACACCACGTGATGATCGGGTGTGATAGGCTCTACGTTCAAATACAACGGGTGCAAAATAGTTGCACACGCGGAATACTTAGGTTATACTTGACGAGCCAAGCATATACAGATATGGCCTCGGAACACGGAGACCGAAAGGTCGAGCGTGAATCATATAGTAGATATGATCAACATAATGATGTTCACCGATGAAACTACTCCATCTCACGTGATGATCGGACATGGTTTAGTTGATTTGGATCACGTGATCACTTAGAGGATTAGAGGGATGTCTATCTAAGTGGGAGTTCTTAAGTAATATGATTAATTGAACTTAAATTTATCATGAACTTAGTACCTGATAGTATCTTGCTTGTTTATGTTGATTGTAGATAGATGGCTCGTGCTATTGTTCCGTTGAATTTTAATGCGTTCCTTGAGAAAGCAAAGTTGAAAGATGATGGTAGCAATTACACGGACTGGGTCCGTAACTTGAGGATTATCCTCATTGCTGCACAGAAGAATTACGTCCTGGAAGCACCGCTGGGTGCCAGGCCTGCTGCTGGAGCAACACCAGATGTTATGAACGTCTGGCAGAGCAAAGCTGATGACTACTCGATAGTTCAGTGTGCCATGCTTTACGGCTTAGAATCGGGACTTCAACAACGTTTTAAACGTCATGGAGCATATGAGATGTTCCAGGAGTTGAAGTTAATATTTCAAGCAAATGCCCGAATTGAGAGATATGAAGTCTCCAATAAGTTCTATAGCTGCAAGATGGAGGAGAACAGTTCTGTCAGTGAGCATATACTCAAAATGTCTGGGTATAATAATCACTTGATTCAATTGGGAGTTAATCTTCCAGATGATTGTGTCATTGACAGAATTCTCCAATCACTGCCACCAAGCTACAAGAGCTTCGTGATGAACTATAATATGCAAGGGATGAACAAGACTATTCCCGAGCTCTTCGCGATGCTGAAAGCTGCGGAGGTAGAAATCAAAAAGGAGCATCAAGTGTTGATGGTTAACAAAACCACTAGTTTCAAGAAAAAGGGCAAAGGGAAGAAGAAGGGGAACTTCAAGAAGAACGGCAAACAAGTTGCTGCTCAAGAGAAGAAACCCAAGTCTGGACCTAAACCTGAAACTGAGTGCTTCTACTGTAAGCAGACTGGTCACTGGAAGCGGAACTGCCCAAAGTATTTGGCGGATAAGAAGGATGGCAAGGTGAACAAAGGTATATGTGATATACATGTTATTGATGTGTACCTTACTAATGCTCGCAGTAGCACCTGGGTATTTGATACTGGTTCTGTTGCTAATATTTGCAACTCAAAACAGGGGCTACGGATTAAGCGAAGATTGGCTAAGGACGAGGTGACGATGCGCGTGGGAAACGGTTCCAAAGTCGATGTGATCGCGGTCGGCACGCTACCTCTACATCTACCTTCGGGATTAATATTAGACCTAAATAATTGTTATTTGGTGCCAGCGTTGAGCATGAACATTATATCTGGATCTTGTTTAATGCGAGACGGTTATTCATTTAAATCAGAGAATAATGGTTGTTCTATTTATATGAGTAATATCTTTTATGGTCATGCACCCTTGAAGAGTGGTCTATTTTTGTTGAATCTCGATAGTAGTAATACACATATTCATAATGTTGAAGCCAAAAGATGCAGAGTTGATAATGAAAGTGCAACTTATTTGTGGCACTGTCGTTTAGGTCATATCGGTGTAAAGCGCATGAAGAAACTCCATACTGATGGACTTATGGAACCACTTGATTATGAATCACTTGGTACTTGCGAACCGTGCCTCATGGGCAAGATGACTAAAACACCGTTCTCCGGTACTATGGAGAGAGCAACAGATTTGTTGGAAATCATACATACCGATGTATGTGGTCCGATGAATATTGAGGCTCGTGGCGGATATCGTTATTTTCTCACCTTCACAGATGATTTGAGCAGATATGGATATATCTACTTAATGAAACATAAGTCTAAAACATTTGAAAAGTTCAAAGAATTTCAGAGTGAAGTTGAAAATCATCGTAACAAGAAAATAAAGTTTCTACGATCTGATCGTGGAGGAGAATATTTGAGTTACGAGTTTGGTGTACATTTGAAAAACTGTGGAATAGTTTCGCAACTCACGCCACCCGGAACACCACAGCGTAATGGTGTGTCCGAACGTCGTAATCGTACTTTACTAGATATGGTGCGATCTATGATGTCTCTTACTGATTTATCGCTATCATTTTGGGGATACGCTCTAGAGACGGCCGCATTCACGTTAAATAGGGCACCATCAAAATCCGTTGAGACGACGCCTTATGAACTGTGGTTTGGCAAGAAACCAAAGTTGTCGTTTCTTAAAGTTTGGGGCTGTGATGCTTATGTGAAAAAGCTTCAACCTGATAAGCTCGAACCCAAATCGGAGAAATGTGTCTTCATAGGATATCCAAAGGAAACTATCGGATACACCTTCTATCATAGATCCGAAGGCAAGACTTTTGTTGCTAAATTCGGAAACTTTCTTGAGAAGGAGTTTCTCTCGAAAGAAGTGAGTGGGAGGAAAGTAGAACTTGACGAGGTAACTGTACCTGCTTCCTTATTGGAAAGTAGTACATCACAGAAAACTGTTTCTGCGACACTTACACCAATAGGTGAGGAAGTTAATGATAATGATCATGAAACTTCAGAACAAGATACTACTGAACCTCGTAGATCAACCAGAGTAAGATCCGCACCAGAGTGGTACGGTAATCCTGTTCTGGAAGTCATGCTACTAGATCATGATGAACCTACGAACTATGAAGAAGCGATGGTGAGCCCAGATTCCGCAAAGTGGCTTGAAGCCATGAAATCTGAGATGGGATCCATGTATGAGAACAAAGTATGGACTTTGGTTGACTTGCCCGATGATCGGCAAGCAATTGAGAATAAATGGATCTTTAAGAAGAAGACTGACGCTGATGATAATGTTACTGTCTACAAAGCTCGACTTGTCGCAAAAGGTTTTCGACAAGTTCAAGGGATTGACTACGATGAGACCTTCTCACCCGTAGCGATGCTTAAGTCCGTCCGAATCATGTTAGCAATTGCCGCATTTTATGATTATGAAATTTGGCAGATGGATGTCAAAACTGCATTCCTGAATGGATTTATGGAAGAAGAGTTGTATATGATGCAACCGGAAGGTTTTGTCGATCCAAAGGGAGCTAACAAAGTGTGCAAGCTCCAGCGATCCATTTATGGACTGCTGCAAGCCTCTCGGAGTTGGAATAAACGCTTTGGTAGTGTGATCAAAGCATTTGGTTTTATACAGACTTTCGGAGAAGCCTGTATTTACAAGAAAGTGAGTGGGAGCTCTGTAGCATTTCTAATATTATATGTGGATGACATATTGCTGATTGGAAATGATATAGAATTTCTGGATAGCATAAAGGGATACTTGAATAAAAGTTTTTCAATGAAAGACCTCGGTAAAGCTGCTTACATATTAGGCATTAAGATCTATAGAGATAGATCAAGACGCTTGATTGGACTTTCACAAAGCACATACCTTGACAAGATTTTGAAGAAATTCAAAATGGATCAAGCAAAGAAAGGATTCTTGCCTGTGTTACAAGGTGTGAAGTTGAGTAAGACTCAATGCCCGACCACTGCAGAAGATAGAGAGAATATGAAAGATGTTCCCTATGCATCAGCCATAGGCTCTATCATGTATGCAATGCTGTGTACCAGACCTGATGTGTGCCTTGCTATAAGTTTAGCAGGGAGGTACCAAAGTAATCCAGGAGTGGATCACTGGACAGCGGTCAAGAACATCCTGAAATACCTGAAAAGGACTAAGGATATGTTTCTCGTATATGGAGGTGACAAAGAGCTCACTGTAAAAGGTTACGTTGATGCAAGCTTTGACACTGATCCGGACAATTCTAAATCGCAAACCGGATATGTGTTTACATTAAACGGTGGAGCTGTCAGTTGGTGCAGTTCTAAACAAAGCGTCGTAGCGGGATCTACATGTGAAGCGGAGTACATAGCTGCTTCGGAAGCAGCGAACGAAGGAGTCTGGATGAAGGAGTTCATATCCGATCTAGGTGTCATACCTAATGCATTGGGTCCAATGAAAATCTTTTGTGACAATACTGGTGCAATTGCCTTGGCAAAGGAATCCAGATTTCACAAAAGGACCAAACACATCAAGAGACGCTTCAATTCCATCCGGGATCTAGTCCAGGTGGGAGACATAGAGATTTGCAAGATACATATGGATCTGAATGTTGCAGAGCCGTTGACTAAGCCTCTTCCACGAGCAAAACATGATCAGCACCAAGGCTCCATGGGTGTTAGAATCATTACAGTGTAATCTAGATTATTGACTCTAGTGCAAGTGGGAGACTGAAGGAAATATGCCCTAGAGGCAATAATAAAGTTATTTTTTGTTTCCTTATAATCATGATAAATGTTTATTATTCATGCTAGAATTGTATTAACCGGAAACATAATACATGTGTGAATACATAGACAAACAAAGTGTCACTAGTATGCCTCTACTTGACTAGCTCGTTAATCAAAGATGGTTATGTTTCCTAACCATGAACAATAAGTTGTTATTTGATTAACGAGGTCACATCATTAGTTGAATGATCTGATTGACATGACCCATTCCATTAGCTTAGCACCCGATCGTTTAGTATGTTGCTACTGCTTTTCTTCATGACTTATACATGTTCCTATGACTATGAGATTATGCAACTCCCGTTTGCCGGAGGACACTTTGGGTGCTACCAAACGTCACAACGTAACTGGGTGATTATAAAGGAGCATTACAGGTGTCTCCAAAGGTAGATGTTGGGTTGGCGTATTTCGAGATTAGGATTTGTCACTCCGATTGTCGGAGAGGTATCTCTGGGCCCTCTCGGTAATACACATCACATAAGCCTTGCAAGCATTACAACTAATATGTTAGTTGTGAGATGATGTATTACAGAACGAGTAAAGAGACTTGCCGGTAACGAGATTGAACTAGGTATTGGATACCGACGATCGAATCTCGGGCAAGTAACATACCGATGACAAAGGGAACAACGTATGTTGTTATGCGGTCTGACCGATAAAGATCTTCATAGAATATGTAGGAGCCAATATGGGCATCCAGGTCCCGCTATTGGTTATTGACCGGAGACATGTCTCGGTCATGTCTACATTGTTCTCGAACCCGTAGGGTCCGCACGCTTAAGGTTACGATGACAGTTATATTATGAGTTTATGCATTTTGATGTACCGAAGGTTGTTCGGAGTCCCGGATGTGATCACGGACATGACGAGGAGTCTCGAAATGGTCGAGACGTAAAGATTGATATATTGGAAGCCTATGTTTGGACATCGGAAGTGTTCCGGGTGAAATCGGGATTTTACCGGGTTACCGGGAGGTTACCGGAACCCCCCGGGAGCCATATGGGCCTACATGGGCCTTAGTGGAAAGGAGAAAGGGGCAGCCCAAGGTGGCTGCGCCACTTCCCCCTCCCCTAGTCCTATTAGGACTAGGAGAAGGTGGCCGGCCCCCCTCTCCCTCTTTCCCCCTTTGGGGAATCCTAGTTGGAATAGGATTGGAGGGGAGTCCTACTCCCGGAAGGAGTAGGACTCCTCCTGCGCCTCCCTCCTTGGCCGGCCAGCCTCCCCCCTCTACTCCTTTATATACGGAGGCAGGGGGCACCTCTAGACACACAAGTTGATCCACGTGATCTATTCCTTAGCCGTGTGCGGTGCCCCCTGCCACCATATTCCTCGATAATACTGTAGCGGAGTTTAGGCGAAGCCCTGCTGCTGTAGTTCATCAAGATCGTCACCACGCCGTCGTGCTGACGGAACTCTTCCCCGACACTTTGCTGGATCGGAGTCCGGGGATCGTCATCGAGCTGAACGTGTGCTCGAACTCGGAGGTGCCGTAGTTTCGGTGCTTGATCGGTTGGATCGTGAAGACGTACGACTACTTCCTCTACGTTGTGTGATCGCTTCCGTAGTCGGTTTGCGTTGGTACGTAGACAACACTCTCCCCTCTCGTTGCTATGCATCACATGATCTTGAGTGTGCGTAGGAATTTTTTTGAAATTACTACGAAACCCAACAGTTTGGGTGAGATATTTTGCTTCCCCTGTATCCCCAACACCTGATTGCATAACCGGAAAGGTTCGGGAGTTTCATAGGTGGGAATTCTTGTAGCTCTAGTTCTTCTTCCACGGATATTGGTTTGAGATTGGGATTTCTTACCGATTATTCGTTCTTGATCCGTACCTTGTTGATTTATTTCTCTATCTTAATTCTACGTGGCTTCTCAATTTATGGATATGTGACCATTCCAAGAGGAATGCATTCGTTCATTTTGTTCGGATGTGAAGACTATATGTTGCAATTTTCATTCCGTTGGATTCAGCTTCAGTATTTGTCTATCAATGTGCTAATGGTGGTCAACCTCTTCAGGATGGCTCCTCCAACGCGCACGACTCCGAATCCTAATCCGCCACCACCTCCACCTCCTCCGGAGGCATGGCAAGCTGTGATGGCCGCAACCAATGCAAACACACAGTTGATCATGCAAATTCTTCAAGAGCGCAATCAAGGCAACAATCAGAATCACTTTGCTACACTCAACCAGTTCCTTGCTAACAGGCCAAAGACTTTCAGCAATTGTGTTGAGGCAACCGATGCTGACGATTGGCTAGTGGATCTGTGCAAGCATTTCAAGTGCAGTAACGTCAGGCCTGAGGACTTTGTCAAGTTCGCTTCCTTCCAACTCAAAGATCAAGCTGCAGAATGGTTCCAGCAGTACAAGGATTCCCGAGGTGGACGTGTTATCACTTGGGACGATTTCCGTCGAGATTTCCGAGCTCATCATATCCCTCAGAGCGTGGTTGAAAGCAAGCGTGAGGAATTCCGCAACCTGAAGCAAGGCTCTTTGTCTGTCTATGACTACAACAAGTTGTTTCAGAAGCTCGCCCGCTTTGCCAAGCAGGACGTCCCTGATGAGAAGAGCATGATATATCAGTTCAGGGGTGGTCTCATAGAAGAAATCCAGCTCGCTCTTGTTCTCTTCGAGCCCTTGAGATACGATGAGTTCTACAACATGGCATTGAAGCAAGAGGCTGCTCAGTTGAGGTGTGATGCTTCCAAGAAGTGAGTCAGAGATGCTACTCCTTCTTCCTCTACTCAAGTGGCCAAGCAGCAGAAGTATTGGCTTCCTCCTCCTCTGTTCTGTCAGCCGTATCAGCAGAAGAGCAAAGGTGGTAGTGGTTCTTCCCACCCACCCAACCCTGGCTTTCAGAACAAGACTTCGTCTCAACCTCCAAGATCGAGTGCTCCGTACCACCGTCCGCTTTTAGAGGTCACGTGCAACAAGTGCCAACAGAAGGGTCACTATGCCAACAAGTGTTTCAACCAGAGGCGTCTTCCTCCTCCTCCTCCTATCAGATCGGCAAGTACAGCTGTGGTCAAGCATAACCCCAAGCATGCCAAGGTCAATTTGATGAATGCAGCTCAGGCAGAGGACTCGTCAGATGTGCTCATGGGTAACCTTCCTGTTAACGATGTTCCTACAAAAGTTCTTTTTGACACTGGTGCATCGCATTCCTTTTTGTCATGCCCTTTTGCATCGAAGCACAATGTTGATACCGAGATCATGCCCAAAGTCATGCAAGTTGTTTCTCCCGGCAAGCTTTTGACTTCTAGTTTGGTTGCTCCCGATATCTCTATCACGTTGGGCGACTACAAGTTTCTCTCTTCTCCGGTGGTTCTTGGTAACTCGGATATTGATCTTATTCTCGGAATGGATTGGCTTTCTAAGCACAAGGCGCATCTTGATTGTGCTGCCAGGCAGATTCAATTGACTCATTCGTCTGAGGATGTAATTGTCTTTGCCGCTCGTGATGATACCATCCGTCTGTTTTCTCTCAATGAGAAGGGTGAACTCGATGCCATCTCGCAAATTCCAGTCGTTTGCGAATATCAAGACGTCTTTCCAGAAGAGCTTCCAGGAATGCCTTCGCACCGGCCAGTTGAATTCGTTATTGATCTTGAGCCTGGTACGGAACCTGTGTGCAAACGTCCTTACAAGCTTGGACCTGAAGAGTTGAAGGAGTTGAAGAAGCAACTCGATATTCAAGAGAAAATGGGTCTCATCCGGCCTAGTTCTTCTCCGTGGGGTTGTGGTGTTCTTTTTGTGAATAAGAAGGATGGAACGGACCGACTTTGTGTTGATTACCGTCCAGTGAACAAGAAGACCATCAAGAACAAATACCCACTTCCCAACATCAATGAGCTGTTCGAACAACTCAAAGGTGCCCAAGTATTCTCCAAGCTTGATCTCCATATGGGTTATCATCATATTCGAATCCGTGAGCAAGATATTCCCAAGACGGCTTTCAGGACAAGCTATGGTTCATATGAATACACTGTCATGTCTTTTGGCCTCGTCAATGCTCCTCCGACGTTCTCTCGCATGATGAACTTCATCTTCAACGCCTACACCAATGACTTCGTTTTGGTCTATCTCGACGACATTCTGGTTTTCTCGAAGAACAAGGAAGATCATGCCAAGCACTTGCGTTTGGTACTCGATAAGCTCAGGGAACACCAGTTCTACGCCAAGTTTTCCAAGTGTGAATTTTGGCTCGATGAGGTTCTTTATATTGGTCATATGATCTCTGCCAAGGGCATTGCCGTGAATCCTGAGAAGGTGTCTGCAATTGTGAATTGGGAACCTCCTCAGAACGTGAAGCAACTCCGTAGCTTCCTTGGTCTCGCAAGCTATTGCCGAAGATTCGTTGAAAACTTTTCTAAGATTGCGAAGCCTCTCTCAAATCTTCTCCAGAAGCACATCAAGTACGTTTGGTCTCCAGAGTGTGACATTGCTTTCAACACTTTGAAAGAGAAATTGATCACTGCTCCAGTTCTGACTCCGCCTGATGAATCCAAGCCGTACGAGGTCTTTTGTGATGCCTCTCTCCAAGGTCTTGGCGCAGTATTGATGCAAGAGAAGAAAGTTGTTGCTTATACCTCTCGCCAGTTGAAGCCTAATGAGATGAACTACCCCACTCATGATCTCGAGTTGGCGGCAGTTGTGCATGCTCTTTTGACTTGGAGACATCTTCTATTGGGAAGAAAAGTGGACATTTTCACTGATCACAAGAGTCTCAAGTACATCTTCACTCAGCCTAATCTCAACCTCAGGCAAACTCGATGGGTCGAAATGATTCAAGAGTATAATCCGAGTATCGAGTATACTCCAGGCAAGGCCAATGTGATTGCTGACGCATTGAGTAGAAAGGATTATTGCAACAGTCTGATTCTCAAGCCTTATCAACCCGAGCTTTGTGAAGCTTTCCGCAAACTTAATCTGCAAATTGTTCCTCAAGGTTTCCTCGCCAACCTTCAAGTCTCTCCTACCTTGGAAGACCAGATTCGCCAAGCCCAGCTTCTTGATGCTATGGTGAAAAAGGTGAAGATTGGGATTGCCAAAAGTCAACCCAAGTACAAGTGCTACCGCCTTGATGACAAGGACACTCTCTTCTTCGAGGATCGTACTGTTGTACCCAAAGGTGACCTCCGTAAAGTGATCTTGAACGAGGCTCACAATTCTCTCCTCTCCATCCACCCTGGGAGTACGAAGATGTATCAGGACCTTAAGCAAGCTTATTGGTGGACTCGAATGAAGCGCGAGATTTCTCAATTCGTGAATGAATGTGATGTCTGCAGAAGAGTGAAGGCAGAACACCAAAGGCCAGCTGGTCTCCTCCAACCTCTTGCCATTCCAGAATGGAAGTTTGACCACATTGAAATGGACTTCGTGACTAGGTTTCCAAAGTCCAAGCGTGGCAATGATGCTATATTCATTGTCATCGACAAACTCACTAAAGTGGCTCACTTTCTGCCTATCAAAGAGTCGATCACTGCAGCTCAATTGGCGGAACTCTATATCTCTCGTATTGTCTCTCTGCACGGTATTCCACAAGTGATCTCTTCAGACCATGGCAGCATCTTTACCTCGAAGTTTTGGGATTCTTTTCAGAAGGCCATGGGCACCAACATCCGCTTCAGCACAACTTTCCATCCTCAAACTAGCGGTCAAGTCGAGCGTGTCAACCAGATTCTTGAAGATATGCTCAGGGCTTGTGTGATCTCCTTCGGCATGAAGTGGGAGGATTGTCTTCCTTATGCTGAATTCTCCTACAACAACAGTTTTCAAGCAAGTTCGGGCAAGGCCCCATTTGAAATTCTGTATGGCAGGAAGTGCCGTACCCCTCTCAACTGGTCTGAAACCGGTGAACGTCAGCTTTTGGGTAATGACTTAACCACAGAGGCAGAGGAAATATGCAAAGTCATTCGAGATAACCTCAAAGCAGCCCAATCCCGCCAGAAGAGCTACTATGATAGTAAGCACCGTGATTTGGCTTTTGATATCGGAGATCATGTTTACCTCCGCGTCTCTCCCATGAAAGGTACTCGTCGCTTCGGTATCAAAGGGAAGCTTGCCCCTAGATACGTGGGACCTTTCAAGATTGTCAGCAAGAGAGGCGACCTCGCCTATCAACTCGAGCTTCCTTCAAACTTTGCAAATGTTCATGACGTGTTCCATGTCTCTCAGCTCCGAAAGTGCTTCAAGACTCTTGACCGCACCGTCAACTTCGAGGACATTGAGCTCCAAGAAGATCTCTCTTATCGTGAGCACCCACTTGCTATTCTTGAAGAGACTGAACGCAAGACTCGCAATAAGTCAATCAAATTTCTCAAAGTCAAGTGGTCACACCATTCCGACCGTGAAGCTACCTGGGAATGCGAGGATCACCTCCGTTCTGAGTACCCGGAGTTTTTTCAGTCCTAGATCTCGGGACGAGATCCTTTCATAGTGGTGGAGTGTTGTAACACCCTGGATGTAATTTTCCCAATTTGTACTCCAACTCTTGCCGTTTCCGGCATTAATTTATTTTATTTTCTCGGGTTCGGGTCTTTGTCTCCGTGTGTTGTTGTCGTTGTCATGCTTCTCATATCATGCCATCATGTGCATTGCATTTGCATATGTGTTCGTCTCATGCATTTGAGCATTTTCCCTGTTGTCCGTTTTGCATTCCGGCGCTTCGTTCTCCTCCGGTGGTCATTTCTACCTTTCTTTCGTGTGTGGGGATTAAACATTTCCGGATTGGACCGAGACTTGCCAAGCGGCCTTGGTTTACTACCGGTAGACCGCCTGTCAAGTTTCGTATCATTTGGACTTCGTTTGATACTCCAACGGTTAACCGAGGGACCGAAAAGGCCTCGTGTGTGTTGCAGCCCAACACCCCTCCAATTTGGCCCCAAACCCACCTAAGCCTTCTCCATCATCTAGATCGTTCGATCACGATCGCGTGGCTGAAAACCGCACCTCATTTGGACTCTCCTAGCTCCCTCTACCTCTATTTAAAGACCCCTTCCCCGAAATCCGGATCTCCCTCTCCGAAACCCTAAAAAAATCCGTCTCCGCCGCCGCCGGACGTGTCCGGACGGAGCCGGACAACGTCCGGATCCCACCACCGCCAACCACCGCGTGCCACGTGGCATCTCCGCCGCCAGCCGCCGCCGCGGCCCGGCGAGCCCGCAGCGGGCCCGCCCGGCCCATCGTCGCCCCGCGCCTCCCTCGTCCTTCTGCCGCCCGCCATCGCCGGCGTCCGCCTCCGCCTCGGCCGCGCCGCCCTTGCCTCCCCGCCGCCGCGGCCGCGCCGCTTCCACCGCGCCCTCCGGCCGCCGCCAAGCCCCGCCGGCTCCGGCGAGCTCGGCGCCCTGAGACCCCGCCGCCTCGACCGGCCTCGCCCCGCCGCCTCTCTGCCGTCACGCCGGCTCCGGCGAGCTCTCTTAGCCGCCGGTGAACAGTGCCCCGACCGCGCCTCGGTTTCCGTGCAAACCCTAGATCTGTCCCGGAGAGGTTGTTTTTTTCTTCTAAGTCCCAAAATTCCAGATCCAAGTGTCCCAGTTCATGGCCTCGTAACTTTGCATCCGTAGCTCCGATTCATGCATATAGCATATCATAATGTTCATCTCAGAGAGTACATCACTTCATTCCATTGCATCATTTTCATTTGAGTTCATCTTGATGCCTAAAATGCTGTTAGAAGAAGGCTACTTGAGATTATTGTCAGATCTGCTACTCCATTTAGGTTTTTGTCATTTTTGCCATGATTAATGTGTGCATGATATGCCCTGATGTTCTACATATGTTTTGTTAAGGGTTTTGTCATATTTCCAGAGGTGCAACCCATGTATTTTTGTGATGAGTGTGGTGACTAGTGCAAGCTTGCAAAGTGAGGCACTCGGTAAATCTGTTTTCAGGGACTTAGCAATTCCACTAAGTCCTTGATCCGTTATCTCGTATGGCCGTATGTTCATGTTGTTTCCTAGTGATCCGTGCCTCTTTTGAGGATAATCAGTAAGGATGTTTTGTTAATCTTGTAGTGCTCTAACCATCCATGTCTTTGTTTGCAATTATGGAGCACCCTAACTTGAGTCAATCGAGCTCTATTTTTGCTACTTTGTGAATCTGGGCAGATTGTCAACTTGTTTGCAATTTTGCCGATGATGTTGTAGTTGATCCGTGCATGCTATGCTATTTTTCTTGCCATGTATAGCTTGAATTTTGTGTGTTCTTGATAGATGTATGCTTAGCTTATCATGACTTGCACCGTAGTGAGTGCATCGAGCTCGTAAACATGCCTACTTGATATCTGTTTTCAGCATGTGTCAGTTTTCACTAAGTCTAAAACTGATTATGTTTTTGCTATGTTCACATGCTTGCAATTGTATTTTTTGATCCCTTTTGGCTCAAGGTCACTAAGGGACTTTTGTTAAGCTCTTTGAGTAGCTCCATGCCATGCTTTACTTTGCCATGTTCAGGTCCTGTATAATGTAGTTTTGTTGCTCCGAAGAGTGCTACCTGATCTGAAATTCCAGACACGTGTTAATTTCACCAAGTCTGAGATTTGTTTGCCATATGCATTTTTGCCATGCTTGTTTGAACCTGTTAATGGATGAATGGACTGTAGCTCAGTGCTAGACTTTTGTTAAGCATCTTGAATGCATCCCTGCCATGTATTTTGTTGTCATGTTTGGTTGCTTTAGCATGTTCATTCCATTGCATTTAGTTGGCTACTTGCTGTTAATCGCAGACCGGTGCCATTTTTGGATCGCTTGCCATTTCCAAACCGTAACTCCGATTCGGGCGTTCTTTATATCGTTTTCAAGCGATTTCATCTCATCTTTCCAGTGGCACACTTGGATTTCCAAGTTGAGGCCAGGTTCTTGCATTTCCTGTCATATCTTGCATTTTGCATCCCGCATCGCATCCCGCATAGCATATCATCATTGCATCATATTGCTTGATCCTTGCACGTGGTTGATTGTGTCCTTGTTGCTTGTTTGTATTGTTTGGGTAAAACCGGGAGACGAGTTCGCTAACGAGGAACCCATTGAGTTTGCTTTTGAGGATCCAGTCAACTCTGATAACTGTGCAGGCAAGATGATCATACCCTCGAAATCACTACTATCTTTGCTATGCTAGTTTGCTCGCTCTTTTGCTATGCCAATGCTACGATGCCTACCAATTGCTTTCAATCCTCCCAAATTGCCATGTCAACCTCTAACCCACCTTGTCCTAGCAAACCGTTGATTGGCTATGTTACCGCGTTGCTCAGCCCCTCTTATAGTGTTGCTAGTTGCAGGTGAAGATTGGAGGCCGTTCCTTGTTGGAACATTTATTTACTTGTTGGGATATCATTATATTGCTATGTTATCTTAATGCATCTATATACTTGGTAAAGGGTGGAAGGCTCGGCCTCTCGCCTAGTGTTTTGTTCCACTCTTGCCGCCCTAGTTTCCGTCATATCGGTGTTATGTTCCTGGATTTTGCGTTCCTTACGCGGTTGGGTTATAATGGGAACCCCTTGATAGTTTGCCTTGATTAAAGCTTTTCCAGCAATGCCCAACCTTGGTTTTACCATTTGCCACCCAGCCTCATTTTCCCTTGGGTTTCCGGAGCCCGAGGGTCATCTTATTTAGCCCCCCCGGGCCAGTGCTCCTCTGAGTGTTGGTCCGACCGAGTAGACTGCGGGGCCACCTCGGGGCAACTTGAGGGTTGGTTTTACTCGTAGGATGTCTCATCTGAGTGTGCCCTAAGAAAGAGATATGTGCAGCTCCTATCGGGATTTGTCGGCACATTCGGGCGGTGTTGCTGGTCTTGTTTTAACCTGTCGAAGTGTCTTGAATAACCGAGATACCGAGTCTGATCGGAATGTCTTGGGAGGAGGTCTATTCCTTCGTTGACCGTGAGAGCTTGTCATGGGCTAAGTTGGGACTCCCCTGCAGGGATTTGAACTTTCGACAGCCGTGCCCGCGGTTATGGGAAGATGGGAATTTGTTAATGTCCGGTTGTAGATAACTTGAACCTTAACTTAATTAAAATGAATCAACTGAGTGTGTTACCGTGATGGCCTCTTCTCGGCGGAGTCCGGGAAGTGGACACGGTGTTGGGGTAATGTTTGCGCAGGTTGTTCTCTAGTTTCTCGCTCGCGCTTTGCCTCCTCTTCTCGCTCTCTTTTGCGAATAAGATAGCCACCATACTTGCTAGTCGATTGCTGCAGCTCCACTCATATTTTACCTTGCCATACCTATAAGCTTAAATAGTCTTGATCGCGAGGGTGCTAGATTGCTGAGTCCCTGTGGCTCATAGATTACTATTACACCAGATGCAGGGTCTGATGATTCCGCTCCAGGAGACGCGCTTGAGCTCAAGTGGGAGTTCGACGAGGACTCTCAATGTTACTATGTTTCCTTTCCTGATGATCAGTAGTGGTGCCCAGTTGGGGGTGATCGGGACCGTGTCGCATGTTGGGTTATCTTTTATTTTGGCGCTGTAGTCGGGCCATGAGTGTTTGGATGATGTAATGTTATTTATATACTTGATTGACGTGGCGAGTGTAAGCCAACTATGTTATCTCCCCTTTTATTGTCATATTACATGGGATGTTGTGAAGATTGCCTAACTTGCGACATATGCCTTCAATGCGATTATGTCTCTAAGTCGTGCCTCGACACGTGGGAGCTATAGTCGCATCGAGGGTGTTACATGACTACAAGAAGAGAACATGCCACAAGTGCAAGAAACCTGGCCACTACATCTCTGAGTGTCCGCAGTGGGACAATGAGAACAACAAGAAGAAGAAGAGCAAGGATTATGACTCTGACGACAAGAAGAAGAAGAAATACTCAAAGTCTTCTTCCAAGTCTTCCTCAAAGTCTTCATCACACAAGAAAAACTCATCTGGCAAGGCACATGCGTTTGTTGGCAAGGAAATGGATTCAGAGGAGGAGTCCGCTTCTGAGGAGGTGGAGGTGGAGTCTGAGGAGGAGTCCAATTCTGGCGTTGCGAGTCTGGCTACTGCATACGTTGCCAAGTCCATCTTCAACACTAAAGAGAGTGACTTCATCACCGACACCGATGCAAATGACAAGGACTACTCCGCTCCTACCTACTGCTTCATGGCACGCGGTGCCAAGGTAAACACACGCACTACTCACTATCAAACATCTAGTGAAGATGACTCTGATTGTGGTTCCAAACCCAGCTACAAAACACTTGCTAAAATTGCAACTGAACAACAGAAAGCTATGGAACATATTCAAAAACTGTTAGACAAAATTGATGATCTGTTAGACGCTGAAATGACTCGATCTCAGTCCTTAATTGAAGACATAAAAAATCTTCACGTTAAGTATGAGGAACTTGAAAGTCGTCATGAAACGCTCTCAACAACTCATGAAAAGCTTTCCTATGATTATCTTCAAAGGAAGCAAGATCTCGAGAAATTGAGAGCGGCTCATGAAGATTTTCAAAATGAAAACGAGTCACTTCGCGCCGAACAGATCAGTTCAGCTCAGGAAGGATTTGAACCACCATGTATTAAATGCCTTGAGCGTGATAACGCTACTTCTGTTGCTGAATGTTCTACTGCAGCTACTATTGCAATATCTTCAACTGTTGATGTGGTAACTAACCCCTCTGCTGAGGATACCACTGCTATTGCTGATGAGAATGCTAGGTTGAAGACATTGCTTGAAACAGGGATGTACAAAAGTCTCAAAGGGCATCAGACACTATGTGATGTCCTCAAAAGGCAGATCCTGAATCAAGACCCTAGGAAAGAGGGTGTTGGATTCGAAAGGAAAATGAATGATGATGGCTCTTACTGGAAACCTGAGCAGTACCCCAAAACCACATGGGTTGCTGCAAAGGGACCTTTAGTGGATCCATCCACCCTATATGGCTTCACTTGTGCTAATCCCATTGTTATTGATGAATCCTTTGATGCAAACTATAAACTGTTTAAGAATCAGAATGGTGAAGTCTTTGCCAGGTATATTGGTACTAACTGCAGGAATGGGCCGCCTATGAAGAAGGTCTGGGTGCCGAAAAGGTGTTTGGAGAATCTTCCTATGAATGTCATCATGACACCACAAGTGAATAAGACAAATCCCAGCCACAGGCTTCATACGGCCCAAAGGCTTCATATAGACAGAGGACTCACCTGAGTCGCACTAATGCAAATGTTTTGCAGGGAAGCCATACTCAGGTCTATGAATATGAGCGCGGTTCATCAAACCGCCATGTTCATAAGACCAAGAACTATTCTGCTTATTCTTATGAGTACTATTGTCCACCTGCAAGACTTTTTGCTAGGGCTCTGTCGGTGTCAAAATCGGCGGATCTCGGGTAGGGGGTCCCGAACTGTGCGTCTAGGCCGGATGGTAACAAGAGGCAAGGAACACGATGTTTTACCCAGGTTCGGGCCCTCTTGATGGAGGTAAAACCCTACGTCCTACTTGATTAATATTGATGATATGGGTAGTACAAGAGTAGATCTACCACGAGATCAAGGAGGCTAAACCCTAGAAGCTAGCCTATGGTATGATTGTTGTATGATGAAGTTGTCCTACGGACTAAAACCCTCCGGTTTATATAGACACCGGAGAGGGTTAGGGTTACACAAAGTCGGTTACAATGGTAGGAGATCTTGAATATCCGCATCGCCAAGCTTGCCTTCCACGCCAAGGAAAGTCCCATCCGAACACGGGACGAAGTCTTCAATCTTGTATCTTCATAGTCCTGGAGTCCGGCTGAAGGAGTAGTCCGGCTACCCGAACACCCCCTAATCCAGGACTCCCTCAGTAGCCCCTGAACCAGGCTTCAACGACGACGAGTCCGGCGCGTAGATTGTCTTCGGCATTGCAAGGCGGGTTCCTCCTCCAAATTCTTCATAAAAGTTTGTAAACACCAAGAGTAGTGTCCGGCTCTGCAAAATAAGTTTCCACGTATTTCCACAGAGAGAATAATATTAACACAAATCTAATCTGCTGACGTATTCCGCAGCGTGACATCACACTACGGCCAAGCCTGTATTCGAATCGTTTTCACTTTTCCACCTCAACGTGTTTTGCGAGGCGGTTTCCTTGGCACGTCTTGTCAAAGCAGAGACCGTGTCCCCCATTTACGGGATTCTCATCAATACAGACGTGGGTAACCCAACCGCGCCATTTATCATGGCGCTTGGGAGGCAAGCGAGTTTTACTAGGCTGGTGGGGACGCATAGTCGCATCCGCTCATATAAGGGGATAAGGATCCACCTTTTTACCTACGCCTTCTTCCTCCTTTGCCTATCCATCTTCTGCGCACCCGAGCTCCAGCGCCCAAGCTCGCACTTCCTACCTCAACCTTCTCCAACAATGTCCGGAGCGGGAGGCAAGTGGATGGTCTCCTCCATCACGGAGGGCCATGTCAAAAGGCTAAGGAAGGCCGGATACCTGTCTAAAGACATCACGCACCGGCTTCCTGAGGAGGGGCAGCTTCTCCCCACCCCAAGGCCCCATGAGAGGGTAGTATTTCTTCCCCACTTCCTCCGCGGACTGGGTTTTCCTCTCCACCCATTTGTCCGCGGGCTCATGTTCTACTATGGCCTAGATTTCCATGATCTGGCCCCGAACTTCATCCTCAATATCTCGGCGTTTATCGTCGTGTGCGAGGCTTTCCTCTGCATCCGCCCCCATTTCGGCCTCTGGCTCAAGCGTCAAGCCAAAGGTGGTGCATGGCAACCAGGCGGAGTGCGGAGGTGCCATGGCGGGCAAAATAGCCAACGTCCTATGGCTCGAGGGCTCCTTTGTGGAGACCTTGAAGGGGTGGTAGTCAGGGTGGTTTTACATCATCGAGCCATGCGATCCGAAGTGGATCGCAGCCCCTGAATTCTGATCCAGACCCCCTACGCGGCTCACGTCCTGGAAGGAAACGGGCTTGTCGTGGGGCGACGAAGAAGAGGTGACCGGACTGCAAAAATGCATCCAGTCCCTGGTGAACAAGCAGCTCAAGCTTGTCAACGTAGTCCAGGTCATGCTCGTCCGCCGGATCCTTCCGTGTCAAGAACGGGACTTCAATTTGTGGGAGTTCAACCCGGCGCAGCACCGAACTCTAAGCAGGCTCTTCGACACGACGTATGAAGATGTCTGGAAGGGGCTAACCAAAAGCGCCGAGGCCCCCACATCCACCTCCGAAGACCGCGGATTCAGCTCGCATCGTCCTGCTGGCGAGGTAAAATATTTTCATCTTTTACAGGATGTTAAGTCTTCTTCATAGTTTGACTCTATGCGGGATCTAAACTCCCTCACCTTTGACGGGATTGGCAGGCGAAGTCCGGACTGATTAACTGTCCGGCTCCCTTGCCCGAAGACCCAGCCCCTGCTCTCCTAGTGAAGCTGCTAGTTCCGGCACCTTATGTGGTGCCGGAGAAGAAGGCCAGGAAGAAGAAGGCCACGGGGACTCGAAAGAGTTCCCGGCATATGGTGGTGTCAGACTCGTCGTCCGACGAGTCCGAGACGCACTCCTCCCGTGAAGACGAGGAGGAGGAAGAAGAAACCTCTCCCCCTCCAGCGGGGGGAGGAAAGAAGAGGAAGGCCACCCCAGTAGGGGAGGCCGAGGGGTCCAAGAAGAGGAAAACCCCTCCGCCGGACTATGCCCCCGACGCCGACGAGGACGAAGAGGAGTGGCCGGACAGGGCCAAGCGTCCGGCTAAATCGTAAGTGTTCGGATACCAGAGTAACTCATGATATTCTTTTTGTTGCACAGCTTTCCCTAATGTCGAATATAATCATGCAGCCCGCCCAAGGACGGGCTCGACGAGTCGTCGAGCGGCTCCCTAGACTCATCGGACGTGAATTCAGTTCTGCCTGCTGCCTCCCCCTGTGCTGTGTATGACGCCGAAGTGGCGTCGCGACACGCTCCGGGGCAAGAGGAGGTGGTCCAGGAGGAGCCGCGAGGCGACCTCCCGGACTCCAGGAGTAAAGGGGACAAGACCCCCCCAGGGCTCCAAGTCCGGCTTTAAGCCGGACACCGCGCCGGAATCATCAACGGTTCCGGACCACGGCAGGCGAACTCCTGCCAAGAGGAGCAAGCCTATTGAGCCGGCGTCCTTCGCCCAACCGGAGGCGCCGGACAATCTGCTGGAGGTGCTTAAGGGCGCCTCCATCGACGAGGAGCACCGTACCATTATGAGTATGGTGGTCCAGAAGGTTCAGTCTGCCAAAAGCTTGTGCTAGCCTTCTAACAGTCTTTGAGGTAAGTAAAAATATGTAAAAATATTACCGCATAGACAGTAGCCCCTGATGCTCTGTTTGGCGTTCAGAAAGAAAAGCCGAATAGAGGATCTATTAGATATCACAGGAGTCTAACTAAAAAGGAGTCAATATACGTATGCAGGCTTCGCTGCTGGCCACCGCCGCACTGACTGCGGAGGTGGGTGCCCTGAAGCAGGGCCTCGAGCGGACCGAGCAAGAGCTCATCCTTGCCAAATGGCAGCTCGAGGAGAAAGAAGGTAAGAGATACCTTATAGAAAAAATGCCTATAAGAAGACGCAGTTGCGAAAAATGACAGGAGTATACTGCTTATTGTAGGGGCCACAACTGAGGTGGCGACCCTCAAGCAGGCGCTGTCCGAGGCCAAGAAGAGAGCGGCCACAGAGCGCACCGAGCGGGAGAAATTTGAGGCGCAGGTCGGCGAGGTGCAGCAAGAGCTTCAGGCTCTCATGAAAAAACATGAGAGTTTGGAGCTCGACTCGAAGACGCGAGCGTCCGAGCTTGCCGCGGCCCTTAAAACTGCCAAATCTGCCCAGGCCGAAGCCCATAAGGCCCTCCAGGAATTGGATGCGGTGAAAAGGATAGCGGCGGGTAAGGCATTCTCTATGCAAAGCAGACATATAAAAGTAAACTACTTGTTACTTACCCGAATCCGGAGCTCTCCAAGGGCATTCGCAGATCTTCCCCATAGCGTATCCGATGCCGCCGCATTCTACCGAGCCGAGGAAGGCAACTCGATGGAGAAGGTGTTCTGGTCTCAGTACGCTGAGGCCGGACACCCTGTGCCCTTGAGCGACCAGCTGAAGCAGCTGGTCGAGCTCCACAAGGCGGCCGAATAGGCCCTGAAGGGCTTCATAGTTCGGCTGTGGCCTGGAGAGGCCCTACCTGGGAGCTACTTCGGACTGGTGTGGCGGCTGGTGGAGGCTTGTCCCAGGCTCGAGGTCATCAAGCGCTCCGTCTGCATCGAAGGTGCCCGTAGGGCCCTTGCCCGTGCAAAGGTGCACTGGGGCAAGCTGGACGGTGAGAAGCTTGTGAGGGACGGGCCACCGCCGGGGAAGGAGCATCGCAAGCCCGAGAACTATTACAAGGATGTTCTGGCTGGTGCCCGCCTTATGGCGGATGAATGTACCAAGGATGTAATTTTTGAATGAACTCGCTCGTGTTATCCTGTGTGCTGAAAACTTGTTCATATGCGCTAAGAAATGCTTGTCGAATTTAAAATATTACTTTCTGTGCGGCCGTTTATCAAAAAATTGAGAGATGGCCAGCCGTCGGCTTCTGCCCCCATGCCACTAGTGCTGGGGTGTTCGGGATAAACCTGAGCGCTCTTTTTCCCATGATTGGGTCCGTCGAGGGAGGCGATCAGCACAACGAACAAGGCAATCGGACTATAATGCTTGAACACTCTCACTTAGCCATAGAACTCTATAATTTTAAATTTCGGCGAAGCCCCTAGTATTCGGAAGACCGAGTTTGGGGCGCTATCCATGCCTTGGCCGGACAAAGCCGGTTCCTCGCTCGAAGCGGCATAAGCCTTTAAGGACTCGAAAAACCTCTCGAACAGCGACCGGTCTCTCGCCTCATCATGAAGTCGGTTTTAGCTTTCTCTACTGAGGTGCTCAGCCCAGCTCAATTGGGGCACAATCACAATAGTTCTCCTAGTGCTACCTTAGCCGATATAGCGGAACGTAAGGCACCAAAACATAGGAGCCGGGAAAACCCAACCATTGACCCAAATCAATGATTCGGAGCCGTGCATATAGTGCTATAAGTTCGGGGTGCCGCACTTGTGAAAGTGTACGGACTTCTCACGCGCATATTGATGGGTACTGAAGCCCCTGGCGTATTTTTGCCGTACCACAGTGTACGGATGCAACATGTTATTAATAAACATATATATAAAAAGACTATAATGCAAAAAATAACAAAAAGCTATGCATTGTTTATAGAAAGGTTGCTATGAAAGCGGAACGATACAAATAGTGCGATAAGCAAAAGAAATTGGACTATTTAACATGTCCTGGCCAGGGGCAGGCCGCGGAATTGTATTAAAAAACAGGTATACTGCTCGCAATAGAGACCACGTGGAAGTTCCATAATGCGGCGTGGCTTGTCTGCGTTTGTGGATCTTGCATCGTTTGTGCGGCAGTTGAATTGCCGAACGGGTCGTCCGAAGTATGGAGTCCTGAGAGTAAGAAAAAAAAGGAATCCGGCAGCCCCTGGTGCGGTTTAAGCCGTATTTCGGGCGTGCCGTGATAGTGCCCCTTCCCCTGTGCCCATGGTATTTCAAGAGCGTAGTTATGTACGCGAAGCACTAGTTTCGCTATATCGCGAGGGCTAGGGTTGGGGCCGCATTGCTACGCTAGCTCAGAACGTGCCAGGCGGTCTTGTTGTAGGGTACTCCGGGCGCGCTTGACAGTGTCCGGCTTTTTGAAGGCCGAACTGGAGAACTGCCTAGAGAGGCTGCTTTGCACTTCTGCTGCGAGCGCTGCGGTGTGCTCCTCCGTTCAGAGGGAGCGTTCAGTGTTCCCATTGACCATGATTACTCCTCTAGGGCCTGGCATCTTGAGCTTGAGGTATGCATAGTGCGGTACCGCGTTGAATTTTGCGAATGCGGTTCGCCTGAGCAGTGCGTGATAGCCACTACGGAACGGGACTATGTAGAAGATTAACTCCTCGCTTCGGAAGTTATCCAGAGATCTGAGGACCACTTCCAGTGTGACTGAGCCTGTACAGTTGGCTTCTACACCTGGTATGACGCCTTTAAAGGTCGTTTTGGTGGGCTTGATCCTCGAGGGATCTATGCCCATTTTTCGCACTGTATCCTGGTAAAGCAGGTTCAGGCCGCCGCCGCCGTCCATGAGGACTCTTGTGAGATGAAATCTGTCAATGATTGGGTCTAGAACCAATGCGGCGAAGCCGCCGTGACGGATGCTAGTGGGGTGGTCCCTTCGATCAAAGGTGATCGGGCAGGAGGACCATGGGTTGAACTTTGGGGCGACTAGCTCCATGGCATATACGTCCCGTAACGCACGCTTCCGCTCCCTCTTGGGGATGTGGGTTGCGTATATCATGTTCACCGTCCGCACTTGCGGGGGAAATCCCTTCTGTCCACTGTTGTTCGGCGGCCTGGGCTCCTCCTCGTCATCGCTATGCAGCCCCTTGTCTTTGTTTTCGGCTCTTAACTTGCCTGCCTGCTTGAATACCCAACAATCCCTGTTGGTGTGATTGGCTGGCTTTTCGGGGGTGCCATGTATCTAGCACAAGCGGTCGAGTATTCGGTCCAAACTGGACGGGCCCTGAGTATTTCTTTTGAATGGCTTTTTCCGCTGACCGGATTTGTAGCCTCGGAATCTGGCATTAACTGCCGTATCCTCGTTGCTCTCACTGTTAACGCGACGCTTTTGTTTGTTCCGACGCGACCTGTCGCTTTTGTCCTTGGTATTCGAATTACCAGGGTTCTTGGTTAAATTGTTGCTGCGAGCTAGCCAGCTGTCTTCTCCCGCGCAAAAGCGGGTCATGAGTGTCGTGAGGGCTGCCATAGATTTTGGCTTTTCCTGTACCAGGTGCTGGGCAAGCCACTCGTCACGGATATTATGCTTGCAGGCTGCTAAGGCCTCTGCGTCCGGACAGTCGACTATCTGGTTTTTCTTTGTTAGGAACCGTGTCCAGAATTGCCTGGCTGATTCCTCTGGCTGCTGAATTATGTGGCTTAGGTCATCGGCGTCCGGTGGTCGCACATAAGTGCCCTGGAAGTTGTCAAGGAATGCGGCTTCCAGGTCCTCCCAAGAACCGATTGAGTCTGCTGGCAAGCTGTTAAGCCAATACCGAGCCGGTCCCTTAAGTTTGAGTGGGAGGTATTTGATGGCGTGTAGATCATCACCGCGGGCCATGTGGATATGAAGGAGATAATCCTTGATCCATACCGCAGGATCTGTTGTGCCATCGTACGATTCGATGTTTACGGGTTTGAAGCCCTCAGGGATTTTATGATCCATTACTTCATCTGTGAAGCATAGTGGGTGTGCGGCGCCTCTGTATTTGGCTATATCACAACACAGCTCGAAGGAGCTTTGTCTGTTGAGTTCGGCCTGGCCGGATTCATTACATCCGGAGTGACGATCACCATCACGTGCCGTGGGGCGCCTGCGTGATCCGTAGATCGATCTTGTTTGCCTTGCCTTGTCCTCCAGTATGTCGCGCAGGTCGGGCGCATTTTCCCGTGCCTTAGTATGCTTGACGCGGCGCCGGGGCATGGCTTGAGGGGAGGGCCGAGAGGCCTCTCTGTCGCGGCCACGAGGTGGCCGGTCGGCCATGTCATGCGCTGGTGATGTAGGTGCTTCCTCCTCTAGTCGGGGTAGCAGCCTGCGCTTTGGGTAACTCTTGGAGGGGCGTTCGAGTTCATACTCTTTGGCCGCAAGGACTTCAGTCCATCTGACAGCTAGCAAATCCTGATCAGCTCTAAGCTGTTGCTACTTTTTCTTGAGGCTGCTTGCCGTGGCCATAAGCCTGCGTTTAAAATGCTCTTGTTTGGCGAGATCCTTTGGCACGACGAACTCGTCGTCGTCGAGGCTTGCCTCATCTTCGGAGGGAGGCGTATAATTATCGTCCTCAACCTTTTGGTCCGCCGCCCTCTCGTGAGGGCTGGCTTCTCTGTCCTCCTGTGCTGAATCTTGCTAGAGGGGGTGTTCTTCGGTGCTATCCGGAGTAGTATTATCTCCCGTGCCGGAATCACTGTTTTTGCTTTGGCGGGATTTAGAGCGGCGCCGCTGACGCCGGCGCTTGGGCTGTTTCTTAGAGGTATCGTCCCCCGCTGTTCCATCGCCATCTCCATCCTTTGGAGTGTCCACCATATATATGTCGTATGACGAGGTGGCCTTCCAGCGCCCTACAGGTGCTGGTTCTTGTTCGTCTCCTACATCGTCGTCCATGCGTCGATGTCTTCGGAGTCGAAGTCAAGCATGTCGGTTAAGTCGTCGACAGTGGCTACGGAGTGGGTGGTGGGTGGGTTTTGAATTTCTTCATCGTCCGTATCCCAACCTTGCTGACCGTAGTCCGGCCAGGGCTCTCCTGATAAAGAGAGAGACTTTAGAGAATTCAGGATGTCGCCGAAGGGCGAGTGCTGAAAGATGTCCGCGGTGGTGAACTCCATTATCGGCGCCCAATCGGATTCGATCGGCAGGGGCTCGGAGTTCGGAGAGGAATCCGGCTCCTCGGAGTCACGGGCCATGCGGAGTGCGGGGCTGGATTTTGGCTCGATCGCCTCTGAGATCGCAGCCCCTGAGGCAGCATCCAACCGCTGATCCTCGATCGGTGCAGTAAGCTCCGAATCAATGGTCGGAACCGGTGCGTGTGCGGCCTCCAAAGTGCTGTTCGGCGGCAGAGCTATATCATGCCCATCGAGACAGTGCGGCGCGCTTGGCTGTGGCTCGAATCCGTCGAAGATCAAGTCCCCGCGGATGTCAGCCATGTAGTTTAGGCTTCCAAACCTGACCTGATGGCCAGGGGCGTAGCTTTCGATCTGCTCAAGGTGGCCAAGCGAATTGGCCCGCAGTGCGAAGCCGCCGAAGACGAAGATCTGTCCGGGGAGAAAGGTCTCACCCTGGACTGCATCGTTGTTGATGATCGAAGGAGCCATCGGACCTAAAAGCGACGACACAAAGGAACTCTCAATGAAAGCACCAATGTCGGTGTCAAAACCGGCGGATCTCGGGTAGGGGGTCCCGAACTGTGCGTCTAGGCCGGATGGTAACAGGAGGCAAGGAACACGATGTTTTACCCAGGTTCGGGCCCTCTTGATGGAGGTAAAACCCTACGTCCTGCTTGATTAATATTGATGATATGGGTAGTACAAGAGTAGATCTACCACGAGATCAAGGAGGCTAAACCCTAGAAGCTAGCCTATGGTATGATTGTTGTATGATGAAGTTGTCCTACGGACTAAAACCCTCCGGTTTATATAGACACCGGAGAGGGTTAGGGTTACACAAAGTCGGTTACAATGGTAGGAGATCTTGAATATCCGCATCGCCAAGCTTGCCTTCCACGCCAAGGAAAGTCCCATCCAGACACGGGACGAAGTCTTCAATCTTGTATCTTCATAGTCATGGAGTCCGGCTGAAGGTATAGTCCGGCTACCCGAACACCCCCTAATCCAGGACTCCCTCAGGCTCCAAAGCCAAAGTTCTCAGATGCTGCACTTAGACTCGTTGCTTCGAAGCCACCATTGAAGATGTGGGTGGCTAAGAAAGCTTAACTCTCTTTTGCAGGGAAAGGTCTCCACCCTAAAACCAAAATCGTCTGACGCTATTGCTGGGGACCTTAAACATCTTGTAGGGCGCAAGATCAAATGCCCAAATGGTCTTATTATGTACTTTGTTCCTGAGTCGCTTGCTACTTGCCCTATCAGTCCTAATCTCGATCTAAGCTTTCATAATCCACTGGCTCGTCAAATGTTTTTGCTTCACAATTCTCTTCGTGAAGCCTATCCCCCTAACTGCACTGTAGGGTACGACACCAGCTGCTTCATAATGGATTATTGATAGTGGGTGTACCAATCACATGACTGGCAAGCGAAGCCTTCTCATGGACTCAACCTTACGTCCATCTGACAAAAGTCACATCACATTTGCCGACACTAGTAAAAGCAAGGTATTGGGTCTAGGTAGAGTTGCAATCTCAAAGGATCAACACATGGATAAAGTCATGCTTGTTGAATCCCTTGGTTTCAACTTAATGTCTGTCTCAATTCTTTGCGATTTAAACATGATTGTGATGTTTGGAAAATATCGTTGCCTTGTTCTAATGGAATCTGACAAGTCTCTAGTGTTTGAAGGGTATCTGAAAGATGATTTGTACGTGGTAGATTTCTCAGCAGGACCACAACTTGCCGTATGTCTTCTAGCAAAAGCTTCTGAATGCTGGCTCTGGCATCGGAGGCTAGGGCGTGCTGGCATGAGGAACCTCCACACCCTTGCAAGGAAGAAGCATGTCATAGGCATCGAGGGCGTCAAGTTCAAGAAGGATCACTTATGCGGTGCCTGTGAAGTAGGAAAGATGATGAGGGCCAAGCATCCCTCGAAGACAATCATGACAACGACTCAACCCTTCGAACTGCTCCACATGTACCTTTTTGGTCCCACTCATTACTCAACTCTTACTACTACTGCTTGTCTCTATGGCTTTGTCATTGTTGATGATTATTCAAGATATACTTGGGTGCATATAATCCTCTACAAGACTGAA
The DNA here is from genome assembly GCF_003073215.2 of Triticum urartu. Taxonomy (NCBI): domain Eukaryota; kingdom Viridiplantae; phylum Streptophyta; class Magnoliopsida; order Poales; family Poaceae; genus Triticum; species Triticum urartu. Next base: position 136,482,309 of record NC_053023.1, on the reverse strand, counting down.
GTGCAGGATGTCTTCAGACGCTTCGCCAATCGAGCCATGAACAACTATGGCGTCAAGATCAAGCACATCAGAAGTGACAATGGCACTGAATTCAAGAACACTGGTCTAGACACTTATCTTGATACTTTGGGCATTACACATGAATTCTCAGCTCCGTACACACCGCAGCAGAATGGCGTCGTGGAACGCAAGAACAGAACACTTATTGAGATGGCCCGGACGATGCTTGATGAATACAAGACTCCAAGAAAGTTCTGGCCTGAAGCCATTGATACTGCATGCCATATCATCAACCGTGTTTATCTTCACAAGCTTCTCAACAAGACATCCTATGAGCTCCTTACTGGCAAGAAGCCGAATGTCAGTTACTTCATAGTATTTGGTGCCAGGTGCTGGATCAAGGATCCACATCACACTTCAAAATTTGCACCAAAAGCACATGAAGGTTTTATGCTTGGATATGGAAAGGATTCGCACTCCTACAGAGTCTTCAACCTTTTTCACTATAAAGTGGTTGAAACAGTGGATGTGCGGTTCGATGAGACTAACGGCTCACAAAGAGAGCACCTGCCAAACGTGCTAGATGAAGTTCCATCCAGTGAATCAATCAAACTTATGGGAACTGGAGAAATCATACCATCTGAATCTCAGCCTAAAGAGGAACTTATCATCTCCGCACCTGATCAAACTGAAGACAATGCTCATCCTGAAGACAATCCTTCTAACGATGACAATGATCAGCAAGAGCAAAATCTTCGTCCTGTACATCCTCGTGTTGCAAATGAAGTACAAATTGAGAGAATAATTGATAGCATCAATGCACCAGGTCCACTCACTCGTTCAAGGGCAACACAGCTAGCAAATTTCTATGGGCACTTCGCATTCGTCTCAATATCTGAACCCAAGAAAGTTGAAGAAGCCTTCATGGAACCTGAATGGATTCAAGCTATGCAAGAAGAGGTTCAACAGTTTGAGCTGAATAATGTATGGGAACTGGTTAAGTGTCTTGATCCTCGCAAGCACAATATAATAGGCACAAAATGGATATATCGCAACAAGCAAGATGAGCATGGTCAAGTTGTCAGAAACAAAGCTCGTCTCGTTGCTCAAGGGTACACTCAAGTTGAAGGGATTGACTTCGATGAAACATTTGCTCCTGTGGCTAGACTTGAAGCCATACACATACTGCTAGCCTATGCAAATCATCATAACATTCTTCTGTATCAAATGGATGTGAAGAGTGCTTTTCTCAATGGCAAGATTGAAGAAGAAGTGTATGTTGCACAACGCCTGGCTTTGAAGACCCAAAACATCCTGACATGGTGTACAAGCTCAACAAGGCACTATAGGGCCTCAAACAAGCCCCTCGGGCTTGGTATGACACACTCAAAGACTTCCTGAAGAGCAAAGGCTTCAAACCTGGTTCCCTCGACCCCACTCTCTTCACGAAGACATATGATGGTGAACTGTTTGTGTGCCAAATATATGTGGATGACATTATCTTTGGCTGCACCAATCAGAAATACACTGACGAGTTTGGATATATGATGCAAGAGCAATATCAGATGTCCATGATGGGTGAGCTGAAGTTCTTCCTTGGTCTTCAAATACGTCAGCAACGCAACGACATCTTCATATCTCAAGAGAAGTACCTCAAAGATTGCTTGAAGAAGTTTGGGATGCAAGACTGCAAAGGCTTCACGACGCCAATGCCAGCCAAACATCATCTGGGTCCCGAAAACAATGGTAAAGAGTTCGATCAAAAGGTATACCGCTCCATGATTGGTTCTTTACTTTATCTATGTGCATCTAGGCCAGATATTATGCTCAGTGTTTGCATGTGTGCTCGATTCCAAGCGGCACCAAAGGAATCGCATCACTTAGCTGTGAAGCGAATTCTTCGATATTTGGCTTACACCCCAACATTAGGATTATGGTATCCAAAGGGCTCAGAGTTTGATCTAGTTGGATTCTCGGATGCTGATTATGCTGGTGACAAGGTGGATCGCAAGTCTACATCAGGCACATGTCATTTTCTGGGACGATCACTTGTATGTTGGTCTTCAAAGAAGCAGAACTGTGTATCTCTCTCCACTGCTGAATCTGAATACATTGCTGCTGGATCTTGCTGCGCTCAGCTTCTATGGATGAAGCAAACACTCAAAGACTATGGCATTCATCGGAAGCAAGTGCCACTCAACTGCGACAACGAAAGCGCCATCAAGATTGCCAACAACCCAGTTCAGCACTCGAAGAAAAAGCACATTGAAATTCATCATCACTTTCTCAGAGATCATGTTGTGAAGGAAGATATCGATATCATACACGTCAACACTGAAGAGCAATTGGCAGATATCTTCACCAAGCCCTTGGATGAGAAGAGGTTCTGCAAGTTACGGTGTGAGCTAAATATCTTGGAATCCTCAAATGTCCTGTGATCAGGCACACATCCTAACACTTATGCATATTGATGACTTAGATGTGCAACACACGAAGTAAAGTATATCTTCAATCAATGAAGACTTACATTCTAAGTGTGAATACATTAATGTGGAATTTGACTTCGGAGCGCCACGATAATTGTGCGCCGTGTCTGGGTCTAATACTTCCTATACGGTGGGTAACGCCACCACCAAATTTTTCTGTTTGAAGTGTTTCACTCATGGCGTTACGTTTGGTATGTCTTCACATTTGGTTTGGCTTCAATCTCAACTTGTCTTCATGATTATCTTCACTATGTTGATTTGATTGTCTTTCTCATATATATATACTAGTGTTCTGTCCTCTACAACATTCACTTATAGCTATGTCTTCTTGTTAAATCTTTTGAACTAAGTGAATGTGATTGGACCCTAACCTCTCTATGCTTTCTATCTCAAACTCTGTCTCTCCAAATCATATGCATTATATTGAAACTGTCGAATATCTTCTCTGCGTCCTTGTCAGCAGAAGATACAAAGACAAACCTTAAGTCCACTTTCAATGCTCATTCCTCCACATGAAACTCAGAGAAGTAGGAGCGACCACCCGACAATCCAGGCGTGCATGGGACGTGGAACAAACCCCAAAATTCTGCATGATGGCCACGTGTTCCTCAGATGCGAATCGCCAGGGGAACCTGTGTAATAACGCAGTGCCGCCCCTGTACCTATAAATACACACTTCGCGGCGGTCATTATCTCTTCTTCCACTCTCGCACGAACCCTAGCGCCACCGCTAGCCCTCGACGACGCCGGCGACGAAGCGCTTTGCTGCCGCAACCTCTCCGACGCCGTCTTCACGCCGGCCGCGGACATCGTCTTCTCCACCATCGCCGTAGGTGTCCTCTGTCGCCAAGTTAGGGCACGGACGATCGAACTGCTCGGCCTCCTCTCCCACTCCGTCTAGCAGTTCTTCGTGTGGTAAATAAAATTTCCTTTTTACGACCCCTTTGATCATATAGATTCATCACTTTCTACCACAAGCAGTTTCTATTCACACAAGTTGGATCTATTTCATACTGAATCTCATAATATGCCTAGTATGTTCACTTATGCTTCACAAAGTAGTTAGATTCCTCACTCGTACTTATTCATGGATTCGTACAAATCTGGAACCAACTCTCTATCTATGAGTGAATGTCTTCGCACTATGAGGTCAATGTCTTCTAAACTGATTTATCTTCAAAATCTTCTGAGAATGCATATGACCTCTTCCCCTTCCCTCGCACCTTAATGCTGTCACAGGTACATGTCCGTGGGAGAATCCCTTGGTTCTCATAGTCTGCATTCATTTGCAGAATTCTTACAGCATCATATAAATTCTCCCGAAGCCAGTTCCTGTTTGACCAACAAGCGGAAGCCTTTGAAACCTTTGAACGTGTTGAAGCCATTCAGTTTGAAGTTCATGGCTACAGAGAAATCAGCAATGAAGGGTGGCAGACAGCATCGAGGGGGAACATCAAGAGATCTGCCTAATGACCTCTCAGAGCTGTACAAGATAGATCCAGAAGAGGATTACAATCAGCGCAAGACACGAATCCAATGGATTCGAAGATACTGGGCCGAGCAATGGTTCAAGTACAGGTTTGTGACCCAGGAATATGCTGAGAAGAATGCCATCAAGCGACCATGGGGATACATCCTATACAGAAATCTTCAACCCAGGTCCAGAGATGAAGCCATTGAACAAGGCTTCTATCCCTGCATGGTCCGTGGACCACAGCCTGTGGATGCAGACCCATCATCATTGCTATGGTGTCTTGACGATAATCTATTCAAGTGCAACTTCCAGTTTGCCAAGAATTCGGCTAAGCAAAACAAGAAGTCATTGGGACTAGACTTCAACCCTGGTCCTTTTGCTCCTCGTGCCGATGGCACCCGCGAAGCTGAACCCAATCTTGTTGGGCCCTTCTACAACCTGGAAGGTCTCATCACTCATATCATGGTTCAAGGGACAGCCGTGGATGAGCCTGCAGATGATGCTGAATCTGATGAAGCGCCTGCACCACCGAAGCTAACGAAGCTGAAGAAGCCTAAAGCTTCAAAGTCTGCCTCAGCACCAAAAATCTCACGGGCGAAGCCACTAGCTACTGCACCTCCTGAAGATAGTGTGCAGTCTGAAGATCTATCACGTATCTCCAAGAAGACTAAGATGAGAAAGAATACTGATCAGGCACTGACTGCTGCTGCTATTCTGCGCAATGACGCCATTGATCTGTCCATTGATGAAGATCTTGCAGATGACGCTCTTGAGCAACTGATCAAGAGCAAGGAAGAAGCAGAGATCTTTAATGATTTGCCTCTCTTTGATGTGGCAATCATCCATAACTTCGTTGATGAGTGGTTGACACGCCCAACCTCAGCTTTGAAGATCTGCAACTTCCAATTGGCCTCAGTGTCGCCTTCACTGGCGCCATTGCTTCTGAGCTATCTCTAGCTCAGCGCATCGTTGAACTGAAGCAAAAGATCGACTATGAGAAAGCTCAGTTCAAGAAGCACATGGCCAAGCTCAGCGTGCAAGATGTGAAGAACTTCAAGATTATGCTGCACGAGCTCAAGGAAGCCTTTCTCAAGAAGCGTGAAGAAGCTAAAGGTTCTCGTGAGCGCATGAAGAGTCTGGCTGACAAGTGTGTGCAAGACTACAATGAGGCTGAGAAGCGCAAGGCTCTTGGTCGTCCTGGCATCGACCCCAGAATGGCTGCAAAGAAGAAGAAGCCCTCAACTGACCAATCTGCACCTTCAAGGCAGGAAGAACCTCGCATAGTCTTCCCAAGCAGCATGACTGGCTCGAAGCCAAAGGTCAGGTCAACCGCTTCAGAACTGAAGAAGACAAGGACTGCCGAGGCTGAAGCCAGAAAAAGGAAAAATCCTGAAGCTTCTGATGCCGCTCCCTTTAAGAAGAAGCGCAAAACCAAGAAGGATCGGGCTGCTACCACAGAGCCCCTTGTTGTAGAACCCATCTCTGTTGCTCGCCCTGATTCCTCGCATCAAGAACGACGGATAGTAGTTCATGAGCCTGCTTCCACAGAGGCTCCTGAAGCTGAAGACATTCCAGCAGTTGACCCCACCGCTGCTGAAGACATTGGTCACCATGACAATGTTGAAGATGATGAAGTCCTTCCTCAAATCGAGCACCAACTGGTATCATCGCCTTTGCTCACGCATAGCGAACTCATCAGCATTGGTCGTCCTCTGATGCCAACTGCTCAGGATGCATCGTGGGCTGATCACCCATAGAGACAAGACACTCCAAGCTCTCCCCAACCGCAAGCAACCCCATCACTACAAGAAGAGGATGACTTTGAGGCCCAACCAACTCCATCTTCACAGGCGTCGCCAGTGTTACGCAGGCTTCGCAAAGGACCAAGGCCCCAAGTCCCTCTTTCGAGCGTTTCAGAAGGAGAAGTGCACCTCCAATCTGTTGCACGTCAGGTGTTTCTAGATGCCACTCCTACTGTGACTGTCTCTGAATCCGAAGCCAAAATGGCTGAAGATGTTCCGGCTGCATCAGCCGATGAAGAAGCCCCAAGAGTTGCTACACCCCCATCTCACCAAGATATGGTTCTCGAGGAGAACGTGACCGACCCTCCAGCTTCTAAAGTGGAGGTTGAGAATAGTGAGGCTGCCACCACTAACACCACTGAAGCCAATGACGTGGTCATGGCTGAAGACACTGTGGCGCCTGCACCTAACACTGTGCCAGAGGCCAATGAAGCCAATGATGCACCTGCAACAGATGTGCAGCCTGACGCCTCTGTTGATGCCACTGCTCCTGTTCCGCCACCAAGGCCACACACTATCGAGCAAGCATTCAACTATGGCCAACTTATCACTGTCAAATGGCCTTTTCTGACTCCTCCGCCTACTGCTGGTCCTCAGTTTGACTATCACGTTGAGCACAGGCCTCAGGTTCAGAAGCCAATGCCAAGGTTGCCCAGGTTTCCAGGTACTACATCTGCACCCGGATCTTTTAATATCAATAGCTTCAAGGCACACAACACCTTCTTCGATAGCGCCAAGAACCCCTACACCAAGGCAAGAATATCTTCTGATCGGTTCTGGAGCTATCAGCAGCGCAGTTATTACTCATGCATTCTGTACAATCAAGGTCGCATTTTCCCACATATGCGTCTTGACACTGAAGCCATAACTGGTCTGCCTTGTTTGGAAGAAGCTCTGGATTGCTTCAGAGAGTCTGGATTGTTGCCGTTCGTCACTGACAAGGAGCACTGGAATGAAGAATTGCTGCTCCAATTCTATTCCACTCTTCATATCCGTGGCTACAACAGGGATCCGAAGACTTGGGTCCTTGAGTGGATGATAGGCAATGTTCATCATGAAGCCAAAGCCTTTGATATCATTGAGCTTACTGGCCTGCCCACTCCAGGAGATCTGTATGAACCTGGTTGTCAGCTTCACAGTGCTGCTATGGAAAGCATCTGAGGGAGTCCTGGATTAGGGGGTGTCCGGGTAGCCGGACTATACCTTCAGCCGGACTCCAGGACTATGAAGATACAAGATTGAAGACTTCGTCCCGTGTCCGGATGGGACTTTCCTTGGCGTGGAAGGCAAGCTTGGCGATGCAGATATTTAGATCTCCTACCACTGTAACCGACTTTGTGTAACCCTAACCCTCTCTGGTGTCTATATAAACCGGAGGGTTTTAGTCCGTAGGACAACTTCATCATACAACAATCATACCATAGGCTAGCTTTTAGGGTTTAGCCTCCTTGATCTCGTGGTAGATCTACTCTTGTACTACCCATATCATCAATATTAATCAAGCAGGACGTAGGGTTTTACCTCCATCAAGAGGGCCCGAACCTGGGTAAAACATCGTGTCCCTTGCCTCCTGTTACCATCCGGCCTAGACGCACAGTTCGGGACCCCCTACCCGAGATCCGCCGGTTTTGACACCGACATTGGTGCTTTCATTGAGAGTTCCTCTGTGCCGTCGCAATAAGGAAGGATGCCTCTTCCCGTCTTTAAAGACGGCGCCGTTACTAAGGGAGCGTTGGCTGTCGGCCAAACTCTCCGGCTAGGCGGTTTTCTCATGACCGCCTGTTTGGCGTTGCACCGACGGTGACCTCTCGGGTCATCAAAAGCAATCTTCACGTCAGCTCGGAACTCGTTGAGCAGTTAGATCCAATGGAGCTCTCTTCCGTAAACGAGCTCTTGGATCACATCGCCGCCTTGGGGGTCACTACGGATTATGACCAGATTGGGGCTAAACCTGATCTAAGAGAAATTAATTCTCCCCAAGTCACCCATCATGTTGCCGTGGTAGAGGCACAGTGCGGCGACTCTTCATCTATCTTAAGGACTAGCTACGTCCGGATTCCCGATCCCTCCAAGCCGGATACCCACGGAGGGGAGGATGTAACTCAAGACCTGAACTTAGAATCAGGCAACGGGCTAGATTCACTGGACAACATCCAAGAATCCAAACTTCAGAGTTCGGAAACTCCTTGGCCTCTGAGTCTTAGATTGGGTGAAGTTCCAGACTTAATTCCACCCACCCACCCGAACATAAGCGATCTATCCCAAATCAGGCAAAAGCCCGAAGAAACAGTACATCATTACTGGGCAAGGTTCCTCCTGGTTATGAACAGGATAAAGGACTGCCGCGAGGAAGACGCAATCTCAATCTTCTGCAATAATTGCACGGACAAGGGAATCCTCAACGCCACAGGTTGTCGTGATCTTACACGCTTCGCTGACTTGGCGTCCATAGTACAAAAGTACTATGCGATGGAAAGCGCCCGGAAAACCGAAACTAAATTTTGGGACAATCCGACCCTGAATAGAAACCTCGTCCGAAATAAAAGGGTGCATCATCATCAGACACCCGGGTTAAAAACCAAAAAACCAAAACCCTCTACAGGGCATGGAACCGTACTGGAGGGATGGCTTAATGGACCCTGTAAAATTCATAGTACAGAGGACGCCACACCAACTCATAGCCTCAGAGCATGTTGGATACTCCGACAGGTGGCCAAAAGGGGCGAAGATCTCCTAATTCCGGAGGCCGCAGAAAGCCACCTCAGGGACTCCAGTACAGTCTTAACAGTCTTCGAGACTTTCGCATCAAATAATATGCGAAAAAGAACACTCCTCAGCCTCACTGAAGTCTATCAAGTAGCAACAATAAACCCATGGAGTGACACGGCTATTACTTTTAATGCCAGTGATGAACCTAAAATCCGAACAGCTCGAGCACCAGCCGCATTGGTACTCAGTCCTATAGTGGACGGCTTTCGCCTCACCAAGGTACTCATGGATGGAGGCAGCGGATTGAACCTCATTTATGAGGAAACCCTTCAAAAAATGGAAATAGATTGGAACCGCATTGAGCGAAGCAGCACAACCTTTAGAGGAATAATCCCCAGTCGGGAAGCGCGCTGTGCAGGAAAAATCACACTAGATGTGGTGTTCGGCATGCCGGATAATTATAGGTCCGAAGAGGTCACATTCCAAGTGGCCCCGTTCAGTAGCGGATACCACGCTCTGCTGGGGCGGGAAGCGTTTACAATCTTCCAAGCAATACCCCATTACGGGTACATGAAGCTCAAGATGCCCGGGCCGAACGGAATCATCACTCTCGCTAGTGATCTGGACATAGCACTCCGCGCCGAAAACAAGACGGCCGCATTGGCCCTTGAGGCACTATCCGAAGCCCTAGCGGCTGAGGAACTGACTACGCTGCTCTCCACGATAAACAAGGACGATGTGATACTCGATAAAAGATCCAAGTCCACCTCCTTTAAACCAGCGGATGAAATAGTCAAATTCCAGGTCCATCCAACGGACCCCAATAAAACAGCTTCCATCGGGGCACGATTAAACCCCGATGTAGATGCCGCACTGCGAGAATTCCTACGGGAGAACTGGGACATTTTTGCCTGGCACCCTTCAGACATGCCAGGAATCCCACGCAGGCTGGCCGAACACAGCTTAAATATCCTAAAAGGATTCAAACCTGTCAAACAAGCCCTTCGGCGTTTCTCTGAGCCCAAGAGACAGGCAATGGGAGAGGAGCTAGCCAAACTATTGGAGGCTAGATTCATCAGAGATATAAAACATCCGGACTGGCTAGCAAACTTGGTGATGGTACCAAAGAAGGACAAATCCTGGCGCCTGTGCGTTGACTTCAAAGACCTTAACAAGGCTTGCCCAAAGGATCCCTTCCCCCTCCCCCGCATTGATCAAATTATCGACGCCACTGCAGGACACGATTCGTTGTGCTTCCTCGACGCATACTCCGGTTACCATCAAATCAAGATGGCCGAGTCAGACCAAGCCGCAACAGCATTCATCACCCCATACGGCCCATTCTGCTTCAACACAATGCCTTTCGAGCTCAAAAACGCCGGCGCAACATATCAGCGCATGATTCAGACATGTCTGGCAAACCAAATCGGCAAAACAGTAGAGGCATACGTGGATGATGTGGTCGTAAAAACAAAACATGTCGAATCTCTAGTAGACGAGTTGAGGCTTACATTTGACAACCTCCGAGCATATGACATCAAGCTAAATCCGGAAAAATGCGTTTTCGGCGTTCCAGCCGGAAAGCTCTTGGGCTTCATTGTATCCGGTAGAGGAATCGAAGCAAATCCAGCCAAGATCCAAGCTTTGTCACAATTGGATATCCCAAAGGACCTCAAACAAATACAAAAATTAACCGGATGTGTGGCGGCTCTAAGCCGCTTTATCTCTCGGTTGGGAGAAAAGGCGCTACCCTTCTATCGCCTCCTTCGGTGCACTGAACACTTCGAGTGGACGGATGCCGCCATGGCCGGACTCGAGGAAATAAAAGCCTTATTGGCAACAAACCCCGTCCTGGCCGCGCCAAACATCGGCGAACCAATGCTATTGTACATTGCAGCAACCCATCAAGTTGTCAGCGCAGTACTCGTCGTCGAACGAGAAACAGACGGACACAAATTCCCCCTTCAAAAGCCGGTTTACTATGTGTCCACTGTCCTCACCCCATGCAAATCACGGTACCCACATTATCAAAAGATTGCATATGCGGTATTCATGGCATCCCGGAAGCTACGACACTACTTTCAAGAGTGTTCAATCACAGTAGCATCAGAAGTACCACTCAACGATATTATAACAACCGTGACGCAACGGGCCGGATTGCAAAATGGGCCATCGAGCTCCTCCCGTTCGACATAACTTATAGGCCACGGCGAGCTATCAAGTCGCAAGTTTTGGCCGACTTCGTCGCAGAATGGACGGAGGCCGAACTCCCAAAAGAGTATGGCACATATTCAAACTGGATCATGCACTTCGACGGTTCCAAAATGTTGGCCGGACTTGGGGCCGGCGTCGTTTTGACGTCCCCCACAGGAGACACAGTTCAATATGTACTCCAGATTATGTACATGGACTCCAACAATGCATCCGAATACGAGGCCCTTTTACATGGTCTCCGGATGGCAGTATCCATGGGCATTCAATGCCTAGAGGTGCGCGGGGATTCGAACCTCGCGATATCCCAAATAAATGGAGACTTCGATGCCAAGGATCCAAAAATGGCAGCTTACCGCAACGCCGTCCTCAAAATGTCAGCTCGGTTTGAGGGGCTCGAATTTCACCATATAGCCCGAGAAAACAATCAGGCGGCAGACGTCCTGGCACGCATCGGCGCAAAATGCGATGCGATCCTCCCCAACATCTTCCTGGAAAGGCTGTTCAAGCCATCCACAGTATGGGAAGGGGAACATGGCAATATTAGCCCGGACCCAACCGCACTGTCCAACGCCGAACAATCTGACATAATCGGAGGCTCTGCCAATGAAATCACAACCTCAGCCCACGTACTAATGGCCGTTATCGCCCCGTGGACAGAGCCATTCATAGCCTACCTTACTAGGCAGGAACTCCCAGAGGACCAAAACAAGGCACGCTGTATAGTGCGGCGATCTAAAGCCTATAAAGTCCATGAGGGAGAACTTTATAAGAAAAGCACTACCGGAGTCCTTCAAAGGTGCATCTCCGAAGAGGAAGGGCGGAACCTGCTGGCTGAAATTCATGTCGGACTCGGTAGCCATCACGCCGCAGCCCGGTCCCTTGTAAGCAAGGCTTTCCGTACAGGCTTTTATTGGCCGACGGCCCGGGCGGACGCTCGGGACTTGGTCCAACGATGCGCCGGTTGCCAGCTTTTTGCAAACCAAAGCCATATGCCACCCACCGCCCTCCAAACTATCCCCATCACTTGGCCTTTCATGGTATGGGGGCTTGACATGGTGGGACCCCTTAAAGGCGGAACCCACAAGAAAAAATACTTACTAGTCATGGTGGATAAGTTCACCAAATGGATAGAAGCCAAGCCTGTTAAGACGGCCGAATCCGGACCTGTGATAGACTTTATATCCGGGGTCGTACACCGTTATGGCGTCCCCCACAGCATCATCACCGATAACGGCACGAACTTTACGGCCGATGAGGTAAAACTCTGGTGCAAAAACATGGGCATCAAGCTCGATTATGCTTCCGTCTATCACCCACAAACTAACGGTCAGATCGAACGTGCAAATGGTCTCATCATGAGCGGCATCAAACCTAGATTAGTGCGGTCCCTCAAGGAATCTAACACGCACTGGGTAGAGGAGCTCGACTCCGTACTCTGGGGGTTGCGGACCACGCCGAATCACACCACCGGATACACACCATTTTTTATGGTGTACGGCGCAGAGGCAGTCTTGCCCTGCGACATAATTCATGACTCACCTCGAGTGCGCATGTACGAAGAAAGGGAAGCCGAGCTCGATCGGCAGGACAGTTTGGACGCCTTAGAGGAGGAGCGCGACGTGGCAAAAGCCCGTTCCGCATTCTATCAACAGCAGGCTCGAAGATATCAAAGCAGAGAAGTGCGGGCCAAAAACTACAACGTTGGTGAATTAGTTCTACGCCTGCCGGACAAGAAAAAGGACAAGCTGAAGCCCAAGTGGGAAGGTCCCTTCATAATCGACCAAGTCCTGACTAGTGGAGCATACCGCCTGCGAGATGCGTCGGATAACCGACTCGAGCTGAACCCATGGAACGCAGCCCGTCTCCGAAGATTCTATGCCTAGAGCCGGACTCTATGTTTGTCTCCTTCCTCTGTCCATTTTTTACATTTTCTGTCTTACATTTCTCTCCTCCCCCCCTTTTCTTTTATATCCCTTAAAGGCTCCTCAAGTGACGTGCTACTCGCGCTCCTTAAACCTGGGGGCTTCTTTAACAGAAGCTTACTTATACGGGCTTCATGCCCACCACATGTGTCAAACTTCCGCATGTACCTTTTCTTCACCATTATATGCATCGATATGACTTAAGTTTTGGCCAAGCTGGGTTGCCTGGCTCCTGTGCTTACCCCTACGTTCCCGATTGTTCGTCTAGGTGGTAAAGGGAGCACCTCTACGATTGTTATAGCCGGATCAGCCGGATGTGTACCTCAGACTGGGTGAAGCCGAAAGCTAGCGTTCTTAAGGGAATATTCGGTCAGTGAACTAAAAGATGGCCTTTTTTTACTTATTTATATATATGCCCCCAGATGATTTTCCCGCGTTTGCAGTCCGGACATGCACTTTAGGGCATGCCTCCCAGAGAAAGGAACCCCTAACGGAACTATTCTCTCTGGAAGATGTTTCTTACTAACCATGTAATATAACATAACTAGTTGGGCACTTGTCTGATAAAGCACTAATGACCCCTACGCCTGGTCTCCATGCATACCCCGGTTCTTACATAACTGGTAGAGTATTTGGACACACTCCGGACCGTCAGGTCCTGAGGTTGAAGCGAAAAGGTCGGCAACGACAAACGATCTACAATCCGGCTAGAAGGCATTACACATGTCAATTAAAAATTACATAGTCACTCTGACTGATTGTATTTCTCTTCAATACCATCTAACAGGCTGTCTAACTTACAGTCCTACTGGGAATACTTGGCAGCCAATTCTACTTGGACGTACACTAAGCTTATAGGGATCTCCTTCCCGTCAGGCCCCACAGGTCCGACCTCGGCCATGTGGTTTGGGTCAGACTTCGTGTACTATGTCTTCACCATGGCCGAGGCCTCCCTAGCACCTTGTCGGCAGGCCGATATCTTCCACAACCGAAAGCGCCGCCGAGCTCCCTTAAGCTTCTCCGAAAGCTCTCCAAGGCCCTCGGGCATGGAGTGGGAAGGCCATAAGGCTTGGGCAACGCCTCGCATCGCCTGCCGAACTCGCTCGTGTAGTTGCGAGAGCTCGGAAAGAAGGTCACTTGTAGAACTGGGCATCTCCTCTATGGGACGACCCGTTAGCATACCTACAAACATTACTCTGTTAGTCGACTTCCTCGCCGAACTCTTTTCTTTCAAAGATTCGCTTAAGCACTTACTAAATATGCCGCGTCGAAGCCGCTGATTCTCCTTAGTAGAGTCCGACAGCTGGCCACGAACATCTTTAAGTTCAACGACCAGCTTGGTGTTGGAATCCTGAAGATCATTCTTCTCCCGCCTCACCCTTGTCAACATACTCTCACCGGCCTTTAGTCGACGCAAGAGTTGTTGCCTCTCTGGATCTAGTTCGGCGCCATTTGCAATATGATTTTGTCAGATTTACACCCACGCCGCACTTCACAAGATACTAATCTTTCGAAGTGTATCTTACCAGAGGGGGTCTCTTTGGGCTCCCCTGCTGCGGCTAGTGCGGCCTCCAGTTGGGCTTTGCACTCTTCTAGCTCCTGGGACAGTACGATATTCTTCTCTGTAAGAACCTGCATAACAAATGATCCTTAAATCAGTTACCCTAACTGTTTCAAGTCTCGAGGGCTACTGGTATATATATATATTTACCAAAATTTTCTTACCCGTATGTCTTTTACATATTGCTCCGTGGCTCTGGCTAAATCATTTTGAGCGGCACAGAGATACGCATCTCCCAAATTGAAGGCATCTAATGCCTCTTGGGAGAAACAAGCGTCGCGAAGAACTGTCCGGCGACGCCTATGGTTCATGGCACTCTCCACCTCGGAATTGGTGGCAGACAGCCTGTCCGCATCCTCTGTTGGAGGAGCGTCCGGTGCGCGCCTTGTGTTCGCTTCCGCTTCCGGGCCAGGCGTTGGAGCCTGGCTGGTGGAGGCGTGATTGGCAACCTCTTCCGATGTAGTGCGGCGAGGTCTCTTCGTCCTGAAGATAGCACGAACGTTAATATGCCCTGAAGGAATAACACCAGGGAAAAAGAGGGTGCGCTATACCTTTGCACCGGCGTCTTAGTCCGGACTACATTCCTTTTTACCCCACGGGGCCCTGCGGCCCCTCGTTGGCTAGCCGCCGCTGGTTCGGCCTCCCGCCTTGGAAACCTCCCCTGCAAAACATGGTCGTTGTCAGAAAAACTGAAATGCGTGAGAATGGATTCCTTCTCAAGGGGATGAGACTCTGCTCTCTGTTACCTGGGAGGCCGGGATTAACCCTGGGTAATCAGCCGTAATGGCCACCAAGGTATTGTCCTTGCTTAGCTGATAAAACACCCCATCAATCAGCTCCACCGATATGTCCGGATCCTCTTCGGAGTCCGGATCGAGGGACCGTTCTGGATCCTCGGGCTGTGGGGGACGGCTGTTTATATCCTTTACTTCCTGACGCAGTTCCTGCGTTGAAATTGGAAGACTACATATTTAATCATGGGAATATAAAACGGATGCGCAAGCACAATTGTCCACTTACCCAACTCGGAGGGTTGTACATAGAAAATCCGCCCTGCGGGTTGACGCGGAGGAATTCCTCCTCTTCTCCCTTGTACAAAGAGGATAAGATTTTTACTAGAGTGGCTGCTGAGGTTGGCCCCTTATGACCGTAACGGGTGGCGTCATCCTCCCCGTTAAAATCCCACATGGGGTGGCCTCTATATTGAAGCGACTGCACCCCCCGCATAATGCATGCGGCCATGACCTCAATCATGGTTAGTCCGGAATGAGCTAATAGTCTTATCCGACCCATCAGGTGAAGGACGTCCTTGTCGCCTTTTCTCTGAGAGCTCCGTGGACACCAGCTTAGGCGTTTCTTTAAGGGAGCACTGTTGAATTCGGGGAGACCGGCCCGGATAGGATCCGGCAGCGGGACATCATCTATATAAAACCATTCCGAAGGCCAGTCCTCGGACGCCTTCTTTGGGGTTCCGGATAGATATCCGGTCCCGGCGATACGCCACACTTCGGCTCCGCCCACTTGATATATAGACCCCTCTTGAGAGCGGGGCACCAGGCAGAATAACCTCTTCCACAGCGCGCAGTGAGCCTCAACACCCAAGAATAGCTCGCAAAGGGCGACGAAGCCCGCGATATGCAATACAGAGGCGGGCGTGAGATTGTGCAGCTGGAGGCCGTAGAACTCCAGAAGCCCACGGAGAAATGGATGAATTGGAAATCCAAGTCCTCTTACTAGATAAGGGACGAGGCACACCAGCTCTCCTTTGGAGGGATTGGGGGTGCTCTCCGCTTGCTCTCCACCATTATAGGTGGCGAGTCCGGCTCAGACCGGGACCATATAGGCTTGAGGGAGAAATCCCTTGGCCTGAAGCGACACTAGCTCGCTGTGCGGGATGGAGCACCTCTCCCAGTCTCCAGGTTTAGGACTGGAAGGGCGAGAGGAGGAGCTGCGACGGCTGGCCATGTTGGAATGGACCTTTGCTGGAGGCGCTCTGATGATTACTCGCGGAGAGGAGAAGGTGTGGTTTGGATCTGAATCCCCATCCCATTAAATAGGCGGCTCGTTTATGCGGCTAGGGGTGTGAATGTAAAAACACCCCGACTTTTCACATTCGTTTAACACGTGGAAGACGGCCATTATTGGGTGTGGAAGCCAAGGTGCGCTACATTACGAAAATCGGACATTATTCAGCAGGTACACGGAATTTGGAGAAGAACCCGCCTTGCAATGCCGAAGACAATCTGCGCGCCCGACTCTTCATCATTGAAGCCTGGTTCGGGGGCTACTGAGGGAGTCCTGGATTAGGGGGTGTCCGGGTAGCCGAACTATACCTTCAGCCGGACTCCAGGACTATGAAGATACAAGATTGAAGACTTCGTCCCGTGTCCGGATGGGACTTTCCTTGGCGTGGAAGGCAAGCTTGGCGATGCGGATATTTAGATCTCCTACCATTGTAACCGACTTTGGGTAACCCTAACCCTCTCCGGTGTCTATATAAACCGGAGGGTTTTAGTCCGTAGGACAACTTCATCATACAACAATCATACCATAGGCTAGCTTTTAGGGTTTAGCCTCCTTGATCTCGTGGTAGATCTACTCTTGTACTACCCATATAATCAATATTAATCAAGTAGGACGTAGGGTTTTACCTCCATCAAGAGGGCCCGAACCTGGGTAAAACATCGTGTCCCTTGCCTCCTGTTACCATCCGGCCTAGACGCACAGTTTGGGACCCCCTACCCGAGATCCGCCGGTTTTGACACCGACAGCATCTTTCACAAGCCTGAACCAAACATGAGTCAGATGCTTAGCATGATGAAGCCTTTGCCTCCAGATGCTGAATATCCTAAGGAGTTCTTTGTTGAAGACCTTGAGTATCTGCCATGTACTATCTATCACATCATAAGGCGAACTCTCTGGCCCATCAAAGGACATTCTCCACATGCAAAGCTGGAAGGTGTAATGAAGACTTTGGTCTTCCATATTCTTCACGGCAAATGCTTCAATGCACAAGACTTCTTCATCCGCCAACTTGCTGCATCAGGATCTGATCTCTTTGGCTCGAAGTTTTACGCTCCATGGATTATGTGGCTGATCAAACTACACTCAACTGTCACCTATCAGCCCTCTGCTCGCAATCATCGGATCTTTATGCCTGACATCGATATGTCAGTTGAATCCATCTATCCAGAGCCTGCCAAGGAGCCCCTTAGTCTTCAAAATGCTGAGAATCAAAGCTTCTCTCAAAACATTGAAGGAGTTCAAGCAGTCACTCGTGTTTATCCTCTGGCTGTTACTACATGTGCACCTCATCGTGCCCTCACTGAAGCCACTGAAAGCACCATTGCCCAACGGCCCTAGAAGCGATCTCGTGTTCTCAACGACCGAGAACTTCTGGTTGCCCTTCATCAGAAACAGGATAAGCATCATGTCTGGCTGAAGCGCCAAAGGCAAAGCCTCTTGGTGGATGTAAACAGGATTCGCAACCTTGCCACCAAGAATGCCTTTGTTGCCCATGAAACTTGTCGGCGTACATAGAAAGGGCTGACGCTTATGTGTTCCGAAGATGATCTTCAAGAGGATGGCTTCTCTGAACGCTTCAAGTTTGACTCAACACCTCTAAGAAGGACTGTGCTGCGACGAACTCCGCCTCTTGAAGACTCTGAGTTCTCCTCCTCTACTGCAACTGTGAATGCCAGAGTGATCGATGATGAAGACGATGCTACTTCACCACCTTCAGCGCGAATCGACACTGCCCCGAGTTCGTCTGCACCGCCTAACAACACCGACGACCCTGCTGCTTCACCTACTCCTCATGGGAACGAGTAGATGCTCTATGTCTTCAAACCTTTTTGGTCCTTACTGACAAAAGGGGGAGAAGCATATGAGTCTGATAGTCTTCAAGGGGGTCCATATGGGCGGTTGCTTTATATTTTTCCTAGTGTTTGCAACTCTCGTTTTGATACATTTGGTTCTTTGAGTTGGAACACTTAAACTCAATGGTCGTCTGCTACTTATTTGCTTTTCTGTGATGCGATGATAAATTCCGCATGTGCGACGATAAATTCCGCACTTAGATCATTTTGCAGACGTCCATTTTTCATTATGCATGTCATTATCTTCACATACTTTTCATGCATGATAAATTGTCATCATAAGTTGAAGAGGATCTCCACAAGTACAACCTGCCATGTGCATTTGCATACCAAAAGCAAATTACTTATATGCACATCTTCAGGGGGAGCCTTCGCCACTTATGAAGACAATAACCTATCCTTTACAATTTCACATATTTTATTCCCTGTTGAAAACTTCAACTAGTTTGTCATCAATCACGAAAAAGGGGGAGATTGTAAGTGCATCTAGTGCCACCCCTAGTTGGTTTTGGAGTATTGACGACAAACCTAGTTGAGGGACTAATGTGTTTGTGAGAATTGCAGGATAACACAGGTTGAAATCCCTCATTGATTCGGTTTTCCTACCAGAGATGACCCCTAAAAATGTATGAAGACATTGAAGTCAAAGGTGGTATGTGAAGACATTCACATTGAAGACTATGATAAGAGAAGACATCGCGTGAAGACTATGGAGCGCGAAGACTTGGCAGTTTCGTCGTTCTGTGTTTTTCTTTGTTGAGTCATAGGAACCACCGTACTGTTAAGTGGGGTCCAAGAGAACCAGTCAGAATGACTGAAGTGATGCTTAACCAAAATCCTATGTCTTCGAGTGAAGACTATGAGAGCAAGTCTCGTCCAGAGTTGGATAAGTCACCTTTGCTTGTACTCCAAGTAAAGTTGCCGTGTGTGTTTGAAATCTGACCGTTGGAACACGTGTCAGTTCCTTAGTGACCAAGGGTCATTTCGGACAAATCAGGTGGAGTTGACTAGTGGCTATAAATAGCCCACCCCCTACAACCATAAACGGTTGGCTGCTCAGAGTTAGAGTACAGCTTTTGTCGTTTGAGAGCAACCCACCTCGAAGCCTTTGAGAGAGAATTCCTTGCGAGGATAAAGCCCTAAACACCCAGAGCCAAAGAGTGTTAGGCATCACTTAAGTCTTCCTGTCTGTGTGATCTGAAGACTTATTACACTTGAGGACTGTGAATCCTCCAGCCGGTTAGGCGTTGCGTTCTGAGCATCCAAGAGTCATTGTGGATCGCCGCTGAACGAAGTCTGTGAAGGTTTGGAAGTCTACCTTGAAGACTTACCAGAGTGATTGGGCGAGGACTGGGTGTCCTTAGCTCAAGGGGAATAAGGTGAAGACGAGGTCTTCTGAGTTGAATCTCAGCCTCCCTAACCAAACGTACAGTTGTCACAGCAACTGGAACTGGTCCCACAAATCATTGTCTTCAACGAGTCACTGGTTTCATCCTTCCCTTCCCTTTACTTACCGTTGGTCCTTGTGAAGTCATTGTATGATTGCATTATCTTTTGTCTTCACTGAGTGACTGCTTGTTCTGATTGGCTTCACAATATCTTCCTACCTGATCTTTACTGCCTAGCTGCTATTAGTCATTGTGCTTTCACTTCATTGAATACTTGACTATGGTTTGCCTAGTGTAGTCTACCTTCCGCTGCATGGTAATAGGTTTATTTCTATCGTTTGTCTTCGAAACTTCCATGTTTTGAAGACTTTCATAAAAATTGCCTATTCACCCCCCCTCTAGTCGATCACTAGCACTTTCACCCTTCGAGCTGCTACACATGGACTTATTTGGCCCTACTCACTACTCTACCCTTACTACTACTGCACATCTCTATGGCTTCGTTATTGTTGATGATTATTCGAGATACACCTGGGTACACATAATTCTCTACAAGACTGAAGTGCAGGATGTCTTCAGACAATTCGCCAATTGTGCCATGACCAACTATGGCATCAAGATCAAGCACATTAGGAGTGACAATGGCACGGAATTCAAGAACACTGGCTCGACACTTGTCTTGATACATTGGGCATCACATATGTGTTCTTTGCTCCACACACACCTCAGCAGAATGGCATCATGGAGCACAAGAATGGAACCCTCATTAAGATGGCATGTACGATGCTTGACGAGTACAAGACTCCAAGAAAGTTTTGGCCTAAAGCCATTGATACTGCTTGCCACATCATCAACAGAGTTTATCTTCACAAGTTCTTCAAGAAGACATCCTATGAACTCCTGACTGGCAAGAAGCCAAACGTAAGCTAATTCAAAGTCTTCGGTGCTAGGTGCTGGATCAAGGATCCACATCCCACTTCAAAATTTGCACCCAAAGCACATGAAGGTTTTATGCTTGGTTATAGAAAGGATTCCACACCTACAGAGTCTTCAACCTCTTTCACTATAAAGTGGTTGAAACTGTAGATGCGAGGTTCGATGAGACTAATGGCTCGCAAAGAGAGCACCTGCCAAATGTGCTACATGAAGCTTCTCCTAGTGAATCTATCAAGCTAATGGGTACTGGAGAAATCATACCCTCTGAGGAACAGGCTAAAGAGGAAATCATCATTTCTGCACCTAATCAACATGAAGACAATGCTTAGTCTGAAGACAATGCTGAAGCAGGAGATAACAATCAACAAGAACAAAGTCTTCGCCCAGTCCATCCTCGCGTGGCTAATGAAGTTTAGATTGAGAAGATCATCGATAGTATCAATGCACCTGTTCCTCTCACTCGATCAAGAGCAACACAACTAGCAAACTTCTGTGGGAATTTTGCATTTGTCTCTATATCTGAACCCAGGAAAGTTGATGAAGCCTTCATGGAACCTGAATGGATTCAAGCTATGCAAGAAGATCTTCAACAATTTGAACTGAACAATGTTTGGGAGCTTGTCAAACGTCCTGATCCTCGCAAGCACAATATTATTGGCACCAAATGGATCTATCGCAACAAGCAAGATGAGCATGGTCAAGTTGTCAGAAACAAAGCTCGTCTCGTTGCCCAAGGTTACACACAAGTGGAAGGGATTGACTTCGATGAAACCTTTGCTCTTGTGGCTAGGCTTGAAGCCATTTGTATACTGCTAGCCTATGCTAACCACAACAACATTCTTCTGTACCAAATGGATGTGAAGAGTGCCTTCCTCAACGGCAAAATTGAAGAAGTATATGTAGCTCAACCTCTTGGTTTTGAAGATCTAAAGCGTCCTGATGGTCTACAAACTCAACAAAGCATTGTATGTCCTCAAACAAGCTCCTTGCGCTTGGTATGACACACTCAAAGATTTCCCGAGGAGAAAAGGCTTCAAACCTGGTTCTCTAGATCCTACTCTCTTCATGAAGACATATGATGGAGACCTATTTGTATGCCAAATCTATGCGGATGACATTATCTTCGGTTGCACAAATAAGAGAAATAGAGATGAGTTTGGGCATATGATGCAAGAGCAATATCAGATGTCCATGATGGGAGAGCTGAAATTCTTCATTGGTCTTCAAATTCGTCAACAGAGAAATGGCATCTTCATATCACAAGAGAAATATCTAGTGTCCGGGGGTCCTCTGGGACGGAGGCCTTCTCCGGTCTCTTTCTTCCCTTCTTTCTTCTTCTCCGGTGCCTAGTATGGCACCACAACTAGCATCTCTATTAGCAAGGCCATCCTGGGGCCCTCGGGGTAGCGGGGCTGGGCTATTGATCTGCTTGGCTTTTTGCAGCCAGGTCTACATACGGAGGAGGAAGGGGTTAAGAGCTTTGTCAAAAAAGGAACAGAATCCGAAGATAAGAGCAAAACTTGTTGTACCTCCCGAGGAGGGGTTGCAGCATCGAGGCCGATGTCTTCCTCCTTGGTAGGCCAGTCCTTTTGGGGCTTGAGCAACACCTTCCACAACTTGGCGTGGGTGGTGCGGTAGAAGTGGAGCACGGTGGCAGGGTCTTCGGGCTTGTAGGACCACATGGGGGCAACCCGGTCTTGGAAGGGTAGGAGGCGGCAGTGAAGCATGATATGAACTACATTGGTCAGTTCAACCGCCTTCTTTATCATCTCGGAGATGCGCTTCTGTAGCCACGCCACCTCCGTAGGTCGAACCTTTCTTGGTCCACGAGACCAGCCTTGTAGGAGGTCCGGATCTGAAGGCAAGGATTGCCGGCCAATCCGCACCGCGCTGCTCTATGATGTAAAACCACTCCTTTTGCCAGATCTTGACGATGTCTATGAAGGTGCCTTCCGGCTACTCAACTCGGGGGAGTTTGCTGACCACCCCCCTCCCCCCGCCATAGTCCGCCTGCTAGCTGTCCACTATTTTTGGCTTGACATTGAAAACCTTCAGCCGCAGGCCGAAGTGTGGTCGGATTCGAAGAGAGGCTTCACAAATGATGATGAAAGCCGAGATGTGCAAGAAGGAGTTTGAGGCAAGGTTGTGGAAGTCTAGCCCATAGAAGAACATGAGACCCCTGACAAAATGGTGGAGGGGAAAGCCCAGTCCCTGTATGAAGTGGGGAACGTACACCATCCTCTCACCTGGCCTAGGCGTGGGGACAACCTGACCCTCCTCTGGGACTCGATGGGCGACGTTGGCTAGCAGGTATCCCGCGCTCTTCAGCTCTTGGATGTCGTCCTCAGTGATGCAGGAGGCCTCCCACTTGCCCTTGGAACTAGAGCTGGCCATGGCCGGATTGAGGAAATGGCTGGGAAGTTTTTTGAGAAAAGATGGATCTGGGCGCTGGAGCTTGATACGTCTCCAACGTATCTATAATTTATGATGTATTCATGCCATGTTTACACCAATTTTATATGATTTTGATATGAGTTGATTAGAACTAATACGAACTGACGTTGTTTTCAGCACAACTACCATGGTGTCGTTTTTTTGTGCAGAAATAAAAGTTCTCATAATGGGATGAAAATTTACGGTGATATTTTATGGACCAAAAGAGACCCCTTGTCGTGGGAAACCACGACCACCTATGGGACCAAGAGCCCCTTTCTGGTTCGGGGGGGGGGGGGATGTCACATTACACAAAGAGCCAAAAAGCGTGGAACAGCACGGCAGAGATCACACGGGCAATCTTTACCCAAGTTCGGGACGCCGTGAGGCATAAAACCCTACTCCTACTTTGGTGGATTGATGGTGGAAAAATGGTGGTGAGCGCAACACACTTGCCCGGCGGGGTTTCCTTGGGGTGAGAGCGGCTACGCGCGTATGAGTGTGTGGAGGTCCGAATCATCCAACCCCTTCTACGATTGCCTTAGGCCTCCTTTTATAGATAGAAGGGGTCATAACAATGGCAAATCAGTCATTATGCATTGATTAGATAGCAAACAGTGCTAACATACCTAACTTTGCATGCTGACAGAGCATTAAATGTGCCGCTCAATGTCACATCGTAGCTTGCCTGGCAGGGCCTGCTGGGCTGTTTTGCCAACTTTCGCACCTGCTTGCTCGACACTTTGCAGGACGGGTGTCACTTGTAGGAGTTTTTGTAGGAAGTGGCTGCCAAGTGGCGAACAACAGCCACTTAGTCACCTTGGAGCTTGACACCGCATTGATTGATGACTTGGGTCATGATGAGGTGGTGCAGTGGGGTGGTTCTGCCTCCGTAAGCCTCGGCAGGCCTGCCGGGATGACTAGAAGGCTTGTTTCCGAGGGAAACCCCGTCTTTGCCGGGCTCACCTGGCATGCAAGGGAGGCTTTTCCCTTGGCAACATCTTGCTTCTCTGGCTCTTCTTAGTCTTCTTAATCCGCATGTTGGATCCTTCAAAGGGCTGGTACCTTGTGCTCTGACCTGATCTTGGAGTTGTGATCTCGTTCTTGTGCATGTGCATAGTCTGGGCAACAGACCCAGGGTTTGTTGCACCGACAAAAGCCCCCGGGCCTGTCCCAAACGTGCTTCCGGGTGTCGTCGGGGCAGGCCCTAACAAGTGCACATGCAGGGGCGTGGAAGTGGCTGTCCCCTTGAGATCTTCTTTGCTTCTTCATTACTTGAGTCCAGGCCAATTTCCGATTTTCCGCACGTCGCGTAAAGCCAATCGTGGTAGGGCCACTCTTGTAATGCCCCGTGAACGACTTTAACGCACGGGGGAGTACCTGCCAATTCACTCTTCCACCATGACCTTATCCTTAGCCACGTATGTTGCATGCATTGCGCGGGGTAGGTAACAAAGGCGCATGATGCCAGAGAGCATCAAGGCGGGGGCCCGTCCTCCTTGAATTAGTGGAGGAGGGCGGTAGTCACCCGCCGAGGGCTCGGCTCTCTCTCCCGACCCGCCTATAAAAGGAAGGGTGGGGGAGGAGCAAAGTCATCCATCCTTGCCTCCCTTCTCCTTCATCCTCTGCCTCCTGCTGGTTATGCCGAGGAAGAGAGCCTAGGGCCAAGCCCCGGGTAGTAGCTTGAGGTTGGCGATGTCTAACATTCGTGCTGATGCTTGGGAAATGAGTTTGGTCCTACTCCGGAGGAGGCGTGGCTATGCCTTCGCTGGGGCGGGGTATCTTCCCGCAAGTCTCATGAGGATGCACGGGCGGCGCGGTGGTAGCACCGGAGGTGGTGACTCTAGTGTGCTTGTCGCCAGGCCGCCCGACGCTTCAATTCTAGTGGGAGGCGACGCATGCGACACCGACGCCAAGGTCCGTAATGGGTGCAGGGCACGGTAGTCGATCATGGCCCACTCCTCCTTCTTCTGTGGCGCTGGTGAGGGGGTCGCATAACGGGTTCACTATTGAAAAGGGTGGACCCAATCTCCCCGGGTGTCGTTTGCTCGCCGTGCAGGAGGGCTCTTTGTTCTCACACATGTCTTCTAGATGCATGGTGGCTTCTGATATTAGGGCTGTCAGGGACGACCATGCTCTTTGTCGGGAGTTCCTCGGAGAGTATGGTGCCCGACACGGTTGCCGTGACGGGATCTTCGAATAGCAGCGGTATGGGAGGTAGCAGCAACCCATGACGTGCCAAGAACGGGGGCGACCGTTCCGACGAGTCGTGTTTGTCGGTGACTCTACCGCCCCGTCTGGGCTCCCTTCAGCGCCACCGCCCCTCTTGCCCTTTGGTTCCTTCCTCCTAGCCAGGGGACGGCGTCATCCTAATCCTGGGGAGGCGCCGAATCCCAGTCGGGCCCGCCTCTTTCTTCCTTGGTCCCTCCCTGTAATACCCTGAAGGAGATGAACAAGGGCAAAGGCATCACGGGGCACTTATCTTTTTTCAATCTTAAATTTGTAGGCACTTGCCAAATTTTAGTTCAAATAATGCAATCTCTTGAGTCCATGTTTGTGTTACGTAAGGTCTGAACTTGTTTTATCAGCATATTAATGAAAAAGACGAACCTTGCCGGGGACTTGCGCATGTATATGTCCACGCAGAGGTGGAGTGCCTCTTTATCTTTAAATAAACAAGTTTACCCCGGCAAGCTATCCTGTCGGTACCCTCTATTTTATTGTTGGGGAACCAAGACTACCGGGCATAAATGAGGGACTAGCCCCCTGCCAATCTTTGTTCATCAAAGGCCACTGCGACCATCCTGACTGAAGCAATGTTCGAGTCTAGGGACAGGAGCACCTAAGTTTCAAAAAGCGGTGACGTTTTCTTATGCAGAATTTTTTGCTTACAGAACACGTATGGACAAGAGATAGAACTTATTTGTTTGGCTTGCCGGAGATCGCAGTGTTGGTTCATCCTTCCAGCCTTCTTTAGAGGCCAAGTTCTCGGTAGGAACCTGCAGATGGAAATGATGCAATATGCGATCTAATCTATATGCACATGCAGTGCTTATGAAATGCTTATGCATGCAATGCAACTTGTCGGGGGTCCCCAGCGCTTCATTTATTTCTCTGTTGCTCAGGGTCTGCGCCTGGCTTTGTACAAGGGGTTACATGCCATTGAGGCAAGGCCTGTACAAAAGGGTGGCTGCCGGGCAGGGCCCGACAGCCACGCCTTACAGGTAGAACTTGCGGAGATGCTCAATATTCCATGAGTTTTGCAATTGAATGCCATCTCCGGTCTCCATATGGACTACGCCAGGTC
The DNA here is from genome assembly GCF_003073215.2 of Triticum urartu. NCBI lineage: Eukaryota > Viridiplantae > Streptophyta > Magnoliopsida > Poales > Poaceae > Triticum > Triticum urartu. The sequence goes on along the minus strand of NC_053023.1, from coordinate 136,456,199 downwards.
TGGTGACTCGTACTACCTGGTAAGGGCCTTCCCATTTCGACGTCAACTTGTTTGCACCCTTGGCGGATTGAACGCACCTAAGGACAAGGTCGCCTTCCTCAAAACACCGGGCATGAACCCTGCGGCTGTGATAGCGACGTAGGGCTTGCTGGTAGCATGCAACACGCGTAGAAGTCCAGAGGCGGTTCTCCTCGAGTAGCACAGCGTCGTCACGTCGGTGCTGATCTTGCGCTACTTCATCGTAGGTAAGCACTCGAGGTGACCCATAAATGAGTTCCGTGGGGATAACTGCTTTTGCCCCATAGACTAGGGAGAAGGGAGTCTGCCCGGTAGCTCGATTTGGTGTCATTCTGAGGGACCAGAGAACTACCGACAACTCATCGATCCACCGCCTACCATGCTTCTGCAGCGTATCACATGTTCTTGTGTTGAGTCCTCGCAGCACTGTAGTGTTCGCCCTCTCAGCTTGTCCATTGCTTCTGGGATGTGCAACAAAGGAAAATGAGACCTTGCTTCCGAGGGCATGAACATATTGCATGAAGGCGCGGCTCGTGAACCGGGTGCCATTGTCGGTAATGATCCTTGTAGGGACTCCGAAGTGACACACCAATTCTCTCAAGAACTTGATAGATAACTGAGCAGTCACCTTTCTCATGACAGCTACTTCCGGCCACTTTGTAAACTTGTCGATAGCAACGAACAAAAATTCAAAGCCCCCGGCAGCTCGGGGGAAAGGGCCGAGGATATCGAGCCCCTAGACCGAAAATGTCCATGACAAAGGGATTGTCTGAAGAGCTTGTGCAGGCAGGTGGATGTTCTTGGAATAGAACTGGAAGGCTCTACACTTGGTGACTAGCTTGACCACATCTTGGAGGGTTGTGGGCCAATAGAATCCTTGCCAGAATGCTTTCCCAACTAATGCCCTTCATCCAATGTGGGAGCCGCACATGCCTTTGTGTATTTCTGCCAGCAGTTCCTTTCCTTCTTCCCAGCAGATGCACTTCAATTTCACACCGTTGGGCCTTCTTCTGTAAAGAGTCTCGTCGACAAACTGATACATACTGGCCCTCTGGGCTACTCTTTCAGCTTCATCTTCCTCATCGGGAAGTTCCCCGGTTTGGAGGAAATGGACTATGTGCCTTGACCAAGTTGGAGCCTGGGGCTCGGCAACAAGGACTAGCGGCGCCCTCTCATCTGCGGGAGCGCGTTTGTCGACCGCGGGGACCAGTGGCTCGGCAGGAGGGCGCCGCCCGGCAAGCGATGGGGAGTTGTTTCCGGCAGGGTCCCTACCAGGAGCCCCGGGAGGCTCTACCGGGAGAGGCTTACCGGAGTCCAACTTCCTCCTCTTCCTGGCCATTGCTACTGGGGATACGGAGGGCTGAGTAAGATGCATAACAAAAGTTCCTGGTTCCATAGGAAGTTTTTGCGTAGCACACTTTGACAAATGATCAGCTATGTTGTTTTCCGCACGGGGTATGTGCTCTATTTGCAATCCGTCAAAGCGCTCCTCCAACCTTCTCACTTCCTCAATGTATGCCTCCATCAATGGACTTTGGTAATCCTTGTTGACCCGTCTCACCACAAGTTGCGAATCTCCTTGAATGATCAGCTTCTTGATTCCCAATTCTCTGGCAATCCTGAGCTCGACAAGGAGCCCTTCATACTCTGTTATATTATTGGTCACCTCCTCCCGGGCAAAGTGCATCTGGACGACATACTTCAGGTGCTCCCCAGTGGGAGCAACGAGAAGCACGCCAGCTCCTGCACCTTGCAGGGAGAAGGCACCATCAAAATACATAATCCATTCTTGGGGCGCTTCCTTGCCAGGGGTAACTGTTTCTAGCAGTTCTTCATCAATGGTTGGTGTCCATTCTGCAATAAACTCTGCCAATGCCCTACTCTGAATTGTTGATGTGCTCTCAAACTTCAGGCCAAAGCTGGATAACTCCAAAGCCCACTCCACTATTCTGCCGGTAGCCTCAGAGTTCCGAAGTATCCTTTGCAGCGGGAAGAGGGTGCCAACCGTAATCTCCTGGGCTTGGAAGTAGTGGTACAGTTTCCATGAGGCCATGATGAGGCCAAAAATCAATTTTTGCACGCCAGAGTACCTAGACCTAGCCCCCTATAATAGGGAACTAATTAACAAAGTACACTGGGCACCGCACCACTTTCTTCCTTGCCGCATCCTTGGGGTTGCCCCTACTGTCGTGCTCTTCTTTGCCCTGATCCTCATTCGGTCCTACTGGGCTTTGCTCATTCTCTGTTTCCTCTACTTCGCGCTGTGCCACTAGGGCTGCACTAACCACTTGATTAGTTGCCGCCAAGTACAGCATCAACGGCTCTTGAGGTCTAGGGGCAACCAAAGTAGGCACAGAGGACAACTTCAAATCTTGCAAAGTTGCGTCTGCTTCCGGGGTCCACTTCATGGGCCCTGCCTTCAAGATTTTGAAGAACGGCAAGGCGCGCTCGGCAGACTTGGAGATGAATCTGTTGAGCACGGCAACACATCCTGTCAGATGCCTCACATCTTTGAGTGTCTTGGGTGCTTGGATCTGCTCGATAGCCTTGATCTTGTCGGGGTTGGATTCGATCCCACGATGGGACACGAAGAACCCAAGTAGCTTGCCGGAGGGAATGCCAAACACACACTTCTTCGGATTCAACTTCAAGTTGATCTTGCGCAGATTAGCAAATGTCTCCTCCAAATCCTGGATGAGGGTTGTTTTGTCCTTGGTTTTGACCATAATATCATCCATATAAGCCTCAATGTTTCTGTGCAGCTGCGGCTCAAACCCAATCTGGACTGCTCTTGCAAAACTGGACCCGACACTCTTTAACCCGAAAGGCATGCACACAAGGCAATACGTACCACATGGGGTGATGAATGAGGTCTTCTCTTCATCTTCCTTAGACATGAAGATCTGATGATACCCTGAGTATGCATCCAAAAAGGATAGAAAATCACAACCCGAAGTGGAGTCCACATTCTGGTCGATGCGCGGCAAGGGAAATGGGTCCTTTGGGCAAGCTTTGTTGAGATCTGTGAAATCTATGCAAAGCCTCCATTTCCTGTTAGCCTTGCGTACGACCATCGGGTTTGCCAACCATGTTGGATGCATCACTCCTCTGACCAGACCAGCTGCCTAAAGCTTCTTAATCTCTTTGGTGATGAACTGCTGCCTCTCCAAGGCCTGCTTCCGAACCTTCTGCTTGACGGGTCCGGCATGTGGGCTGATACGTCTCCAACGTATCTATAATTTTTGATTGTTCCATGTTGTTATATTAGTTCTATCAATTGCCCAATAGTAATTTGTTTACCCACCGTTGCTATTTTCTCGAGAGAAGCCACTAGTGAAATCTACGGCCCCCGAGTCTCTTCTTCATTATATTTGCCTTCGCAATCTATTTTTATTTGCTTTTATTTTCAGATCTATTAATCCAAAAACCCAAAAATACCTTGCTGCAAATTTTTATTTATTTATTTTATCTCGTGTTCCCGTGAGATCTATTTATCCAATCTACTACAATTTTACCTATCTTTTTACCCGTGAGGGATTGACAACCCCTCTCTTACGTCGGGTTGTAAGTATTTGTTCTTTGTGTGTAGGAGCTGTTTACGTGGTGTTGCATGGTTCTTCTACTGGTTCGATAACCTTGGTCTCATCATTGAGGGAAATACCTACCGTAGCTGTGCTGCATCATCCCTTCCTGTTTGGGGAAATACCAACGTAGTTCAAGCCGCATCAAAAGGAATTTCTAGCGTCATTGCCAGGGAGATATCATCAACATCTACCAGGCTCCTAATCACAAATCTCATCTCCTTGCAATTTACATTATTTTCCATTTGCCTCTCGTTTTCCTCTTCCCCACTTCACAAAAAATTGCCATTTTATTTGCCCTCTTCTTCGTTCACCGTTTTCTCGTCAGATCTGATTTTGTGTGCACCCTTGTTTGCATAGTCATGATGCCTCAAATAAAATATTATGATGTTCCTTATCCCAATATTTTTCTTGAAATTGAGAAAAGTACCAAGGAATATATGACTACACAATTTGAGCACAACAAATATTTTACCGAAGAACTTAAGGAACACTCTGTTGTGCTGGAAACTATAACTAAACAACTTGATGATATTAGTAGAGAAGTTTGCAATCTCCAATCTAAGTATGCTTTTGCTGAAAGTTTGCTAGGTAAAATATCCGATGCACAAGCTACCCTAGTAAATCAAATGGCCGCTAAACCAATCTCGTTAGAAGATAAAAGTGATGAAGATCTTAAAATGATTGATGTTTCTTCCATTGATTCTTTGTTTAGTAAAATTAAGACAAATAATAAAGGGACTGAAGAAGAGTCAACTTTAGCTAGAAGGTGTCCCTATAATTCGGAAGGTGAAAATATTGTTGAGAAAATTGATAAAAGTGGGTTTTAAGAGGTCAGAACTTTAACTAGTGATGTGCCCACTCTTTTGGATTACAAAGACTTTAATTATGATAGTTGCTCTTTGATTGATTGTATTTCTTTGTTGCAATCCATGATAAATTCACCTTATGCTTATGAACAAAATAAAGCTTTTACTAAACATATTGCTGATGCTTGATGAAAGCTTTGGAAGAAAAGTTGGAATTAGAGATTTCAATTCCTATAAAATTGCATGATGAAGGGGAACCTACTATCAAAGTCAAGATTAAAAATTATGAGTGTTTTGCTTTATGTGACTTGGGTTCTAGTGTTTCTACAATTCCGAAATATTTATGTGATGTGCTTGGTCTTACCGATATTGAAGAGTGTTCTCTAAATTTGCACTTGGCGGATTCTACTACTAAAAATCCTATGCGAAGAATTAATGATGTTCTTATTCTTGCAAACAGGAATTATGTGCCCATAGATTTTATTGTTCTTGATATTGATTGCAATCCGTCTTGTCCAATTATTCTTGGTAGACGTTTTTGCGTACTATTGGTGTCGTGATTGATATGAAAGAAGGCAATATTAAATTTCAATTTCCACTAAGGAAGGGTGTGGAACACTTCCCTAGAACTAGAATTAAGCCACCACATGAATCAATCATGAGGGCATCATATGGATCTTGAAACAAAGATGACAATACTTAGATCCTTCGCATTATGCCTAGCTAGGGGCATAAAACGATAGCGCTTGTTGGGAGGCAACCCAATGAATAAAATTTATTTTTGTCTTTTTCTTTATGTTCTGAAGTGTTTGCACAATTATGCTACTGTTATGATTGTGTTTTTTGTGTTTTAATTAGTGTTTGTGCCAAGTAAAGCCTTTGGGATCATGTTGGGTGATAGTTGATTTGATCATGCTAAAAAACAGAAACTTTTGCGCCTAGGAAAATAATTCTCACTTTTAACAGAAGCATGATAAAATACTTATTATTTTTGCAGAATATTAATATACAAATTTCTCACGTTGTCCTAATTTTTCAGAATTTTTGGAGTTACAGAAGTATTCGAAATTTTCAGATTGCTACAGACTGTTATGTTTTTGACAAATTCTGTTTTCTTTTTGTTGTGTGCTTGTTTTGATGATTCTATGGTTTCCTTTGAAGAGTTTCTGCTATATAAAAGTTGAATACATTAGATATAATTAAAAATAAAATATGAATGGGTTTGCAACAATACTTATAGTTGTGACTTGCTTTCTTATACAAACTGATCTCACGAAGGTTTTGTTGAGTTTTGTGTGATTGAAGTTTTCAAGTTTTGGGTGACTTTACGATGGATGAAGGAACAAGGATTAGCAAATGGCTAAGCTTGGGTATGCCCATGGCACCCCAAGATAATATTCAAGAAGTATCAAGCAACTAAGCTTGGGGATGCCCCTGAGTGGCATCCCCTCTTTCTTCTAACGACCATCGGTATTTTACTTGAAACTGTATTTTTATTCGTCACATATTATGAGTTTTGCTTGGAGCGTCCTGTATGATATGAGTCTTTGCTTGTTTTGCTTTGTATTTTTAGTCATGAATCCTTACTGGACACACCTATTTGATAGAGCCAAAATTATTCCATGACTTGTTAGAATTGCTCTCTATGCTTCACTTCAATCCTTATGAGCTATGGAATTGCTCTAGTGCTTCACTTATATCTTTTGGAGCACGGTGTGCTTTAGTATTTTTTGAGAAATGCTCTCATGCTTCACTTAGATTTATTTGAGAGTTAATAAATTTTTTAAGAAATTCTCTCTTGCTTCACTTAAATTATTTTGAGAGAAGAATTTTTTTATGCTCATGTTCTTCACTTAGATTTGTTTGAGCTTATCAAAAGCAACATATGAAACTAGTCCCAAAATGATAGATATCCAAGGAGGATATAATAAAAACTTTCATGAAGATCATTGGACAAAATAAACTTGATTCCTTGTAATAGTTTTGCGATATGTTGATATAATATGTGAGTCATGTTGATGAGTAATTATGCTTTAGTAAGAATATTGGTGTTAAGGTTTGTGATTCCCTATGCAAGCACGAAAGTTAATAGTTATGCAATGAAATTACATCCTACTTGTGGTGCATTATTCGGTGTTAGTTATGCTTAATGCTCACTTATGAGATTTTTCATTTCTTGGTTGGATGCTTCTCAATCTTTTGCTAGCCTTCATTTGCACTAAGTATGATCACTACTTGTGCATCCAAAATCCTTTAAACCAGTTTTGCCATATGAGTCCACTATTCCTACCTATATGCGGTATTCTTTTGCCGTTCTAAGCAAATTTGTATCTGCCATCTCTAATTTTCAAAATAAACTTCTCTTTTGTGTGCTCGTACCGCTCGTGAAACAGTAGGGGGTGGCTGATATATTTCCATGCTAGATGTGTTATTCTCAAGATGAGTGTTTATTCACTTGTCATTGCACGAGAGTACGGCAAAGGTATTAGGGATGCCCAGTCCCAAAATGAAAAATGAATTTACTTTATGTTGTCAAATAATAAATTCCTTGGGAAGTGTTCGTATGGAAGGCACCCGTGGATACGGTTAGCCATGGAAAGTGAAAGTGTGGTGGAAAAATGAATAAACTTTATTTTCTATTTGGGATCCGCCTATGATATATCTAGCATGGAAAGTATTGGGAACTACTCGATCGTTTTCGTTGACAGGAAAAGCATGCCACCCAAAATGTTTTATCTCTATATTTTTCACTTTGAGCTCTGGCACGTCTACAAATCCCTACTTCCCTCTACTAAGGGCCTTTCTATTTACTTTTTTTGCAATTTTTTGAGTCTCCATCTTCTCTTGTAAAGCACCAACTAAGGGGCACTATGATCATACTTGAGTATTGGGTGTAGCTAATATGGGGTGTGTTTCATGAATGGATCAATGATTAAGAATAATGGGCTAGGGATAACTTGCTTTAGCATTGATATTTTGAAAGACATGGTTGCTTGTTGATATGCATGAGTGCTACCTCTTGAGCACTGCATTGGTTTTCCCTTGAAGAGGAAAGGGTGATGCATCAAAGTAGCGTAAGTATTTCCCTCAGTTTTTGAGAACCAAGGTATCAATCCAGTAGGAGATGACACTCAAGTCCCACGCACCTACACAAACAAATAAGAACCTCGCAACCAACGCGATAAAGGGGTTGTCAAGCCCTTCTCGGTCACTTATGAGAGTGAGATCTGATAGATATGACAAGATAATATTTTTGATATTTTTATGATAAAGATGCAAAGTAAAATAAAAGGCAAAATAAATAACTAAGTATTGGAAGATTAATATGATGAAAGATAGACCCGGGGGCCATAGGTTTCACTAGTGGCTTCTCTCAAGAGCATAAGTATTACGGTGGGCAAACAAATTACTATCGAGCAATTGATAGCATAGTTATGAGAATATCTAGGTATGATCATGTATATAGGCATCACGTCCGAGACAAGTAGACCGACTCCTGCCTGCATCTATTACTATTACTCCACACATCGACCGCTATCCAGCATGCATCTAGAGTATTAAGTTCAAGAGAACAGAGTAATGCTTTAAGGAAGATGACATGATGTAGAGGGATAAACTCATGCAATACGATATAAACCCCATCTTTTTATCCTTTATGGCAACAATACAATACGTATCGGTTCCCTTTCTGTCATTGCGATCGAACACCGCAAGATTGAACCCAAAGCTAAGCACTTCTCCCATTGCAAGAAAGATCAATCTAGTAGGCCAAACCAAACTGATAATTTGAAGAGACTTGCAAAGATAAACCAATCATACATAAAAGAATTCAGAGGAGAATCAAATATTGTTCATAGATAATCTGGATCATAAACCCACAATTCATCGGATCTCGACAAACACACCGCAAAAGAAGATTACATCGAATAGATCTCCAAGAAGATCGAGGAGAACTTTGTATTGAGATCCAAAGAGAGAGAAGAAGCCATCTATCTAATAAGTATGGACCCGTAGGTCTGAAGTAAACTACTCACACACCACCGGAGAGGCCATGGAGTTGATGTAGAGGCCCTCCGTGATCAATGCCCCCTCCGGTGGAGCTCCGGAAAAGGCCCCGAGATGGGATCTCTCGAGTACAGAAGGTTGCGGCGGTGGAATTACGTTTTCGTGGTGCTCCTGGATGTTTGGGGGTACGTGGATATATATATAGGAGGAAGAAGTACGTCGGTGGAGCAACGGAGGGCCCACGAGGGTGGAGGGCGCTCCTAGGGGGGTAGGCGCGCCCCCTGCCTCATGCCTTCCTCCCTTGTTTCTTGATGGCCACTCCAAGTCTCCTAGATCACGTTTGTTGAGAAAATCATGTTCCTGAAGGTTTCATTCCGTTTGGACTCAATTTGATATTCCTTCTCTTCGAAACCGTAAAATAGGCAAAAAAACAACAATTTGGGCTGGGCCTCCAATTAGTTGGTTAGTCCCAAAAATGATATAAAAGTGTAAAATAAAGCCCATTAACATCCAAAATAGATAATATAATTGCATGGAGCAATAAAAAATTATAGATACATTGGAGACGTATCAATGAGTATTAAAGTCCTCATGTCAAAATTAGACTATTGCTTTGAACCATATAAAAGTCCACTTGTCCATGCTATAAAAGAAAGAACATGTGATGAACATGTTAGGCAGCATTTCACATCAAAAAAATTGTTTTTATCATTTACCTACTCGAGGACGAGCTGGAATTAAGCTTGGGGATGCTGATACATCTCCAACGTATCTATAATTTTTTATTGTTCCTTGCTGTTATATTATCATTCTTGGATGTTTTACAATCATTTTATAGTCGTTTATATCATTTTTTGGGACTAACCTATTGCCATAGTGCCAAGTGCCTGTTGCTATTTTTTGCTTGTTTTTACATCGCAGGAAATCAATATCAAACGGAGTCCAAATGCAGCGAAACATTTTGTGGAATTTTTATGGACTAGAAGACACCCAATGATCCGAAGAAGCACCTGGGGGTGCCCCGAGGGGGGCACAACCCACCAGGGCTTGCCTGGGCCCCCAGGCGCGCCAAGGTGGGTTGTGCCCACCTTGGTGGCCTACCGCATCGCCTCTTTGCTTTATAAATATCCCAATATTCCAGAAACCCTAGGGGAATCGACGAAAATCAATTCCAGCCGCCGCAAGTTCCAGAAACCATAGATCCAATCTAAACACCATCACAGAGGGGTTCATCATCCTCATTGGTGCCTCTCCGATGATGCGTGAGTAGTTCTTTATAGACCTATGGGTCCGTAGTTAGTAGCTAGATGCCTTCCTCTCTCTCTCTCTCTTGATTCTCAATACAATGGTCTCTTGGAGATCTATTTGATGTAACTCTTTTTGCGGTGTGTTTGTTGGTATCCGATGAACTTTGAGTTTATGATTACATCTATGTTTTTATCCATGAAAGTTATTTGAGTTCTTTGATCTCTTATATGCATGATTACTTATAGCCTTGTATTTCTTCTTCAAAACTTTGGTTTAGTTAGGCCAACTAGATCGATTTTTCTTGCCATGGGAAGAGGTGCTTTGTGATGGGTTCGATCTTAGGGTGCTTGATCCTAGTGACAGAAGGGGAAACGACGTGTATGTATCATTGCTATAAAGGATAACAAGATGGGGTCTATTTATACATAAATAGATCTTGTCTACATCATGTCATCATTCTTATTGCATTACTCTGTTTCTCCATGAACTTAATACACTACATGCATGCTGGATAGCGGTCGATGTGTGGAGTAATAGTAGTAGATGCAGGCAGGAGTCGGTCTACTAATCTTGGACGTGATGCCTTATAATGATCATTGCCTGGATATCGTCATGATTATTCAAAGTTCTATCAATTTCCCAACCGTAATTGAGGAAGTCCTGGATTAGGGGGTGTTCGGGTAGCCGGACTATACCTTCAGCCGGACTCCAGGACTATGAAGTTACAAGATTGAAGATTTCATCCCGTGTCCGGATGGGACTTTCCTTGGCGTGGAAGGCAAGCTTGGCGATGCGGATATTCAAGATCTCCTACCATTGTAACCGACTTTGTGTAACCCTAACCCTTTCCGGTGTCTATATAAACTGGAGGGTTTTAGTCCGTAGGACAACTTCATCATACAACAATCATACCATAGGCTAGCTTCTAGGGTTTAGCCTCCTTGATCTCGTGGTAGATCTACTCTTGTACTACCCATATCATCAATATTAATCAAGCAGGACGTAGGGTTTTACCTCCATCAAGAGGGCCCGAACCTGGGTAAAACATCGTGTTCCTTGCCTCCTGTTACCATCCGGCCTAGACGCACAGTTCGGGACCCCCTACCCGAGATCCGCCGGTTTTGACACCGACATTGGTGCTTTCATTGAGAGTTCCTCTGTGTCGTCGCTTTTAGGCCCGATGGCTCCTTCGATCATCTACAACGATGCAGTCCAGGGTGAGACCTTTATCCCCGGACAAATCTTCGTCTCGGCGGCTTCGCACTGCGGGCCAATTCACTTGGCCACCTTGAGCAGATCGAAAGCTACACCCCTGGCCATCAGGTTAGGTTTGGAAGCCTAAACTACATGACTGACATCCGCGGGGACTTGATCTTCGACGGATTCGAGCCACAGCCAAGCGCGCCGCACTGTCTCGATGGGCATGATATAGCTCTGCCGCCGAACGGTGCTTTGGAGGCCGCACACGCACCGGTTCCGACCATTGATTCGGAGCTACTGCGCCGATCGAGGATCAGCGGTTGGACGCTGCCTCAGGGGCTGCGATCTCAGAGGCGATCGAGCCGAACTCCAGCCCCGCACTCCGCATGGCCCGTGACTCCGAGGAGCCGGATTCCTCTCCGAACTCCAAGCCCCCCGTGCCCCTGCCGATCGAATCCGATTGGGCGCCGATAATGGAGTTCACCGCCGCGGACATCTTTCAGCACTCGCCCTTCGGCGACATCCTGAATTCTCTAAAGTCTCTCTCTTTATCAGGAGAGCCCTGGCCGGACTATGGTCAGCAAGGTTGGGATACGGACGGTGAAGAAATTCAAAACCCACCCACCACCCACTTCGTAGCCACTGTCGACGACTTAACCGACATGCTTGACTTCGACTCCGAAGACATCGACGGCATGGACGACGATGTAGGAGACGAACAAGAACCAGCACCTGTAGGGCACTGGAAGGCCACCTCGTCATACGACATATATATGGTGGACACTCCAAAGGATGGAGATGGCGATGGAACAGCGGGGGACGATACCTCTAAGAAACAGCCCAAGTGCCGGCGTCAGCGGCGCCGCTCTAAATCCCACCAAAGCAAAAACGGTGATTCCGGCACGGGAGATAATACTACTCCGGATAGCGCCGAAGAACACCCCCTCCAGCAAGATTCAGCACAGGAGGATAGAGAAGCCAGCCCTCACGAGAGGGCGGCGGACCAAGAGGTTGAGGACGATAATTATACGCCTCCCTCTGAAGACGAGGCAAGCCTCGACGACGATGAGTTTGTCGTGCCAGAGGATCCCGCCGAACAAGAGCGTTTTAAACGCAGGCTTATGGCCACGGCAAGCAGCCTCAAGAAAAAGCAGCAACAGCTTAGAGCTGATCAGGATTTGCTAGCTGTCAGATGGACTGAAGTCCTTGCGGCCAAAGAGTATGAACTCGAACGCCCCTCCAAGAGTTACCCAAAGTGCAGGCTGCTACCCCGACTAGAGGAGGAAGCACCTACATCACCAGCGCATGACATGGCCGACCGGCCACCTCGTGGCCGTGACAGAGAGGCCTCTCGGCCCTCCACTCAAGCCATGCCCCGGCGCGCATCAAGAATATTAAGGCATGGGAAAATGCGCCCGACCTGCGCGACATACTGGAGGACAAGGCAAGGCAAACAAGATCGATCTACGGATCGCGCAGGCGCCCCACGGCACGTGACGGTGATCGTCACTCCGGATGTAATGAATCCAGCCGGGCCGAACTCAACAGACAAAGCTCCTTCGAGCTGCGTCGTGATATAGCCCAATACAGAGGCGCCGCACACCCACTATGCTTCACAGATGAAGTAATGGATCATAAAATCCCTGAGGGCTTCAAACCCGTAAACATCAAATCGTACGGTGGCACAACAGATACTGCGGTATGGATCGAGGATTATCTCCTTCATATCCACATGGCCCGCGGTGATGATCTACACGCCATCAAATACCTCCCACTCAAACTTAAGGGACCGGCCTGGCATTGGCTTAACAGCTTGCCAGCAGACTCAATCGGTTCTTGGGAGGACCTGGAAGCCGCATTCCTTGACAACTTCCAGGGCACTTATGTGCGACCACCGGACGCCGATGACCTAAGCCACATAATTCAGCAGCTAGAGGAATCGGCCAGGCAATTCTAGACACGGTTCCTAACAAAGAAAAACCAGATAGTCGACTATCCGGACACAGAGGCCTTAGCGGCCTTCAAGCATAATATCCGTGATGAGTGGCTTGCCCGGCACCTGGGACAGGAAAAGCCGAAATCTATGGCAGCCCTCACGACACTCATGACCTGCTTTTGCGCGGGAGAAGACAGCTGGCTAGCTCGCAGCAACAATTTAACCAAGAACCCTGGTAATTCGAATACCAAGGACAAAAGTGACAGGTCACGTCGGAACAAACAAAAGCGCCGCGTTAACAGCGAGAGCAACGAGGATACGGCAGTTAATGCCGGATTCCGAGGCTACAAATGCGGTCAACGGAAAAAGGCATTCAAAAGAAATACTCAGGGCCCGTCCAGTTTGGACCGAATACTCGACCGCTTGTGCTAGATACATGGCACCCCCGAAAAGCCAGCCAATCACACCAACAGGGATTGTTGGGTATTCAAGCAGGCAGGCAAGTTAAGAGCCGAAAACAAAGACAAGGGGCTGCATAGCGATGACGAGGAGGAGCCCAGGCCGCCGAACAACAGTGGACAGAAGGGATTTCCCCCGCAAGTGCGGACGGTGAACATGATATACGCAACCCACATCCCCAAGAGGGAGCGGAAGCGTGCGTTACGGGACGTATATGCGATGGAGCTAGTCGCCCCAAAGTTCAACCCATGGTCCTCCTGCCCGATCACCTTTGATCGAAGGGACCACCCCACTAGCATCCGTCACGGCGGCTTTGCCGCATTGGTTCTAGACCCAATCATTGACAGATTTCATCTCACAAGAGTCCTCATGGACGGCGGCAGCAGCCTGAAACTGCTTTACCAGGATACAGTGCGAAAAATGGGCATAGATCCCTCGAGGATCAAGCCCACCAAAACGACCTTTAAAGGCGTCATACCAGGTGTAGAAGCCAACTGTACAGGCTCAGTCACACTGGAAGTGGTCCTCGGATCTCCGGATAACTTTCGAAGCGAGGAGTTAATATTCGACATAGTCCCGTTCCGTAGTGGCTATCACGCACTGCTCGGGCGAGCCGCATTCGCAAAATTCAACGCAGTACCGCACTATGCATACCTCAAGCTCAAGATGCCAGGCCCTAGAGGAGTAATCACGGTCAATGGGAACACTGAACGCTCCCTCCGAACGGAGGAGCACACGGCAGCGCTCGCAGCAGAAGTGCAAAGCAGCCTCTCTAGGCAGTTCTCCAGTTCGGCCTTCAAAAAGCCGGACACTGTCAAGCGTGCCCGGAGTACCCTACAACAAGACCGCCTGGCATGTTCTGAGCTAGCGTAGCAATGCGGCCCCAACCCTAGCCCTCGCGATATAGCGAAACTAGTGCTTCGCGTACATAACTACGCTCTTGAAATACCATGGGCACAGGGGAAGGGGCACTATCACGGCACACCCGAAATACGGCTTAAACCGCACCAGGGGCTGCCGGATTCCTTTTTTTCTTACTCTCAGGACTCCATACTTCGGACGACCCGTTCGGCAATTCAACTGCCGCACAAACGATGCAAGATCCAGGAACGCAGACAAGCCACGCCGCATTATGGAACTTCCAGGTGGTCTCTATTGCGAGCAGTATACCTGCTTTTTAATACAATTCCGTGGCCTGCCCCTGGCCAAGACATGTTAAATAGTCCAATTTCTTTTGCTTATCGCACTATTTGTATCGTTCCGCTTTCATAGCAACCTTTCTATAAACAATGCATAGCTTTTTGTCTATTTTTTGCATTATACTCTTTTTATATATATGTTTATTAATAACATGTTGCATCCATACACTGTGGTACGGCAAAAATACGCCAGGGGCTTCAGTACCCATCAATATGCGCGTGAGAAGTCTGTACACTTTCACAAGTGTGGCACCCCAAACTTATAGCACTATATGCATCGGCTCCGAATCATGAATTGGGTCAATGGTTGGGTTTGCCCGGCTCCTATGTTTTGGTGCCTTACGTTCCGCTATATCGGCTAAGGTAGCACTAGGAGAACTACTGCAATTGTGCCCCAGTTGAGCTGGGCTGAGCACCTCAGTAGAGAAAGCTAAAACCGACTATCATGATGAGGCGAGAGACCGGTCGCTGTTCGAGAGGTTTTTCGAGTCCTTAAAGGCTTATGCCGCTTCGAGCGAGGAACCGGCTTTGTCCGGCCAAGGCGTGGATAGCGCCCCAAACTCGGTCTTCCGAATACTAGGGGCTTCGCCGAAATTTAAAATTATAGAGTTCTATGGCTAAGTGAGAGTGTTCAAGCATTATAGTCCAATTGCCTTGTTCGTTGTGCTGATCGCCTCCCTCAACGGACCCAATCATGGGAAAAAGAGCGCTCAGGTTTATCCCGAACACCCCAGCACTAGTGGCATGGGGGCAGAAGCCAATGACTGGCCATCTCTCAATTTTTTGATAAACGGCCGCACAGAAAGTAATATTTTAAATTCAACAAGCATTGCTTAGCGCATATGAACAAGTTTTCAGCGCACAGGATAACACGAGCGAGTTCATTCAAAAATTACATCCTTGGTACATTCATCCGCCATAAGGCGGGCACTAGCCAGAACATCCTTGTCATAGTTCTCGGGCTTGCGATGCTCCTTCCCCGACGGTGGCCCGTCCCTCACAAGCTTCTCACCGTCCAGCTTGCCCCAGTGCACCTTTGCACGGGCAAGGGCCCTACGGGCACCTTCGATGCAGACGGAGCGCTTGATGACCTCGAGCCTGGGACAAGCCTCCACCAGCCGCCGCACCAGTCCGAAGTAGCTCCCAGGCAGGGCCTCTCCAGGCCACAGCCGAACTATGAAGCCCTTCAGGGCCTGTTTGGCCGCCTTATGGAGCTCGACCAGCTGCTTCAGCTGGTCGCTCAAGGGCACAGGGTGTCCGGCCTCAGCGTACTGAGACCAGAACACCTTCTCCGTCGAGCTGCCTTCCTCGGCTCGGTAGAATGCGGAGGCATCGGATCCGCTGCGGGGAAGATCTGCGAATGCCTCTGGAGAGCTCCGGATTCGGGTAAGTAACAAGTAGTTTACTTTTATATGTCTGCTTTGCATAGAGAATGCCTTACCCGCCGCTATCTTTTTCACCGCATCCAATTCCTGGAGGGCCTTCTGGGCTTCGGCCTGGGCAGATTTGGCAGTTTTAAGGGCCGTGGCAAGCTCGGACGCTCGCGTCTTCGATTCGAGCTCCAAACTCTCATGTTTTTTCATGAGAGCCTGAAGCTCTTGCTGCACCTCGCCGACCTGCGCCTCAAATTTCTCCTACTCGGTGCGCTCCATGGCCGCTCTCTTCTTGGCCTCGGACAGCGCCTGCTTGAGGGTCGCCACCTTAGTTGTGGCCCCTACAATAAGCAGTATACTCCTATCATTTTTCGCAACTGCGTCTTCTTATAGGCATTTTTTCTATAAGGTATCTCTTAACTTCTTTATCCTCGAGCTGCCGTTTGGCAAGGATGAGCTCTTGCTCGGTCCGCTCGAGGCCCTGCTTCAGGGCACCCACCTCCGCAGTCAGTGCGGCGGTGGCCAGCAGCGAAGCCTGCATACGTATATTGACTCCTTTTTAGTTAGACTCCTGTGATATTTAATAGATCCTCTATTCGGCTTTTCTTTCCGAATGCCAAACAGAGCATCAGGGGCTACTGTCTATGCGGTAATATTTTTACATATTTTTACTTACCTCGAAGCATGTTAGAAGGCTAGCACAAGCTTCAGTCGGTCCGCTTTTGGCAGACTGAACCTTCTGGACCACCGTACTCATAATGGTACGGTGCTCCTCGTCGATGGAGGCGCCCTTAAGCACCTCCAGCAGATTGTCCGGCGCCTCCGGTTGGGCGGAGGATGCCGGCTCAATAGGCTTGCTCCTCTTGGCAGGAGTACGCCTACCGCGGTCCGGAACCGTTGATGATTCCGGCGCGGTGTCTGGCTTAAAGCCGGACTTGGAGCCCTGGGGGGTCTTGTCCCCTTTACTCCTGGAGTCCGGGAGGTCGCCTCGCGGCTGCTCCTAGACCGCCTCCTCTTGCCCCGGAGCGTGTCGCGACGCCACTTCGGCGTCATCCGCAGCACAGGGGGAGGCAGCGGGCGGAACTGAATTCACGTCCGATGAGTCCAGGGAGCCGCTCGACGACTCGTCGAGCCCGTCCTTGGGCGGGCTGCATGATTATATTCAACATTAGGGAAAGCTGTGCAACAAAAGGAATATCATGAGTTACTCTAGTATCCGAACACTTACGATTTCGCCGGACGCTTGGCCCTGTCCGGCCACTCCTCTTCGTCCTCATCGGTGTCTAGGGCGTAGTCCGGAGGAGGGGTTTTCCTCTTCTTGGACCCCTCGGCCTCCCCTACTGGGGTGGACTTCCTCTTCTTTCCTCCCCCCGCTGGAGGGGGAGAGGTTTCTTCTTCCTCCTCCTCGTCTTCACGGGAGGAGTGCGTCTCGGACTCGTCGGACGACGAGTCCGACACCACCATATGCCGGGAACTCTTTCGAGTCCCCGTGGCCTTCTTCTTCTTGGCCTTCTTCTCCGGCACCACATAAGGTGCCGGAACCAGCAGCTTCACTAGGAGAGCAGGGGCTGGGTCTTCGGGCAAGGGAGCCGGATAGTTAATCAGTCCGGACTTCGCCAGCCAATCCTGTCAAAGGTGAGGGAGTTTAGATCCCGCATAGAGTCAAACTATGAAGAAAACTTAACATCCTGTAAAAGATGAAAATATTTTACCTCGCCAGCAGGACGCTGCGAGCTGAATCCGCGGTCTTCGGAGGCGGATGTGGGGGCCTCGGCGCCTTTGGTTAGCCCCTTCCAGACATCTTCGTACGTCGTGTCGAAGAGCCTGCTTAGAGTTCGGTGTTGCGCCGGGTTGAGCTCCCACAAATTGAAGTCCTGTTCTTGACACGGAAGGATCCGGCGGACGAGCATGACCTGGACTACGTTGACAAGCTTGAGCTGCTTGTTCACCAGGGACTGGATGCATTTTTGCAGTCCGGTCACCTCTTCTTCGTCGCCCCATGACAAGCCCGTCTCCTTCCAGGACGTGAGCCACGTAGGGGGTCCAGATCGGAATTCAGGGGCTGCGATCCACTTCGGATCACGTGGCTCGGTGATGTAAAACCACCCTGACTGCCACCCCTTCAAGGTCTCCACAAAGGAGCCCTCGAGCCATAGGACGTTGGCTATTTTGCCTGCCATGGCACCTCCGCACTCCGCTTGGTTGCCGCGCACCACCTTTTGCTTGACGTTGAAGGTCTTGAGCCAGAGGCCGAAATGGGGGCGGATGCAGAGGAAAGCCTCGCACACGACGATAAACGCCGAGATATTGAGGATGAAGTTCGGGGCCAGATCGTGGAAATCTAGGCCATAGTAGAACATGAGCCCGCGAACAAATGGGTGGAGAGGAAAACCCAGTCCGCGGAGGAAGTGGGGAAGAAATACTACCCTCTCATGGGGCCTTGGGGTGGGGAGAAGCTGCCCCTCCTCAGGAAGCCGGTGCGTGATGTCTTTGGACAGGTATCCGGCCTTCCTTAGCCTTTTGACATGGCCCTCCGTGACGGAGGAGACCATCCACTTGCCTCCCGCTCCGGACATTGTTGGAGAAGGTTGAGGTAGGAAGTGCGGGCTTGGGCGCTGGAGCTCGGGTGCGCAGAACATGGATAGGCAAAGGAGGAAGAAGGCATAGGTAAAAAGGTGGATCCTTATCCCCTTATATGAGCGGATGCGACTATGCGTCCCCACCAGCCTAGTAAAACTCGCTTGCCTCCCAAGCACCGTGATAAATGGCGCGGTTGGGTTACCCACGTCCGTATTGATGAGAATCCCGTAAATGGGGGACACGATCTCTGCTTTGACAAGACGTGCCAAGGAAACCGCCTCGCAAAACACGCTGAGGTGGAAAAGTGAAAACGATTCAAATAAAGGCTTGGCCGTAGTGTGATGTCACGCTGCGGAATACGTCAGCAGATTAGATTTGTGTTAATATTATTCTCTCCGTGGCAATACGTGGAAACTTATTTTGCAGAGCCAGACACTACTCTTGGTGTTTACAAACTTTTATGAAGAATTTGGAGGAGGAACCTGCCTTGCAATGCCGAAGACAATCTACGCGCCGGACTCGTCGTCATTAAAGCCTGGTTCAGGGGCTACTGAGGGAGTCCTGGATTAGGGGGTGTTCAGGTAGCCGGACTATACCTTCAGCCGGACTCCAGGACTATGAAGATACAAGATTGAAGACTTCGTCCCGTGTCCGGATGGGACTTTCCTCGGCGTGGAAGGCAAGCTTGGCGATGCGGATATTCAAGATCTCCTACCATTGTAACCGACTTTGTGTAACCCTAACCCTCTCCGGTGTCTATATAAACCGGAGGGTTTTAGTCCGTAGGACAACTTCATCATACAACAATCATACCATAGGCTAGCTTCTAGGGTTTAGCCTCCTTGATCTCGTGGTAGATCTACTCTTGTACTACCCATATCATCAATATTAATCAAGCAGGACGTAGGTTTTACCTCCATCAAGAGGGCCCGAACCTGGGTAAAACATCGTGTTCCTTGCCTCATGTTACCATCCGGCCTAGACGCATAGTTCGGGACCCCCTACCCGAGATCCGCCGGTTTTGACACCGACAGTAATTTGTTTACCCACCATTGCTATTTTTCTCGAGAGAAGCCACTAGTGAAATATACGGCCCCCGGGTCTCTTCTTTATTATATTTGCCTTCGCGATCTATTTTTATTTGCTTTTATTTTCAGATCTATTAATACAAAAACCCAAAAATACCTTGCTGCAATTGTTATTTATTTATTTATTTTATCTCGCGTTCCCACGAGATCTATTTATCCAATCTACTGCAATTTTACCTATCTTTTTACCCATGAGGGATTGACAACCCCTCTCTTATGTCGGGTTGCAAGTATTTGTTCGTTGTGTGCAGGAGCTGTTTACGTGGTGTTGCGTGGTTCTCCTACTAGTTCGATAACCTTGGTCTAATCATTGAGGGAAATACCTACTGTAGTTGTGTTGCATCATCCATTCCTCTTTG
The DNA here is from genome assembly GCF_003073215.2 of Triticum urartu. Classification (NCBI taxonomy): domain Eukaryota; kingdom Viridiplantae; phylum Streptophyta; class Magnoliopsida; order Poales; family Poaceae; genus Triticum; species Triticum urartu. The sequence continues at coordinate 136,436,344 of NC_053023.1, read as the reverse complement.
GGGGAATACCGACGTAGTTCAAGCCGCATCATGGGCAGATAGCTAGGTGGTGCTCGATTACCTCCCTGGGAACACCAGGGATATCACATGGTTGCCAGGCAAACACATCGATATTTGCCCATAGGAAGGCAACGAGCGCGCTTCCTATTTGTTATCAAGGGTGGCGCTGATAGTACAGGTACCATCAACGCCAGCCAGCCCTGCCGGGACCTTCTTCACCTGTGGTGCAGCATCCTTGGATCTCTTGCTGTTGGAACTCTCCGGTAACTCATCAACATGCGTAACACACTCTGGAGAGGTACGCTTCCCGGATTCGTTGCTGGTGTCCCTGCTATCCTTCTTCTTCCCTTTTTTTCCTTGGTGGGAACTACCGCTGTCGCAGCCTCTGCCGCGACTACGTCCCGGTGCATCTTGTCCACGCAAATGATTGCGTCTTTCTCATCTGATGGAATGGCAATGACTCCCACTGGCCCTGGCATCTTCAAAGTGTTGTAGGCATAGTGGGATGCCGCCATGAATTTTGCCAGAGCTAGGCATCCAAGCATCCCATTGTACCACATCAAACACAACTTTCTCAGTCCAGTAGTTTAATTCTCCCCCAAATTTTACTGGCAACGTGATCTTTCCCTTAGGACGACTCATGCCGGGACTAATTCCTTGAAACTTTCCCGTAACCTTTAGCTCTTCTTCTGCTATCTGAAGCTTGCTGATCACCTTTGGGGAAATCAGGTTCAACCCGGCCCCACCGTCGACCAACAACTTTGTGACTTTGAGGTTGCGAATTGTTGGAGAGACCAACACGGCAAGCACCGTACCACAGTGGTGCGGTCAGGATGGTCCACTTCATCGGAGATGATGGGCATGCGTGACCATTTGAGCAGCTTTCGAGACTCTGCCGTTGGCTCCACAACATTGACCTCGCGTGCCCATTGTTTGGGTTGGTGGTGAGAGGAGTGCAAATATGCACCCTTGTCAATACACATGGCATCAGTGGCCTTCCGAAATTCCTGCTCGGTGGTTTCCTCTTCATCCCCTCCATCACTCTCGTCATTGCAAACTTCCTTCTCGCTGCCCCTGGCGGGCTTTCCTTGGTTCCGAAAACCCTTGCCGGGGCGGTTTGCTTCACCGCCTCGGCCCTTCCCGCCAGCGCCATTGTGACCTTTTTCCTTGTCACGCTTCTCATACTCAGCCCTCTGCTTGCTTCCGCCACGAGTGCACGGCGACCGACCCCTGCCGCTATTGCTCAGCACCCGAAGCTAGCTGATAATGTGTATGTACAGCTGGCCAGCCATGCATCGGCTGTGTGTGCACCACGTCAGGCCAGGATGGTCTTGCTCCTTACTCAAAACGACCGGCTGGGTTGATACCTTATAGTAGTTACATTGTTGGTGGTGTTACCAATGGTCATGCAGGGCATTCTAGTTCTCCTTTAATGCTACCATCATCGTCTGTTGGGTGATGTCTACTACACAACCTTATTCTTGTAGACGTTCTTGGGCCTTCAAGTGCAGAGGTTTGTAGGACAGTAGCAAATTTCCCTCAAGTGGATGATCTAAGGTTTATCAATCCATAGGAGGCGTAGGATGAAGATGGTCTCTCTCAAGCAACCCTGCAACCAAATAACAAAGAGTCTCTTGTGTCCCCAACACACCCAATACAATGGTAAATTGTATAGGTGCACTAGTTCGGCGAAGAGATGGTGATACAAGTGGTATATGGATGGTAGATAAAGGTTTTTGTAATCTGAAAATATAAAAACAGCAAGGTAACTAATGATAAAAGTGGGCACAAACGGTATTGCAATGCGTTGAAACAAGGCCTAGGGTTCATACTTTCGCTAGTGCAAGTTACCTCAACAATAATAACATAATTGGATCACATAACTATCCCTCAACATGCAACAAAGAGTCACTCCAAAGTCACTAATAGCGGAGAACAAACGAAGAGATTATGGTAGGGTACGAAACCACCTCAAAGTTACTCTTTCCAATCAATCTGTTGGGCTATTCCTATAAGTGTCACAAACAGCCCTAGAGTTCATACTAGAATAACATCTTAAGACACAAATCAACCAAAACCCTAATGTCACCTAGATACTCCAATGTCACCTCAAGTATCCGTGGGTATGATTATACGATATGCATCACACAATCTCAGATTCATCCATTTAACCAACACATAGAACCTCAAAGAGTGCCCCAAAGTTTCTACCGGAGAGTCAAGACGAAAACGTGTGCCAACCCCTATGCATAGGTTCATGGGCAGAACCCGCAAGTTGATCACCAAAACATACATCAAGTGAATCATGTGATATCCCATTGTCACCACAGATACGCACGGCAAGACATACATCAAGTGTTCTCAAATCTTTAAAGACTCATTCCGATAAGATAACCTCAAAGGGAAAACTCAATCCATTACAAGAGAGTAGAGGGGGGAAGAAACATCATAGGATCCAAATATAATAGCAAAGCTCGCGATACATCAAGATCGTATCACCTCAAGAACACGAGAGAGAGAGAGAGATCAAACACATAGCTACTGATACATACCCTCAGCCCTGAGGGAGAACTACTCCCTCCTCGTCATGGAGAGCACCGGGATGATGAAGATGGCCACCGGAGAGGGATTGCCCCCTCCGGCAGGGTGCCAGAATGGGTCTAGATTGGTTTTCGGTGGCTACGGAGGCTTCTGGCGGCGGAACTCCCGATCTATTGTGCTCTATGATGTTTTTAGGGTATATGGAGATATATAGGTGGAAGAAGTACGTCAGGGGGGCCACGAGGGGCCCACGAGGGTGGAGGGCGTGCCCAGGGGGGTGGGCACCCCCTGCCTCGTGGCCTCCTTGTAGATCCCCTAACGTGCACTCCAAGTCTTCTGGGCTTCTTCTGATCCAAAAATAAGTTCCGTGAAGTTTCAAGTCAATTGGACTCCGTTTGGTTTTCCTTTTCTGCGATATTCTAAAACAAGGTAAAAACATAAACTGGCACTGGGCTCTGGGTTAATAGGTTAGTCCCAAAAATGATATAAAAGTGTATAATAAAGCCCATAAACATCCAAAACAGAAGATAATATAGCATGGAGCAATCAAAAATTAAAGATATGTTGGAGACGTATCATTGGGTTGCCCCAGGTGGAGGTATCTCCGTTGCCTTCTGATGAGGAGGTGGCGTCTTTTGGTGGCATCCCCGGACCTTCTTCGGTTGGCCGCTCGAGTGCTAGGATTCTATTGGGGAATGTAGTATTTCAAAATTTTCACCTACGATCACGCAAGATCTATATAGGAGATGCATAGTAATGAGACGGGAGAGTGTGTCCACGTACACTCATAGACCGAAAGCGGAAGCGTTTAGTAACGTGGTTGATGTAGCCGAACGTCTTCACGATCCAACCGATCCAAGTACTGAACGTACGGCACCTCCGTCTTCAGCACACGTTCAGCACGATGACGTCCCTCGAGCTCTTAGGACGTGGGAGAGTTCCGTCAGCATGACGGCGTGGCGACGGTGATGATGAAGTTACCGACACTACGACGATATAACTGAGGTGTGTAACTATGGAGGGGGGCACCGCACACGGCTAAGAGATGACTTGGTGTGCCTTTGGGGTGCCCCTTGCCCACGTATATAAAGGAGGGAGGGAGAGACGCCGGCCCTCCGAGGGGCGCGCCAAGTGTAGGGAGTCCTACTAGGACTCCCAAGTCCTAGTAGGATTCCCTTTCCTTTTCAGAGTAGGAAAGAAGGAAAGGAGGGATAGGGAGAAGGAAAAGGGGGGGCGCCCCCACACCTTGTCCAATTCGGTTTGGGAAGGGGCGAGGCGTGCGCCACCTCATGGCCCTTCTTCCCTTTCTCCACTAAAGCCCAATAAGGCCCATTAACTTCCCCTGGCGAATTCCCGTAACTCTCTGGTACTCCGAAAAATACGTGAATCACTCGGAACCATTCCGATGTCCGAATATAGGCTTCCAATATATCGATCTTTACCTCTCGACCATTTCGAGACTCCTCGTCATGTCCGTGATCTCATCCAGGACTCTGAACAAACTTCGGTCATCAAATCACATAACTCATAATATAAATCGTCATCGAATGTTAAGCATGCGGACCCTACGGGTTCAAGAACTATGTAGACATGACCGGGACACATCTCCGGTCAATAACCAATAGCAGAACCTGGATGCTCATATTGGCTCCTACATATTCTACGAAGATCTTTATCGGTCAAACCGCATAACAACATACGTTATTCCCTTTGTTATCGACATGTTACTTGCTCGAGATTCGATCGTCGGTATCATCATACCTAGTTCAATCTCATTACCGACTAGTCTCTTTACTCGTTCCGTAATGCATCATCCCATAACTAACTCATTAGTCACATTGCTTGACAGGCTTACAGTGATGTGCATTACCGAGAGGGCCCAGAGATACCTCTCCGATACACGAGTGACAAATCCTAATCTCGATCTATGCCAACTCAACAAACTCCTTCGGAGACAACTATAGAGCATATTTATAATCACACAAGGTGTTCCTCTGGTATTCGGGAGTTGCATAATCTCATAGTCAAAGGAATATGTATATGTCATGAAGAAAGCAATAGCAATAAAACTTAAACGATCAACATGCTAAGCTAACGGATGGGTCTTGTCCATCACATCATTCTCCCAATGATGTGATCCCGTTCATCAAATTACAACACATATCTATGGTTAGGAAACTTAACCATCTTTGATTAACAAGCTAGTCAAGTAGAGGCATACTAGGGACATTCTATTTTGTCTATGTATTCACACATGTACTAAGTTTCTGGTTAATACAATTCTAGCATGAATAAGAAACATTTATCATGATATAAGGAAATATAAATAACAACTTTATTATTTCCTCTAGGGCATATTTCCTTCAGTCTCCCACTTGCACCAGAGTCAATAATCTAGTTCACATCATCATGTGATTTAACACCAATAGTTCACATCTTTATGTGATTAGTTCACATCTCTATGTGACTAATACCCAAAGGATTTACTAGAGTCAATAATCTAGTTCACATCGCTATGTGATTAACACCCAAAGAGTGATCATGTTTTGCTTTGTGAGAGAAGTTTAGTCAACGGGTCTGCCACATTCAGAGTCGTATGTATTTTGCAAATTTTCTATGTCTACAATGCTCTGCATCGAGCTACTCTATCTAATCGCTCCCACTTTTAATATGTATCCAGATTAAGACTTAGAGTCATCTTGATTAGTGTCAAAGCTTGCATCGACATAACCCTTTACGATGAACTTTTTGTCACCTCCATAACCGAGAAACATGTCTTTATTCCACTAAGGATAATTTTGACCGCTGTCCAGTGATCCACTCCTCGATCACTATTGTACGCTCTTGCCAAACTCATGGTGAGGTATACAATAGGTCTGGTACACAGCATAGCATACTTTATAGAATCTATGACTGAGCCATAGTGAAAGATCATGGATGTCGCCTAGAGGGGGGTGAATAGGCGTTTTAAAATAATTATGATTTAGGCTTGAACAAATGTGGAATAAACCTAGCGGTTAATTTGTCAAGCACAAAACCTAAAACAACTAGGCTCACCTATGTGCACCAACAACTTATGCTAATCAAGATAAGCAACTATGTGATAGCAAGATATATGACAAGAAACAATATGGCTAGCACAAAGTAAAGTGCATAAGTAAAGAGCTCAGGTAAGAGATAACCGAGGCACGCGGAGACGACGATGTATCCCGAAGTTCACACCCTTGCGGATGCTAATCTCCGTTTGGAGCGGTGTGGAGGCACAATGCTCCCCAAGAAGCCACTAGGGCCACCGTAATCTCCTCGCGCCCTCGCACAATGCAAGATGCCGTGATTCCACTAAGGGACCCTTGAGGGCGGTCACCGAACCCATACAAATGGCAACCCTTGGGGGCGGTCACCGAACCCGTACACTTGGAAACCCTTGGGGGCGGTCACCGGTACCCGTCAAATTGCTCGGGGCGATCTCCACAACCTAATTGGAGACCCCGACGCCTGCCTAGAGCTTTACACCACAATGATTGAGCTCCGAACAACACCAACCGTCTAGGGCGCCAAGGCACCCAAGAGGAACAAGCTCTAGGGTGCCCAAACACCCAAGAGAAATAAGCTTCTCAAACTTCACTTCCATGTATCACCGTGGAGAACTCAAACCGATGCACCAAATGCAATGGCAAGGGCACACGGAGTGCCCAAGTCCTTCTCTCTCAAATCCCACCGGAGCAACTAATGCTAGGGAGGGAAATGAGAGGAAGAACAAGACGGAGAACACCAAGAACTCCAAGATCTAGATCCAAGGGGTTCCCCTCACATAGAGGAGAAAGTGATTGGTGGAAATGTGGATCTAGATCTCCTCTCTCTTTTCCCTCAAAAACTAGCAAGAATCCATGGAGGGATTGAGAGTTTGCAAGCTCAAAGAAGGTCAACAATGGGGGCAAAAACGAGCTCAAGAGATAGATAACCATTGGGGAAGAAGACCCCCTTAAATAGGTCCCCACGAATCTGCCCCTTATGTACAGAATAACATAGGAGCGGTACAACCTCTATGAGCACCGGTACAACCGGTAACAGGCAATCAGCGGTACAACCAGCCCACAACCACCCAACAACCGCACCACAACAGAGACCAGTCCGGTGGTAGAGCGGTACATGACCGGTACAACCTCCGGACCAATTCTGGAGCGGTACAACCGCTCCAAACATCGGTTGTACCGGTCAAGCGGTACAACCTCTCCATGGGGCGGTACAACCTCTCTGTGTAAAACAGGCAATATCAAAACAGCCACAACTTTTGCATACGAGCTCCGAATTCGACGAAAACAAGTTTGTTGGAAAGCTAACGACAAGGGCTAACACAATCTTGTGAGAAATATCAATAAGAAGCAAATGAGAAAAGGACCATAATAAAAAGGTGAGAACCCTTCCTCGGATAAGACCGGTAAAACCTCCAACACCGAAAACATCATAGAAGATGCATGCGAACTCCGTTTTCGATGAACTCAAGCTTGTCATCAAGATGACCATAAGCTCTAAGACTCACAAATGGAACCAAACAAGAACCAAGAAAGATGATGCAAGGATGCAATGGTTTGAGCTCTCGACTAATGATACGATCAAGCTACTCCCTAGAGAGCCCCCCTTGATAGTACGGCAATCGATCCTACAACCCGGTCTCCCAACTACCACTATGAGACCGGTAAAATAGAAAACCTATCAAGGGCAAACCTTTGCCTTGCACATAGTCCACTTGAGCTAGATGATGACGATCTTGACTTCCTCAAGTTGGACCACCTTTCTTGATTGTGTTGGCTCGATGAAGACTAGTTGATTGCTCCCCCATACTCCACTATGGGTGAGCCACTCTTTGGCACATCTTCATAATTCCATTGACACCACAATGGACGGCAAGCTTCAAGCTTGATTGCTCCCCCATACTCCATTATGGGTGAGCCACCCTTCGAGTTGCTCCACTTGAACTTGCACACTGCAAACTTGATGACGATCACCACTTGATGTCATCCTCCATGGGTTGTATGAGATCTTCCTCTTGACGCAAGACCATGGAAACATACCTAACCCCACAAAGAACTCTCACGTAGACCATGGGTTAGTACACAAAGCGTAATTGACAATTCTTACCATACCATGGGATCACTTGATCCCTCTCGGTACATCTTCTGCGCTTTGTGAGTTGATCAACTTGATTCACTCTTGACTTAGTCTTGATCAACCTTGAACCTTTCCAATTCTCTTCATTTGAATGATGTCTTGAAGGTAGACATGAATGATCACACACTCTTCTTCTTCAAGATATGCTTGCAATAAGCTCAACTCTTACATGACCAATCTTTGGATAATTCCTTGAATAACACCTTGGTCGACACAAACTCTCCTTGAAATCAACACATGCACTCCAAGAAAAGCCTATGGACAAAACCTTCAAATATAACTCAAGGAAACCATTAGTCCATAGAGATTGTCATCAATTACCAAAACCAAACATGGGGGCACCGCATGTTCTTTCAATCTCCCCCATTTTGGTAATTGATGACAATCACTTTCAAGAGAGTTTAATACAAGGAATTATGCATCACCATGCAATGCAACAACCAATAAAGCATGCGTATGAGATGCAAATGCTTAGGAACAAAACCAAAGCAAGGAGAAAACTCTAAAGACTTCTCCACAAAACTCTCTGAAACCTCCACAAAACTCTCTGAAACTTCTCCCCCATTGGCATCGATTGCCAAAATGGGTGAAAAGCTAAGAAGACCAATATAAAAGGTGTTCCTCCAAAAGTTGTGTATTTCTCAACAAGAGAGTGGAATGCCATACACATATCCAAAGGTAATACTTGGAGGGAGACCAACTATATTGAGGCACCAAGATTGCTAAAGGAATGATATGCCACAAGGACATAACAAAGAGAGACACAAGCAATCAAGCAATCAAAAGGTATCAATTGAAGCAAGCAATCAACGGATATCAATTGAACCAACTAGACCAAAGATCCTACGAGCCACATGAATAAAGGATATTATGAAATGAGCAAAGGAGTGTTCTAAAGAAACTAGAGAAGCTCCCCATGATTTGTGCACACATAAGAATATTTGTATTTGGATACAAAGTGCACAAAATAGGATCATAGCTCCCCCAAAATCAATAGAAACTTACAACAAGTGCAAGTGAGCATATAGGAAACTAAGCCTAGTACTTGCAACTAACACATGGTTGAGCAACAAGTGAAAGAGGCAACTTAAGAATGGGATCAACCAAAATGATGTGTGAGAGTCAAGGCACTGCACTTGAGAAGACTAATGTACAGATGAGCATTAGGCATCAATAAAGTCTTGAAAGAATGAGGCACACGGTGCAAGGCCTATCATTCGCACACACAACTAGCAAATGGGTTCACAAGCTTACTAATAAGCATATTAAGAACCTATGCTTGTGACAACCCGTGGTGAAGATAGAAGATGAAAGCCTCATCAAGACAAGGGATACCAATTAAGATGGCAAAAGCCTCGTAAAGATAAGCATGAGGAAAATAATCTTCACCACACACAAGAGTGCATCAAGATGCAACGATAGAAGACACGCACTCAAGGCAAAAGCTTTCACGGAGCCACCAAAGAAATAACATAAGAAAGACAAGGTGGACGTGAAAGAAAGGATATCATCTAGATATGCAACTTCTCTCAAGTGTATAAGATTCTAGGTAGATGATATATCTACTAAGAAGGATGTACACCCGAAATAGTTACAACATGAAGGAACAAGATATCCAAAAGGAAGTCATACATATACCAATAAGATATTTGCTTGAGAGCATAGCACATGGCTAGATATGGTCTTATTGTATATAAATGAATTCCAATGACACAAACATCAAAGACATCACAACTACCAACAAGACATCATTGTTGGGATGCTTTGAGAAAGGAAACAAGTGTCACAAGAAAGAATGGATAACATGCCATGATACAACCTACACAAGGTTGATGCAAGAAATGTGTGCATGAAGAATATGAAGATACTTGTTACCGAGTTAACATTGGAAGGATGTAGTAGATACCAATTGAAGGTAGATAGTAGTTCATTGATCATCCTAGCTCGACTCCAATAAGCACATGATGACAACACCTTCTTTGTGAGTGAGCCGAGCATCCAATGTATCTCCAATTGTTCCTAGAACAACAACACAAACAAAATGGTACCCAAACTCATTGGGACCAAAGAGTTAGAGAACCAACAACACATAGGACAAACTCCACATAAATATGTGCATATAGATATGAAACTGAATTTCATGCACATCTCATCCAATTTGAGACTTGGTGGAGTTTCCCCTATATATTGGGTCAAAGAGGGAAAGCATGCCAAAGAAACTACAAGAAGTAAATATGCATGCTCAAGACTTTCAAGAACCGAGACCAAAAGACAAAGAAATACCAAGCGAAGAAAATATACCAAATGAATAAATCATCACTTGGAGGATATCCATAATGGATACAACAAGGAATGAGATATCCATTGATATACTCAAATAAGAGACATAAAACTCCCAAAAGAGAGGATGGTTCCAAACAAACCAAGATCTCTACAAAGTTTCATGATGGCATAAAGTACCAAAACGAAAACGGCTTGCTTTCCACCAACACACACTTGATAAGGATCGCAAGATGAGTGTTTTATAGAAAATAGGATAGCTCCCCCAAGACTAGTGCATTATAGAGAATTTGCATTTGAATACAAAATGCACAAGGTGGGATCACCACTTTCACTATATCTAGAAAACACTAGACAAGATCAAGAAATGCACAAGATCCACAAGTGGTATGGAAGACAAAGGGAGTTGATACAAACCTTGGCAAGAGAAAGGGCAAATAAAAGCAAAGGCTAATGTAAAGATGATCAAAAATTTCTACCACACAAGTGAGTACCAATTGTCAAGACAAGAAGTATTTGGGAGTAATTCCCGGTGGTAGATAACGAGGATATCCGACATCATCTTCACACCAAACAAAAAGCAAATTGCAACTTGTAGAGCTAACATGCCACCTAGGAACAAGATAATTAACAATATCAACTCTAGGTGACAATATCTCAAATGTACACATTTTCTAGGCTAGTAATATAGATAGCATATTGCTCCCCCATAATGTGATACCAATTAAAGATAGACAAGAGGCAATTAAAGGATCCAACAAGAGATCATTAATGGACTATTTAGAATTTGAATTTCTCATGAGAAGACATACCACATAGTGACTAGATAATCTTGAAATATCAATACTAGATGGTATTACTCATGTACACACATTTATAGGATTGTGAGGTGCACAAAGCACATCACTCCCCCATAATGGGATATTCCATTAATCTCTCACAATAGCCTACTAAGAAATAAACAAGATGCAAAAGGCTCAACGCATGACACACACGTACATGATGTGCAAACCAACACACACATACTTGATTGCTCAAGATAATCAAGTTGGAAGCACAACATATACAAACACATGCAAGGAACAAAACCAAAACATGCAAGGGGGCAAGTAACTTTCAATGTAAGCAATTGAGGTACAAGTTACCGCAAGGAGGCACATTGGATATAAGATATAATCTTGATGATTCAATTGACTTGGCTTGAGACAATAAGAATGATGAAGTACCCTTAATTCTTCATAATGTAGCCAAGTCTCCAATGACCTCCTACATCACCTATTGATCAAGTTTGAGCTTGTTGGTCCCCAACCAAGTTGGGTCCTAAGAGGTTAGTCACAATAGGCTTGGCTACCCAAATGGTTCTTTGCTTCAAACCACTTTGAGTACCAACAAACTTGGCAACCACATTGCCAACCTTATCCTTCCCAAGAGAATAGACATCATCAATAATAATTGGGTTGGATAAGTTATCACTAGTGCATGAAGAGGCGAGGTGACCTTTCTCGCGACATAGGTAGCTACGTCTACTCTTCACTTTCTTCTCACTTGATTTCTCAACTTGAGAAGCATAAGCTTGAGTATTCTTGGAAAGAGGCTTTCCTTCAACTTGAGGTTGAGAATGAGAGTGTACTTGTGGCCGCTTCCCTTGTTGCTTGTCACTAATGGGCTTCTTCTTCAATGGGCAAGATCTAACATGATGCCCTTCTACTTTGCACTTGAAGCAAGCAATCTTGGCCGAATTCTTGACTTGTTCTTGGCCCTTCCTTTTGTTCACCTTGGACTTATTCTTCTTGTTGGAGTTGAATCCAAGTCCACCTTTGTCATTGGGGGATTTTTGCACACTCAAGATATTGTTGAGTGTGGATTTCCCTTCATGACTCTTTTCCAAGTCTTTCTTCAAAGAAGTGACTTGGGCCTTGAGCTCTTTGACTTCCTCTACATGGTTAGTCTCAACACAAGTACTAGAGGAAGTATAAGCTTCATCGTTAGAGCAACAAGGCAAGGAAAGCAATTCATCACAAGATGTACCAACATTGTGAGTAGATGAATTACAAGGACTAGCACATGGCAATATAGCATTTTGACTAGAATTAGTGCTAGTATCCACATGAGGCTCACTAGATGTTACCTTAGAAATCATGGCCTCATGAGATATCTTTAGCTCATTATGGGATACTAGAAGATCATCATGAGAGCTTGAGAGATTTTCATGGTTTTCTTCCAATTTCCCATAATTGCTAGATAGCAACTCAAGTTGAGCCCGAAGCTCAACATTCTCCTTCAATATGGATGCTTCACAAAGAGATAGAGTTAGTAGCACAAGCATCATCATTAGCAACAAGAGGAGAAGACACCTTGGCAAGCTCTTTTGAATAAGAAGCTTTAAGTTGAGCATGAGACTCGGTGAGTTTGATGAGCTCACCCTTAATGACCCTTGAGCCATTTTCGAGGTGCTCAAAGTCCTCAAGGAGTTTAGCATGCGCAACTTCAAGCTTAGCATTTTTAGTTTTGAAATCATTGGCAACCTCGAGTGCTCTATCATGAGATTCCTTTATTCTAGATAATTCTAGAGCAAAGGTCTCCTCAAGAGATTCGGATGTGGTTTGTTCATGTTCAAGAGCTTGAGATAGCTCCGCGATCTCATTTGCGTAATCACGCTCATGAGCTTCCATTTTCTCAATGGTGACCTCATGCTCCTCTAGATGAGATTCCAACTCCTCAATGTATTTCTTGCCTTCAATGGCAAGAGACATGATTTCCATGAAGTTGGAACGAGCAAGTTTATTTTTGTGAAGAGCTTTAAAAATCATTTCCCCCTTAGTTTTTAAGGAGGCAACATTATCATTCTCTTCATCATAATCAACATCATCATCACTCTTGCCATCATCACAAGATATATTGGGATTCAAAGTGGGAGATACCTTTGAAGCCTTGGCCATAAGGCAAAATGCAATAGATGATGATGAAGGATCCGTTGAAGCACCATTCAAGACCACATCTTGTTCCATGGGGTGTTGGGTTTCCTCTACATTGTTAGCACAACAATTCGAGGACATATATGCATTTTTATCATGGCAACAAGACATAGTAAACATATCATCATGGGATTTAGTCAAGCAATTTCTACATGATATGCAAGGACTATCAACACAAGCATGTGAAACATTTGGAGTGCTCGAAGTGTTAAAGCCCAAAGAAGGAGCATTGCAATAAGATAGTGATGAAGGATCATCCACAATAAACATACTATCATCATTGCAATGACCAACACTACTCACCATATCATTACCTTGTGGCAAGCCACATGTAGGTGAAGTAGAAGAAGTTGAGAAGACTATACGGCCGGATGTGGAGGGAGAACAATCATCCCCACAAAACTTGGACACGCCATATTTATCTTGAAGCTTGTCCACAACTCATGAGCATCCCGGAACGGCATGAGTTGAAATATAACTACATTGCTCAAAGCATCGAAAAGCACATTAGAAGCTTGAGCATTAAGATAAGAGTTTTTCTCATCCTCTAAAGATAATCTTTGAGGATCCTTTGGAGGAGAAAAACCCATATCTACAATTCGCTCTAAATTTGGGTCCATGACCCTAAAGAGATTAAGCATGCGAATTACCCAAACATCAAAATTTATGCTATCAAAACTAAGAGTGTGAGAGAATCCTAATCCCCTAGTCGACATCTTTACTCTCTAGGCGGTTAAGACTAACAAAGAGAGACGAGGCTCTGATACCAATTGAAAGATCGTGGATGTCGCCTAGAGGGGGGGTGAATAGGCGTTTTAAAATAATTACGATTTAGGCTTGAACAAATGCGGAATAAACCTAGCGGTTAATTTGTCAAGCACAAAACCTAAAACAACTAGGCTCACCTATGTGCACCAACAACTTATGCTAATCAAGATAAGCAACTATGTGATAGCAAGATATATGACAAGAAACAATATGGCTAGCACAAAGTAAAGTGCATAAGTAAAGAGCTCGGGTAAGAGATAACCGAGGCACGCGGAGACGATGATGTATCCCGAAGTTCACACCCTTGCGGATGCTAATCTCCGGTTGGAGCGGTGTGGAGGCACAATGCTCCCCAAGAAGCCACTAGGGCCACCGTAATCTCCTCACACCCTCGCACAATGCAAGATGCCGTGATTCCACTAAGGGACCCTTGAGGGCGGTCACCGAACCCATACAAATGGCAACCCTTGGGGGCGGTCACCGAACCCGTACACTTGGCAACCCTTGGGGGCGGTCACCGGTACCTGTCAAATTGCTCGGGCCGATCTCCACAACCTAATTGGAGACCCCGACGCCTGCCCGGAGCTTTACACCACAATGATTGAGCTCCGAACAACACCAACCGTCTAGGGCGCCAAGGCACCCAAGAGGAACAAGCTCTAGGGTGCCCAAACACCCAAGAGAAATAAGCTTCTCAAACTTCACTTCCACGTATCACCGTGGAGAACTCAAACCGATGCACCAAATGCAATGGCAAGGGCACACGGAGTGCCCAAGTCCTTCTCTCTCAAATCCCACCGGAGCAACTAATGCTAGGGAGGGAAATGAGAGGAAGAACAAGACAGAGAACACCAAGAACTCCAAGATCTAGATCCAAGGGGTTCCCCTCACATAGAGGAGAAAGTGATTGGTGGAAATGTGGATCTAGATCTCGTCTCTCTTTTCCCTCAAAAACTAGCAAGAATCCATGGAGGGATTGAGAGTTAGCAAGCTCAAAGAAGGTCAACAATGGGGGCAAAAACGAGCTCAAGAGATAGATAACCATTGGGGAAGAAGACCCCCTTAAATAGGTCCCCACGAATCTGCCCCTTATGTACAGAATAACATAGGAGCGGTACAACCTCTATGAGCACCGGTACAACTGGTAACAGGCAATAAGCGGTACAACCGGCCCACAACCGCCCAACAACCGCACCACAACAGAGACTAGTCCGGTGGTAGAGCGGTACATGACCAGTACAACCTCCGGACCAATTCTGGAGCGGTACAACCGCTCCAAACACCGGTTGTACCAGTCAAGCGGTACAACCTCTCCATGGGGCGGTACAACCTCTCTGTGTAAAACAGGCAATATCAAAACAGCCACAACTTTCGCATACGAGCTCCGAATTCGACGAAAACAAGTTTGCTGGAAAGCTAACGACAAGGGCTAACACAATCTTGAGAGAAATATCAATAAGAAGCAAATGAGAAAAGGACCATAATAAAATGGTGAGAACCCTTCCTCGGATAAGACCGGTAAAACCTCCAACACCGAAAACATCATAGAAGATGCATGCAAACTCCGTTTTCGATGAACTCAAGCTTGTCATCAAGATGACCATAAGCTCTAAGACTCACAAATGGAACCAAACAAGAACCAAGAAAGATGATGCAAGGATGCAATGGTTTGAGCTCTCGACTAATGATATGATCAAGCTACTCCCTAGAGAGCCCCCCTTGATAGTACGGCAATCGATCCTACAACCCGGTCTCCCAACTACCACTATGAGACCGGTAAAATAGAAAACCTATCAAGGGCAAACCTTTGCCTTGCACATAGTCCACTTGAGCTAGATGATGACGATCTTGACTTCCTCAAGTTGGACCACCTTTCTTGATTGTGTTGGCTCGATGAAGACTAGTTGATTGCTCCCCCATACTCCACTATGGGTGAGCCACTCTTTGGCACATCTTCAAATTCCATTGACACCACAATGGACGGCAAGCTTCAAGCTTGATTGCTCCCCCATACTCCATTATGGGTGAGCCACTCTTTGAGTTGCTCCACTTGAACTTGCACACTGCAAACTTGATGACAATCACCACTTGATGTCATCCTCCATGGGTTGTATGAGATCTTCCTCTTGACACAAGACCATGGAAACATACCTAACCCCACAAAGAACTCTCACGTAGACCATGGGTTAGTACACAAAGCGTAATTGACAATTCTTACCATACCATGGGATCACTTGATCCCTCTCGGTACATCTTCTGCGCTTTGTGAGTTGATCAACTTGATTCACTCTTGACTTAGTCTTGATCAACCTTGAACCTTTCCAATTCTCTTCATTTGAATGATGTCTTGAAGGTAGACATGAATGATCACACAATCTTTTTCTTCAAGATATGCTTGCAATAAGCTCAACTCTTACATGACCAATCTTTGGATAATTCCTTGAATAACACCATGTTCGACACAAACTCTCCTTGAAATCAACACATGCACTCCAAGAAAAGCCTATGGACAAAACCTTCAAATATAACTCAAGGAAACCATTAGTCCATAGAGATTGTCATCAATTACCAAAACCAAACATGGGGGCACCGCATGTTCTTTCACATAGGGAATGACTTTTCATTCTCTTTCTATTTTCTGTCATGGTCGGGTTTTGAGTCTTTACTCAACTTCACACCTTACAACTCAGGCAAGAACTCCTTTTTTGACTGATCCATTTTGAACGACTTCAAAATCTTGTCAAGGTATATACTCCTTGAAAAATCTTATGAAGCGTCTTGATCTATCTTTATAGATCTTGATGCTAAATATGTAAGCAGCTTCACTGAGGTCTTTCTTTGAAAAACTCCTTTCAAACACTCCTTTATGCTTTCCAGAAAATTCTACATCATTTCCGATCAACAATATGTCATTCACATATACTTATCAGAAAGGCCGTAGTGCTCCCACTCACTTTCTCGTATACAGGCTTCACCGCAAGTCTGTATAAAACTATATGCTTTGATCAACTCATCAAAGCGTATATTCCAACTCCGAGATGTTTGCACCAGTCCATAGATGGATCGCTGGAGCATGCACACTTTGTTAGCACCTTTAGGATTGACAAAACCTTTTTGTTGCATCATATACAACTCTTCTTTAAGAAATCCACTAAGGAATGCAATTTTGACATCCATTTGCCAGATTTCATAAAATGTGGCAATTGCTAACATGATTCATACGGACTTAAGCATCGCTACGAGTGAGAAAATCTTATCATAGTCAACACCTTGAAATTGTCGAAAACCTTTTGCGACAATTCAAACTTTGTAGATTGTATACTATCAAAGTCCGTCTTCCTCTTGAAGATCCATTTATTCTCAATGGCTTGCCGATCATCGGGAAAGTCAACCAAAGTCCACACTTTGTTCTTCATACATGGATCCCATCTCATATTTCATGGCCTCAAGCCATTTTGCGGAATCTGGGCTCATCATCCCTTCCTAATAGTTCGCAGGTTCGTCATGGTCTATTAACATGACTTCCAGAACAGGATTACCGTACCACTCTGGTGCGGAACGTACTCTTGTTGACCTACTAGGTTCGGTAGTAACTTGATTTGAAGTTTCATGATCATCATCATTAACTTCCTCACTAATTGGTGTAGGCATCACTGGAACTGATTTATGTGATGAACTACTCTCCAACTCGAGAGAAGGTACAACTACCTCATCAAGTTCTACTTTCCTCCACTCACTTCTTTCGAGAGAAACTCCTTCTCTAGAAAGGATCCATTCTTAGCAACAAAGATCTTGCCTTCAGATCTGTGATAGAAGGTGTACCCAATAGTTTCTTTTGTGTGTCCTATGAAGACGCACTTCTCCGATTTGGGTTCGAGCTTATCAGGCTGAAACTTTTTCATATAAGCATCGTAACCTCAAATTTTAAGAAACGACAGCTTAGGTTCTTGCTAAACCATAGTTCATATGGTGTCGTCTCAACGGATTTAGATGGTGCCCTAGTTAACGTGAATGCAACCGTCTGTAATGCATAACCCCAAAACGATAGTGGTAAATTGGTAAGAGACATCATGGACCGCACCATATCCAACAAAGTACGGTTACGACATTCGGACACACCATTATGATGTGGTGTTCTAGGTGGCATGAGTTATGAAATTTATTCCACGTTGTTTTAGATGAAGGCCAAACTCATAACTCAAATATTCACCTCCACGACCAGATCGTAGAAATTTTATCTTCTTGTTACGATGATTTCCACTTCACTCTGAAATTCTTTGAACTTTTCAAATGTTTCAGACTTGTGTTTCATTAAGTAGATATACCCATATCTGTTCAAATCATCCGTGAAGGTCAGAAAATAATGATACCCTCTGCGAGCCTCAACACTCATCGGGTCGCATACATCGGTATGTATTATTTCCAATAAGTCAGTGGCTCGCTCCATTGTTCCGGAGAACAGAGTCTTAGTCATCTTGCCCATGAGGCATGGTTCGCAAGCATCAAGTGATTCATAATCAAGTGATTCCAAAAGCTCATCAGCATGGAGTTTCTTCATGCGCTTTACACCAATATGACCTAAACGGCAGTGCCACAAATAAGTTGCACTATCATTATTAACTTTGCATCTTTTGGCATAAATATTATGTGTATCACTGTGATCAAGATTCAGTAAACCATTTACATTGGATGTAAGACCATAGAAGGTTTTATTCATGTAAACAGAACAACAATTATTCTCTTACTTAAATGAATAACCATATTGCAATAAACATGATCCAATCATGTTTATGCTCAACGCAAACACCAAATAACATTTATTTAGTTCCAATACTAATCCCGAAGGTAGAGGGAGTATGCGATGGTGATCTTATCAACCTTGGAATCACTTCCACACACATCGTCACCTCGCCCTCAACTAGTCTCTGTTCATTTTTAACTCCTGTTTCAAGTTACTAATCATAACAACCGAACCAATATCAAATACCCAGGGGCTACTATGAACACTTGTAAAGTACACATCAATATCATGTATATCATATATACTTTTTGTTCACTTTGCCATCCTTCTTATACGCCAAGTATTTGGGGCAGTTCCGCTTCCAGTGACCATTTCCTTTGCAGTAGAAGCACTCAGTTTCAGGCTTGGGTTTAGCTTTGGGCTTCTTCATGGGAGTGGCAACTTGCTTCCCATTCTTCTTGAAGTTCCCTTTCTTTCCCTTGCCCTTTTACTTGAAACTAGTTGTCTTGTCAACCATCAACACTTGATGATTTTCTTGATTTCTACCTTCGCCAATTTTAGCATCGCGAAGAGCTCGGGAATCGTTTTCGTTATCCCTTGCATATTATAGTTCATCACAAAGTTCCAGTAACTTGGTGATAGTGACTAGAGAACTTTGTCAATCACTATATTATCCGGAAGATTAACTCCCACTTGATTCAAGCGATTGTAGTACATGGTGATTGTATTTCATACAATAAAGCGACAACCATAAGGCTCCTTCCAGTTGCCGGTAACTTCTACAAAACATGATCATCTCATACAACAATTAATATCTCATCACGTCTTGACCATATCACATCACAACATGCCCTGCAAAAACAAGTTAGACGTCCTCTACTTTGTTGTTGCAAGTTTTACGTGGCTGCTACGGGCTTCTAGCAAGAACCGTTCTTACCTACGCATCACAACCACAATGATTTTTCGTCAAGTGTGTTGTTTTAACCTTCAACAAGGACCGGCCGTAGTCAAACTTGATTCAACTAAAGTTGGAGAAATGGACACCCGCCAGCCACCTGTGTGTGAAGCACATCAGTAGAACAGTCTCATGAACGCGGTCATGTAATGTCGGTTCGGGTCGCTTCATCCAACAATACCACCGAATCAAAGTAAGACGTTGGTGGTAAGCACGATGACTATTATCGCCCACAACTCTTTGTGTTCTACTCGTGCATATAACATCTACGCATAGACCTGGCTCTGATGCCACTGTTGGGGAACGCAGTTTTTCAAAATTTTCACCTACGATCACGCAAGATCTATCTAGGAGATGCATAGCAATGAGATGAGAGAGTGTGTCAATGTACCCTCGTACACCGAAAGCGGAAGCGTTTAGTAAAGCGGTTGATGTAGCCGAACGTCTTCATGATCCAACCGATCCAAGTACCAAACGTACGACACCTCCGTGTTCAGCACACGTTCAGCATGATGACGTCCCTCGAGCTCTTGATCCAGTTGAGGACGAGGGAGAGTTCCGTCAGCACGACGGCGTGGCGACGGTGATGATGAAGTTACCTGCGCATGGCTTCACCTAAGTACTACGACGATATGACCGAGGTGTGTAACTATGGAGAGGGGCACTGCACACGGCTAAGAGAAGACTTGGTGTGCCTTTGGGGTGCCCTTTGCCCACGTATATAAAGGAGGGAGGGAGAGAGGTCGGCCCTCCAGGGGCGCGCCAAGTGTAGGGAGTCCTACTAGGACTCCCAAGTCCTAGTAGGATTCCCTTTCCTTTTCGGAGTAGGAAAGAAGGAAAGGAGGGAGAGGGAAAAGGAAAAGGGGGGGCACCCCTTGTCCAAATCGGTTTGGGCAGGGGGGAGGCATGCGCCACCTCGTGGCCCATCTTCCCTCTCTCCACTAAAGCCCAATAAGGCCCATTAACTTCCCCCGGCGAATTCCCTTAACTCTCCAGTACTCCGAAAAATACCCGAATCACTCGGAACCATTTCGATGTCCGAATATAGCCTTCAAATATATTGATCTTTACCTCTCGACCATTTCAAAACTCCTCGTCATGTCCGTGATGTTATCCGGGACTCCGAACGAACTTAGGTCATCAAATCACATAACTCATAATATAAATCATCATCGAACGTTAAGCATGTGGACTCTATGGGTTCGAGAACTATATAGACATGACAGAGACACATCTCCGGTCAATAACCAATAGCAGAACCTGGATGTTCGTATTGGCTCCTACATATTCTATGAAGATCTTTATCGGTCAAACCACATAACAACATACGTTATTCCCTTTGTCATCGGTATGTTACTTGCCCGATATTCGATCGTCGGTATCATCAAACCTAGTTCAATCTCGTTACCGGCAAGTCTCTTTACTCGTTCCGTAATCCATCATCCCATAAATAACTCATTATTCACATTACTTGCAAGGCTTGTAGTGTTGTGCATTACCGAGAGGGCCTAGAGATACCTCTCTGATACACAGAGTGACAAATCCTAATCTCGATCTATTCCAACTCAAAAAACACCTTCGGAGACACCTGTAGAGCATCTTTATAATCACCCAGTTACGTTGTGATGTTTGATAGCACACAAGGTGTTCCTCTGCTATTCGGGAGTTGCATAATATCATAGTCAAAGGAATATGTATAAGTCATGAAGAAAGCAATAGCAATAAAACTGAATGATCAACATGCTAAGCCAACGGATGGGTCTTGTACATCACATCATTCTCCCAATGATGTGATCCGTTCATCAAATGACAACACATGTCTATGGTTAGGAAACTTAACCATCTTTGATTAACGAGCTAGTCAAGTAGAGGCATACTAGGGACATTCTGTTTTCTCTATGTATTCACACATGTACTAAGTTTCCGGTTAATACAATTCTAGCATGAATAATAAACATTTATCATGATATAAGGAAATATAAATAACAACTTTATTATTGCCTCTAGGGCATATTTCCTTCAGATTCAAGCGCAACCAAATGCAGATGACCTCCAGATGGGTCAAGCTATGCGAGCTGCCAAGCTCCGTGACATTGAAACTTCTTCGGGTATGAATTTCACTAAAAAATATTCAGTTCTTTCATTTCCCGAATATGATATTATCCACAAAGTTTCTAGACTTGGGATTTCTTTGTGTAGCAATGGTCATGAAGTTGCCTGTTCAGTGAATGAGTTGTTGGATTTACAGACGGATAGAGTTCTCGTGATGTTAGAGAAAAAAGCCGCTGAAACTCCCATTGAGGATGATGATCCTCACAGGCTTTCGATTCCTTTTATTCAAAATTTGTGTGAGGACTTGATCCCAGAGGAGACATGTTTTCCGGAAAATCATATGGATTTTTGGCAAAGCCTGTCGAGATCGAGGTTCGTCGTAAGCGTACCAAGAGGGAATTTGACCTCTATACGGTGCGTCGTAGTGCGCATCTAAAAGCTAAAAGAAATTTCATGACGAATGAAAGGAATTTTTTGGAATAGCAGAGGTCTTGGTGACTTGGCTAAAAGGCAATTTCTTTCGGACACATCCAGAGAGCAAAATTTAGATTTCATCGCTCTTATGGAGACTGGCCGGCCAACCTTTTCGACACCGTTTCTAAGCTTTCTATGTGGTGGCTTAGATTTCTCTTGGTACTGCCTACCGCCCAAGGGGAGGTCTGGCGGTATCTTGCTTGGGGTGAACAACTCTAGTATCGAGGTTCTTAATATGGACGTAAGTGATTTTGCGTTTAAGTTTCATGTGCACTCGAGAAGTGATGGCTTCTCATGGGCACTGGTGGCGGTTTATGGAGCCGTGCAACCGGAGCTTAAGCCCGATTTTCTATCAGAATTAGTGAGAATATCTGGGTCCAAGTCTCTACCGATGTTGGTGGGTGGGTATTTTAATATCATTAGGCGTCAAGACGAGAAAAATAGTAATAACTTTGATGCAAGATGGCCTTTTATGTTTAATGTGATTATTGCAAAATTAGACCTGAGAGAGATTGCTTTGTCAGGTTGATAGTTTACTTGGTCTAATAATCTTGAGGTTCCCACCTATGAAAAGCTCGATCGTGTTTTGATGAGCGTTGAATGGGATCAAAAGTTTCCTTTGGTGACCGTTAGAGCTCTCGAGTGAAGTATTTCTGATCATACACCTCTTCTTTTGGACTCCGATGATGCTGCTCATTTGGGGAACAAAGCGGCGTTCTCTTTTGAAACGTATTGGTTTGAGAGGGAAGGTTTCCATGATTTAGTAGCTTGAGAATGGTCTAAGGAAACGAGAGGTGCAACAAATATTGAACATTGGTAGTTCAAGATATGTCATCTTAGAAAATTTCTTCAGGGTTGTGCGAAGAATTTGAGTGGTGAATATAAAAAAGAAAAAGAACTTCTGATGGATATTGTTAATTCTTTAGATATCAAGGCTGAATCTTCACCACTCTGCATGGCAGATCGCTGCCAAGCGGGAGGCGGATGAGTTTCTGGCCAATATTATGCGAGAGGAAAAGTTAAAATGGTCCCATCGTGCTAAAGTAAAATCTGTTCGTGAAGGGGACAATAATACTAAGTTTTTCCATTTGATTGCAAATGGAAAGCGCAGGAAAAAGAAAATTCATCAACTAGAACAAGATGAAGGAACTATTGTCGGTCAAGATATGCTAAAGGTGTATGTTACCAATTATTATAAACGTTTGTTTGGGCACCCGGACTCCAATTTCGTCATGATGGACGAGGATATGTCTGAAGATATACCCCAACTTTCTCGGGAGGAAAATGCTATTTTTGACAGCACCTTTCTCGGAGAAGGAAATTTTTGACGCTATTCAACAGATGGAAAGGAATAAAGCTTCGGGACTGAATGGGTTCCCTGCTGAATTCTACCAGAAGTGTTGGGAGACTATCAAAGGTGACCTGCTCCCTATGTTTGACAATCTTTTTAACGAAGATTTGTCTTTGTTTTGCCTCAATTTTGGGATTATCACTTTACTTACTAAGAAAGATGAGACCATTCGGATCGAGCAATTCAGACCTGTTTGTTTTTTGAATGTCAACTTTAAAATATTCACCAAAGTGGGTACTAATAGGCTCTCCATGATTTCTCAATCGGTTGTCCGCCCTACTCAAACTGCTTTCATGCCTGGACGAAACATCTTGGAGGGTGTAGTCATTCTACACGAAACTATACATGAGTTTCACAAAAAGAAACTTGATGGAGTTGTCTTTAAGGTTGATTTTGAAAAGGCGTATGATAAAGTCAAATGGCCTTTTCTTCAACAAGCTCTAAGGATGAAAGGGTTCGTAGCTGAATGGTGTCAACAAGTGCAATATTTTGTCCAGGGTGGGAGTGTAGGGGTCAAGGTAAATGATGATATTGGTCATTATTTCCAAACCCTGAAAGTTTTAAGACAAGGTGATCCAATGTCTCCTATCCTTTTTAACATTGTAGCCGATATGCACTACAAAAAAAGACACTTCCGTGATGATACGTGTTTGTCACAGTAGGTCACGTTTTCTGTCATGCATGTACATCCATGATGATTTTATGACAGAATCAAGATAGTCATACCTGTGCTGTCGTAGAAGTGTTCCATGACATTACCAAAATTATCATCACAGAAGTGTCCACTTCCATGACGATAAATCGCGCGTCATAGAAGTGTTTTCATCAAGGGTGACCGACACGTGGCATCCACCGTAACAGGTCACCGTTAAGCTACCGGGTCCAGTTTTGGATCCGATAACCCGTTAACAGCCTGGACCAATGGGGATTTTCCACGTGTAAAATTCTCATTGGCCAGAGGAAACACGTGTTGGCTCACCATTGGGACAGATGTCATCCACTCATTGGATAGGAGGCGCCTATGATACGTCGACATGTGGCACGGCCCAACAGAGGCCCATTCCGATGAAAAGGCCGGCCCATTTGACTTGGTCAAAAGGTAATGGGTCGGCCCACGGAAAGCCTGTTAACAGCCTGCTCGTATATCGCCCATTTACGTCCCACTAACTCCTGACCCGTTATGGCCTATCGGAATTAAGCCCAATAGCTTCATTTGGGCCGTCCAATATGATTCCAGCCTATTGTTACTTCCGGCCCATGTATGGCCCATGATGTCTTTTGGCCCATATGAGGCCCATCGTAACTCTGGGCCCAATAAAGGCCTGAGATGAAACTGTCCCATAATGAACAGTGTATCGCTTTATACCCATTAATGGCCCATTATTCCGTCGGCCGTTTCCAACCCGTGTTAACTTTCGGCCTTCTAAGGGCCCATTTATTCTTGGGCTCATTTCTAGAATTCGGTGACTTACGGTCTGTTACTGGCATGTTCCATTTGTGGGCCAAATTCAGCTCGTGGTTACATTCGGCCCATTTGTGGCCCGTTAACCCATTGGGCTGTTGTCATAGCGTTATCAAATACGGCCTATTAATGGCCCATTATGGTCCACGAATAGTATGACCCATGTTTGGCGAAATGATTATACGCCCCGTAGAAGGCCCATGGATCCTACGGCCCGCAGAAGACCAATGGACCCTACGGCCCGTAGAAGGCCCATGGATCATAAGGCCCATAGAAAGTCCATGGATCCTACGACATGTAGAAGGTCCATGGATCCTATGGCCCGTAGAAGGCCCATGGATCCTACGGCCCGTAGAAGGCCCATGGATCCTACAGCCCACAGGAGGCCCATGGTTACAACAGTCCATGTGTTGCCATGATTATTGTGGCCTAGTTACCAAAATAGGTTATTGTGGCCACTAGAAAAACGCGGAAAAAGAACTGTAGTGACTACAAGCAAATGACTAAACAAGACAATAAGGAAATAAATAAGCAAGCAACTAACGCTAGCCTATTACAGCTATTACACATATTACATCCACTGGGCATCAAAGTTCGCCACCAGTGCAAATATAGGGAACAAAGCAGCATATTACATACACTGGCCGTCAAAATTGGCCACCAGTGCAAATAAACACGGCAGCAAAACAAGAGCATAACTGAAACAACTTCAGAAGAGCTCAAGAAACGTTATCCTGGGTATCCACCATGCTGGCAATAAGCTTAGCCAGCTTATTAGCTTTGTCCTTTTTGGCGCTAAAATCCTCCAATGCTTGCTATTGCACCAGAAAGTATGCATCTGAATGCTCCAGGGACTTCCGTAGTCCTTCCACTTCTTGTCGCAACATAGCTGATCGATGTCTTTTAGCTTGTAGTTGAGACTCAAGAAACCGAACTGATTCAGACAGTGAGTTTGAATAGCTTGTTCAAGCGGTAGTGACCAGTAACTCGAACACTAAACCAAGACATGACTTTGGGGTTGTCTCACTGTCTTCAAGATAGTCTTCCTTAGTTGTTTTATCAGCTTTGTTGGAGACCAACAAGGATATCTCACTATCCTGAACCTTATCTGCATTACTTCCTTTACCATTGCTTAATAAGGCACTCTTCCTTAATATTCTGTCAGCATTCTAAAATAAGAAACAAGCAGACACATAACAGGTTTAGCATGTACTAGTATTTGAAACTCATTTCGGCGAACCAATTCATTAGTAAGGTGGACAGGATTAAACTACCAAGTCTTCTATTGCCAAGTACCAGTACATGATAAAAGCATCAAACAAACATATATCTATGTCCTATGGTCAATGCATTGTTTTGCCAAATCAAAATAGAGACACGGTTCAAATCATATCAGTTCAAGACAAAGCAGCAGTGAAGAATACAAAGCGTGGGAAACTACACGACACAACAAGATTTCAGATGCGTACCACAGGTCTACATGTACAACAACACTATTGGCTCTGTTGTGATGCTAATAATGTGCATGATATGAGAAGTCAACTGTATACACAATTGAAATTGAAATCAGTAGAGCTATTGATAAGAGCAAACCTGTTAAAGAAACATGCGTGAACATACCTATTGTGCCATTGGAATTTCGATTAGATCCTTCAATTTAAAAATAAGTTTGTATGAGTAAATACAGTGATACAAGAGCAAAGCAGTATGCACGATAGCAATGGAATCTTAAATTAGAACAATTGTTCTTCAGGTTTAAGCACTTGTTCTACATGAACAGAGTACAGTAAGACACAAGAATACAGTACTTAAAAATGAGCTCATAGACTTTACCACATTCTTAGTTCGGGACCAGTACAGAACAAGGCGTTCCCAGTCATCGTCCAGTAAATGTGTCTCAGGAGAACGTAAGGGAATTTGATGAGTTTCTTTGCCAGTGAAGTATGTTTTCTTCAGGTGATTCCGATACTGCCACCAAGCATTCTTGAAGATAGTAGAGGTATTAGCACAGGTTACCTCATCCTGAGTTTCCAAATTGGTTCTTAGCTATAGAGAAAAATGGGAAAATTTGCTGTATTATAACCATCATGGAGGTAGAATGTATGGGACAAAGCAAAGTAATTGCCATGAATAACATTACTTACACATAACTCCTGGACAAACACCTGCAACTGGCATTTTCCTTCATCTTCAGTATAATATTTCCAAGATGGGAAGATACGCACATAGGATTTAACAACATCAACTGTGATAGATGCTAAACTACGATTGGCTGGTTGTGCTTCCTCCACAGAAATAGGCGTACTAACTAGTGGAGTTGGGGTTCGCCGTGGTAGTACTGGCCCTTTGGGCACTAGAGCTGCCTTACTAACTGCTCTTGTTTGGGAGCTATGTGGTGGAGATGGTGTTGTGTCAATAGGAACCGGGTTACTATCTGCTGGGGTTGGGGTTAGATTGGGTGAAGCTGGTTCTCTGACCATCGCAGTAGGGGTACAATCTGCAAGAGTCTGGATTATGTGTGGTAGGGCTGGTTCTCGTGCATGTACAATCGGAGTGCTATCTCCATCAAGAGGTAGCACTGTTTTATTTGAAGACCGTGTTTTTACTCCGCTAGATACTGGCATCACCCGCTCCAATTCAAATGGCTGATAAACAGGAAACATAGTTGAATGTATAGACATTGTATGAGATACAGAAGCAATAGATAGTTTGGAAAAAAGAGGGCATGAAATAGTTGACATGTATATTGTTTAACTAAAATGGATAGCATGACATAATTTCACATATATGATGTTTATCCAAACTGGATAACATAGCATAACATAATTCAAAGATATGATGAATAACTAAACAGGATCGCATGACATAATTCACATACATGTTATCTAAGTAATCAGGATTGCATGATTTAATTCACATATGTGATTTATAAGCTAAACAGAGGGCATTCAATATGATGTCTGAACTAAGAACATGGTGTTGAACATTGTGTATATGATGTATAAACTATGCAATGCAAGACACCATATGCATGATATGAGCAGTATAACCATGCCAAGTTAGAGCATACACCTTGGTGGGGGAATAGGACTGGTCATCTGTCATTGAATCCATCTCTGAGGAGCTATCAGGACCCAACAAGAGATCTTCTTCGACAGGTAGCACTGTCTGCTCTGAAGGCCTTGTTTTCACTCCAGATTTTTCCATCTCCCACCCAAATGGCCGATTCACGGGAAGAGTAGTTTAATGTACAAACATTGTCGACAAATGGAAATGTAATGAAGAAAAGGATGGGCAAGATATCATTCAAATATATGATTCATGGTTAAACAGGATGGCATTGCATATTTCACATATATTATGGCTGGCTAAAAGACATGAGACTACATAATTCCCATATATGATATAGAAAGTAAATAGGTGGCATTGCAGAACATGTCTAAACTAAGCAGATGACATATATGATGTCAAAAGTAGGCACTGCAAGGCAACACATGCGTGATATGCCTAACATCATCATGCCAAGGTAGAGAAAACACCTTGGGGGTAAATAGGAGTGGTCAGGTGAGTATGAATCCACCTCAGAACAGATATCTTCCTATGGGTTACAATCTGGAGAGGGGGGGGGTTGCCATTGAACCCACCATGGAGCGATGTCTGCATGACATTGTATTGCCGCGCAAAACTATTCTCTTTTTCTCTACATGTTCAGCATGACTGTGTACAATATCTGACATGCATACAAAAAATATATGGTGAGATTATGTAAGGAGAGCATGCATAAATCTAGAGTGATGGTAACAACCAGTGGATGGATCCGAAAATAATGATAACAGGCTGATGATTGCTTTAATTTAATAAAAAGACAGATGATGATTGCTTTACTATTTGTTTCCCACCCAAGATGAACAACATAGGCATACCCTAGGTGAACCAGATATTAGACAAAGATACTATTCATTGCTGCCTCGATATGTGCCCCACAACTAATTTAGAACTCAAGTTTGAACATTAATTTGGACCTGACTTGGAGTCTAAGAGGTGAAAAAGATGATTAAGTAGCCGGTAATTTTAAGCAATGCATAACATAAGCATAAACAAAAGAGTGCGACCTCTCTTGTGGACCCGTGTACTCCTCAGGTTCATCTGCTGAGTCGATGATGGTGATGTCGTTGCGGTGGGTGCCGGTGGCAGGGAAGAACATCTGAGGCGGCGAAAGACGGTCAGGAGTCGTGATTTCTGGTTTGGTGGATGCTTCTGTCGATGGAGCAGCTCAGGTGAGGTGGACAACATCGCGGCAGGAGTAGGACAAACCACACAAAGTTTCCTTCGACACCTACCTGTAACTGAAGTAATTCTGTAAGGGCTCATTTGGTTTGCATGATTCTAAAAATGCAGGGATAGGAAAAACACCAGAATAGGATAGGAATGCACATGGTAAACAGAGAATTTGTAAACACTGGATTCTGTCAACTTGGGTGTTTGGTTCACAGGAATTGGAAGAGTAGAGGAATGCAAAGAAACATGGCCAAAATAAAGTGAAATCATATGAAAGCGTGTACAGTTAGAATGTTATTCTGCCACTAATGTACTTGGTCTTGTTTTCATGCATAGGATTTTGAAAAGTAGGTCCAGGTGGATGTTTTGCTCCATTCCTTTCAATAAAATGCATGAATAATTGAATAGTAGAGTGCCATAGGAAAATTTCCTATTGCTATGTTTTTCTGTTGAACCAAAATAGCCCTAATGGATCGACATGAATGTAGAGTAATAAGTGAGTCAACAAGTGTACAACCTCTTTGCCGTAGCCATGTCGACCTGAGCATCATTGGGTTGGTCGCTGAAGAAGTTGAGGCAGAGGTGGTTGTCCGAGGTGTGGAGGAAGATCTGAGGAATCTATAGACGGCGTCCAGGGCACTGCTCTGTTGTGATGGATCGTTCTGTCATTGGAGCAGCTCCGATGATCCGTAAGACGTCAAGGTTGAAGCGGCACAAGACGGACATCGTTAATCTCAAGTGGGATTCTAATAGCATCTCCAATAGATGATGTAAAATAGATGTAAAATTTACATCACTAAAAACCACCTGACTACAACAGATGAGGTAAAAACTGTTAACTCTGAACTTAACTGTCGAAACTTAAATTTACTGTGGAATCTGAATGTTACTGTCGAAACTGAACGCAATGATAGCAGAGAGGCACGTGACATGTATTTTAGGGAGGGCCTGCAATTCATCTTCAACCTCCACCCCCCTGAGCTGCCAGCCACCACCGGCTGAACCGCCGGCCCCCGCACCGCCCCGCCGCCCCGAAACAACTCCCCACCGCCGGTCCGCCGCCGCCCTGCCGCCCCGAAACAACTCCCCACCGCCGGTCCGCCGCCGCCCCGGCCAGCCCTCTAGCCCCCTCCCCCGCGCCGAGATTTTTCTCCAGCGATCCCCACGCCACCGCCCCACCACTGCGCCTGTAATGCCCATGATGCGGCTATATCTCCCACGTGCTGAGGCACGACTTAGAGGCATAACCGCATGGTGGTTTTTGTCGCAAGAGGGGTAATCTTCACACAATCCCTTGTACTGAATAAGAAAAGGATAAAGAGTTGGCTTACAATCGCCACTTCACACAATACATAAATAATTCATGCATCATCCAAATACACACAAAGACCGGCTACGGTCAAATCCAAAAGAAAAGGAAGATAAACCACAAATGCTAGATTCCCGATCATCCCAACTGGGTTCCACTACTGATCATCAGGAAACGAAATGTAGTAACGACTAAGGTCCTCGTCGAACTCCCACTTGAGTTCGGTAGCATCACTTGCATTGTATCATCGGCACCTGCAACTATTTGGAAGTATTTGTGACTCACGAGGACTCAGCAATCTCATACCCGCGAGATCAAGACTATTTAAGCTTATGGGTAGGATAAGGTAGTGAGGTGGAGCTGCAATGAGCGCTAAGAAAATGTGGTGTCTAACATACACAATAAAGAGTAAGATGAGAAGCAACGCAATGGTCGAGAAGCTAGAAGTGATCAAGAGGTGATCCTTAAACTACTTACGTTCATACATAACCCAAACCGTGTTCACTTCCTGGACTCTGCCAAAAAGAGACCATCAAAACTACACACGCGGTTGATGCATTTTAATTAAGTCAAGTGTCAAGTTCTCTACAACCGGATAATAACAAATTCTCATCTGCCACATAACCGCGGGCACGGCTTTCGAAAGTTTAAACCATGCAGGGGTGTCCCAACTTAGCCCATCACAAGCTCTCACGGTCAAAGAAGGATATTCCTTCTCCCGGAAAGACCCAATCAGTCTCGGAATCCCGGTTACAAGACATTTCGACAATGGTAAAACAAAACCAGCAAAGCCACCCGATATGCCGACAAATCCTGATAGGAGTTGCTGAAAGTGCAACTATCCCTAGGTGGTTTTGGTAATTCATAACAACATATAGCTCATTGCGCTAATGCTATTCCAAGATAATTATTTCAGGAAAGCTCAATGATTGGCATGGCATGGATATGAAAGTGGAACCCTCAAAATGCTAAGGACAATGGATTGGCTCAAGCTCAAAAGCTCAAGACTCTTCATTTTATATTTTAGTGATCCAAGATCACATTGAGTCCATAGGAAAAGCCAATACTATCAAGGAGGGATGAGGTGTTGCTTAATGAGCCTCTTGCTTCATGTGCTTAATGATATGCTCCAAAACCCTCAACTACTTTCCCATATCCACATATGACCTAAACTCTAAGCCAAACTCGGTCCTATCGATTTTTCCTATCCGGCGCCACCGAGTTTCAATTGTCATTAGCCACTGCCAAACCCTAGCAATTCGGTCCTACCGATAAGGATCTCGGTCCCACCGAGATGGGGTTGCAAACTCTCGGTTTCTCTTTCGTAACTTTTCGGTCCCACCGAAAGAGCGAATGGGTCCCACCGAGATTGCAATGTAAACTCAGTGTTTCCCCTTTGTAACTTTTCGGTCTCACCGAGTTCCACTCGGTCCCACCGAAAGAGCAAATCGGTCCCACCGAGTTTGCCTGACCAACTCTCTGGTTAGCTAATTACCAAACTCGGTCCCACCGAGTTTGTGTAATCGGTCTCACCGAGATTACGTTATGCCCAAACCCTAACCAAATCGGTCCTACCGAGTTGCATGTCAGTCCCACCGAAATTCCTAACGGTCACTAGGTTTACTACTTCGGTCAGACCGAGTTTATTTATTCGGTCCCACCGAGATTGGAAATCTGTGTAACGGTTGGATTTTGAGTGGAGGCTATATATACCCCTCCACCTCCTTCTCATTCGAGGAGAGAGCCATCAGAACACACACATCATTCCTACTCATATGTTCTGATAGAAAACCACCTACTCATGTGTTGAGATCAAGACATTCCATTCCTACCATATGAATCTTGATTTCTAGCCTTCCCAAGTTGCTTTCCACTCAAATCTTCTTTCCACCAAATCCAAATCCTATGAGAGAGAGTTGAGTGTTGGGGAGACTATCATTTGAAGCACAAGAGCAAGGAGTTCATTACCTACACACCATTTGTTACTTCTTGGAGAGTGGTGTCTCCTAGATTGTCTAGGTGTCACTTGGAAGCCTCCGACAAGATTGTGGAGTTGAACCAAGGAGTTTGTAAGGGCAAGGAGATCGCCTACTTCGTGAAGATCTACCGCTAGTGAGGCAAGTCCTTCGTGGGCATTGGCCATGGTGGGATAGACAAGGTTGCTTCTTCGTGGACCCTTTGTGGGTGGTTGCTTCTTCGTGGACCCTTCGTGGGTGGAGCACTCCGTGGACTCGCGCAACCATTGCCCTTGGGTGGAGCCCTGTGTGGACTCGCGCAACCGTTACCCTTCGTGGGTTGAAGTCTCCATCAACGTGGATGTAGGATAGCACCACCTATCCGAATCACGGGAAAAACATCCGTGTCTCCAATAGCGTTTGAATTCTCCAAACCCTTCCCTTTATATTCTTGCAAGTTGTATGCTTTACTTTTCGCTGCCAATATACTCTTTGCATGCTTGCTTGAATTATGTGATGATTGCTTGACTTGTCCTAAAATAGCTAAAATCTGCCAAGAACTAAAATTGGGAAAAGGTTAAGTTTTTATTTGGTCAAGTAGTCTAATCACCCCCCCTCTAGACATACTTTCGATCCTACAAGTGGTATCAGAGCTTTGGTCTCCATTTGCTTGATCTCCATAGCTTTTGGTGGTCATAGCCTTGGTTTCACAACCTAGGAGAGTATGGCGTCTAGCGAGGGAAATTATCACCGTAGAGGTCCTTACTTTGATGGTACTAATTTTGCTAGTTGGAAGCATAAAATGAAAATGCATATTCTTGGACATAACCCCGCCGTTTGGGCTATTGTGTGTGTTGGTTTGCAAGGTGACTTCTTTTATGGGAAAGAACCAAACCGTGAAGCTACCGCGGATGAGTTGAAGATGTTGCAATACAATGCTCAAGCTTGTGATATTCTCTTCAACGGATTGTGCCCCGAAGAATTCAACAAAATCAGCCGCCTTGAGAATGCAAAGGAAATTTGGGACACTTTGATTGATATGCACGAAGGTACCGACTCCGTCAAGAAATCCAAGTTGGATGTGCTTCAAAGCCAACTTGACAAGTTCAAGATGAAGGATGGTGAAGGTTTCACCGAAATGTACTCTAGGCTTGCTCTCATCACAAATGAGATTGCCGGCTTAGGAAGTGAAGAAATGACCGATAAATTCATCATCAAGAAGATCCTAAGAGCCTAGGATGGAAAATATGATACCGTGTGCACATTGATCCAAATGATGCCAAATTACAAAGATCTCAAGCCAACGGAGGTGATTGGAAGGATTGTTGCTCATGAGATGTCACTTAAGGATAAAGAGGAACTTCACAACAAATCAAGTGGTGCCTATAAAGCCTCATGTGAAGCCCCTACATCATCAAGTGAGAAACAAGACTTCAATGAAGAATTGAGCTTAATGGTGAAGAACTTCAACAAGTTCTACAAGAGTAGAAGCAAAGATAGAAGCTCCAAATCAAGGTCCTACAATGACAAAAGATCTTCTAGTCGAGAGCGAAACTGCTACAATTGTGGAAGACCCGGACACTATTCCAATGAGTGTACGGCTCCCTACAAGAGAAGAGAAGATTCTCCAAAAAGAAGAAGCAAAGGATCACCACCAAGAGAGAGAAGGAGTAGAGATGATCGTTATGAACGAAGATACTCACGGAGAAGCAAGGATTCGTAAAGGAAGGAAAAAATCATCAAGGAGCTACACAAGACGAAGACATCAAGCTCATGTTGGTGAGTGGGTATCCGGCTCCGACTCCGACAGCCACTCCGAGAGAAGTTATCACTCTGACTCCGAAGATACTCAAGAGGAAGGTGTTGCCGGTCTAGCACTTGTTCCATCCAACTCCTACGACATATTTGACTCACCAAATGAAGAAATTGGAAGATGCTTCATGGCCAAAGGTCCTAAGGTAACACACCCCGAGTATGTTGATTTCAATAGTGATGAAGATGACTTGTTAGGTGATGATTTGATTGGTGACAACACTAGTGATGAATACTATGATGAAAGACCAATTAATCATGCTAATCAAGATAAAACGAATGACAATGATAAGGAGAAGATTGAGGCTCTAACTAAAGAACTAAAAACTCTTAAGTTAGCTCATGACACTATCTTCGAAGATCATCGAGAACTTTTAAGGGCTCATGAGAAGCTACGCTTTGAAAAGCTCAATCTTGAGCAAGAGCATGAGTTCTTAAAGGCAATCAATGATGATCTCCGCAAGAAAAGTTCTTCTTACATTGCCAAGCGTTTACTCTTATCCACTTACATGCCTCAAGTCAAATCTAACAAGAAAGATTCCTCCTCTAGTAGTAACAATGATCATGCTAAATCCAATATTGTTGCTTCTAGTAGTTCTCTTGATTCCACTAATGATTCTCTTAGCCAAGTTACACTTGAGCAAGAAAATAGCTTATTGAAGGGAATTATAGAGAAAGGAGTGTACAAGAGCCTTGCCGGGAGTAAGCAATTCAAGGAAATTGTGCGCAAGCAAGGAATGCACCGGAAGAATCAAGGTGTTGGTTTTGAACGAAAGTTCAATGCCAATGGAGTTGAATGCGAAGAAGATCAATACCCCAAGACAAAGTTTGTCCCTCAACAAGAGAAGTATACTTATTTCAAGGGGACACAAGCTCAAGATGATCTTCCACCACAAGACTACGAGAAAAAAGGCAAGGACAAGCTTCAAGAGGAAATTGATGCATTTGAAGAAGCTCCTAAGACCTTAGTCAAGTGGATTCCCAAGACTACTTCAAGTTCCACTTCATCAAGTACGACTACAACTCCAAGGATTCCCATCAAGATGATGTGGATCCAAAAGAAGAAGAACTAGAGAGTTCTTGAGGGTGACTCCGCCAACATACTTCACTCTTATCATTTTGGCAAGAACAAGTGCAATCAACTTCCACATCTAGCACTAGTTCAAGGAGTCACAAACCCTCTTGTTGGTAAGACAAGGGACAAGGTAACCAAAAGTTTTCATGGACATCATCATTGTGTGCATCACTCTATGTCTATGGATATCCTTGTTTGTTCCTTGTGGGACTAACCCATGTAGGTATTGAAAGTGCAATTCACTCAAAAGGATAGCTCCAAGAGATCTACATCAACATTGAGCATCCACATCTTCAATATCTACATGAAGTCATCATCGACAAAACCCAAGGTTAGTTCATCCCTCTTAGGGGGGATAGCACATCTAGGGGGAGCTTTACTCCAAGACTTGAGCTAAAGCAACTCTTAAGATGTGAACAAAACAACGCTTTATGTAAAAGTGGTAACCCCACTTGAGCTTAAACGATGAGTATGACCTACGATCAAGTGTTCTCACTTGACTCCTAAGTCAATATACTCATATATAGATGACCTAGTCATCGCAAATTGCTTCATAGATGGTAGAATTGGTTGTGCATGCTTTGCCACATATTTCATTTGCTATCTTATTGTGTGAGCATGTTGGTTGCATATTTTACTCATTCAAGGACATCCACTTGTTGTTTTGATTGTTTGGCTTTCTTCTTTTGCCAAGTGGATGGACAAGAATGCCCAAGAACCTCCTCTAGCTATCTATGCTTTTCTCGTCTCAAACTCTATTCATGCTGCATCACAAAATTTGATCAAGTCAGATTCGAACCACTCTGTGTGAGGAGCGCTCGGAGTCCCCGATTCGTCATAGACTTAAACTTCCAAAACCTCTTTATGAATCTCGGTCTGACCGATGCTCCATTTTTGGTCCTACTGAGTTCATTAAGTTGATCTAGGTTTTTGATCTCGGTGCAACCGATTTGAACTTTTCGGTCACACCGAGTTGCAATAACTGCACACAGTTTTGCATCTCGGTGCCACCGAGTTGTTCCACTCGGTCACACCGACAGGGTCGGGCTATATATAGTGACGGGCAGAATTTTGGAAATTTCTCTGAAACCTCCTCACCCGCGCGATAGCCTGCTCTGCCCTCGAGGTGTCCGGATCGTCTCCTCGCCGCCATCAGCCTCCTGTCGCTGGTCTTCGCCGCCGTCAACGGATTTTTGCCCCGCCGTTGCCGCCGTAGCAAGTCCACGCCGAGCTAGGGTATGGACTTGATCATTGTGCTATTCCTCAATCTGATTCCTAGCACATTGTGATTAACATGAATCTTGCCACGATTGATAAACTTCTATCTAGTCAAAACGCTCGTAGATTAGGTTTAATTCGATATGCCGACAAATCCTGATAGGAGTTGCTGAAAGTGCAACTATCCCTAGGTGGTTTTGGTAATTCATAACAACATATAGCTCATTGAGCTAATGCTATTCCAAGATAATTATTTCAGGAAAGCTCAATGATTGGCATGGCATGGATATGAAAGTGGAACCCTCAAAATGCTAAGGACAATGGATTGGCTCAAGCTCAAAAGCTCAAGACTCTTCATTTTATATTTTAGTGATCCAAGATCACATTGAGTCCATAGGAAAAGCCAATACTATCAAGGAGGGATGAGGTGTTGCTTAATGAGCCTCTTGCTTCATGTGCTTAATGATATGCTCCAAAACCCTCAACTACTTTCCCATATCCACATATGACCTAAACTCTAAGCCAAACTCGGTCCTACCGATTTTTCCTATCCGGCGCCACCGAGTTTCAATTGTCATTAGCCACTGCCAAACCCTAGCAATTCGGTCCTACCGATAAGGATCTCGGTCCCACCGAGATGGGGTTGCAAACTCTCTGTTTCCCTTTCGTAACTTTTCGGTCCCATCGAAAGAGCGAATCGGTCCCACCGAGATTGCAATGTAAACTCAGTGTTTCCCCTTTGTAACTTTTCGGTCTCACCGAGTTCCACTCGGTCCCACCGAAAGAGCAAATCGGTCCCACCGAGTTTGCCTGACCAACTCTCTGGTTAGCTAATTACCAAACTCGGTCCCACCGAGTTTGTGTAATCGGTCTCACCGAGATTACGTTATGCCCAAACCCTAACCAAATCGGTCCTACCGAGTTGCATGTCAGTCCCACCGAAATTCCTAACGGTCACTAGGTTTACTACTTCGGTCAGACCGAGTTTATTTATTCGGTCACACCGAGATTGGAAATCTGTGTAACGGTTGGATTTTGAGTGGAGGCTATATATACCCCTCCACCTCCTTCTCATTCGAGGAGAGAGCCATCAGAACACACACATCATTCCTACTCATATGTTCTGATAGAAAACCACCTACTCATGTGTTGAGATCAAGACATTCCATTCCTACCATATGAATCTTGATTTCTAGCCTTCCCAAGTTGCTTTCCACTCAAATCTTCTTTCCACCAAATCCAAATCCTATGAGAGAGAGTTGAGTGTTGGGGAGACTATCATTTGAAGCACAAGAGCAACGAGTTCATTACCTACACACCATTTGTTACTTCTTGGAGAGTGGTGTCTCCTAGATTGGCTAGGTGTCACTTGGGAGCCTCCGAAAAGATTGTGGAGTTGAACCAAGGAGTTTGTAAGGGCAAGGAGATCGCCTACTTCGTGAAGATCTACCGCTAGTGAGGCAAGTCCTTTGTGGGCGTTGGCCATGGTGGGATAGACAAGGTTGCTTCTTCGTGGACCCTTTGTGGGTGGTTGCTTCTTCGTGGACCCTTCGTGGGTGGAGCCCTCCGTGGACTCGCGCAACCATTGCCCTTGGGTGGAGCCCTGTGTGGACTCGCGCAACCGTTACCCTTCATGGGTTGAAGTCTCCATCAACGTGGATGTAGGATAGCACCACCTATCCGAACCACGGGAAAAACATCCGTGTCTCCAATAGCGTTTGAATTCTCTATCCTCTCCTTGAGCCACATCATCAAAATTGATGTAGCCGTTAGATGAAGTAAATCAGTCCATAGTAGCCGTCTGATCTAGACGTTGAGAGGCTCCGCACTAAGCCACATGCAAGCATGCAGAAATACCGTGGCACATGCATGTGAGTGGGTTTTAAATCACATCAACATGTCTGCATGCAAGCATGCACCGGTAGCATGCATGTAAGTGAGCTTTTAAG
This sequence comes from Triticum urartu, assembly GCF_003073215.2. Classification (NCBI taxonomy): domain Eukaryota; kingdom Viridiplantae; phylum Streptophyta; class Magnoliopsida; order Poales; family Poaceae; genus Triticum; species Triticum urartu. Next base: position 136,397,980 of record NC_053023.1, on the reverse strand, counting down.
TCCCATTAACATGTCAAAAAGAAAAATATAATACCATTATGCAGTAGGAGTTGGCTGATCTTTTTTCCTTACATGGGATGATCTAAATGATGATGGGAGTTTATTTAGTTTGGCTACCACATTTGTCATGCGGTTATAGAGTTTTTTTAATTCTATGAAATCGATGATTTTCCTCAGAGAGATATACCGCTTTTCCGCGGCAACGAGCGGGGACTCATCAAGTAATATTTAGGAACAGAGGGAGTACTATGTAAAGAGTTAGGTGTCGCACGGTGATAGTGTGAGGTGGGCCATGTAATCACTGAGCCTGCGTGTTTTCACTGCTCCTGCATGCCTCCGCTGTAAGAATGGAGAAAATTGTAATCTAGTAGTGGTACCTCCTTTCGCCAAAAGCGTGGGACATCCAGCAGTCCTACCACCTCAGTAATAAAGACCAATGAGCCGTCAAATCACATAGACCTAGCAGTAAGTTGGACGGACGAAGCAACCATCACCCTTGCGCCAGTGAGAGGTCGCGTTCGCTCTGCCCAGGCATGAATGCGGCACCGATTCTTTGGAGCGGCGCTGACCGTTTCGGGCGGGAAGCGCGCGTAGGCGATGGAGGGGCTTTGGGTAGGCCAGGCTGGTCAGGAGCGGGCGTGGCAGCTGTCCGTATGTCCCTACCGAACATGCCCGGAAACGAGAGGATGCATCGACTCTCGCGGCTAAAATCGTACACTACACAACATCTCTCTATAGGAGTAGGTCGATTTGTCGCTCTCTCTAACACACACATGCTGTTAAACACACACACACACACACACACGCACGCACGCACGCACCTTGGTCCCGTTGCACCTTCTAACACGACTTATTACACCTAGATGGAGGGAGTAGTAAGTATACAAGATACAGTGCCACACTGACTTAAGTCGAATACAAGTGCCCAAAATTTGTGTGCATGTTATAATAAGGATTCACTTAAAATAGTACGTGAGCGAACAGAGGGATCAATTGGACAGTGTTCCCGAGCAGTAGCGAGATGTGTGAGGTAAGATACACCGCTGGCGCTTTTAATTTTTCTTATTAATTTGTTTGTTTCACCCTCTGACTGGTGGGACCCAACGTACTACGTGGAGAGAGGTAAGGTGACTAAGGCTGCATTATTTCTGCACCACTATGGATAGTCTTACCACCAAAGCCACATGACACGATTATGATTGAAATCCCAATGACTCCCACACACACAAAAAACACGGCATGCTTGTCACACGAATGCAGGAATGTATAAAAGGTTATTTCCCTCTCGTTGAACATAACGGGAGGGTTGTGTAGCTGGTTAGCCTGTTCGCTCATCAAACTTGAGGTCTCGGGTTCGATAACTACACTTGAGCATAATTTGTGCCAGGAGGATTCTTTGACTGGTCAAAATGTTTTCTAGGGTTTGCACGCTTCACACTCTCTCTCCAGTATATATATACACGCTGGAGCCTCAGCGCTTGTATTTGCTCTCTTCACACGCCTCTCTCTCCCCTTACTGCTGCTCAAAGAGCCAGCAGGATCCGTCTGCCGGGAAGGGAAGGAGGCTTAACGCTGTCGCCGTCGGCGAGGGACTACCGGCGCAGCTGTTCACTTTCCACCCAGCGGCAGCGTGGGAGGGCCTCCGATCCCTTCTTCTTCGCCGCCGTCCCGTCGCCCACCGAACCACGCCCCAAGAACCTTAAGGTATAATTTACTTACTCCACATGCATTGCTCTAGCTGCATGTATACCATGAATCTAGGACGTGGTTCAAAGAGGAAAGGAGTGGGGGAAAGTAGTGGGAAAAGTTGTATATAGCATGAATCTAGGACGTGGTTCAAAAAGGAAATGAAGGGGGAAAGTTGTATAGCATGAATCTAGGACGTGGTTCAAAGAGGAAAGGAATGGGGGAAAGTAGTGGGGAAAGTTGTATCGCATAAATCTAGGACGTGGTTCAAAGAGGAAAGGAAGGGGCGAAAGTACTAGTTCAAAAAGGAAAGGAAGGGACAAGGCTGTAGAGTTTGAGCAGGACTAGATTTGTTGCGCTCACATAGGGAAAGGTGTCTAAAGATAACAAAACTGGGACCAACACATATGCTCCTTGGTTGTTTGTTCTTTGTTGCAACAGACTGTGCATGACCACAGTACATTGGTAGATGCACATGGTGCTGGTGCGTCCACTGTCCCGTGCAACTCATTAGCTGTTGTTAATCTAAGGCCCAGTTTGGCTAAAAACTCCCTAGTCCCTACCTGCTTGGTTCCAGGGACTAAACATGGACTAGAGGTTATTAAATGACATGCTAAAAGACCATGTTACCCCTAGTAATGAACTAATAGAGACAAGGTGCGATGTGTGGCAGGGGCAACTATTGGAAAAAGCCCCAAAAAGACTCCCTCGGGGTCTTCTTTCTTTAGTCCCAAATGCCCACTTTTAGTCCCAAAAAGTCCCTCTTGTTTGGTTTAGATGGGACTGACATGGAGTTTTTTTAGTCCCTACACCAAAATGTCCCTGTAAACAAACACCCTCTAATAATGCCGCTGGAAAATTGATGCAATGCCACAGTTAAAAGCAAATTACATGTTTAATGAATTTTATTGTTAATATAATCTCTATGTTAATATTAATTAATGCCACCGTTTGAGTAATGCTACTGTCTTGCTTTCTTTCCCATTTAGATAAGGTAGATGCTTCTTTTTGTTGGCTTCTGTGTCATCCATCGTTATTGACCACTAATTGTTTCCTTTGCACCTCTGTGTAAACAGGGTTATCTACTTCACCTTGTTGCCATTGTGACCTTTTGTTGCACTGCACAAAACACTTTTGTTTTAAGAGTGTTTTGTGCAGTTCAACCAAAATGTCACACCGACAACGTTGCTTGATTGCTTGATCTTAGTGGAACTGCACAAGAGGAGATCTTACTTCCTCCGTTAAGGCAAATTTGGTTCAGATCTTCTTCTTGTGAGTTGTTTGAATTCCGCATCATGAGAGGTCAGTACTAGCCTTCTTTCACATGATTCCGCAGTGTGCTTTCATATGTTGTGCTACTTGTACGATAATGTTGCTTGATTTTAGTGAACTGCACAAATGGAGACAAGACTTCCAATCTGTATGTGCACCGTAATATCCCATTGAGGTAAGATAAGGATATTTCACAACTGTTGGCCTGTATTTTGCCACTTTCATCAGAAAATTAAGTTTAGTACTATACTTGTGCTCCCTAATTGACATGCCAAATCTTACATTGGAGGCGAAGCTTGTTTGTTATTGAACCAAGTGATGAAGGGGAAGAACAAGCGGAAGAAAAACAAAAATCAACTCCCGGTGCTGTAATGAAGCACTGGAACTGTGATGACACAAGTAATGATATAGTTTTGCATCTTAATTTATTGCTATAGCTGGAACGAGCAATTGTTTTGCCACTGATTTGATGCCACTCTTAATGTAATATGTAATTATCTCAACTTGTGCAAACAGGGATCTTCTTTGAAGATACCATATATTTTAGTGGAACTGCACAAGAAGATGTTGGAAACATTAAACTAATCGAGGATTATATAGTAAGCATGGCCACCACCATAGATAGCAACAGATGGTTCCGGAGAAGTGCTTCATCTGTATGCTCTACACAATAAGCCTACTGACAAAGGTTGGTACTCGCCCACTGATTTCATCCATATGATTGAGCTTTGTCATCTCTATTGGTGTTGTGCTACTGTTTAGATACTGTCATGAAAAAGTGGTATTGTCCTTGAGAAGTGCTTCATCTGTGCTGTTTTAAATATTTCCTTTCCTTTTTTTTGATCAAACAGGCATGCTAGCATTTAGTAGTCCTCTTGTCTTTGCACAACAGGATCATCTTCCTCTGAAGAAGAATATGGAGTACGTGAAGTGCCTAGTTCTGATTATGCCAGGATGAAGAAGCCATGTCTATCTTCTCATCAGAAGGAGCAGTTGAAGGATGGTTACATTACTCCCCACAAGACCAAACTAACTTCAACTCAGAAGGACTGACAAATCTCCATCTTTTTGCTGTGATGCGCGAGTACAATGTTGTTCTAGGATTCTTTCTGGTGAGTTCCATTTTTTCTAAAAGTGTGCTCTACATGGACCATGTATGTGCCTGTTGAAACTGTCAATTCATAGTACAGTTTGCTTTATACTAATCTATTTTTTGTATTTGTGCAAACAGGGGTGCTGAGCTTGATTTCAATGGGAACTGCACAAAATGTTCATGAATACATCGAATCATTCATTTCCACCACAAGAAAGGTGGTGCTGATAAGTTCAAGGGTTGCAACATATAAGGGCGAAATCATACAAGCTACGCGCGAATTTGGTTGATTTTGGTGGAACTACACAAAAAGAACAACTGGTTTATTTAGCACGAGGTGCCATGTCAATGTCCGAACTGATGGCAAACCCTGCCCATTCCACAATCGCAGGCATTTGATATTTTGGAATGGGACAACCTTGTCAAATTTTGCTCATTGATTTTAGCAAGACATGCGTTTGATATTTTCGAATGGGATGCCCTTTGCTGTCAGCAGCATCGATCAATTTTTTCTTTATTCTTTAGTTGTGAAGTAAATATTCCCTCTGACATGTGAGTCGCTGAGATGCATAATCATCGATTGTTTTGAATGTTCTCTGTGAATTGCCAGGCCTGTGTGTTTGATTGCAATGTACAGAAACGCTAAAAAGCTGCTCAAACTCTGTGTACTCCTTATGTTCCTTTTTACTTCGCACATTGTGAAAGTGCATACTTTTTTGTATAAGATTGGTCAAAGTAGAGATACTTTGATTGCAGACAAAACTTGTATGCAGACTAGAAAGGACCGGAGGGAGTACATGTGAAACTGCTGCAAACGAGGTGATCACCCTGGGAATAATGCTAGTATGTATTGTTTTGCATGTTCATCCAATGCCAGTGATACAGGAATTTGAACTAATCGAAATAAATTCATTCATACACAGTCGGATTTCATAGAAACATGCCGGATTTCATTACATTTCATACATTCTTCAACTAAAAAGGGGTGCGCTAAAGGTATAATTAATTAACTGAAGCTACCCACCTGTATGCCGCTGAGCCGAACAGATGCTTCAGTGACTTAACTGCAGGTGCAGTTGCGTAACTTACATGTGGCCTATTGGGCCCATGTGCCAGTCAGCCAACTGCACCAGCAGTTAAGTAGAAGAAGCGTTCTTCTCCAGCGCAGCTCTCCGACTCCACGTCGCCGCCAAGAAGCTCACCGGCCGTCAATGGTCATCCCGCCTAGCTTGGCTTCAACCGGAGGGTAGTAGCGGTGGCCTTACTTGGACCCGAGCAGCGGCGACCTACCGTGTTCTACTCTTCCTCGTTTTCTGTGTGGCGTGACCTCGTTGGCAGTGGGGCGGGGCCTCGGCGGAGCCGGCAATGTCCTCTGCCTCATTGTTGGCGGGGCGGGGCCTCGGCAGAGCCGGCGGTGTCCTCTGCCTCGTTATTGGCGGGGCGGGGCCTCGGCGGAGCCGGCGGTGTCCTCTGCCTCGTTGTTGGCGCCACAGGCCTCAGCGAAGCAGGGCCCCGTCGACGCCAGCGGAGCGGGGACTCGTCGGAGCCGGCATTGTCCTCTGCCTCGTTCTCGGTCTCGCCAAACAGCGCCTCACCTGCTTCATCCCCCTCTTTGCTAGCCTCTTTGTAGGCGGCCGCAGCCTCCGCCACCTGCATGCGGTACCGCCAGCGCTCGAGGTGGCCCTTGCGGGCGGAGCAGTACGAGTCGAGCAGCGCCTCCTGCTCCGCCCGCTCCACGGCGATCTGCTCCTCCGCCTGCAGGTGCTCCTCGAGGAGATGGTGGTTGTAGGCGGCGTCAGCCTGCGCCTCCCAGAACTGCTCCTCACGCATCTACCTCACCCAGTCCATATATTGGGCACGGGCCTCGCCGATGGTCATGGTGCAATGCACCAGCGAGGATGGCGCGGAGGAGGGGGTTGGCGCCGGATCGTCGACTACCATGTTCTCCATTGGGACGTTGTCGTCCTCCGGCTGCCTGCCGGCCAGCCTGCCGGCAGCAATGGCTGCCATCTCCTTGTGGTCCGTCGTCCGCCTGTCCCGAAGAGCGCTGGAGCATGAGGAAGCCATGGTGGGCAGTAGTGGTGTGGACAGGAGAAAGGGAACAGATGCGGATGACTGCGGCTATGGCCGGTGCAGCAGTTTAAATAGCAATGGTGGGCAGGCGGAGGGACAGACGTGTGGCGCTAGAGTAGCCGCCTCGGCAATCGCGTATCATTAATGTGGGCAGCAGATGGATGGACGGACGACACTTGTGTCATTTGAAGGCGGAGCAATCGCCTGCACTGGGAAGCGGGGAGGGCGGCGCTGACTGTTTCGGGCAGAAAGCGCGCGTGGGCGAGGAGATGCCTTTACTTGGAGAGGATGACAATTGGGACCCACCAGGTCCATAGCCTCACGTACGCAAGTGCCTCCTTATTATATATATAACTATAATTTATTTTTCTTCCTCTTGGTTTCCTGACATCACGGTCCCACACCATTGTCAACCTATGTAGTACTCCCTCCTTTCCGGTTTATAGGGCTTATCTCAAAATTTTAGTTTTTCCATTTTATAAGGCTCAATTTGGTTGTTCCCCATCACATGTTCAGACTTCAAGGTGCATTAAATCATTGCATGCAAGTATTAAGAGAAAACTGACCAATGCATGCACTTTATGCATGCATGCATTGCAATTAATGCATTCGTAAACATAATTTTTTTAGGAAAACAAGAGCATTAATTGGGTGCTTTTGCAAACTACAAAAAATATTCCACCACTCATCATCTACCTTGGTCGGTGAGATTTTTGAATTGAGGGAGTAGTCAATAAACGAGAGAATTGCACAAGAAGCAGCCGACAGCTGGGACCAAGCAGCTCGAGCAGTATTTGTGTTTTTGAGGTGTGAGCACTGCAGAGTTTTTCAATGTTTAGCCCATATATTAATTTTTCTCCTCTGAACAACAACGAAAACATTGCTGCAGGTATTAACTGGGTGGGCTGTGGCCCGTCTAGCCCAGGCCAGATATCTAGCCCAGAAATTATTTTTTTTCAAGCTGAAAATGCCTAGCCCAGCTATACTTTTTTTTAGGAATACCCAGGCAAGGTCAAGTTGTTATTCTCCGCCCCGCTGGGCTGCAAATCTTTCCTAGGAGGGATGCATTAGGCTTAACAAGAAAATGGGCTTTAAGAAATAATAAATGGGATGTAATTATAAAAACTAGACAGTAACTATAAAAAAATGCACCAAACACGTGATTACTTTATAAAATATTAGTTTTGGATATTGAAAATTTTAATTTCATTAATTGTTGCGAGAGCAATGTTTCGTTGGATTTTTACATAATATAAATTTACACTGAAATTGTATTTAATCTGACTAGAAATTTCGGGATAAAAATATTTCGGATCCCATCAAAATGTGGGAAATTTTATTGAATTCTGTTTTGAACGGTTGGTTGAAATGGGTTGTACTTTTAACAAACTGTAAATGGGCTGTAGTAAATTCCATTAGAATTCAAAAATGGGCCACACATTCTTACAAATCTCAAATGGGCTATAAGTTCTCTGCCACACACTTCTGGCCTTACTAAGTTGATGCGTCCCCTAAAAAAACAGAGTTGACGCGTATGCAAGGCTTTGTCAACTTATAGTCAACACACGGTTCTAGCAGCAGTGGCCGTTGGATGTCCATCCAACGGATGCCGTGCTTCTTCTTTAATCTCGGATATTCTAGCTTCACCCGCCCAAAAAAGGATTCCTCCCCCTGACATCTGGGGCGCACCGGTTCGGAAGCTGACCTGTGGGCCTACTAAGTTGACGTATGATACGTCTCCAACGTATCTATAATTTTTGATTGCTCCATGCTATATTATCTACTGTTTTGGGAAATAGTGGGCTTTATTTTCCACTTATATATTATTTTTGGGACTAACCTATTAACCGGAGGCCCAACCCAGATTTGCTGTTTTATGCCTATTTCAGTGTTTCGAGGAAAAGGAATATCAAACGGAGTCAAAACGGAACGAAATCAACTAGAGAAGTTATTTTTGGAAGGAAACCTACCGGATAGACTTGGACCCTACGCCAGAAGATGAAGGAGGTGCTCACGAGGGTAGGGGAGCGCCCCCCTGCCTCATGGCCCCCCCTTCGGTCCACCGACGTACCTCTTTCACCCATATATACCCACGTATCCTGAAACTTCCAGAGAGCACAATAGATCGGGAGTTCCGCCGCCAGAAGCCTCCATAGCCACCGAAAACCAATCTAGACCCGTTCCGGCACCCTGCCGGAGGGGGGAATCCCTCTCCGGTGGCCATCTTCATCATCCCGGTGCTCTCCATGACGAGGAGGGAGTAGTTTTCCCTCGGGGCTGAGGGTATGTACCAGTAGCTATGTGTTTGATCTCCCTCTCTCTCTCTCGTGTTCTTGAGGTGATACGATCTTGATGTATTGCGAGCTTTGCTATTATATTTGGATCCTATGATGTTTCTTTCCCCCTCTACTCTCTTGTAATGAATTGAGTTTCCCCTTTGAAGTTATCTTATCGGATTGAGTCTTTACAGATTTGAGAACACTTGATGTATGTCTTGCCGTGGATATCTGGGTGACAATGGGATATCACGTGATTCACTTGATGTATGTTTTGGTGATCAACTTGCGGGTTCCGCCCATGAACCTATGCATAGGGGTTGGCACACGTTTTCGTCGTGATTCTCCGGTAGAACTTTGGGGCACTCTTTGAGGTCCTATGTGTTGGTTGAATAGATGAATCTGAGATTGTGTGATGCATATCGTGTAATCATGCCCACGGATACTTGAGGTGACATTGGAGTATCTAGGTGACATTAGGGTTTTGATTGATTTGTGTCTTAAGGTGTTATTCTAGTACGAACTCTAGGGCTGTTTGTGACACTTATAGGAATAGCCCAACGGATTGATTGGAAAGAAGAACTTTGAGGTGGTTTCGTACCCTACCATAATCTCTTCATTCGTTCTCCACTGTTATTGACGTTGGAGTGACTCTTTGTTGCATGTTGAGGGATAGTTTTATGATCCAATTATGTTAGTATTGTTGAGAGGACTTGCACTAGTGAAAGTATGAACCCTAGGCCTTATTTCTACGCATTGCAATACCATTTATGCTCACTTTTATCACTTGCTACCTTGCTGTTTTTATAATTTCAGATTACAAATACCTTTATCTACTATCCATATACCACTTGTATCACCATCTCTTCGCCGAACTAGTGCACCTATACAATTTACCATTGTATTGGGTGTGTTGGGGACACAAGAGACTCTTTGTTATTTGGTTGCAGGGTTGCCTGAGAGAGACCATCTTCATCCTACGCCTCCTACGGATTGATAAACCTTAGGTCATCCACTTGAGGGAAATTTGCTACTGTCCTACAAACCTCTGCACTTGGAGGCCCAACAACGTCTACAAGAAGAAGATTGTGTAGTAGACATCAACGTACCAAGGGCTTTGTCAACTTAGTCAATATAAATGATTCTAGCTGCAGTGACCATACGATGTCCATCCAACGGCCGTCGTGCTTCTTCAACCTCTGGTCTTCTTGCTCCAGCCGCCCAAAGCAGCGCTGGTCGTGCCGCCTGCTCCTGCCTCCCATGGCCGGATGTGCTGTCGCGGAGGCCTCACCGCCCCCTACTACTCCCACCGCTGGCCAGGCCATCCCTCCACTCACCCACACCCCCTGTTATTCTGCGGCGACGGCAGCGCAACCGAACCAGTGAACCCTCATACTCCTCTCTGCGTGTGCATCCACTGCCTTGTCTTCCCCGGCTCTGCATCGTCCCCTTCCTAGGCCTCGCCGTCATCCACCGCCCTGGTGCTCTCGGTGCGGCGTGGTCAATGTGGTCAAGGAATGACTTCCATCGGACGTGGACTGTACATGGAGAGGCTGACAGTTGGGTCCACGGCAGCCGCAAGGAAGTGCCTCCTTATTACGTGCAAAATAATTATTCCTCCACCTGACAGTGGGGACCCACCGGACGGGCCACCGTATTTCGCGAAAAAATGATTCGCCCCCTGACTGCTGGGACCCACGAGCTACATCTTCGCACGCAAGGAAGTGCATCCAAAAAAATGATTCGCCCCCCTGACTGCTGGGACCCACCAGCTACGTCTTCGCACGCAAGGAAGTGCGTCCGAAAAAAACGATTCGCCCCTTGACTGCTGGGACCCACCAGCTACACCTTCGCACGCAAGGAAGTGCATCCGGGCAAAAAAATGATTTGCCCCCCTGACTGCTGGGACCCACCAGATACACCTTCGCATGCAAGGAACTGCGTCCGGGCAAAAAAAACAAAAAACAAAACGATTCGCCCCCCTGACTGCTGGGACCCACCAGCTACATCTTCGCAGGCAAGGAAGTGCCTGACAGTCGGGACCCACCTGGTCAAAGCATACGTAGCGTTGTCATTCTGGTCGCGAACATGTACGTACATACTGGTCGATGTAGAGGCGCGCACGTGTCGTAGTAGAGGCGCGCACGTAGCATGTACATGTACGTACAACGGCCAGGGTGCAAGAAAGAAAATACGGCCACGTATGTGTACATAAGGGCAGGGTCTCGAACGCCTACTCGCGCATACGTACGGCCAGGGCTCGTGTACATGGCTGGGTCGGAACGGAGAAACAGCGTCGTCATCGTGTTCATGGGGAGGCAATGGAATGCATCGTGTTCATGGGGAGGCAACAGAATGCGTCGTGTTCATGGGGAGGCAACGGAATGCGTCGTGTTCATGGGGAGGCAACGAAATGCTCATGTTCATCGGGAGGCAACGGAACGCGTGGGAGACAACCGGCTGGGTCAGAACGGAATGCATGGTCGTGTTCATCGGGAGGGCTTGGACGGAAGAGGTGATGGAAACGAGGCCTGGCGTACCGCAAAATGGAGGAAACGGCCTTGTGTTCAACCGGCCACGTTCGAAACGGGATCCTGTTCATCGGGAGGGGTCTGGCGTACCGCAAAACAGAGGAAACGGACCTCCTACGGTCCAAACGGGGGTCCTGTTGATCGGGAGGGGTATGGTGTACCGCAAAACGGAGGAAACGGACCTCCTATGGTCGAAACGGGGGATCCTGTTCATCGGGAGGGGTGTGGCGTACCGCAAAACGGGACTCCACGAGACACTGTTCATCTCCACCGTCGACCTCCTCCAGCCTCCACGGGCTCCTGTTCATCTAGCCTCCACCGCGCTCTACTCCACCGGCTACTGTTCAACCACCCCTCCACCGTCTACTGTTCATCCAGCCCTCCACACCACGGGGTCTTGTTCAACCACCCCTCCACGGGCACCCCTCCACCGTCTACTGTTCATCCAGCCCGCCACCACACTACGGGGTCCTGTTCATCCAGAGGCAACGCCATCGCTCACTGTTCATCCACCCCCCCCCCCCGCAACGCTCACTATTCATCCTAGAGGCAGCATCGATCGGCTTCAGTTAGCAGCAGTAGCGAAGGAATCGCTCGATTGGGTTCAGTTAACATGCATCGATCGATCGCTCAGGTTCAGTAATGCGTAGCCTGCAGTGCAATCGCTCGGGTTCAGTTAGAGCCAACGCCTCACACACACGCGCGTACATGTACGAGGGAAATGCGCATCGCTCGGCCCCTGACCTCCCACCGTAACCGGGAACTCCTCGAAATTTTCCTCCCCTTGCTTCTACCACGGTATTTTCCGTCATGGACGGCCCAAAGAATGTCATGCAGCTGCGTCTCCGGCCCGCCTAGGAAGAAAAGCCCATTTTCTGTCATGATTTTTTGCCATAGAAGTAGGAGCCCACCACATATATGATGATACCGGGTTTTGTCACAATTATCATCATAGAAGTGTCATATGTATGACAGAAAAAAATTCGTTCGGCCCAAAATGTCACGGATGTGTCTTTTTTTATAGTGACACCACCCACCATAAGCAAATCATGAACATATTGCAAACCCTACAACGGGGATCCCTCACGCTTGCGCGACACGGAGAGCACCAATAATAAAACATGCAACTCAAACCAATCACGATCATCAATTAACCCATAGGACAAAACGGATCTACTCAAACATCATAGGATAGCCATACATCATTGGGAAATAATATATAGCATTGAGCACCATGTTTAAGTAGAGATTATAGTGGGTAAAAGAGGGGTTACACTGCTGCATAAAGGGGGGAAGAGTTGGTGATGATGGCGGTGAAGTTGTTGGTGTAGATTGCGGTGATGATGATGGCCCTGACGGCGTTCCAGCGCCACCGGGAGAGAGGGGGAGAGAGCCCCCCTTCTTCTTCTTCTTCCTTGACCTTCTCCCTATATGGGAGAAGGGTTTCCCCTTCTGTCCATGGCCTCCATGGTGGCAGAGGGGCGAGAGCCCCTCCGAGATTGGACCTGTCTCTCTATCTCTCTCTGTTTCTGCGTTCCCTGATTTTGCCCTTTCACCGTTTCTTAAATTCCCAGAGATCTAACTCCGATTGGGCTGAATTTTGGACACGATTTTTATCCGGATATTAGCTTTCTTGCAGCGAAAGAAGGGCACCAACTGCCTTACGGGGTGGCCACGAGGGCCCAGGACGTGTGTGACCCCCTGGGCGCGCCCCTGCCTCGTGGCCCCCTCGGGCATCATCTCACGTTGATTCTTCTTCCCAAAAATCACATATATTCCAAAAAAAATCTCGGTCAGTTTTTATCCCGTTTGGACTCCATTTGATATGGTTTTTCTGCGAAACAAAAAACATGCAACAAACAGGAACTGGCACTGGGCACTGGATCAATATGTTAGTCCCAAAAATAGTATAAAAATTTGCCAAAAGTATATGAAAGTTGTATAATATTGGCATGGAACAATAAAAAATTATAGATACGACGGAGACATATCAGCATCCCCAAGCTTAATTCCTGCTCGTCCTCGAGTAGGTAAATGATAAAAAAAGATAATTTTTGATGTGGAATGCTACCTAGCATAATCTTGATCATGTAATCTAATCATGGCATGAATATTAAGACACGAGTGATTCAAAGCAATAGTCTATCATTTGACATTAAGACAATAATACTTCAAGCATACTAATAAAGCAATCATGTCTTTTCAAAATAACATGGCCAAAGAAAGTTATCCATACAAAATCATATGGTCTGGCTATGCTCCATCTTCACCACACAAAATATTCAAATCATGCACAACCCCGATGACAAGCCAAGCAATTGTTTCATACTTTTGATGTTCTCAAACCTTTTCAACTTTCACGCAATACATGAGCGTGGGCCATGGACATAACACTATAGGTGGAATAGAATATGATGGTGGAGGTTGTGTGGAGAAGACAAAAAAGGAGAAAGTCTCACATCGACGTGGCTAATCAACTGGCTATGGATATGCCCATCAATTGATGTCAATGCGAGGAGTAGGGATTGCCATGCAACCGATGCACTAAGAGCTATAAGTGTATGAAAGCTCAAATTGAAACTAAGTGGGTGCGCATCCAACTTGCTTGCTCATGAAGACTTAGGGCATTTGAGGAAGCCCATCGTTGGAATATACAAGCCAAGTTCTATAATGAAAATTCCCACTAGTATATGAAAGTGATAACTCAAGAGACTCTCTATATGAAGAACATGGTGCTACTCTGAAGCACAAGTGTGGTAAAAGGATAGTAACATTGTCCCTTATCTTTTTTTTTCTTCTTTTTTTCGTTTTTCTTTTTTTTTCTTTTTTGTAGGCTTCTTTGGCCTCTATATTTTTGGGGGCTTCTTTGGCCACTTTTATTTTGATCATGGTACAATGTTCTAATAATGATGATCATCACACCTTTATTTACTTACAACTCAATATTACAACTCGATACAGAACAAAGATATGAATCTATATGAATGCCCCCGGCGGTGTACCGGGATGTGCAATGATCTAGCGTAGCAATGACATCAAAAAACGGACAAGCCATGAAAACATCATGCTAGCTATCTTACGATCATGCAAAACAATATGACAATAAATGCTCAAGTCATGTATATGATGATGATGGAAGTTGCATGGCAATATATCTCGGAATGGCTATGGAAATTCCATAATAGGTAGGTTTGGTGGCTGTTTTGAGGAAGATATAAGGAGGCTTATGTGTGATAGAGTGTATCGTATCACGGGGTTTGGATGCACAGGCAAAGTTTGCACCAACTCTCGAGGTGAGAAAGGGCAATGCACGGTACCGAGGAGGCTAGCAATGATGGAAGGGTGAGAGTGCGTATAATCCATGGACTCAACATTAGTCATAAAGAACTCACATACTTATTGCAAAAATCTATTAGTCACCGAAACAAAGTACTAAGCGCATGCTCCTAGGGGGATAGATTGGTAGGAAAAGACCATCGCTCGTTGTCGGTGTACTAGAGTAGGGGTACCCTAGTATCCCGAACTTGTGCACGGGCAGTCGCAGCATCCCGCGGCAAGGCTTGCCGGGTGACCGCCAAGATCCTCCGTGGTTCCTTTGAAGCCATTCAAGAACAAAGTATCCAAGACAAAGAGACGAGACCCCGGCAAGAGGAGCTTGCCGGGAAGGCCAACCAAGGCATCTCAAGGAACTTGCCGCGACGCGTCACGCGTCCCGGCAAGTCCCGGTGAGCGACAAGCTCCCGGGCGCGACAAGACAACAACCATGGCAAGGCGCTTGCCGCGGCAAGACACCACTGTGCCCGCGCTCCAGCACACCCGCCAACATGTCGCTCTGGGACCCTTCCAGGCGTACGTGGCGGGAGGCTGTGCAGCTTGCGGTGCGCGGTGGCAAGCGGCGCTGACAAGATCGCCATCGTGGCGAGCGGTGGCGCCCCTGACGGTCCCTTTCTGCACTGTTTAGGCGACACAGACGGGCATTTAAGGCCCTTGTCCCCTGCCATGAGAGTTAGGTATGATACACTGTAGCAGGTAGTTGTACCTACCGCAGCACCTTTCCATTTTTTCCCTTTACCTCCGTTGCCACCTGTCGGTGACCCCTTGAGCATATAAAAGGAGGCCCATGCGCAACGTAGAGGGGGGGTTAGCCAGTTCGGAGAACACTCACGCTCGGTCTCGCTAGCTGCTGGTGTGTACTGTAGCACTCCGCGCTCCCGAGCAAGAAATCAATACAAACCACAAAGCAGGAGTAGGGTTTTACGCATCCGTGCGGCCCGAACCTGGGTAAATCGCTCGCGTGTATCGCCTCGATTTGCTCTTTGCATGATCTCCGCCCCCGCCGAACCGAAAGGGACTCGGTCCGCCGGTCCCATTGGTGCCCGTGGATCAGTACCCCGGCATCTTTGGTGCGCCAGGTAGGGGGCGTCGAGATTGTGTGAACCAGATCCGGCGTTCTCGCGAGCTAGATCTTCATCATCTTCATCGACATGCCGCCGAAGAAGAAGGTTTCAGAGGCGGCTGCTCCGTCCGCCCCGCTACCACTGGAGCAAACGGCTGATGGGGCGGACGCCGGCGGAAGAACGGGCGTCGACGAGGGAGCTCACGGTGCTGCCAGGTCTAAGGACAAGGCTGCGCTGCCCATCGGCGGCGTAGCCGGCTCCCACAACGACCGGGCGCACTCCAAGACCTCGGCGTCCGTACATGCACCGCGCCCATCTCAGGAGGCGCGGGACCGGCAGCGTCATGGTACTCACGGTACCATGCGTTTGCTAGACCAAGATCGAGCTGGTGGATCTCGGAGCGCTCAGGACCACCATGCACGCCAACATGCTGGCGCGAGCGAGACACGGTCGCCTGGGCGGGATACTGCTCCTTCTAACGTGGTTAGAAGTCCGAGCATATCCCGCTCCTCGCACCGTTCGCCACCACCACCCGCCACTGCAGCAGAAGCTTTGGCGCGAGCTCAACTGCTCCTAGACTACCCTCCGACGGCGGACAAGATCGACGACTGGAGGGCTACCATTCAGAGTCTCATCGGCTTCGCCAACGGCGACACTCAACGACAGCCGAGCACGTCGCAGCCGCAGCCAGTCAGCCAGGCACGAGCCGGTGGCGACAAAACCGGTGGGGGTGCCACCTCTGTGCACTCTCCGCCCCGAAGGCCAAGATCGCTGACTCGCCGGATCCACCTCGACAGCGACTCCACCGCGTCATCAGATCCACGAGATCGCCGCGATCAGCGCCAAGTTCTTCATGAACGACAGCAAGAAGACGCTCGTACTCGCATCGAGCGCCGAAGAGAAGCTCGACGTCAGTCAGACCAGCGCGCTGGGCCCTCTGTCGACATGCATGCGCCAGGGGAACCAGGTGACTTGCCGTACGCGGTAGGTTGCCCTACGTTCACCCGTGAGCTGCGGCAAGTCCAGTGGCCCAGTATGAAGAATTTCAAACCAGATGTGCCAGAGAAGTACGACGGCAAGTCGCATCCGTCGGAGTTCCTCAGCATCTACACCATCGCGGTGCAGGCTGCTGGGGGTCGAGACGACAAGATCCTTGCCAACTACTTCCCGCTGGTGCTCAAGCCCAACGTCAGGTCCTGGCTCATGCACTTGCCGGACAACTCCATATCCTCCTGGGCAGACCTATGCCATCAGTTTGTTGGCGCCTTTACAGGTGGCCACAAACCTCATGGCCAAGAGAGTGACCTTCATCTGCTCGCCCAGAAGGAAGGAGAACCCCTGCGCAAGTATATTCAGAGATTCAGCCGTGTGCAGCACAACATCCCAGATGTCCACCCTGCTGCAGTCATCAGCGCGTTCCATCAGAACGTGCGTAACCGCTGGATGCGGGAGGAGATGGCGATGTGCAAGATCAGAGACGTCAGTGAGCTGTATGCCCTGGCCGACAAGTGTGCACGTGCTGAAGAAGTGAGGAAACTCCCCGGAGAGAATATAGGAGCAGGAGGATCTGACAGTGAGGATGCAGCCCCGGCAAAGAAAAACCGGCGGCGGAATAGGAAGAAGAAAAGCAAAGATGTGCTAGTCGTTGAGCAGTCCGGCAAAGAAGGTGGCGCCCAGAAAGCCAAAGTTGGTAGCTCCGGCAAGGAGATTGCCGCATGCACCAACTGCCAGGCTGTGGCGGTCGCCGACAAGCAGGACGGCACCGACAAGCAGTACTGCAAGATTCACCGCACCAAGGGCCATGACCTCCAGAGCTGCAAGAAGGTCGGGCAGCTTGTCCAGCAACAAAAGGCTGAGTACGAGCGGAGAGACAAAGAGAGGGCCCAAGGAGGCGCTGGAGAATCTGGCAAGAAGCGCGCCGGCCGGGGAGGACGCCGCGGCAAAGCCAAGCAGCGGCAAGGAGACAGACCTCCCCGAGGCCGCGACAAAGATGAAGACGACGACGACGACGACGAAGACATGGATGATGTTGAGACCAGCGAACAGGAGTTCCAGAAAGCCACAGAGGTCTTGTGTGCTGACGGCGGTGCTTCTCTGCATACTTCGCACCACCAACTCAAACAGTGGGTGCGGGAAGTCAATGCAGCAGAACCACCTGTCAAGTCGCGCAAGCTTCTGAAATGGTCCAGCACGCCTATCATCTTTGATATTGAGGATCACCCTGACCGCACAACTGCGGTCGGGTGCTTGCCGATGTTGGTTTCACCAACTATCCGCAACCTCGAGGTCACTAAGATGTTAGTTGACGGCGGGGCCGGCTTGAACCTGATCTCCTCAGCTGTACTCCAGAAACTCCAAATCCCTGACAGCGAGCTCGAAGAGACCGGCACATTCCAAGGAATCAACCCGGGAAGGAGAAAGCCGAAGGGGAAGGTCACGTTGCCAGTAACATTTGGCAGCGAGCTGAACTTTAGGACTGAGAGGATCACTTTTGACGTTGCCGATATTCCATTGCCTTACAATGGGATACATGGCCGTCCAACACTCGCCAAGTTCATGGCAGCCTCTCACTATGCATACAACACACTGAAGATGCCAGGCCTGATAAGCGTCATCTCTGTCCCTGGCGACAAGAAGGATGCTCTTATCTGTGCTGACAAGATCTACCGGGAAGCCGCAGCCGCAACAGACCGCAAGTCACTTGCCGCTGAAGCTCCCGGGGGGAAGAAGAAGACCAAGTCCGGCAAGAGTTCTGATGCCCACTCCGGCAAGCGCACCTCTTCGGAGTGCTGCGCTGCCGTCGAGGACGCACCATCGAGCTCCACCGGCAAGTGTAAGAAGACAATGGCAGCTCCGCCAGAGACGAAGAAGGTGTCCGCCAAGGAGGACGGCACTGGTGGAACCTTCACCATCAGTGCCACTATCGACCCTAAATAGGAAAGCGCGCTCATTGCTTTCCTGCGGGTGAATGTCGACGTGTTTGCGTGGCAACCGTCTGACATCCCCGGTGTTCCCAGGAAAGTAATTGAGCACCATCTTGCCGTTTGTCCTCATGCGCGGCCCGTCAAGCAGAAGGTCAGGAAGCAGGCAGTAGAGCGCCAAGAATTCATAGCAGAAGAGATCAAGAAGTTGGAAGCAGCAGGCCTTGTCAGAGGAGTGCTCCATCCTACGTGGTTGGCCAATCCTGTTGTCGTGCGCAAGCCAAACGGGAAATGGAGACTTTGTATCGATTTTACCGATGTTAACAAAGCTTGTCCCAAAGACCCATTTCCTTTGCCGCGCATTGACCAGATTGTTGACTCCACAGCCGGATGTGATTTGCTTTCATTTCTTGACGCATACTCAGGATACCATCAGATCTTCATGGCAGAAGAGGATGAGGAGAAGACCGCATTTATTACTCCATGTGGCACATACTGTTTCGTATGAATGCCTTTCGGATTAAAAAATGCTGGTTCAACATTTGCAAGAGTAGTCCATGTCGCTCTTGAGCCACAAATACACAGAAATGTGGAAGCCTAAATGGATGACATAGTGGTCAAGAGCAAAGACAAGGCAACCCTGATCCAAGATCTAGAGGAGACCTTTGCAAATCTGCGCAAGATCAGCCTCAAGCTCAACCCAGAGAAGTGTGTGTTTGGAGTCCCCTCCGGCAAGCTTCTCGGGTTCTTCGTGTCTCAGCGGGGAATTGAAGCCAATCCCGACAAGATCAAGGCAATTGAGCAGATTGAAGCACCAAAGCGCGTCAAGGATGTGCAAAGACTTGCCGGTTGCGTGGCTGCTCTCAGCAGGTTTATTTCTAGGTCTGCTGAGCGTGCCCTGCCGTTTTTCAAATTATTGAAAAAGGCAGGTCCAATGAAATGGACCCCGGAAGCGGAGGCTGCGCTGCAAGACTTGAAGAAATACCTGTCCTCCCCTCCAATACTTGTCGCACCTAAGCCACAAGAGAAGTTGCTGCTGTATATAGCGGCAACCAATCAAGTGGTTAGTGCTGCGTTAGTAGCAGAGAGGGAGGCAGATGACGAGCCAGCAACCACGGCAAGCGCATCCAGCGACAAGCAACGGGCTTCCCCGGCAAGCTCTGGTCCCGACAAAGATGGATCTACGCAGATGCACGAGGAGACACAGAAGAAAATGGTGCAGCGCCCAGTTTACTTTATCAGTTCCCTTCTGCAGGGGGCTAGGTCAAGGTACTCTGGTGTGCAGAAATTGCTTTTCGGCCTTCTCATGGCCTCGAGAAAGCTGCGCCATTACTTCCAAGCACATGAGATCACAGTTGTCACTCGCTTTCCGCTGAAGAGGATACTACAGAATCCAGAAGCGACAGGCAGGATTGTTGAGTGGGCACTGGAACTGTCAAGCTTTGGTCTCAAGTTTGAGAGCACTTCAACTATCCAGAGCAGAGCATTGGCAGAATTCATAGCAGAATGGACGCCAACACCAGATGAATAAATTCCAGAGACGAGCATCCCCGTTGATGAAGCAAGCAAAGAGTGGCTGATGTACTTTGATGGTGCCTTTTTGCTGCAAGGCGCCGGCGCTGGCGTGCTGCTTGTCGCACCCACTAGAGAGCACCTCAAGTACGTAGTCCAGATGCACTTTCCCAAGGAGCAAGCAACAAACAATACTGCAGAGTATGAAGGCTTGCTTGCCGGCCTCAGGATTGCGGCAGACCTTGGGATCAAGAAGCTCATTGTCAGGGGTGACTCACAGCTTGTCGTCCGCCAAGTAAACAAGAGTTATCA
The DNA here is from genome assembly GCF_003073215.2 of Triticum urartu. Lineage (NCBI taxonomy): Eukaryota > Viridiplantae > Streptophyta > Magnoliopsida > Poales > Poaceae > Triticum > Triticum urartu. The sequence goes on along the minus strand of NC_053023.1, from coordinate 136,377,907 downwards.
GAGTCCGTTGATGGAAGCTTACGTCGACGAAGTGAGAAAGCTAGAAGAGCACTTTGACGGCCTACAAATGGAACATGTTCCAAGAGCTCAGAACGCCATTGTCGATGGCCTGTCAAAGTGCGCCGCACTTAAGTTACCTGTGGAACCAGGGATCTTTGTGCTCAAGCTGACTCAGCCGTCCGTAACGCCATCAACTGGACAGAACAAGAAGAGGAAGTTGGTTTCTGGTGACTACTTGCAGGCAGAGCTTCCCGAAGCCGCCACCAAGAAGGTCCCCAAAATCAACGCCAAGAACGCTGAGGAGCAGTCTGCTCCGGCAAGCCCTAGGGTTTGTTCCGTTGAAGCAGAAGCTCCCAACAAGTTTTGCTCCGGCAAGCTTGCCGGGGAACGTCAAGCTCCGGCAGAGCCGCAGGATCTCGCCGTAGAAGCGGATGTTTCCGCAGCAGCAGATTTGCCTTTAGTCCTTGTTGTCGAGCCACAAGCTCCAACATGGGCACAGCAGATTGTCCGTTTCCTTCAGACAGGAGAACTTCCCGAAGAGCAAGAAGAAGCGGAAAGAGTAGCCCGGCAGTCAAGTATGTACCAGTTTGTCGACAAGACACTGTACAGAAGAAGACTCAATGGTGTGAAATTGAAGTGTATTCACCGGGAAGACGGACAAAAGCTGTTGGCAGAAATACATGGAGGCATATGTGGACATCACATTGGCGCAAGAGCACTTGTCGGCAAAGCTTTCCGGCAAGGTTTCTTCTGGCCGACAGCCCTCCAGGATGCAACTGCACAAGTAACCAAGTGTGAAGCGTGCCAGTTCCATTCCAAGCAGATACACCAACCGGCTCAAGCTCTCCAGACGATCCCTTTATCCTGGCTACTTTCGGTCTGGGCGCTCGACATCCTCGGCCCCTTTCCTCGATCAGTCGAGGGCTTTGAGTACTTGTACGTTGCAATCGACAAGTTCACAAAGTGGCCGGAAGTGGAACCAGTGAGGAAGGTGACCGCACAGTCAGCAGTCAAGTTCTTCAGGTCGATTGTTTGCCGCTTCGGGATCCCTAACAGGATAATCACCGACAACGGTACACAATTCACGAGCTGCACCTTCATGCAATACGTCCAAGATCTTGGCGCCAAGGTCTGCTTCGCTTCTGTTGCTCACCCGAGAAGCAACGGTCAAGCGGAGAGGGCAAATGCTGAAGTGCTGCGCGGGCTCAAGACCAGAACTTTCGACAGGCTGCACAAGTGCGGAAGAAACTGGATCGAGGAGCTGCCGGTGGTTCTTTGGTCGATCAGGACGACGCCAAATCGAGCCACCGGCCAGACACCTTTCGCTCTAGTCTATGGAGCAGAGGCAGTTATCCCCACGTATACGGGTCACCTCGAGTGCTTGCTTATGATGAGCTCGAGCAAGAGCAGCTGCGACAAGATGACGCGCTGCTCCTTGAGGAAGACCGTCTTCAGGCTGCTGTGTGAGCTGCTCGCTACCAGCAAGCTTTGCGCCGCTACCATAGCCGCAAAGTTAACGCCAGAAGTCTCGAGGAAGGCGACCTTGTTCTTCGGTGTGTTCAGTCCGCCAAGAATTCCAACAAGTTGACGCCGAAGTGGGAAGGCCCTTACCGGGTGAAACGAGTCACTAGGCCTGGCGCTGTCCGCCTTGAGACCGAAGATGGCATTCCGGTGAGCAACTCCTGGAACATTGAGCATCTTCGTAAGTTTTACCCGTAAGGCGCGGTTGCCGGAACCTGTTCCGGCAACCACCTTTTGTACAAGTCTTGCCGCTGTTGCATGTAATCCTTTGTACAAAGCCGGGCGCAGACCCCGTGCATAAGTAAAGCTCATGTGCTCCGCACATTTTGTCGATTTCATGCTTTCTATTTTTGGCATATATGATCTGACATTTTGTGCAGCACCTACTCCACGGTAAGCAATAACGAGCCGTAAAGCTCCATATCTGTATTGTCTCTTCTTTCTTTTGAAAGGAAGGTTCCCCTCGCCCACAAGTTTGCCGGGGGGAAAGGAGAGGACGATGGTATGGACCAGGCGTCGTTCAAGAAAGTTTCACCTTGCCGGGAAGCAAACAACAGAAAAGCTAAGTTACCAAAGTTTGAGCAATCAAATTTTTTAAATTTTAAGTTATCTCCCTTGAACGACCGCACTTTGTATGGAAAACCTGTGCGCGGAGGAACCAACTCGTAGCTAGTTGCGCCCTTATTTTGTTTCGAGTCCGCTCAACGACTTAAGTGAGCTGCAACTAGTTGCGACAAGGTTTCTTGCCGGTAGCGGCACCGCCAGCAGGCTGCTGACGTTCCGCACTCAGCGCTCGCGGCTCAGGTGCCTACACCGGCAAGTTCCCTAAAAGCGTAGGGCAAAAACATACAAAGGGAGGAATCAAGTAAAGGGAATAACGTTGCGATCATTGCCCAGAATAGAGTTATATTACAAAAATAGCTTGTCATGGCTCTAACAGATTGTTTTCATGACATGGTAAACAGCGACAAGGAAAGAAGAAATGGGCGGCCTAATCTACGCGATCGCCTTCGACCCTCTTGATCCCACTCACCTTGTCCACAATGGGTGCGACAAGGGCCTTGAGCTCCTCCAGATCAGCATCCGGCGGCAAGGTCCTGAGGACGTTGGTGAGGCGGAGGCCCGGATTGCGGAAGGCCACCTTCATCAACACTTTCTGAAGGGCTCCCACGCAGATCTTGCGCGACTCGTCGGCCAGCTGCTTCGGGATCCTCTCCCGGAGTCGCTGGAGGGCCGTCGCCACGCCCTTGAAGAATAGGATGAGCTTGGCGCTCGGTTGGAGGTTGTCGTCAGAAGGATACGCGAGATCTTCCATCCCCAGCCGCGCCAGCTCCCTATCAATGTCTGTGGCAGCATTCACCAGACTTTCCGTCCAATGCTCCACAGTCTCGCTGAAAGCGTTCTGGGCGGCGGCAGCACTCTCCAGCAGCGCCTTGTCGGCCTTGATTTCCTCCTTCAAGGCCGCCTCCCGCTTCTTGGTGCTGTCCAGAGTCTTGGTCAAAGTGGTTAACTTCAACTCAAGATCCACGTTGGAGACCTTGGCAGCGCTGAGCTCCTTGCCCTTCTCGGAGAGATCGGCCTCCAGCCGCGCCACCTTCGTCTTCAACTCCTCCTTGGCGGCCTCGGCGGCGGCGGCGGCGTCCTCTGCTTGTTTGAGGGCTCCGCCGAGTTTTTCCTCGCGCGCGGCAAGCTCCTCCTCGTGAGCGTCGAGATTGACCTTCCGCTGCGCCAGCTCGCCCTCCTCCGCGGCTAGCTTCACAGCGGCAAGTCGCTGCCGCTCTTCGACTTCGGCCTTCTCGAGGAGGAAGGCCTTCTGCGCTTCACCGAGCTGCTCCCGCTCCTCCGCCAGGGACCGGAGGGCTTCCCGGTGGAAACCCCCGAGCTCCTCCGTGCGCTTCTCGATATCAGCTCCCGCCTTCGCGACAAGCGCCTCGCGGGATTCCAGTTTAGCTTGCCGCGCGCGGTAGAGCGACATCAACTTCCGCAGCAGCCGCTCTTCTTCAGGCTCGTTGCTGCTGCTGCTCGGCACGTCAACCAACGTCAACCCCGCGGAGGCAAGCACTTCTCCATCGAAGATCTCCCCCTCGACCGGCGCTCTGGAGCTTGATGCCCAGGGAAGATTGATTAAGACGTCGTCGCCGGCCTTCAAATAGACGCCCGGCTGGGGCTCCTCGGAGCTTGGCGCTGCGGCTTCGGCGGACGGGTCGGCGGTCGGCGTAGCGCCTGGCGCTCCTGCGGCCCCTGGGCCGTCAGTACGATCACCAGACCCCTCGCCAGTTGCTGCGGCGGCACCATTGGCGGCCTCGGCGCCGGCGGGATCACCAGCGCCGGCTGCGTCTTCGGCGGCGACCTCGGTCTCCATCTGCTCCACAGCAAATGGGTCTGACAGCCGGCAAGGGGAGAAGAGTCAAGAAAAATCCAGCAAAAACCCAGAAAGATCAAGAGAAGAAGAACCCAAGGGAAGTTCTGAAGCAAGAGGAGTACCTGCACCAGGTTCTGCAGTCGTGGTCTCCACCGTCGGGGGGCCGCTGGTGCTGTCCCTTGCCGGAGAACCCTCCCTTGCCAGAGACTTCTCCCTTACCGGGAAGCCCTCCCTTGCCGGAGAGTTCTCCCTTCTCGGGGGATTCTCCCTTGGCTCCTGGTGGGGCTGCTCGGCTCCTACATAAATCAACAAGCAGATATCAGCAAAGACAAGTACCCATGCGCACCTCGCAGCGGAAAGTAAATCATATACTTACGCTGGGGGCTGCTCTGGAGAAGGGTTGCTGGGTCTGGCAAGATTGTCTCGGGCGCCCCCCCCGCCGTCGCGGTGGGTTCGTCCTCGATGACGATCACCGGAACCTTGGCCCTCTTTGCTGCTCTCTGGGCCAGAGTCCTAAAGAGGAACAAGTTCAGAGAAAAGCAAGTGAGAAACAAGAAAAACAGCAAGGATTGAAGAACTGCAAGTACAGCAAGAGAAGCTTACTCTTCTTCTTCTTCCTCGTCGGAGCTGAACGCGGAGAAGTCGAAGTCTGGCTCACGTCCGGCGCGAGGAGGCGGAGGAGTGGCTTCCCTTAGCCACTTGGCGGGAGCAGTGGCGGTGGTCTGAGACGACCCCGCTTCGGCTGGAGTAGAAGCGGTGGTCCGGGAGGGCCCCGCTCCAGTTCCCGTTGCAGCGTGAGATGCTCCCGCGGCAACAATGCTTGTCGCGGTGGAGCGTGTCGCACGGCGCGGCGGCTGTTCACTCGCTTGCTGCTCCGCCACGTCACCGGCCTTGCGGAGACGCCTTCTTGGTGGGGATGGAGGCTCTGTTTGCGGCGAGCTGCCTGAAGATGAGGAGGAAGAAGAGTTGATCTCCAGCGAGCCGCTCGTGTCCTTGGCGGGCTCGCTCGGCTCGGCGTCACGCCCGGCAAGCTCCTTCTTGCCGGCAGGCTCCCCTTGCTCGGCACGACTTGCCGCTTCTGCTGCATCTGCCACCTCCACAGTGAATCCAAATTCGCCCACGGCTGCGGCTGCCGCTGCCTCCCTCAGCCTAGTGGCGATGAGCGCCATCTCCGCATCCGTGGTGTCGCGGGTGAGGCTGTCCTTCTCGTCGGGGCGGATTGGCACTTCCACCAAGTCGTCGAAGAACTGCTGCACGACGTCGTCTGCGGGCTCCTGCCAAGTTGGCACAATTCCATGCAAGTCGCACTCCGGCATCATTGCACGGATGCGGTCGAGCGAGGAATTGTTGCACAGCGGAACGACGCCCCCCAGCAACCTGAAAACTTCGGGATGTTGGGGGTCATACTTGAAGAGCTCCTGGAGCATCGCGTTGAGCTCCAAAACTGTGAAGTTGAAGTTGAGGCCCGGCCGCAGCCTCATGATGTCTGCCGCGTTCTTGAACTCCCAAGTGGGCCTCCCCCGTTCCTGCAGGGGGGCAATGCGGCGGCGAAGGAAGTCCGCGCCAACAGTGCCTACGATGAGCCCGGCAAGTCTGAGGCGTAGGATCCTGGTGACAGCAATCTTCAGCCTGTCGTCTTCTGGGGCCACGTCACTCCAATCGCTGTCGCGTGCTACTGGGGTTTGGCGTCGGGTGGTGAATGGCTGCGGGTTCTCCTCGTCAATCCAGCACCAATCAGCTCTCCACTCCTCCCACTTGCCGCGGAATTCTCCCTCCAGATAGGTTTCCTTCTTGCCGGCCCTTGAGATCCAGGCGATTCCGCCGGATAGAGGCTCTCCTCTCTCTACTCGGGGTATGAAGAAGTGGCGGAAGAGGGCTACGCTGGGGTGGACTCCGACAAAGTTTTCGCAGAGATTGCGAAAACTGCCATGGTCAGAACGGCGTTGGGGGTGAAGTCAAGGAGGTGGAATCCGTAGGTATTCATGATGTCGCAGAAGAATTCAGAGAAAGGTGGGCAGAGTCCGCAGTAGAAGAACAATGCGAAGAAGGGGTATCCATTCGGAGCCTTCTTCCAAGCGGCGGCGGGGAGTACCTTCGTGCACGGATGCACTCGTGTCTCCGCCGACCAGAAAAGGTAGTAGTTCTCCCTCAGCTCCTTCGCGCCAAGCTTGGGGGGGAAGACGGCCCGCTCCTTCCGCAGCGCCGCGAGCCGCTGCGCCTCGGTCGACTTCACGACCTTCCCCTTGTCGGCTTTTGGAGCCATGACGGAAGCAGTGGAGGAGGTCGACGGCGTTGGTGGTGCTGGCGGCGATGGGGGGCGGAGTGCTGCTCTCTCTCTCTCAGCTTTGGGAAGGCGAGGGAGCGGCGGAGATTTCTGAGATTGGAAGCAGCAACGGGCAAATGGGCGAACTTCCCCTGTTTCCCCTGCTTATAAAGAGGGAGGGGGCGGACGTTCCGCATTTCCGAATAAAGTAATCACCCACGACCTCTCCCACGACGCCGCATTCGACGCGTGCCGTTCGGGGAGGGCGCGGTGGATACGGAGTGAGATACGGCGTAACCTAGGTCGCGCGTTCCCGTGCCCTGTTTTGGGCCTGGCCCAACAGCGCTCGGCACCGTGTATGGCCCAGGCCCGGGGGCTCCTGTCGGTGTACTAGAGTAGGGGTACCCTAGTATCCTGAACTTGTGCACGGGCAGTCGCAGCATCCCGCGGCAAGGCTTGCCGGGTGACCGCCAAGATCCTCCGTGGTTCCTTTGAAGCCATTCAAGAACAAAGTATCCAAGACAAAGAGACGAGACCCCGGCAAGAGGAGCTTGCCGGGAAGGCCAACCAAGGCATCACAAGGAACTTGCCGCGAGGCGTCGCGCGTCCCGGCAAGGCCCGGTGAGCGACAAGCTCCCGGGCGCGACAAGACAACAACCACGGCAAGGCGCTTGCCGCGGCAAGACACCACTGTGCCCGCGCTCCAGCACACCTGCCAACGTGTCGCTCTGGGACCCTTCCAGGCGTACGTGGCGGGAGGCTGTGCAGCTTGCGGTGCGCGGTGGCAAGCGGCGCTGACAAGATCGCCATCGTGGCGAGCGGTGGCGCCCCTGACGGTCCCTTTCTGCACTGTTTAGGCGACACAGACGGGCATTTAAGGCCCTTGTCCCCTGCCGTCAGAGTTAGGTATGATACACTATAGCAGGTAGCTGTACCTACCGCAGCACCTTTCCATTTTTGCCCTTTACCTCCGTTGCCACCTGTCGGTGACCCCTTGAGCATATAAAAGGAGGCCCATGCACAACGTAGAGGGGGTTAGCCAGTTTGGAGAACACTCACGCTCGGTCTCGCTAGCTGCTGGTGTGTACTGTAGCACTCCGCGCTCCCGAGCAAGAAATCAATACAAACCACAAAGCAGGAGTAGGGTTTTACGCATTCGTGCGGCCCGAACCTGGGTAAATCGCTCGCGTGTATCGCCTCGATTTGCTCTTTGCACGATCTCTGCCCCCGCCGAACCGAAAGGGACTTGGTTCGCCGGTCCCATAGGTGCCCGTGGATCAGTACCCCGGCACTCGTCCCCGACCGCCACTCATAAGGAAGACAATCAATAAATACCTCATGCTCCAACTTCGTTGCATAACGATTCACCATACATGCATGCTACGGGAATCACAAACCTCAACACAAGTATTTCTACAATCCACAACTACCCACTAGCATGACTCTAATATCACCATCTTCATATCGCAAAACTATTGCAAGGAATCAAACATATCATATTCAGTGATCTACAAGTTTTATGTAGGATTTTATGACTAACCATGTGAATGACCAATTCCTGTCATCTCTCTAAATAGATATAAGTGAAGCAAGAGAGTTTAATTCTTTCTACAAAAGATATGCCCACGCTCTAACAAATATAAGTGAAGCAAAAGAGCATTCTACAAATGGCGGTTTTCTATGTGAAGAGAAACATGCAATCCAAGAAATCATGGAAGGTTGGACGGAATCTGGTAAGGCTGGATGAAATCTGGTAAGGCTTGCAGGAGGTAGGGGCGAAGATACAAGAGATGCATCAGATATTGAGAGACTGGGCCACTAGGGATTTTGGGTCGGTACTGAAAACTGTTTCAGAGGCTAGGAGGAAACTGGCTGCACTCTGGGATGAGCCGTTTTCTGTAGCACAATAGGAAAAGATCAGAAGGTGCTCAGCGGAGCTTGATGAAATGTTGTTAAGGGAGGAAATCATGTGGCGTCAACGCTCAAGAGCCACCTACATCAGGGAAGAAGATCGCAATACAAAATGGTTCCAAGGTAAAGCGACATGGAGGAAAAAGAAGAATGAGATTACAAAATTATTGGACAATGCAGGAGTATGGAAACAGGATAGGAAGGATATACAAGAGATGATGAGGCAGAATTACCAGAATCTGTACGAAGAGGAAGCAGAGGTTAATCCAACCGAAGTGTTGGAACTCGTGGAGAAGAAAGTTACTGATGATATGAATAGCACACTTACAAAACATGTTTCGGCTGAGGAGATCAGCGATGCATTGTTCCAGATAGGCCTGCTTAAGGCACCCGGACCGGATGGCTTCCCGACACGTTTTTACCAAAGGAATTGGGAGGTACTAAAAGAGGATGTGGTGAAGGGTGTTAAGGCTTTCTTCGAACATGGTAACTTGCCGGAGGGCATGAATGATACGGTGATCGTGCTCATCCCTAAGGGAAAAGACCCACGATAGCTAAAGGATTACCGCCCCATAAGCCTTTGCAATGTCATCTACAAGGTGATATCTAAATGCCTTGTCACTAGGCTGCGTCCTCTCCTTGACGATATGATATCGGAAACCTAGAGTGCCTTCATTCCAGGGCGTATGATCATGGATAACGCTACCATTGATTTTGAGTGCTTTCATAAGATCCAACACTCCAAGATAAAAACAATACCCATTGTGCATATAAGTTGGACCTCACAAAGGCATATGATAGGGTCAATTGGGGTTTCCTTGAAGGGGTCCTTCAGAAAACGGGGTTCGATCAAAGATGGATTAACTGGGTCATGACATGTGTCAGAATAGTGAGATACTTGGTGAGATGCAATGGAGAATTGTTATCCCCATTTATCCCGTCAAGGGGGCTGCGACAGGGAGATCCACTAAGCCCGTATTTATTCCTCTTTGTAGCTGATAGTCTCTCTAGTCTCATGAACAAGGAGGTTGAGGCGGGGAACTTGACCCCCCTAACAGTAGCCAGAAACAGTCCGGGCATCTCGAACCTCCTATTTGCGGATGATAGCTTGTTGTTCCTCAAGGCCACACTAGACCAAGCATTGGTTATTAAAAGGGTGTTGTCCACCTTCCAGAGATGCACGGGGCAACTGCTGAGTGAGAACAAGTGCTTGTTACTATTCAACGAATCATGCCCTGAAGAGATCAGAAACCAAATAAAGGGTTGCTTGGGCGTGGTTTCAACAACATTTGAAAGCAAGTATTTGGGACTACCGACTCCGGAAGGAAGGATGAAGGACGAAAACTTTCAACCAATCATGGAGAGATGTGGCAAGAGGTGTTGTGACTATTCGGAAAAATTCATGTCTTATGCGTCCAAGGAAGTACACGTCAAATCTGTGGTTCAGGCGCTTCCTTTCTTCACGATGGGCGTCTTCCTCCTGTCCAAAGGGTTCTGTGACAAGTATGAGAAAATGGTAAGGGATTTTTGGTGGGGTGATGAAGAAGGTCACAGGAAGGTCCACTAGATGCCGTGGGAACACATGACTCGTCCTAAACGGGCGGGTGGGATTGGTTTCAGGGATATGCACCTGTTTAACCTCTCCCTCCTTGCGAAACAAGGGTGGAGACTGCTACAACACCCAGATAGCCTCTTTGCTAGAGTTATGAATCCAAATATTACCCACACGGGAATTTGCTGGACACTGTTTTCGCCTCGGATGCATCCCCAGTTTGGAGAGGTATAGAAGTAGGGTTGGAACTACTCAAGAAGGGTATAATCTGGAGAATAGGAAATGGGAAGAGCATACAAATCCAGCGGGATCAGTGGATCCCTAGAAATGAGGGTCTCCGCACGGCCTCTTTCATCAGACGCTCGAGATTGAGATGGGTGAACCAGCTAATGCATGCAGACAGGAAAGAGTGGAACATAGAGCTGATTAACCAAATCTTCCATGCCTTTGACGTGGAAGAAATTATCAAGTTGGCTATCCCTCAAGCGGATGTGACGAACCAGATAGCATGGCGTCATGAGCGGAGTGGAGCCTTCTCAGTAAGAAGCACGTATAAACTTGCCGAGTCAATGCAAGCTAATGCTGCCCAGACCCCAACGAGTTCTTCGAGCGAGGCTTGGGACCGAAGCATATGGGATGTCATATGGAAAGCAAACATCCCTCCAAAGGTCAGAATCTTCGGTTGGAGGATCGCCACTAACACCCTGGCTACAAAGATGAATAAATTCAGAAGAACACTCGAGTTGGATGCAATCTGTAACAGATGTGGCTGCAAGGAAGAGGACGAGTTCCATGCTGTAGTAGAATGCACAAAAAGTAGAGCGTTGAGAGAAGCCCTTAGAGAAAACTGGGATCTCCCTGCAGAACACGCTTTTCGTCAAACTGGCCCAGATTGGCTGCAGATGCTTTTGTGCCCTGAAACTAAGGAAAAAAGAGCGAGGATTCTCATGATGTTCTGGAGGAGCTGGCATCTACGTGACGACATTGTGTATGGGAATGGAAAGGAGCCCATCAAAACATCTGTGATTTTCCCGCTACAGTATGAGGAAGAAATGGAGAAAGCGTTGTTGGCGCCAAATGGTGGAAAGACCCCTTGGCATGCCGCTACTGACACGTCAAGACAGATGGCACAAGAGCGGAAATAGTGGGTCGCCCTAAGATTAGGAGTGCTCAAGATTAATGTTGATGCTTCTTTCCTTCCTGATAGTGGCGCTTCCTGGGCGGGAGCGGTCGCTAGAGATCATCGGGGACATGTCATCATATGCTTGGGAAAACAAATGTCGGCGTCGAGTTGTGTGGAAGAGGCGGAAGCCAAGGCGGCTCTTGTTGGCCTGCAAGCTTTGGTGTCAGCGTACAAGGGACCGGTGGAACTAGAGATGGACTGCCAGACAATCACTAAGGAACTGACGTGTACGGGCCCCTGCCTGTCCCCTTAGCTCGCTGTGATCCAAGACATTAGAGCTACCCTCACCCAGTTCGCGTCGCATTCAGTCTCTTTTGCTGGGAGAGATTGCAATACCCTGGCACATTCCTTTGCTGTGGAGGCCAGGAGGAGGGGAGATCTACACCTTGAGGAAGAAATCCCAGAGATCCTCTGAAACATGATACGCAAGGAATGTAGAAACCATCTTGAGTAATTGTCTACTCTTGATTCTCAAAAAAAAAGAAACAGGCAACCCAAACTTCAAAAGATATAAGTGAAGCACATGAAGCATTCTATAAAGCCATACTCAAAAGATATAAGTGAAGTGCAATGAGCATTCTATAAATCAACCACGGACTATCTCATGCCAGCATGGTGCATTAAATAAAAGTGAAAACTAAATGCAAAAGACGTTCCAAGATTTACGCATATCATGTGACGAATAATAATATAGCTCCAAGTAAAATTACCGATGATTGTTAGAAGAAAGAGGGGATGCCTTCCGGGGCATTCCCAAGCTTGGTTGCTTGGGAGTCCTTGAATATTTCCTTGGGGTGCCTCGGGCATCCCCAAGCTTAGGCTCTTGCCACTCCTTATTCCTTCATCCATCGTGATCTCTCCCAAAACTTGAAAACTTCAATCACACAAAACTTAACAGAAAGTTCGGTAAGATCCGTTAGTATAATAAAGCAAATCACTACTCTAAGTACTGTTGCAAACCAATTCATATTTTGTTTTTGCATTGTAGCTACTGTAATATAACTTTTCCATGGCTTAATCCACTGATAGAAATCGATAGTTTCATCAAAACAAGAAAACTATGCATCAAAAACAGAATCTGCCTTAAACAGGATAGTCTGTAATAATCTGAACATTCACCATACCTCTGGTACTCCAAAAATCCTGAAATAATTATGAAAAATAAAAAAAATTGTATAGAAAGACAATGCAAAAAGTTTCAAAACCGTTTGAGTAACTACAGCCAAAGTTTCTATTCTGCACCGCACAAACCAACAAGCAATGTAAACATCCTAAATGCAAATCTTGGCACATTATTTTTATAATACAATGGAATTGTACAAGGGCATACTTATTTTTGTTGAAAATTTTCTGTAATCAAGATTCACAAAGTTTCCGTGAGCATGAACAAAGTTCAAGGAGCTCTCCCACTTCAACAATGCTTGTCTCTCTCACTTTCACTTTCCTTTTTGAAAAGTTTTGGGTTCCCCTCTTTATTTTTTTTATTTTTTTAAACTATATAAAAGCACTCAACATAAATAAATGACTCTTTAAAACTTCCAGTTGTCTCCCTGGCAGCGCTTTCTTTAAAGCCATTAAGCTAGGCATATAGTGCTCAAGTAATGAACCCACCCGGATCCCAAGGTATATCAAAGCCAATTTTAATTAACAATGATTTGTGATTTAGTAGTGAGCACAAAGCAACATATATCATGTAATGAAGATGTCTAACTCTCTTCATATGCATCGGCATGTCATACAAGAACAATTCATGCACATCAATTAAAGGCCAATACATAGCATATGCAGTTTCTTACAATTCTATCATGTTGGAAACATAAAGAGGCAGAGATGTGGTTCCTCTCTCATAATAATTGCAAGTAGGAGCAGCAAGCACATGCATATTATATCTATCAAAATCATCATGTGTAGTAGTGAAACGCAACCCATCAATATAATCCTTAATAAGGGCAAACTTCTCTGATATAGTGTAGTCGGGAGAATTCAAAAAGATAATGGGACTATCATGCGTGGGTGCAATAGAAACAATTTCATGTTTAACATAAGGAACTATAGCAGGTTCATCTCCATAAGCATAATTCATATTGGCATCTTGGCCACAAGAATAGCAAGCATCAAGTTCATCAAAAAGGGATATTTCAAATGAATCAACTGGATCATAACAATCATCATAGCAATCATCCTTCGGTATGCACGAAGGGAAATTAAACAATGTATGAGTTGAAGACTTACTCTCATTAGAAGGTGGGCACGGGTAGCTAATCCGCTCTTCCTCCTTTTGTTCTTCGCTCTCCTCATCATCTTTTTCATCCAATGAGCTCACAGTTTCATCAATTTCTTCTTCCATAGACTCCTGCAAAATATTAGTCTCTTCTCGGACAGCAGAGGAGTCCTCAATATATGGTCTAACATAGGCATTAGAAGCATAATTATCATAAAAATATTTAAGTATGGCAAAATTTTCAGATTTGTAAAGAGTAGCATCATACGTTTCAATCAAAGAAGCAATTTCATAAGCACCCTTAAAAGCAACAAATTCTTCAATTTGTTGAACATCATAGTAATTATAAACACCCTTCGCATACAAAGATACGATTCCATTATCACTAAACTCACATTGGTAGGGAAGGTGTTTCTTAGGGTTTTCAGAACAACAAGTAACATCATATATTTCACATAAATTCCAAGCATAGCATTGCAAACGATGAATTTGATCCAGTAAAAGTTTCCCTTTTTCAGATATGCGGTATCACACATAATAATCATGCTCATCTAAAGATTTGCCCTCAACTAAGCTAGTTGGAGTTTTGGCACGAGCGCATAGGGATCGAAGATGATCCAAGTAAAAAGCTTCAGTAGTGTGATAGATTTTGAGTGGTTCTTCAACCATTGGTGTAGTAGGTACAACTAATTTTTTTGGTATTTTGCGTTTCCTACCCATAACTAAAGATAGAAAACAAGAGCACAAAATAAAAACTACTTAGTGATAAAGCAAACAAGCACACACGAGAATATTCACCCCACGCTATAACTCCCCGACAATGGCGCCAGAAAAAGGTCTTGATAACCCACAAGTATAGGGGATCAATTGTAGCCTCTTTTGATAAGTAAGAGTGTCGAACCAATGATAACCCACAAGTATAGGGGATCACAACAGTTTTCGAGGGTAGAGTATTCAACCCAAATTTATTGATTCGACACAAGGGGATCCAAAGAATATTCTCAAGTATTAGCAGCTGAGTTGTTAATTCAACCACACCTGGAAACTTAGTATCTGCAGCAAAGTGTTTAGTAGCAAAGTAATATGATAGTAGTGGCAATGATAATAAAAGGTAACAGTAGTAAAAGTAATGTTTTTGGTATTTTGTAGTGATGATAGCAATAGCAACGGAAAACTAAATAAGCGAAGAACAATATATGGAAAGCTCATAGGCAATGGATCGGTGATGGAGAATTATGCTGGATGCGGTTCATCATGTAACAGTCATAACCTAGGGTGACACAGAACTAGCTCCAGTTCATCAATGTAATGTAGGCATGTATTCCGAATATAGTCATACGTGCTTATGGAAAAGAACTTGCATGACATCTTTTGTCCTACCCTCCCGTGGCAACGGGGTCCTTACGGAAACTAAGGGATATTAAGGCCTCCTTTTAATAGAGTACCGGAACAAAACATCAACACATAGTGAATACATGAACTCCTCAAACTACGGTCATCACCGGTAAGTATCCCGATTATTGTCACTTCGGGGTTAATGGATCATAACACATAATAGGTGACTATAGACTTGCAAGATAGGATCAAGAACTCTCATATATTGATGAAAACATAATAGGTTCAGATCTGAAATCATGGCACTCGGGCCCTAGTGACAAGCATTAAGCATAGCAAGGTCATAGCAGCATCAATCTCAGAACATAGTGGACACTAGGGATCAAACCCTAACAAAACTAACTCGATTACATGATAGATCCCATCCAACCCATCACCGTCCAGCAAGCCTACGATGGAATTACTCACGCACGGCGGTGAGCATCATGAAATTGGTGATGGAGGATGGTTGATGATGACGATGGCGACGGATTCCCCTCTTTGGAGCCCCGAACGGACTCCAGATCAGCCCTCCCGAGAGGTTTTAGGGCTTGGTGGCGGCTCTGTATCGTAAAACGCGATGAATTATTCTCTGATTTTTTATCCCCGAAACACAATATATAGAGTTGGAGTTGGAGTCAGAGGAGCTCCAGGGGGCCCACGAGGTAGGGGGCGCGCCCTAGGGGGGCAGGCGCGCCCCAACCCTCGTGGACAGGTGGTGGGCCCCCTGGCCTTCATCTTTTGCAGGTATTTTTTATATTTTCCAAAAAGTTGCTCCGTGAAGTTTTAGGTCATTCCGAGAATGTTTGCTCCTGCACATAAATAACACCATGGTAATTCTGCTGAAAACAACGTCAGTCCGAGTTGGTTCCATTCAAATCATGCAAGTTAGAGTCCAAAACAAGGGCAAAAGTGTTTGGAAAAGTAGATACGTTGGAGACGTATCAACTCCCCCAAGCTTAAACCTTTGCTTGTCCTCAAGCAATTCAGTTGACAAACTGAAAGTGATAAATAAGAACTTTTACAAACTCTGTTTGCTCTTGTTGTTGTAAATATGTAAAGCCAGCATTCAAGTTTTCAGCAAAGATTATAACTAACCACATTCACAATAACGTATAGGTCTCAAGTTTACTCATATCAATAGCATAATCAACTAGCGAGCCATAATAATAAATCTCGGATGACAACACTTTCTCAAAACAACCATAATATGATATAACAAGATGGTATCTCGCTAGCCCTTTCTAAGACCGCAAAACATAAATGCAGAGCACCTTTAAAGACCAAGGACTGACTAGACATTGTAATTCATGGTAAAAGAGATCCAGTCAAGTCATACTCAATGTAAACTAACAGTAATGAATGCAAATGACAGCGGTGCTCTCCAACTGGTGCTTTTTAATAAGAGGATGATGACTCAGCATAAAAGTAACTAGATAGGCCCTTCGCAGAGGGAAGCAGGGATTTCTAGAGGTGCCAGAGCTCGGTTTTGAAACAGAGGTGAATAATATTTTGAGCGGTATACTTTCATTGTCAACATAACAACCAAGAGATGGCGATATCTTCCATGCTACACACATTATAGGCAGTTCCCAAACAGAATGGTAAAGTTTATACTCCCCCTTCCACCAACAAGCATCAATCCATGGCTTGCTCGAAACAACGAGTGCCTCCAACTAACAAGAGTCCTAGGGGGAGTTTTGTTTGCAATTATTTTGATTTAGTTTGCATAAAGCATGGGACTGGGCATCCCGGTGACCAGCCATTTATCTCGTGAGTGAGGAGCGGAGTCCACTCCTCTTGAGAATAACCTGCCTAACATGGAAGATACTGACATCCCTAGTTGATACATGAGCTATTCGAGCATACAAAACAGGATATTTATTTGTAGGTTTAGAGTTTGGCACATACAAATTTACTTAGAACGGCAGGTAGATACCGTATATAGGTAGGTATAGTGGACTCATGTGGAATAGCTTTGGAGTTTAAGGGATTGGATGCACAAGCAGTATTCCCGCTTAGTACAGGTGAAGGCTAGCAAAAGACTGGGAAGCGACCAGCTAAAGATTAACAACAGCCATGAACATGCATTAAAGTTAATCAACACCAAATGCAAGCATGAGTAGGATATAATCCACCATGAACATAAATATCGTGAAGGCTATGTTGATTTTGTTTCAACTACATGCGTAAACGTGTGCCAAGTCAAGTCACTTAAATCATTCAGAGGAGGATACCACCCTATCATACCACATCATAACCATTTCAATAGCATGTTAGCACTCAAGGTAAACCATTATAACTCATAGCTAATCAAGCATGGCACAAGAACTATGATCTCTAGTTGTCATTGCAAACATGTTTATTCATAATAGGCCGAATCAGGAACGATGAACTAATCACATTTACAAAAACAAAAGAGGTCGAGTTCATACCAGCCTTTCTCATCTCAGTCAGTACATCATATATCGTCATAATTGCCTTTCACTTGCATGACCGAATGATGTGAATAATAATAATTGTGCATGTGCATTGAATAAGCTGGAATCTGCAAGCATTCAATAAACAGGAGAAGCCAAGGCAATATGGGCCCTTTTGTCAGATCAACAATTATGCATATAAGAGCCACTTCAACAATTTAATCATGGTCTTCTCCTATCGTGTAACGCCCTCGATGCGGCTATATCTCCCACGTGTCGAAGCATGACTTAGAGGCATAACCGCATTGAAAGCAATTTCGCAAATGAGGTAATCTTCGCAAGCAACCCATGTAATACATAAAGGAAAAGAGATACATAGTTGGCTTACAATCACCACTTCACACAATACATGAATAAAGCATTACATCATCCAGATATAATCAAGGTCTAACTACGGAACCAAAATAAAAAAATACTACCCCAAATGCTACACAGATCCCCGATCGACCCCAACTGGGCTCCACTACTGATCAACTAGAACGAAACAACACAAAGGACAAGATCTTCATCGAGCTCCTCCTTGAGCTTGGTTGCGTCACCTGCTCGGTAACATCGGCACCTGCAAACTGGTTTTGGAAGTATCTGTGAGTCACGGGGACTCAGCAATCTCACACCCTCGCGATCAAGACTATTTAAGCTTAAAGGTAAGACAAGGTATGAGGTGGAGCTGCAGCAAGCGACTAGCTTATATGGTGGCTAACATACGCAAATGAGAGCGAGAAGAGAAGGCAAAATCACGGTCGAACAACTATGATCAAGAAGTGATCCTAGAACAACCTACGTCAAACATTACTCCAACACCGTGTTCACTTCCCGGACCCCGCCGAGAAGAGACCATCACAGTAACACACGCGGTTGGTGTATTTAATTAAGATCAACTTCAGGTTTTCTACAACCTGACATTAACAAATTCCCATCTACCCATAACCGCGGGCATGACTTTTGAAAGTTCAAATCCCTGCAGGGGTGTCCCAACTTAGCCCATCACAAGCTCTCACGGTCAACAAAGGATATTCCTTCTAGCAGGAAGACCCGATCAGACTCGGAATCCTGGTTACAAGACATTTCGACAATGGTAAAACAAGACCAGCAAAGCCACCCAAATGTGCCGACAAATCCCGATAGGAGCTACACATATCTCTTTCTCAGGGCACACTAGATTGTCCAAGGTTCCGGTAGGCCAGCCCAGAGTTGCCCCTGGTGGCCACCGGCAGCTGACAGGTTGGACCAACACTCAGAGGAGCACTGACCCAGGGGTTTAATAAAGATGACCCTTGGGCAGGCCTACCCAAGGGAAAGAAAAGGCTAGGTGGCGAATGGTAAAACCAATGTTGGGCCTTGCTGGAGGAGTTTTATTCAAGGCGAACTGTCAATGGGTTCCCATTATAACCCAACCGCGTAAGGAACGCAAAATCCGGGAACATAACACCGATATGACGGAAACTAGGGCGGCAAGAGTGGAACAAAACACCAGGCATAAGGCCGAGCCTTCCACCCTTTACCAAGTATATAGATGCATTAATTAAATAAGAGATATTGTGATATCCCAACAAGTAAACATGTTCCAACAAGGAACAACATCTCCATGTTCCAACAAGAAAACAAACTTCAATCTTCACCTGCAACTAACAACGCTATAAGAGGGGCTGAGCAAAGCGGTAACATAGCCAAACAACGGTTTGCTAGGACAAGGTGGGTTAGAGGCTTGGCTTAACAATATGGGAGGCATGATAGGCTTAACAATATGGGAGGCATGATAAGCAAGTGGTAGGTATCGCAGCATAGGCATAGAAAAAGAGCGAGCATCTAGCAAGCAAAGATAGAAGTGATTTCGAGGGTATGGTCATCTTGCCTGATAACCCGCAAGGAAAAAGAACGAGTCCATGAAGAAGACAAACGAACGTAGTCGAACGGATCCTCACAAACGCGACGTTAACGGAACCAACCCGAAGAAGCATCACCGGAGAGAAGCAAACAACATTGTAAACAAAAATCACATAAACATGGAATGATGCACAACCAAGTATGATGCATGTCCGGTTTAATGATACATGGCATGGCAAAGTGCACAAGCAAAACTACAAGTTAAGTGGAGCTCAATATGCAACGGGTTGCATACTGACGAAACACCACATTGAAGTTATTTAGTTCTCTCTCGTTTAGGTACTCAACAATATTAAATATTGGTTAGCATGGCAAGAGGTGAAGCATAAAGAAAACTACCTATCTAGGCAAGTTTAAATGAGGCCGGAACAACAAACAACAAGTCCGGAAAAATCCCCATGTGCAATTTAAGGATTTGGTACTGTTCTTCCCTAAACCATATTTTATTGTTGTTAAACAAGAAAATAAAGTGCAACAAGTTAATCTATACATTTTTCTAGCCCATTTACATATAAAGAACAATTAAAACCGAGCTACGGTTATTTAGTTATGAAATAAACCATTTTAACATGTGATTTATGAAAATTAATGCGAACAGCAATTTTAAATATTTTTAACAGGGATGAAAGTTGCAGATTATTAAAGAACATGAAAAACTGAGCAAGATGCATATATGACATTTTTCATTTGGATGCATGGATATTTAGTTATGCGCATTTTAAAATGATGGCATTTCGGTAAATATGCATGCACTAAAAAATGCCAAAATACACAGGGTGGAAAAAAATATGCACGGGCCCGAAGCATCACAATGCAGCGGCCCAGATGAGGATTCGGCCCAAGCAGCTGTGGGTGTGTGCAAAAGAAATAAAAGAATAGAGCAAAAGAGAGGCCCCTCGGATTTGAACCCAGGACCTCATGGATATGGGAGCGAGGGGGGACCCACTGGGCTAGCTTAATGTTCGTGATACAAAGAGCTCCCAGGCTCTTTTGAGTATTCAACAACAGGTCGAGCTTGGCCATGGCTGCACGGCAACAACCGACGGCGATGGCAAGCACAAACGACGGCCGTTGGGGTTAAGAACCTGCGGCGGGCGTGCGGAAACTGAAGACGGTGCACGCGTGCTTGTGGATAGCTGCAAGAGGGACCGGGAAACGGCATGAGCAAGGGCTCAAGAACAAGCTCAGGCAGGAACTCGTCTCGGCCACGGCGCACAGCGATGCATGGGCGAACATGGCGCGGCGAGCGAGCGGCAAGCAGGCAGGGTGTGGGCGCGGGTGCAGATGCATGCGGGGGCTACGGGCGCGTGCGTGTGTGGTGCAACAAGGAGCGGTCGGAGAACCCAAGAACAAGCATTGGAGCCTGCTTCCATGGAAGCCATGGCATGTGGGCACGGACAGGAAGGCTACTACGGCGAGGAAAATAGACAGGGTTACGAGGCTTGGGGAGCGGCTGCTCACCACGGGGGTGCCGACGATGATAGATCGGATGGATAGGCGACGGAGGCGATGAAGGAGCTCGCTGAACTTGGTGTTCCTCTGATCCGTGAAGAAGACGAAGCAGAGGAAGAAGGGGACGTCATGGAAGAAGCTGCGTGGACTGGGTGGACGCGGGCGAGGTAGCAACAGACGGCGATCGCCGAGGAGGTCACCCTTGCGTCGGCGAACGGGCGAGGAAGGCTTTGAACAGACCGGGCTCAAGCTTGAGCTCGGCACGGCCATGGCGTCGGCAGGGCGCGTGGGATCCTTACCTGGCGGCGGCAGGGGCGTGAGAGGGGTGGAATGGAGGGAGGAGGAGGACTAGGGCACTAGGGCTTGTTATATAGGGCCTAGGGGGGTGCTCTCCGACCGTCAAATCACTCGGGAGGTCGACGTGGCATGCATGGATGCCCTGCCGTACAGGAGGTAGAAGAAGAACAGAAGGGATAGGTTCAGGTGGGCTAGCTGGGCTGAAAGAGGTAAGTGGGCTGCGGCGGTGGGCTTCTCTCTTCCTTTCTCTCCTCATATTTTTCTATATCTCCTCCACACAGAATAAAAAATAGTAGAAATGCACAGGGAGAAGAGGAAGGCAGCAGGCTAAGACAGAAATAGATCTAAGATCCTGGATTTAAGCCCTATTTGAATAAAATGGTTTGGGCATTTTTAGAGATATAAAAATAATTCAAGTTTGAATTAAATTCAAACTTGAGCCATTTTTGAACCCAACCAAAACAACTTCAAATGATCTGAAATTTGACAGAGGGGTTAAAGGGAAGGTGTATGGTTTATAGGAAAGGAATGAACATTTATGGATGACAAAAAATGGCACTTGCAAAAAATGAAAGGAATAAGAAGGAAGAAGGCGGTGTTGATACATGGGTAGATTAGAGAGAGATGGGAAGGGGTTGATACATATGACAAGAATAGAGCAAGACAACATCATGAAGAATGCAATGCACATGGTGATTATGTTGAAATGCAAAATGGCAAGAGGCACAATGCAATGCAAACAATGATGATCATGAAGCAAGAAGCAAAACTAATAATATGACAAGGCACTCAACATGGTCATGGCATCAACATATAGGAATGAAATATGCAAACCAATTATGATAATGCAAAAAAACACAATAAACACAAGACAACAACTAAAATAAATGGAAGGCATCTGGCGCATCGGACTCGGGGTGCTACATATAAGGATGGCAATTTTATCCATGGATATCCGACCCGAATGGATAGGGTTTGGATATGCTTTTGTGTCCATGGGCGGCGCCCAAACCCGACCCGATTGTTCGTGGATAGGGCATGGATATAATCTTGTACCCATGGATATACCCAAACCCGACCCGATAGTATGACTTAATGGGGGAAAATCTGCTACCCCTACCCCACGGTCGTATGTCCCACAACAATTTTACACTCTTTTTATCTAAAATATGCTTAAGAAATTACACAATCCCCATCGTAACTTTTTTTAGTTGACATTCAATCCTCTCTGTAACATACTCCAACACCCCTTCCCTTATTTTTACCTCTTTCTTAAATGACTCGTCATTCTCATCTGTTAGAAAAATACTAAATGATCTTAGGTTGTTAGTGGATGTTGATTTACCATAAGTGAAGCCTGGCCTACCACGAGGTGAAGAATGGAAGAGTTTATGTTAATATTGTGTTATGTCTTATTTATATGTCTCAAGAGGACCCAATGGATATTCAATGGGTATCGATATCCATCGGATTTGGACATGGACACAATTTTTCACCCATGGATTTTTTTATGGACGGGCAAAGACTGTCTTCATGGACATGGATATGGATTTGAGATTGTTCAACCTGATCCAAACCCGACCCATTGCCATCCTTAGCTACATATCGACCCCCAAAGAAAAGAAAAGAAATAAAACTATTTACACGGGAGAGCTCCCAACGAGTAAAAGAAGAACATGAAATCTTTTTGGGTTTTCTTTTTAATTACTGCTACAAGCATGGAAAGTAAACTAATTAAAAGCTACAACTAATTTTTTTGGTTTTACTTAAGGTTTATTAAACACACAAAAAGAAAGCATAAAAAGAAAATAAACTAGCATGGATGATACAATGAAAAAGTATGAGCACCGACATCTAGCATTGAGTGTGTGAACATAAATGTAATGTCGGTGAGAAATACGTACTCCCCCAAGCTTAGGATTTTGGCCTAAGTTGGTCTATGGCCATGGCTGGCCTGGCGGATATCCATAATAATAGTTGGGGTCGTACTGCGAAGAAGAAGAAGACTCCGATTGCCACTGGTTGGCAATCATCTCCTGATCCCACTGGTAATTAGACTGTCGTGAAGGATCAACTTGTGGTTCCGGCTCTGGCTCCGTGGCTGGTGCAGGGTTCCGGTAGGCGTGAATAGCCTCTAATGGAACAAGTTACTGGCCTGCAGATAAATCAAGCAAAGAAGGAGCAGGCAGGGTAATAGTCTCAGGATGATGTTTATCAAAGAACAATTTGTATTCAAGCTCTCCTTCCCTATTCTTAACAATAAAATCATGTGCCACCATACTTTTATAATCTAAATAAACATGAGGCAGCACTTTTTCTTCCTTCTCATAATGCCTAATAGGTACGTTAAAATGTGCAGCTAGGCGTGAAGCATAGATGCCTCCAAAGATGGGGCCCTTTGTATGGTTCAGACTTGAACGTTTAGCAATAATGCCTCGCATACTAACAGAGTTATCACTGAATAAACCATGGAGCAAAATAATAATATCAGGGACACTAAGGTTTCCACAGTTTCCGCGACCAATTAAACAACGACTAGCAAATAATGTAAAATAGCGTAAAACAGGAAAATGTATGCTAGTGATTCGTGCATCAGAAACCTTCCTTGTTTCCCCTACAGTGATAGTATCAATAAACCCATCCACATCCTCGCGATGTGGTTCCTCTGTCTTGCCCTCGAAAGGGACTAAACAAACCCGACAAAAATCATAAAGTGACATCTCCTTATGCTCATCATATAAATGAAACTCCACCGTAGGTGGTGAGCTCCTAGAATGGAAATGAAAGTTTTGCACAAAGATATTTGTGAGTAAGAGATACTGATCGCGTTGGTCATGGAGGAAAGCGGTGAGGCCTGCATTCTTAGCCAATTCATAAAAATCTTCATAAATCCCGGCTACTCTGAAGAAATCATTGGAAGGCCATTCACACGACCGAACCTCTGTGGTGCGAGGCAGATTATACTTAGGCTTCTGTGCCTTTTCCTTCGAGTTCAGCTCGATGAGCCCCTCAAAAGTCTCTTCATAATTTTCTGAAAAATTCTGAAATTTTTAGTAACTTCAAAATAAAAGTAAACCAAGCTCAATAATATTGATAGCAACTACTCCTACAAGTGCTTAGAGCCTATATCATGCATCAAAACTACTTGGAACCATATAAATTTGACATTGAAGCTCAAGAACATGGTCACCTAGGCAGCACAAATTTGCAATGAGTAAAGCACTAGAACAAAAAATAATTGGACCAATGGAGGAGTCATATACCAAGGAACAATCTCCTCAAGCAGTTTTGTGAGAGGTGCTTTGAGCAAGGAGATCGAAAATGGCAGCAAAACGAGCTTGGACTCGGGTTTGAGTTGGTTGTTCGTGTTTGTGGGAGGAAGGAGTGTGTGGGTGAAAGGATAAGTGGAGGAGGGCCACCATGGGCCCACGAGGCAGGGGGCGCGCCCAGGGGGTAGGGCGCGACCCTGACCCTCGTGGCCAGGTGCCAGCTCCTCCTGCTGTGTTCTCGGTGCCAAATATTCTCCAAATAGGTTAGTCCCAAAAATCATATAAAATAGCATATAAATGCATATAAGACATCCAAGGTTGGTAATATAATAGCATGGAACAATCAAAAATTATAGATACGTTGGAGACGTATCACCTGCCGAAGAGTGCCTCCGATGCGTCGCAATTTTACCAAGTGTAGGAAGGGTGTTCCACGGAGAAGCTTTTTTGGTCACAGTTCGGCGCGCCAAAGCGTCAGTTGTTACTAAATGAATAGATGGCCTAGTGGGCCGAGCTCCATAGGATATCTGGTTCCGCCATGGAGGACGTCATATTCTAGTTGTGGACTACTGAGCGCGTTTCGAATAGTTACTTTGGTTTGGTGCAGCGGCTTGTGGATGCGGTGCCGCGTATCGACGCCATTAAGCGTTCAACATGCATTGAAGGTGCACATATGGCCTTTACCCGTGTCAAAACATACTAGGCCAAGATGAAGGCCACTGATGTTGCAGTGAGGAGTCCCCCCAAGGGTAAGGACCACCACGCACCCGAACATTATTTCGAGGACGTCTTAGAGGGTGCCCGCTTGATAGAGGGTCAGTGCTTGAAAGATATGATGTTTGAATGAAATGTATTGAATTGTAAAAGACAGTATGATGATAATATTACGATTTTTGCTTAAAACTTTTTGGTTCCTCCTGTGTGGCCATTGTTTGCATAATCTGAAAGTTTTCTAGTAGTCGGCTTCAGCTCCCACGTAGAGAATACAGGGGTGTTCGGAAAAGCATATGATCACTCTTGACCCAACGTCTTGGTCCATGAATGGAGGTGTCAATGCGGTGAACGAGGCAACCGGACTATAGGGCGTTAACACTTTCACTTAGCCATAGGAGTTTTATGGTGGGTCTACGATATAAACCCTGATATGTACGCTATTATCCCAATGTGGTGCGTTCACATGTATGACCTAAAGAAAGGTCCTTCGTGTAATACGGAGGGAATCGCGAAAGATTCCGATAAGTCGTCGAGTGGTTGACCAGCTCTCGCCGCATCATGACAGTCAGTTTTTAGCTTTCTCTACTGAGGTGCTCGCCTGGGTAAACCAGGGCACAATCGCAGTAGTTCTCCCTTTACTATCTTAGCCGATAGAGCGGAACGTAAGGTAGCAAGCACAGGAGCCGGGCAACCCAACTATTGCCAAGACATGATTCGGAGCTGATGCATATAAGGCCAAACTCGTGATGCCGAAGTATGCTATAAAGCTGTTCGGACTTATTGGCAATTTAGTTTGTTCCCATATCGAGCCCCTGCGGGGAGTGTGAAATAACACAAGGAGAAAAATACAGTTTTTTTAGAGAAAGTGAATACATGATATAAATTATATTCACTAGAACTTGAGTGACATGCCAATCATTGTTTTGTATATAATAACGCCACGTCCCTGGCTATTTAACATGCCAAGGGTCGATGGCTGAGGTAGAAGGCACTTTACAGGCTCGCAAAATAGAGAGTACGGTCTAAAAAAGTTGTTTTGGACCTCCTGTCGCACGTCTGCGTCGCCTTTCCTCGATGAAGGGGCTCCTTAAAGGGAGTAACTTTTGGATGAATGTACAAACCAGAACTCCGATGGAGTCGGTGAGATGACCAGCCTACGAGTCACCTATGGTAAAAGGATAAAAAAGAAAAAGTCAACAGAAAAGAATTGAAAAGAAGGGGGTTATAGAAGTACTTGTAGGCCCGTCCATATTATGCCTCCGCCGACGCCCATGGTATTTTAAGTGCATAGTTATGTACGCGTGGTATAGATTTCACAGGTGTATGAGGTGAACGGCAGAGGCCGAACTGCTAGTTCAGCTCCATAATTTGTCGGCCCTGCCGAATGGGGACTGGCGGCTTTATGTCCGACAAGGTACTCGCTTTAATAAGGCCGACTTGTACTCCGGCTGGAGGGAACGTAGTATGATCCTCAGTCTGGAGGGAGTATGTCTCGTGCTCCTCTGTCGGGGCGTGTGTCATGTATACCATGTTCACCATTTTTACCTCGGGGGGAAATTGCTTCTGAACCCCGATATTTGGTTGGTGAATCTCTTCGTCATCGCTATCACTGAGCGGTCTTTTCCCCTTATGTTCGGTGTTGAGCCTGCCGGCCTGTTTGAAGACCCAACAGCTTCTGTTGGTGTGATTGGCTGGCTTATCGGGATTGCCATGAATCTGGCAGGGTCGATCCAATATCTTGTCTAAGGTGGATGGCTCGTCTCCATTTGCCTTGAATGGCTTTTTCCGTTGACCGGGTTTGGGGCCGCTGAATCCGGTGTTGACCGCTGTGTCGCGTGTTCTCTCATTATCATTGCGACGTTTGTGTTTGATGCGTCGTGGTTTGCCATTGCCATCTCGGACTTCAGAAGTTCCCGGATCGCTGGCACTGTTGCTTCTACGAGCGAGCCATTTGTCTTCTCTCGCGCAAAAGCGGGTCATCAGAGCGGTAAGGGCTGACATGGATTTTGTTTTTCCTTGACCGATGTGGCGAGTGAGCCACTCATCCCGGACGCTGTGTTTGAAGGCCGCTAGGGCTTCCGCGTATGGACAGTCAATGATTTGGTTCTTTTTAACTAAGAACCTAGTCTAGAGCTTCCTGGCTGACTCTCCGGGCTGTTGAACTATATGGCTTAAGTCATCGGCGTCTGGTGGCCGGACATATGTACCTTGGAAGTTGTCGCGGAAGGCGTCTTCCAAATCCTCCCAACTGCCAATAGAGTCTTCGGGCAGGCTATTTAACCAGTGCCGATCTAGACCTTTGAGTTTTAACCGGAGGTATTTGATGGCATGAAGGTCATCTCCGTAGGCCATGTGGATATGGAGAAGAAAATCCTCAATGCATACCACGGGATAAGTTGTTCCATCATATGATTTGATATTCACGGGTTTAAACCCTTCTGGGAATTCGTGCTCCATTACTTCGTCCATAAAGCAAAGAGGGTGTGCGGAGCCTCTATGTTGGGCCACATTGTGACGTAGCTCCGATGGAGTCCATCTGCGGTTTTCAGCCCGAGTGTGACTAGGCTTGTCACGTCCGAATAGATAGCCGTTGTCACATGTTGGGGCACGTCCTCGCGATCCATAGATCGATCTGGTATGTCCTGCTCTATTGTCTAGGTCCTGCTGAAGGTCACATGTGTGACCACGAGCTGTGTTGTCTCTGCCTTTACGGTGAGGAGGGGCGGGCTGGTGTTCGGCTTGAGTTGCCGCTTTGTCCCGACCATGTAGTGGTTGGTTAGCCGCATTGTGTGGTGATGGTATGGCTCCACTGCCTCATCATCGAACTGAGGTAGCAATTTGCGCTTCGGGTAAATTTTGACTAGGCGCTTGAGGGCGTATTCTTCGGCTTCTAGGACATTAGTCCATCTATCATTGAGCAGATCTTGGTCAGCTTGAAGCTGCTGCTGCTTCTTTTTCAGGCTCCTTGTAGTGGCTATTAGCCGGCGCTTAAAGCGCTCCTGCTCCTAAGGTTCCTCAAGCACGATAAAATCCTCGCTGGCGAGACTCACCTCATCCTCGGAGAGTGGAAGATAATTACTGTCCTCCGAGTCGTTGTTTATGGCCTGTTCGTCAGGGCTAACTTGCATGTTTTCCCGATCGTCCTGTTCGGCAGTTCGTTCATTGGGATCTTCTCTGTCTTCGGCACCGTCCAGAGTGTTATCCTCTCCTATGTCCGTATCGCTGTTTATTTCATGACGCGACTTAGAGTGGCGCCGTTGACGCTGATGTTTTGGTTGTATCACAGGAGGTTTATCCTCAACTGTATCTGCTTTCTCGTTGTCGTTAGTTCTAGGTGTATCGACCATGTATACATCGTAGGAAGAGGTGGCTATCCAGCAGTTGGTAAACGGTGGGTCTTGGCCCGGTTCCTCATTGGCATCGTCGTCCATACCGTCAATGTCTTTGGAGCCATAGTCGAGCGAGTCGGTTAAGTCTTCGATAGTATGTATGAAGTGGGCGGTGGGTGGGAAGAAAAATTCTCCGTTATCAATCTCCAATTCGAACCGGATAGAGCTCAGCTGTGAGCCCCCCTGCTAAGGATAGTGCTCTTAACGAGTTTAGCACGTCGCCCAGAGGCAAATGCCGGAAGATGTCCGCATCGCTGAATTCAGTGATCGATGACCGATCGTGCTCGATATGCGCGGACGCGTGATATGTCTCCAATGTATCTATAATTTCTGATTGCTCCATGCTATATTATCTACTGTTTTGGACATTATTGGGCTTTATTATCCACTTTTATATTATTTTTGGGACTAACCTATTAACCGGAGGCCCAGCCCAGAATTGTTGTTTTTTGCCTGTTTTAGGGTTTCGAAGAAAAGGAATATCAAACGGAGTCCAAACGGAATGAAACCTTCGGGAACGTGATTTTCTCATCGAATACAACTCAGGAGACTTGGACCCTACGTCAAGACACGTAACAGGAGGCCACGAGGTAGGGGGCGCGCCTACCCCCCCAGGCGCGCCCTCCACCCTCGTGGGCCCCCTGTTGCTCCACCGACGTACTTCTTCCTCCTATGTATACCCACGTACCCCCAAACTATCAGATACAGAGCCAAAACCCTAATTCCACCGCCGTAACTTTCTGTATCCACGAGATCCCATCTTGGGGCTTGTTCCGGAGCTCCGCCGGAGGGGGCATCGATCACGGAGGGCTTCTACATCAACACCATAGCCCTTCCGATGAAGTGTGAGTAGTTTACTTCAGACCTACGGGTCCATAGTTAGTAGCTAGATGGCCTCTTCTCTCTTTTTGGATCTCAATACAATGTTCTCCCCCTCTCTTGTGGAGATCTATTCGATGTATTCTTCTTTTTGCGGTGTGTTTGTTGAGACCGATGAATTGTGGGTTTATGATCAAGTCTATCTATGAATAATATTTGAATCTTCTCTGAATTCTTTTATGTATGATTGGTTATCTTTGCAAGTCTCTTCGAATTATCAGTTTGGTTTGGCCTACTAGATTGATCTTTCTTGCAATGGGAGAAGTGCTTAGCTTTGGGTTCAATCTTGCGGTGTCCTTTCCCGGTGACAGTAAGGGAAGCAAGGCACGTATTGTATTGTTGCCATCGAGGATAACAAGATGGGGTTTTCTTCATATTGCATGAGTCTATCACTCTACATCAGGTCATCTTGCTTAAGGCGTTACTCTGTTTTTAACTTAATACTCTAGATGCATGCTGGATAGCGGTCGATGAGTGGAGTAATAGTAGTAGATGCAGGCAGGAGTCGGTCTACTTGTCTCGGACGTGATGCCTATATACATGATCATACCTAGATATTCTCATAACTATGCTCAATTCTGTCAATTGCTCAACAATAATTTGTTCACCTACCGTAGAATACTTATGCTCACGAGAGAAGCCACTAGTGAAACCTATGGCCCCGGGGTCTATCTTTATCATATCAATCTCCTACTACTTAGTTATTTACTTTGCCATTTACTTTGCCTTTATTTTACTTTGCATCTTTATAATAAAAAATACCAAAAATATTATCTTATCATATCTATCAGATCTCACTCTCGTAAGTGGCCCTATAGGGATTGACAACCCCTATTTGCGTTGGTTGCGAGGATTTATTTGTTTTGTGCAGGTCCGAGGGACTCGCGTGTAGCCTCCTACTGGATTGATACCTTGGTTCTCAAAAACCGAGGGAAATACTTACGCTACTTTGCTGCATCATCCCTTCCTCTTCGGGGAAGACCAATGCAGTGCTAAAAGAGGTAGCAAGAAGGATTTCTGGCGCTGTTGTCGGGGAGGTCTACGCAAAAGTCAACATACCAAGTACCCATCACATACACTTATCTCCCGCATTACATTATTTGCCATTTGCCTCTCGTTTTCCTCTCCCCCACTTCACCCTTGCCATTTATTTGCCCCCCCCTCTCTCTCTATCCTCCCTCTCTATTTGCCTCTTTTTGCCCTCTTGCTTTTTGTTTGCTTGTGTGTTAGTTTGCTTTCTTGTCATGATGGCTCAAGATAATACTAAATTGTGTGACTTCACCAATACCAACAACAATAATTTTATTAGCACTCCGATTGCTCCTCTTACTGATGTTGAATCTTGTGAAATTAATGCTCATTTGCTGAATCTTGTTATGAAAGATCCGTTCTCCGACCTTCCTAGTAAAGATGCCGCTACCCATCTAAATAGCTTCGTTGATTTGTGTGACATGCAAAAGAAGGAAGATGTGGATAATGGCATTTTTAAATTGAAGCTATTTCCTTTTTCGCTTAGAGATCGTGCTAAAGCTTGGTTTTCGTCTTTGCCTAAAAATAGTATATTCATGGAACAAGTGCAAAGATGCTTTTATCTCTAAGTATTTTCCTCCCACTAAGATCATCTCTCTTAGAAACGATATTATGAACTTTAAGCAACTTGATCATGAACATGTTGCACAAGCTTGGGAGAGAATGAAATTAATGATACGTAATTGCCCTACTCATGGTTTAAATTTGTGGATGATTATACAAATTTTTTATGCCGGATTGAATTTTGCTTCTAGAAATCTTTTAGATTCGGCCGCGGGAGGCACTTTTATGGAAATCACTTTAGGAGAAGCTACTAAACTCCTAGATAATATTATGGTTAATTATTCTCAATGGCATATTGAAAGATCTACTAATAAAAAGGTGCATGCGATAGAAGAAATTAATGTTTCAAGTGGAAAGATGGATGAACTTATGAAATTATTTGCTAATAAGAGTGTTTCTTATGATCCTAATGATATGCCCTTGTCTACTTCGATTGAGAATAATAATGAATCTATGGATGTGAATTTTGTTGGTAGGAACAATTTTGGTAATAACGCGTATAGAGAAAATTTCAACCCTAGGCCTTATCCTAGTAATCCCTCTAATAATTATGGTAATTCCTACAACAATTCTTATGGAAATTATAATAAGATGCCCTCTGATTTTGATTCTAATATTAAAGAATTTATTACTTTGCAAAAGAATTTTAATGCTATGATTGAAGAAAAATTGCTTAAGATTGATGATTTGGCTAGGAACGTTGATAGAATTACTCTTGATGTTGATTCTTTGAAACTTAGATCTATTCCACCTAAGCATGATATCAACGAGTCTCTCAAAGCCATGAGAATTTCCATTGATGAGTGCAAAGAAAGAACCGCTAGGATGCGTGCTAAGAAAGATGCCTTTATAAAAGCGTGTTCTTCTAGTTCCTATGAAAATAATGATGAAGATCTAAAAGTTATTTATGTGTCCCCTATTAAATCTTTGTTTTGCAATATGAATCTTGATAATGATGAGACTAAATATGATCCACCTTTACCTAGAAGGCGTTCCAAGAATTCTGAATCTTTTGATCATGATGCTAAATTCGATAAAAGTGGGATTGAAGAAATAAAAAACCCTAGATGTTGCTAAACCCACTATTATGGATTTCAAGGAATTTAACTATGAAAATTGATCTTTGATTGATTGTATTTCCTTGTTGCGATCTGTGCTAAATTCTCCTCACGCTTATAGTCAAAATAAAGCGTTTACTAAACATATCGTTGATGCCTTGATGCAATCTTATGAAGAAAAACTTGAATTAGAAGTTTCTACCCCTAGAAAACTTTATGGTGAGTGGGAACCAACTATTAAAATTAAAATTAAAGATCATGAATGCTAAGCTTTATGTGATTTGGGTGCTAGTGTTTCCACGATTCCAAAGACTTTGTGTGATTTGTTAGGTTTCCGTGATTTTGATGATTGCTCTCTAAACTTGCACCTTGCGGATACCACTATTAAGAAACCTATGGTAAGAATTAATGATGTTCTTATTGTTGCAAATAGGAATTATGTGCCCATAGATTTTATCGTTCTTGCCATAGATTGCAATCCTTCATGTCCTATTATTCTTGGTAGACCTTTCCTTAGAACGATTGGTGCAATTATTGGTATGAAGGAAGGAAATATTAGATTCCAATTTCCATTAAGGAAAGGCATAGAACACTTTACTAGAAATAAAATTAAATTACCTTATGAATCTATTATGAGAGCCACTTATGGATTGCCTACCAAAGATGGCAATACCTAGATCTATTCTTGCTTGTTATGCCTAGCTAGGGGCGTTAAACGATAGCGCTTGTTGGGAGGCAACCCAACTTTATTTTTTCCTTGCTTTTTGCTCCTGTTTAGTAATAAATAAATTATCTAGCCTATGTTTTGGTTGTGTTTTTTGTGTTTAAATTAGTGTTTGTGCCAAGTAGAACCGTTGGGAAGACTTGGGGAAAGTCTTGTTGAACTTGCTGTAAAAAACAGAAACTTTAGCGCTCACGACAACTTCTGTCATTTTTATTTGGAAAGTGATATTTAGTTAATTATTTTTGCAGATGATTAATAGATAAATCCTCACGTCCAGCAATTTATTTTAGAATTTCTGGGGTTCCAGATCTTCCGCTAGCTACATATTACTACAGACTGTTCTGTTTTTGACAGATTCTGTTTTTCGTGTGTTGTTTTCTTATTTTGATGAATCTGTGGCTAGTAAGTTAGTTTATAAACCATAGAGAAGTTGGAATACAGTAGGTATAACACCCATATAAATAAATAATGATTTCATTAAAGTACCTTGAAGTGGTCTTTTGTTTTCTTTCGCTAATGGAGCTCACGAGATTTTCTACTTTAAGTTTTGTGTTGTGAAGTTTTCAAGTTTTGGGTAAAGATTTGATGGATTATGGAACAAGGAGTGGCAAGATCCTAAGCTTGGGGATGCCCATGGCACCCCCGAGATAATCTAAGGACACCTAAAAGCCAAAGCTTGGGGATGCCCCGGAAGGCATCCCCTCTTTCGTCCACTTCTATCGGTAACTTTACTTGGAGCTATATTTTTATTTACCACATGATATGTGTTTTGCTTGGAGCGTCTTGTATGATTTGAGTCTTTGCTTGTTAGTTTGCCACAATCATCCTTGCTGTACACACCTTTTGAGAGAGTCATACATGATTTGGAATTTTTTAGAATACTCTATGTGCTTCGCTTATATCTTTCGAGTTATATAATTTTGCTCCAGTGCTTCACTTATATCTTTTAGAGCACGGTGGTGGATTTGTTTTATAGAAACTATTGATCTCTCATGCTTCACTTAGATTATTTTGAGAGTCTTAATATCATGTTAATTTGCTTAAAATCCTAATATGCTTGGTATGCAAGATTAATAATAAAACTTTCTAATGAGTGTGTTGAATACTATGATAAGTTTGATACTTGATAATTGTTTTGAGATACAGAGATGGTGATATTAAAGTCATGCTAGTTGAGTAGTTGTGAATTTGAGAAATACTTGTGTTGAAGCTTGTGATTCCCGTAGCATGCACGTATGGTGAACCGTTATGTGATGAAGTGGGAGCATGATTTATTTATTGATTGCCTTCCCTATGAGTGGCGGTCGGGGACGAGCGATGGTCTTTTCCTACCAATCTATCCCCCTAGGAGCATGCGCATAATACTTTGCTTCGATAACTTGTAAATTTTTGCAATAAGTATATGAGTTCTTTATGACTAATGTTGAGTCCATGGATTATACGCACTCTCACCCTTCCACCTTTGCTAGCCTCTCTAATACCGCGCACTTTTCGCCGGTATCATACACCCACCATATACCTTCCTCAAAACAGCCACCATACCTACCTATTATGGCATTTCCATATCCATTCCGAGATATATTGCCATGCAACTTTCGACCATTCCGTTTATGACACACTCCATCATTGTCATATTTCTTAGCATGATCATGTAGTTGACATAGTATTTGTGGCAAAGCCACCATTCATAATTCTTTCATACTTGTCAATCATGCATCATTGCATATCACGGTACACCGCCGGAGGCATTCACATAGAGTCATATTTTGTTCTAAGTATCGAGTTGTAATTGTTGAGTTGTAAGAAAAATAAAAGTGTGATGATCATCATTATTAGAGCATTGTCCCAGTGAGGAAAGGATGATGGAGGCTATGATTCCCCCACAAGTCGGGATGAGACTCCGGACGAAAAATAAATAAAAGAGGCCAAAGAAGCCCAAATAAAAAAAGAGAAAGAAAAGAGGCCATAAAAAAGAGAAATAAAAGAGGCCATAAAAAAGAGAAAAGGACCAAATAAAAAAATAAAAAATGAGAGAAAAAGAGAGAAGGGACAATGTTACTATCCTTTTACCACACTTGTGCTTCAAAGTAGCACCATGATCTTCATAGTAGAGAGTCTCTCATGTTATCACTTTCATATACTAGTGGGAATTTTTCATTATAGAACTTGGCTTGTATATTCTAATGATGAGCTTCCTCATATTGCCCTAGGTCTTCATGAGCAAGCAAGTTGGATGCACACCCACTTAGTTCCTTTTTGAGCTTTCATATACTTATAGCTCTAGTGCATCCGTTGCATGGCAATCCCTACTCACTCACATTGATATCTATTGATGGGCATCCCCATAGCCCGTTGATACGCCTAGTTGATGTGAGACTATCTTCTCCCTTTTTGTCTTCTCCACAACCACCACTCTATTCCACCCATAGTGCTATATCCATGGCTCACGCTCATGTATTGCGTGAAGATTCAAAAAGTTTTGAGAATGTCAAAAGTATGAAACAATTGATTGGCTTGTCATCGGGGTTGTGCATGATTTAAATATTTTGTGTGGTGAAGATAGAGTATAGCTAGACTATATGATTTTGTAGGGATAACTTTCTTTAGCCATGTTATTTTGAGAAGACATAATTGCTTTGTTAGTATGCTTGAACTATTATTATTTTCTATGTCAATATGAACTTTTGTCTTGAATCTTTCGGATCTGAATATTCATACCACAATTAAGAAGAATTACATTAAAATTATGCCAAGTGGCACTCCGCATCAAAAATTCTGTTTTTATCATTTACCTACTCGAGAACGAGCAGGAATTAAGCTTGGGGATGCTTGATACGTCTCCAACGTATCTATAATTTTTGATTGCTCCATGCTATATTATCTACTGTTTTGGACATTATTGGGCTTTATTATCCACTTTTATATTATTTTTGGGACTAACCTATTAACCAGAGGCCCAACCCAGAATTGTTGTTTTTTGCCTGTTTTAGGGTTTCGAAGAAAAGGAATATCAAACGGAGTCCAAACGGAATGAAACCTTCGGGAACGTGATTTTCTCATCGAATACAACTCAGGAGACTTGGACCCTATGTCAAGACACGTAACAGGAGGCCACGAGGTAGGGGGGCGCCTACCCCCCAGACACGCCCTCCACCCTCGTGGGCCCCCTGTTGCTCCACCGACGTACTTCTTCCTCCTATATATACCCACGTACCCCCAAACGATCAGATACGGAGCCAAAACCCTAATTCCACCGCCGTAACTTTTTGTATCCATGAGATCCCATCTTGGGGCCTGTTCCGGAGCTCCGCCGGAGGGGGCATCGATCACGGAGGGCTCCTACATCAACACCATAGCCCTTCCGATGAAGTGTGAGTAGTTTACTTCAGACCTACGGGTCCATAGTTAGTAGCTAGATGGCTTCTTCTCTCTTTCTGGATCTCAATACAATGTTCTCCCCCTCTCTTGTGGAGATCTATTCGATGTAATCTTCTTTTTGTGGTGTGTTTGTTGAGACCGATGAATTGTGGGTTTATGATCAAGTCTATCTATGAATAATATTTGAATCTTCTCTGAATTCTTTTATGTATGATTGGTTATCTTTGCAAGTCTCTTCGAATTATCAGTTTGGTTTGGCCTACTAGATTGATCTTTCTTGCAATGGGAGAAGTGCTTAGCTTTGGGTTCAATCTTGCGGTGTCCTTTCCCGGTGACAGTAAGGGCAGGAAGGCACGTATTGTATTGTTGCCATCGAGGATGACAAGATGGGGTTTTCTTCATATTGCATGAGTCTATCCCTCTACATCATGTCATCTTGCTTAAGGTGTTACTCTGTTTTTAACTTAATACTCTAGATGCATGCTGGATAGCGGTCGATGAGTGGAGTAATAATAATAGATGCAGGCAGGAGTTGGTATACTTGTCTCGGACGTGATGCCTATATACATGATCATACCTAGATATTCTCATAACTATGCTCAATTATGTCAATTGCTCAACAGTAATTTGTTCACTCACCGTAGAATACTTATGCTCTCGAGAGAAGCCACTAGTGAAACCTATGGCCCCCGGGTCTATCTTTATCATATCAATCTCCTACTACTTAGTTATTTACTTTGCCATTTACTTTGCCTTTATTTTACTTTGCATCTTTATAATAAAAAATACCAAAAATATTATCTTATCATATCTATCAGATCTCACTCTCGTAAGTGGCCCTATAGGGATTGACAACCCCTATTTGCGTTGGTTGCGAGGATTTATTTGTTTTGTGCAGGTGCGAGGGCCTCCTACTGGATTGATACCTTGGTTCTCAAAAACTGAGGGAAATACTTACGCTACTTTGCTGCATCATCCCTTCCTCTTCAGGGAAAACCAATGCAGTGCTAAAAGAGGTAGCAACGCGCATAGTTCGGAACCTGTAGCCAGAGATGGGTCCGTAGTTTCGGTGACATAGATGTCACTTGAAGTTAAGTCTATGTGCGGCTCCAACGCCGCTAAGGCCGTGGCTTCCGCAGCGGGGTTGAGCTTCCAGTCTTTGGATTGCGTGATTTGCTCCGGATCTATGGCTGGAGCAGCTACAGGTACTATCTCCTACGTGAGGACCGGTGACAGATTTAGGTCATGTTCATCGTGATGGCAGAGAGCGGCTGCCATGGTCTCGAATCCATCGAAGATCAAGTCTCCACGGATATTTGCGACATAGTTAAAGCTTCCGAATCTGACCTGGTGGCCAGGGGCGTAGCTTTCGATCTGCTCCAGATGGCCAAGCGAGTTGGCCCGTAGTGCGAAGCCGCCGAACACGAAGATCTGTCCGGGGAGGAAGACTTCTCCTTGGACAACATCATTGTAGATGATTGAAGGGGCCATCAAACCTTTTGAGGACGGCACAATGGAGACTCTCAATGAAAGCACCAATATCGGTGTCAAAACCAGCGGATCTCGGGTAGGGGGTCTGCTACCTCTTGAGCACTGCGTTGGTTTTCCCTTGAAGAGGAAAGGGTGATGCAGCAAAGTAGCGTAAGTATTTCCCTCGGTTTTTGAGAACCAAGGTATCAATCCAGTAGCAGTCTGCGCACGAGTCCCTCGCATCTACACAAACAAATAAGTCCTCGCAACCAACGCGATAAGGGGTTGTCAATCCCTACACGGTCACTTACGAGAGTGAGATCTGATAGATATGATAGGATAATTTTTTTGGTATTTTTATGATAAAGAGAAATAAAAGATGCAAGTAAAATAAATGGCAAAGGAAATAACTAAGTATTGGAAGATTAATATGATGGAAGATAGACCCGGGGGCCATAGGTTTCACTAGTGGCTTCTCTCAAGAGCATAAGTATTTACGGTGGGTGAACAAATTACTGTTGAGCAATTGACAGAATTGAGCATAGTTATGAGAATATCTAGGTATGATCATGTATATAGGCATCACGTCCGAGACAAGTAGACCGACTCTTGCCTGCATCTACTACTATTACTCCACACATCGACCATTATCCAGCATGCATCTAGAGTATTAAGTTCAAGAGAACAGAGTAACGCTTTAAGCAAGATGACATGATGTAGAGGGATAAATTCATGCAATATGATATAAACCCCATCTTGTTATCCTTGATGGCAACAATACAATACATGCCTTGCTGCCCCTATTGTCACTGGGAAAGGACACCGCAAGATTGAACCCAAAGGTAAGCACTTCTCCCATTGCAAGAAAGATCAATCTAGTAGGCCAAACCAAACTGATAATTCGAAGAGACTTGCAAAGATAACCAATCATACATAAAAGAATTCAGAGAAGATTCAAATATTGTTCATAGATAAACTTGATCATAAACCCACAATTCATCGGTCTCAACAAACACACCGTAAAAGAAGATTACATCGAATAGATCTCCACAAGAGAGGGGGGAAATTTGTATTGAGATCCAAAAAGAGAGAATAAGCCATCTAGCTAATAACTATGGACCCGTAGGTCTGAAGTAAACTACTCACACTTCATCGGAGGGGCTATGGTGTTGATGTAGAAGCCCTCCATGATCGATGCCCCCTCCGGCGGAGCTCCGGAAAAGGCCCCAAGATGGGATCTCGTGGATACAGAAAGTTACGGTGGTGGAATTAGGGTTTTGGCTCTGTATCTAGTAGTTTGGGGTACGTAGGTATATATAGGAGGAAGGAGTACGTCGGTGGAGCAACAGGGGGCCCACGAGGGTGGAGGGCGCGCCTAGGGGGGGGAGGCATGCCCCCCTACCTCGTGCCTTCCTCATTTATTGCTTGACGTAGGGTCCAAGTCCTCTTGATCATGTTTGTTCCAAAAATCACGTTCCCGAAGGTTTCATTCTGTTTGGACTCCGTTTGATATTATTTTTCTACGAAACCCTAAAATAGGCAAAAAACAGCAATTCTGGGTTGGGCCTTCGGTTAATAGGTTAGTCCCAAAAATAATATAAAAGTGTATAATAAAGCCCAATAATTTCCAAAACAGAATATAATATAGCATGGAACAATAAAAAATTATAGATATGTTGGAGACGTATCAAGCATCCCCAAGCTTAATTCCTGCTCGTCCTCGAGTAGGTAAATGATAAAAACAGAATTTTTGATGTGGAATGCTACTTGGCATAATTTCAATGTAATTCTTCTTAATCGTGGTATGAATATTCAGATCCGAAAGATTCAAGACAAAAGTTCAATATTGACATAGAAATAATAATACTTCATGCATACTAACTAAGCAATTATGTCTCTTCAAAATAACATGGCCAAAGAAATTTATCCCTGCAAAATCATATAGTCTGGCTATGCTCTATCTTCACCACACAAAGTATTTAAATCATGCACAACCCCGATGACAAGCCAAGCAATTGTTTCATACTTTTGGTGTTCTCAAATTTTTTCAATCTTCACGCAATACATGAGCGTGAGCCATGGGCATAGCACTTTAGGTGGAATAGAATGGTGGTTATGCAGGAGACAAAAAAGGGGAAGATAGTCTCACATCAACTAGGCGTATCAACGGGCTATGGAGATGCCCATCAATAGATATCAATGTGAGTGAGTAGGGATTGCCATGCAACGGATGCACTAGAGCTATAAGTATATGAAAGCTCAACAAAAGGAACTAAGTGGGTGTGCATCCAACTCGCTTGCTCACGAAGACCTAGGGCATTTTGAGGAAGCCCATCATTGGAATATACAAGCCAAGTTCTATAATGAAAAATTCCCATTAGTATATGAAAGTGATAACATAGGAGACTCTCTATTATGAAGATCATGGTGCTACTTTGAAGCACAAGTGTGGTAAAAGGATAGTAGCATTGTCCCTTCTCTCTTTTTCTCTCATATTTTTTTATTTATTTGGGCCTTCTCCTTTTTTATGGCCTCTTTTTTATTTTATTTTACTTTATTTTTCGTCCGGAGTCTCATCCCGACTTGTGGGGGAATCATAGTCTCCATCATCCTTTCCTCACTTGGGACAATGCTCTAAAAATGATGATCATCATACTTTTATTTACTTACAACTCAACAATTACAACTCAATACTTAGAGCAAAATATGACTCTATGTGAATGCCTCCGGCGGTGTACCGGGATATGCAATGAATCAAGAGTGACATGTATGAAAGAATTATGAATGGTGGCTTTGCCACAAATACAATGTCAACTACATGATCATGCAAAGCAATATGACAATGATGGAGCGTGTCATAGTAAACGGAACGGTGGAAAGTTGCATGCCAACATATCTCGGAATGGCTATGGAAATGCCATGATAGGTAGGTATGGTGGCTGTTTCGAGGAAGGTATATGGTGGGTGTATGATACCGGCGAAAGGTGCGCGGTATTAGAGAGGCTAGCAATGGTGGAAGGAAGAAAAGTGCGTATGATCCATGGACTCAACCTTAGTCATGAAGAAGTCATATACTTATTGCAAAAATCTACAAGTTATCGAAGCAAAGTATTACGCGCATGCTCCTAGGGGGATAGATTGGTAGGAAAAGACCATCGCTCGTCCCCGACCGCCACTCATAAGGAAGACAATCAATAAATAAATCATGCTCCGACTTCATCACATAACGGTTCACCATACGTGCATGCTACGGGAATCACAAACTTTAACACAAGTATTTCTCAAATTCACAACTACTCGACTAGCATGACTCTAATATTACCATCTCCATATCTCAAAACAATTATCAAGTATCAAACTTCTCATAGTATTCAACACACTCATAAGAATTTTTTTATTAATCTTGAATGCCTAACATAATTAAAGCAAATTACCATGCTGTTTTGTAAGACTCTCAAAATAATATAAGTGAAGCATGAGATAACAATAGTTTCTATAAAACAAATCCACCGACGTGCTCTAAAAGGTATAAGTGAAGCACTAGAGCAAAAACTATATAACTCAAAAGATATAAGTGAAGCACATAGAGTATTCTAACAATTTCTGAATCATGTGTGTCTCTCTCAAAAGGTGTGTACAGAAAGGATGATTGTGGAAAACTAACAAATAAAGACTCAAATAATACAAGACGCTCCAAGCAAAACACATATCATGTGGTAAATAAAAATATAGCTCCAAGTAAAGTTACCGATGGAAGTAGACGAAAGAGGGGATGCCTTCCGGGGCATCCCCAAGATTTGGCTTTTAGGTGTCCTTAGACTATCTTGGGGTGCCATGGGCATCCCCAAGCTTAGGATCTTTCCACTCCTTGTTCCATAATCCATCAAATATTTTACCCAAAACTTGAAAACTTCACAACACAAAACTTAAAGTAGAAAATCTTGTGAGCTCCGTTAGCGAAAGAAAACAAAACACCACTTAAAGGTACTGTAATGAACTCATTCTTTATTTATATTGGTGTTAAACCTACTGTATTCCAACATCTCTATGGTTTATAAACTATTTCACTAGCCATAGATTCATCAAAATAAGCAAACAACACACGAAAAACAGAATCTGTCAAAAATAGAACATTTTGTAGTAATCTGTAGCTAACGCAAGATCTGGAACCCCAAAAATCTAAAATAAATTTCTGGACGTGAGGAATTTATCTATTAATCATCTGCAAAAATAATTAACTAAATATCACTTTCCAAATAAAAATGACAGAAGTTGTCGTGAGGAATTTTTAGGCAAAGACGAAAACCAAGCTTTAGCACGATCTCTAAGCGAAAAAGGAAATAGCTTCAATTTAACAATATCACTATCCACATCTTTCTTCTTTTGCATATCACATAAATCAACGAATCTATTCAGATGGGTAGCGACATCTTCACTAGGAAGGCCGGCGAATTAATCTTTCATGACAAGATTCAACAAAGCATCATTGATTTCACAAGATTCAGTATCAGTAAGAGGAGCAATCGGAGTGCTGAGGAAATCATTGTTGTTGGTATTGGTGAAGTCACACAATTTGGTATTATCTTGAGCCATCGTGACAAGCAAGCAATCCAACACACAAGCAAACAAGAGATGGGCAAAAAGAGGCAAATAGAGAAAGAGAGGGAGGAAGGAGAGAGAGAGGGCGAATAAAACAGCAAGGGTGTAGTGGGGGAGAGGAAAACGAGAGGCAAATGGCAAATAATGTAATGCGATAGATAAGGGTTTGTGATGGGTACTTGGTATGTCTTGACTTGCAACGGCGCCACAAGTGACTCGTTGTCGGGAGTCAAATATTGACTTGTCTTGCGCGAACCTCCCCGGCAACGGCGCCATAAATCCTTCTTGCTACCTCTTGAGCACTGCGTTGGTTTTCCCTTGAAGAGGAAAGGGTGATGCAGCAAAGTAGCATAAGTATTTCCCTCAGTTTTTGAGAACCAAGGTATCAATCCAGTAGGAGGCCGCGCACGAGTCCCTCGCACCTACACAAACAAACAAATCCTTGCAACCAACGCGATAAGGGGTTGTCAATCCCTACACGGTCACTTACGAGAGTGAGATCTGATAGATATGATAGGATAATTTTTTTGGTATTTTTATGATAAAGAGAAATAAAAGATGCAAGTAAAATAAATGGCAAAGGAAATAACTAAGTATTGGAAGATTAATATGATGGAAGATAGACCCGAGGGCCATAGGTTTCACTAGTGGCTTCTCTCAAGAGCATAAGTATTTACAGTGGGTGAACAAATTACTGTTGAGCAATTGACAGAATTGAGCATAGTTATGAGAATATATAGGTATGATCATGTATATAGGCATCATGTCTGAGACAAGTAGACCGACTCCTGCCTGCATCTACTACTATTACTCCACACATCGACCGCTATCTAGGATGCATCTAGAGTATTAAGTTCAAGAGAACAGAGTAACACTTTAGCAAGATGACATGATGTAGAGGGATAAACTCATGCAATATGATATAAACCCCATCTTGTTAAGATCGATGGCAACAATACAATATGTGCCTTGCTGCCCCTACTGTCACTGGGAAAGGACACCGCAAGATTGAACCCAAAACTAAGCACTTCTCCCATTACAAGAAAGATCAATCTGTTGGGTTTCGTAGTAATTTCAAAATTTTCCTACGCACACACAAGATCATGATGATGCATAGCAACGAGAGGGGAGAGTGTTGTCTACGTACCCTTGTAGACCGCAACGGAAGCATTGACGCAACGTAGAGGAAGTAGTCGTACGTCTTCCGATCCGACCGATCCAAGCACCGTTACTCCGGCACCTCCGAGTTCTTGGCACACGTACAGCTCGATGACGCTCCCCGGGCTCCGATCCAGCAAAGCTTCGGGGATGAGTTTCGTCAGCACAACGGCGTGGTGATGATGATGATGTTCTACCGACGCAGGGCTTCGCCTAAGCACTACTACGATATGACCGAGGTGGAATATGGTGGAAGGGGGCACCGCACACGGCTAAGGAACGATCACGAAGATCAACTTGTGTGTTCTAGGGTGCCCCCCTGCCTCCGTATATAAAGGATCCAAGGGGGGGTGCGGCCGGCCTAGAGGAGGCCCTCCCGTTCCTTGTCCAACTAGGAGAGGTGGATGGAGAGAAGGAAAGGGGGGGCACCGCCCCTCCCTCCTTGTC
The DNA here is from genome assembly GCF_003073215.2 of Triticum urartu. Lineage (NCBI taxonomy): Eukaryota > Viridiplantae > Streptophyta > Magnoliopsida > Poales > Poaceae > Triticum > Triticum urartu. The sequence goes on along the minus strand of NC_053023.1, from coordinate 136,334,729 downwards.
CAATTCGGACTAGGGGGAGAGGGGGCACGCGGCCTGCCCTGGCAGCCCCTTCCTCTTCTCCACATTAGGCCCATAAGGCCCATTAACCCCCCCGGGGGTTCCGGTAACCCCCCGGTGCTCCGGTTTTATCCGAAACTTCCCCGGAACCCTTCCGGTGTCCGAATATAGTCATCCAATATATCAATATTTATGTCTCGACCATTTCGAGACTCCTCGTCATGTCCGTGATCATATCCGGGACTCCGAACTAACTTCGGTACATCAAAATGCATAAACTCATAATAACTGTCATCGTAACGTTAAGCGTGCGAACCCTACGGTTTGAGAACAATGTAGACATGACTGAGACAAATCTCCGGTCAATAACCAATAGTGGGACCTGGATGCCCATATTGGCTCCTACATATTCTACGAAGATCTTTATCGGTCAGACCGCATAACAACATACGTTGTTCCCTTTGTCATCGGTATGTTACTTGCCCGAGATTCGATCGTCGGTATCCAATACCTAGTTCAATCTCGTTACCGGCAAGTCTCTTTACTCGTTTCGTAATACATCATCTCACAACTAACTTATTAGTTGTAATGCTTGCAAGGCTTATGTGATGTGCATTACCGAGAGGGCCCAGAGATACCTCTCCGACAATCGGAGTGACAAAACCTAATCTCGAAATACGCCAACCCAACATGTACCATTGGAGACAGCTGTAGTACTCCTTTATAATCACCCAGTTACGTTGTGACGTTTGGTAGCACCCAAAGTGTTCCTCCGGTAAACGGGAGTTGCATAATCTCATAGTTATAGGAACATGTATAAGTCATGAAGAAAGCAATAGCAGCATACTAAACGATCGGGTGCTAAGCTAATGGAATGGGTCATGTCAATCAGATCATTCACTTAATGATGTGATCCCGTTAATCAAATAACAACTCCTTGTTTATGGTTAGGAAACATAACCATCTTTGATTAATGAGCTAGTCAAGTAGAGGCATACTAGTGACACTTTGTTTGTCTATGTATTCACACATGTATTATGTTTCCGGTTAATACAATTCTAGCATGAATAATAAACATTTATCATGATATAAGGAAATAAATAATAACTTTATTATTGCCTCTAGGGCATATTTCCTTCACAATCTAGTAGGCCAAACCAAACTGATAATTCAAAGGGACTTGCAAACATAACCAATCATACATAGAAGAATTCAGAGAAGATTCAAATATTGTTCATAGATAAACTTGATCATAAACCCACAATTCATCGGTCTCAACAAACACACCGCAAAAGAAGATTCCATCGAATAGATCTCCACAAGAGAGGGGGGGAGAACTTTGTATTGAGATCCAAAAAGAGAGAAGAAGCCATCTAGCTAATAACTATGGACCCGTAGGTCTGAAGTAAACTACTCACACTTCATCGGAGGGGCTATGGTGTTGATCTAGAAGCCCTCCGTGATCAATGCCCCCTCTGACGGAGCTCCGGAAAAGGCCCCAAGATGGGATCTCATAGATACAGAAAGTTACGGTGGTGGAATTAGGGTTTTGGCTCCATATCTGGTAGTTTGGGGGTACGTAGGTATATATAGGAGGAAGGAGTACGTCGGTGGAGTGTAACATCCCAAATTTTCAATTTGGAATGTTATACAATAGATCATCATTGCATATCATATTTATTGCATTTTAGTTGATCCTAGAAATTTCACGCAACTCAAGGACCCTCGGAGAGAGTTGGGGATTTCGTTAATTTCATATTTGAGTTGTCTCAAATTTTGAAAAGAGGATCATTTGATTTTATTTATTTTATCTTCAATTATTTCTATTATGAAAATTATAGAGGGAATAAAATGACTTTCCCAAAATAAAGAAATATTGGGGATTTAATAAAAAAATCAAATAAGATTTTATTTTGGTTTTATTTGCTATTTTATTTGAATTTAAGAAAAATTGCACGTTTTCAAAAATTGCATTTAGGGCCAAGAAAATGTTCATCCTGTTCTAAATATTTTATTTAGATGGTGAAAATTTGTTTTGGCATTTTTAGAATTTTGTTTATTTTTCTAGAATTTTTTATTAGTCACAGCGAAATTGTTTAAAAAAAATAAGACCCCGCGCCCGCCTGGGCCAAGGGCCCAGCCAGCCGTCGCCGCCTCCCGCCGGGTTGGGACAGGAGTCCCGACCGCCGCCATCGCCGAGTCCGGGGAGGACCCGCCTCCCGAGGCCGACCCCTTCCCCAAGTCGCCGCCTCCCCCTTATAACCCCGCTGCCGCCCCCCTGCAGCCCCACACCCGCCGCCGCCAGCGCCGCCGCCGCCGCGCCGGAGCCGCCGCCCCGCACCACCTGCCGCCGCCGGAGCCCCGCCGGAGCCCCGAGCCAAGGTAGCCGCCGCCCCGGTTTTCTGAGAAAAGTCGTTTTGGTTTTTTTAGAAAACCCTAGTGTTCGTTTTTTAAATAGATCGGGTTTTCTCCGGTTTATTTATTTAGCGAGCGTTCGCTCGTCCGTTCGTTTTAACGAACGCGTTCTTCGTTTAGTTCCAGTTAACGAACTTTCGTTCGTTAACCCGTTCGTCATTTTTCTTTTTCTCGGATTAAATCCGTGATTTCCTTATCGTGATTTCTGATCTGATGTTCGTTTTAGTTTATCTTTTCGCTCATTTATCGGAATCAGGCGATTCAAGCGCCTGGAGTTTCGTCTCGAAACTCTCTTTCCGATTAACCAACTCAAACAAGTTTTTGCCTCAGTAAAAATTGCCCTAGATCCATAATAGTAAATGAAGCCTTTTTCTTTTGCCGTTTGTCTTTCGTTGCTTCGTTCGATTTGCATTCTTTTGCCAACCGGAGTTCTTAAGTTGAACTTTCTGATTAGATCTCTTATTTGAGTTTTACCTGTGCATTAGTTGAGTGCTTATTGTATGCTTGTTTGTTTGTGATAGAGTACCCGGAGTGTGCCGCTTGCTACTTCGAATCGCTAGGTTTTGCGGATCATCAGCAAGGCAAGTGACACTTTGATCATACTTCCTATTACCCAGTTTTATTGCATTAGATCAATCCTCACACATTGCATGTTTAGGATCTAATTAAATTGTGGGTTCTGGGAAGTAGATGAGGTAGTACCTATTACCTGTTTACTATCAAACCTTTGGGAGTTACTTCTACGTTTGCTTCTTATGCCATGCTATGCTAGTAGACGTGGATTGGGTGAGTGAAATCCATGACAGATGTGAATGTTAAATTAATGGTTTATCTAAGGTGGCAACTTAAATATACATCTGGGTGGATTGAGGCACCTGGGTATTCCAGTGATTGCCTGTTTTTCTTTGGACCGCCACCCAGGCTCAAAGGGATCATGAGATTATTCATGCTAGAAACTTCCGTGTGCAGCCACAAGCTACTATGGGCTCTAGCATAGTTGACTAAGTCGTGCGAACTCTTACAGTGGTAGACTAGCAGATGTAGGGGATGTATGTGGTACGGTCTACCCATCGTAAGGTGCTAGCACTTCTGAAAGACTATGTCTCGGTCATCCGTTTCTGAAACACCATGTAGTGCAAGAATCCCAACGGAGGAGATCGAGTCTTGTGGGGAAAAGTGCGCAAACCTCTGCAGAGTGTATAAACTAATCATGATTAGTCGTGTCCCCGGTTATGGACAACTTTATTATGTGGTATTTGGATTATCATGTGAATCTCATCATGCTACTCTAATTAATTTGTTGGGTTTTTAATGATGATGCTTAATTGGGATTGAGAATGTTGTCAACCATTCTCAATGTTTAACAACTACCATGATAGTTAAATAAAATTTATTCCTTTGCAGTAGGGAAAAATTGGCTTTACGCAAAACTGTAACCATAGAGCTTTCCACCAGCCAAATATGCATGTAGCATAACATTATTCTTTTATTGCTCTCTATGTGTTACCTTGCCAGCATATTCCATGTGCTGACCCGTTTCAGGCTGCAACGTTCATGTTGTAGACTTTTCAGACGACGAGTAAGGTGCCTTTTAGGTCGTGGTTCTATACTTAGTGATGCCGTTGGAGTTGATCGACTCACTTATCTTTCAAGCCTTCCGCTGTTATCGTTATTAGATGGCCTTATGCCATATTTATTGTAATAAGTTCTCTTTGGAGATACTTGATGTAATAAGTGTGTGATTGCTACTCTGTTATAAATCCTTCAAGTACTGTGTGGTGTCAGCATTACTGATCCAGGGATGACGCCTGAGCACAGAGATTGGACCGTTTGAGGTCTGGTCGCTACAAGATGGTATCAGAGCACACGCTGACTGTAGGACACGACCACTAAGCTAAAGCCCTAGATCATTACTCACTCTTCTCATTCTGACTTCTCATCTTTTCTACTCTTTTAGGATGGTGGATGCAAGGAACAAGTTCACGCAACCGGATGAAGATACACCCTTTGGACGTCACTTCAAGGAAGTCACTAGGTATCTGAACATAGGAGTACCAAGCTTCACCGGGACCTACAATGCCACATTACCTAAAGAAGAGCGCTGGATGATTCAAGTTCAAGTTCCAGGAAGGACGTTCATGCCAGTCACTGAACCCATAGAGTTTTCTTTTGATGCACTAACCTGGAGTCTAGGAAAGAGCATGGCAGTTCACATCGCCATGGGATGCATTGGAGAAGTTTACCGCAATGATCTCAAGGATACTATCTACCAGATTTGTGGGCGCCGAGATGAGCACTGGGAGATGATCAGCACCAGGAAGGATAGATCAATTGCAGCTTTTATCCAGGAGTTAAACCAGCACGTTCGACGTCAGGAGAACCAGATGTGCGCCGACATGATAGAACTAAAGAAGGCGAAGACAAGAATCAAGGAACTGGAGGAAGAACTCAAGGCTACACGTGAAGATTATGAAGAGGAAATCGAAGTACTAGTGGATAAGAATGCCGACCTAACAATGAAGATCGGAATATTTATGAGAGGCCCTACACCAGTAGAAGAAGACGAAGAACCCAAGGAGATTCGCTCGGAAGACTACATCATCGTCGACGACACCGACTCGGATCCAGATGATAGCGATGATGACTATGTTGATGAAGCTGGAGCAGATATCATGGAGTCTGCAACCGAAGAATATTTCTAGTAGACCACCTCATCAGTAGTAGTAGTCCACCATGTAAATATAGTAGTCCGAGCACTTTTGCGATAGTTAGATCGATTGTATGCCCTTGTTTGATTGAATGAAGTGAATTGTTTGCTTTTGCCTCATGTGCATATGGGTAGTGTTTTCTCTCTAGACCCCTCTCTATTATTAAATCTCATCTTTTCTAAACCCTCAGATGTCTCCGAGATGTGACCCCGGATTTACCTTCCCACCGGAGTTCACCCAGTTGATCCAGCAGCAGAACACGTTGATGCAATTGCTAGTCCAGAATCAGAATCAGGGGAACAACAACAACCCACCACCACCACCACCTGTTGATCACTTAGCCCGTTTTCTTAGGCTGAATCCGCAGGTGTTTTCCAGTAGCACTGAGCCGATAGTAGCAGATGATTGGCTCCGCAAGACAGCAAGGGAGTTGACCATGGCAGTATGCACAGATGCGGAAAAGGTGAAGTTTGCCGCACACCAGCTTGAAGGACCTGCATCATCATGGTGGGAGAATTTCACAGCCACTTTCCCTGTCGACACTGTCACATGGGACCAGTTCCAGCAGGCTTTCCGTACTGCCCATGTTTCAGCAGGAGCTATGGCCATGAAGAAGCGAGAGTTTCGCAACTTGCGCCAAGGAGGAAGGACAGTTTGCCAGTATGTGGAGGACTTTAGTAAGCTAGCACGTTATGCCCTAGATGACGTTGCTACGGATGCAGCTAGACAGGAGAAGTTTCTGGAAGGACTGAATGATGAGTTGAGCATGCAGTTGATGGTAGCAACCTTCAACAACTACCAGGAGTTGGTAGATCATGCTCTCATGATTGAAGGGAAGTAGCAGCAAATTGAGAACTGCAAGAGGAAGTATGGACAAGGGAAGTACAATTCTGGAGCTCAGCAGAAGCCACGTTTTACCCCTAGGCCGGGAGGACATTTTTCAGCATACCCATGGAGGAGGTAGCTCGCACAATCACAATGGCACCAAGAATGGTAATGGGAATGGAGGAAGCAACGGCCAGAACCGCACCAACCCATCAACCCCAGCCAAGAGAGACCTGAGCCAAGTCACTTGCTTTAAGTGCCAGAAGACCGGACATTATGCCAATGAATGTCCTGAAGCCTAGAATGGAAATGGCAATGGAAGCTCTGGGAAGATGCCGAACCCTTTCAACAGGGGACAGGTGAACCACGTAAATGTGGAGGAAGTTGAAGCCCAGCCCGATGTAGTAATAGGTAAGTTTTTGGTTAAGTCATTTAATGCACTCGTTCTTTTTGATACTGGTGCATCGCATTCATACATATCAAGGGGATTTGTGGATAAGTATAAACTGCCGACCCAAGCCCTTAGGTCACCCATGTTAGTAACCTCACCTAGAGCAGAGTATATGGCTAGTCTATGGTGTGATCGGTTACCATTAAGGATTGGTAACTATGTATTTCCCTTGGACCTAATAGTATTGGAATCCCAAGGATTGGATGTGATATTAGGCATGGATTGGTTATCGAAGTATGGAGGGAACATTGAATGTGCCAGTAAGTCAATTTTGCTTACCACCCCAGAAGGGAGAAGGATCAAGTATGTATCCCGGCATGTGCCGAGAAGGACTCAAGTAAATTGCCTAACAGGAGTTGTGCAGGAGGAAGTACCAGTAGTGAAGGATTTCCATGATGTTTTTCCAGAAGAGTTGCCAGGCATGCCACTGGATAGAGATATTGAGTTTTTGATTGAGCTTTTGCCAGGCACAGGGCCAATATCTAAGAGACCATATAGGATGCCCGCAAAGGATTTGGTGGAGATTAAGAAACATATTAAGGAGTTACTGGATAAAGGTTATATTCGCCCAAGTTCTTCACCTTGGGGATCGCCAATACTTCTAGTGGAGAAGAAGGATGGATCGTTAAGGATGGTCGTTGATTATCAAGGATTGAATGAAGTAACCATCAAGAACAAGTACCCACTACCGATGCTCAATGATCTGTTTGATCGATTGCAAGGAGCTAAGATATTTTCCAAGATCGATCTGCGATCAGGATACCATCAGTTGAAGATTCGAGAACAGGATATACCTAAAACGGCTTTTACCACCAGGTATGGGCTGTACGAGTATACCATTATGTCATTTGGCCTGACTAACGCACCTGCATATTTTATGAACATGATGAACAAAGTGTTTATGGAGTTTTTGGATAAGTTTGTCGTAGTGTTCATTGATGATATCCTACTTTACTCGAAGGACGAAGAGGAGCATAAGGAGCATTTACGTTTGGTACTTGGTAAGCTCAGAGAACATCAATTATATGCCAATTTAGCAAATGTGAGTTTTGGTTGAAGGAAGTTGGATTTCTCGGACACGTCATATCCGGAGAAGGTATAGCCGTGGATCCCACCAAGGTTGACACTGTGAAAAATTGGGAAGCGCCAACAACAGTTGGAGAGATCCGGAGTTTTCTTGGACTTGCAGGATACTATCGAAGATTCATTGAAAATTTCTCGAAGATTGCAAAACCTATGACGAAGTTGTTGAAGAAGGATACCAAGTTCATATGGACTGAGGAATGTGAGGCTAGTTTCCAGGAGTTGAAGAAACGCTTGGTTACATCACCGGTGTTGATTTCGCCAGATCAGACCAAGGATTATGAGGTGTATTGCGACGCTTCACGTCGAGGACTTGGAGCAGTGCTTATGCAAGAAGGAAGAGTTTTTTCCTATGCCTCACGACAGCTTAAGCCTCATGAGTTGAATTATGCTACACATGATTTGGAGTTAGCAGCCGTAGTGCATGCATTGAAGACTTGGAGACATTTTCTCATTGGAAACCATTGTGAGGTGTACACGGATCACAAGAGTTTGAAGTACATTTTCACGCAGAAGGAGTTGAATCTCAGACAAAGGAGATGGTTGGAACTCATCAAGGATTGTGATATGAGATTGCATATTCACCCTGGAAAGGCTAACGTAGTAGCTGACGCGCTGAGCCGTAAAAGCCATGTCAACACCTTAATGACGGGAGATTTACCAAGAGAGTTAGCCGAGAATCTTCATGAGCTATGTTTGGAGATAGTTCTGAGAGGCTATGTAGCAGCATTGGAGATTTAGTCTACGTTGATGGATAAGATCAGAGAAGCCCAGAAGACTGACAAGGAGATTGCTTCTATTAAGGAGAAAATAAGCAAAGGAAAAGCTAAAGGATTTCGTGAGGATGAGCACGATACCCTATGGTTTGAAGACCGGGTTTATGTGCCTAATGATTCGGAGCTCAGGAAATTAAATCTGCAAGAGGCCCATGATTCACCATATTCGATTCACCCAGGAAATACCAAAATCTATTTGGATTTGAAGGATATTTTCTGGTGGACCGGAATGAAGAAGGATATTGCGGAGTATGTAGCCGTTTGTGATGTATGTCAGAGAGTAAAGGCAGAGCATCAGAAGCCAGCAGGATTGCTACAGCCATTGCCGATGCCCTAATGGAAGTGGGATAAGTTAGGCATGGATTTTATCACAGGATTGCCCAGAACTCGTTCAGGCTATGACTCGATATGGGTTGTAGTCGATCGTTTGACAAAGGTAGCTCATTTCATCCCAGTGAAGACTACCTATACCAGTGCCAAGTTAGCAAAGATATACATGACCAGAATCATATGTCTGCATGGAGTTCCAAGGAGCATTGTATCAGATAGAGAACCCAGTTTACCTCAAAGTTCTGGAATTAGTTGCATGAAACTTTGGGTACCAGGCTAGAATTCAGTACAACTTTCCATCCGCAGACAGATGGACAGACCGAGAGAGTCAATCAGATTTTGGAGGATATGCTGAGAGCTTGTGCGCTAGATTATGGATCTAGTTGGGAAGACAATTTGCCATATGCAGAGTTCTCTTACAACAACAGTTATCAATCCAGTTTGAAGATGGCCCCTTTTGAAGCCTTGTACGGAAGGAGGTGCAGGACCCCATTGTCATGGGATGAAGTTGGAGACCGCCAGTTGTTTGGACCGGATCTGATAAAGGAGTCTGAACAGAAAGTAAAATTGATTCGCGATAGACTCAAGGTAGCCCAGTCCAGGCAGAAGAGCTACGCAGATTCTAAACGCAAGGAGACAGTTTACGAAGTCGGAGACCGAGTTTATCTTCGAGTATCTCCACTTCGAGGAGTTAAGCGTTTTGGAGTTAAGGGAAAGTTAGCGCCACGTTTTGTAGGACCATACAAAGTTGTGGGGCGTATGGGAGAAGTAGCCTACAAGTTGGAATTGCCCGAAGGATTGTTAGGAGTTCACGACGTGTTCCACGTTTCCCAGTTGAAGAAGTGCCACGCAGAGATGGCTGATATACCGCTAAGAGATACAGTGCCACTGGAAGCGATCCCGTTGGACAGTGATTTGACCTATGAGGAGAAACCAGTCAAGATTCTTGAGTATGCCAGCCGAGTCACCCGCAGCAAGGTTATCAAGTTTTGCAAAGTTCAGTGGAGCCACCACACGGAGGATGAAGCCACCTGGGAACGAGAGGAAGATCTATTGAAGGACCACCCTCACCTATTTTCTAGCCAACCCGAATCTCGAGGGCGAGATTCATCTTAAGGGGGGTAGGTTTGTAACGTCCCAAATTTTCAATTTGGAATGTTATACAATAGATCATCATTGCATATCATATTTATTGCATTTTAGTTGATCCTAGAAATTTCACGCGACTCAAGGACCCTCGGAGAGAGTTGGGGATTTCGTTAATTTCATATTTGAGTTGTCTCAAATTTTGAAAATAGGATCATTTGATTTTATTTATTTTATCTTGAATTATTTCTATTATAAAAATTATAAGAGAGGGAATAAAATGACTTTCCCAAAATAAAGAAATATTGGGGATTTAATAAAAAAATCAAATAAGATTTTATTTTGGTTTTATTTGCTATTTTATTTGAATTTAGGAAAAATTGCATGTTTTCAAAAATTGCATTTAGGGCCAAGAAAATGTTCATCCTGTTCTAAATATTTTATTTAGATGGTGAAAATTTGTTTTGGCATTTTTAGAATTTTATTTATTTTTCTAGAAATTTTTTATTAGTCGTAGCAAAATTGTTTAAAAAAACACGAGACCCCGCGCCCGAGTGGGCCAAGGGCCCAGCCGAGCAGGCCGGCCCAGCCAGCCTCCCGCCGGGTCGGGACAGGACCGTCGCCGTCGCCGAGTTCGGGGAGGACCCGCCTCCCGAGGTCGACCCCTTCCCCAAGTCGCCGCCTCCCCCCTTTATAACCCCGCCGCCCCCCTGCAGCCCCACACCCGTCGCCGCCTCCCCACGCCGCCAGCGCCGCCGCCGCCGCGCCGCAGCTGCCGCCCCGTGCCGCCTGCCGCCCCGCCGCCGCGTCGGAGCCGCCGCCCCGCCGCCCCGCACCACCCGCCGCCGCCGGAGCCCCGCCAGAGCCTCACCGGAGCCCCGAGCCGAGGTAGCCGCCGCCCCGGTTTTTTTGAGAAAAGTCGTTTCGTTTTTTTAGAAAACCCTAGTGTTCATTTTTTAAATAGATCGGTTTTTCTCCAGTTTATTTATTTAGCGAGCGTTCACTCGTCCGTTCGTTTTAACGAACGCGTTCTTCGTTTAGTTCCAGTTAACGAACATTCGTTCGTTAACCCGTTCGTCGTTTTTCTTTTTCTCGGATTAAATCCGCGATTTCCTGATCGCGATTTCTGATCTGATGTTCGTTTTAGTTTATTTTTTCGCTCGTTTATCGGAATCAGACGATTCAAGCGCCTGGAGTTTCGTCTCGAAACCCTCTTTCCGTTTAACCAACTCAAACAAGTTTTTGCCTCAGTAAAAATTGCCCTAGATCCAGAATAGTAAACGAAGCCTTTTTCTTTTGCCGTTTGTCTTTCGTTGCTTCGTTCGATTTGCATTCTTTTGCCAACCGGAGTTCTTAAGTTGAACTTTTTGGTTAGATCTCTTATTTGAGTTTTACCTGTGCATTAGTTGAGTGCTTATTGTATGCTTGTTTGTTTGCGATAGAGTACCCGGAGTGCGCCGCTTGCTACTTCGAATCGCTAGGTTTTGCGGATCATCAGCAAGGCAAGTGACACTTTGATCATACTTCCTATTACCCAGTTTTATTGCATTAGATCAATCCTCACACATTGCATGTTTAGGATCTAATTAAATTGTGGGTTCTGGGAAGTAGATGAGGTAGTACCTATTACCTGTTTACTATCAAACCTTTAGGAGTTACTTCTACGTTTGTTTCTTATGCCATGCTATGCTAGTAGATGTGGATTGGGTGAGTGAAATCCGTGACAGATGTGAATGTTAAATTAATGGTTTATCTAAGGTGGCAACTTAAATATACATCTGGGTGGACTGAGGCACCTGGGTATTTCAGCGATTGCCTGTTTTTCTTTGGACCGCCACCCAGGCTCAAAGGGATCATGAGATTATTCATGCTAGAAACTTCCGTGTGCATCCACAAGCTACTATGGGCTCTAGCATAGTTGACTAAGTCGTGCAAACTCTTACAGTGGTAGACTAGCAGATGTAGGGGATGTAGGTGGTACGATCTACCCATCGTAAGGTGCTAGCACTTCTGAAAGACTATGTCTCGGTCATCCGTTTCTCAAACACCATGTAGTGCAAGAATCCCAACGGAGGAGATTGAGTCTTGTGGGAAAAAGTGCGCAAACCTCTGCAGAGTGTATAAACTAATCATGATTAGCCGTGTCCCCGGTTATGGACAACTTGAGTATCTGGTATTTGGATTATCATGTGAATCTCATCATACTACTCTAATTAATTTGTTGGGTTTTTAATGATGATGCTTAATTGGGTTTGAGAATGCTGTCAACCATTCTCAATGTTTAACAACTACCATGATAGTTAAATAAAATTTATTCCTTTGCAGTAGGGAAAAATTGGCTTTACGCAAAACTGTAACCATAGAGCTTTCCACCAGCCAAATATGCATATAGCATAGCATTATTCTTTTATTGCTCTCTATGTGTTACCTTGCCAACATATTCCATGTGCTGACCCGTTTCAGGTTGCAACGTTCATGTTGTAGACTTTTCAGACGACGAGTAAGGTGCCTTTTAGGTCGTGGTTCTATACTCAGTGATGCCGTTGGAGTTGATGGACTCACTTATCTTTCAAGCCTTCCGCTGTTATCGTTATTAGATGGCCTTATGCCATATTTATTGTAATAAGTTCCCTTTGGAGATACTCGATGTAATAAGTGTGTGATTGCTACTCTGTTATAAATCCTTCAAGTACTGTGTGGTGTCAGCATGACTGATCCAGGAATGACGCCTGAGCACAGAGATTGGACCGTTTGAGGTCTGGTCGCTACATGGAGCAACAGGGGGCCCACGAGGGTGGAGGGCGCGCCTAGGGGGGGGAGGCATGCCCCCCTACCTCGTGCCTTCCTCATTTATTGCTTGACGTAGGGTCCAAGTCCTCTGTATCATGTTCGTTCCGAAAATCATGTTCCCGAAAGTTTCATTCCGTTTGGACTCTGTTTGATATTCTTTTTCTGCAAAACCCTAAAATAGGCAAAAAATAGCAATTCTGGGCTGGGCCTCCGGTTAATAGGTTAGTCCCAAAAATAATATAAAAGTGTATAATAAAGCTCAATAATGTCCAAAATAGAATATAATATAGCATGGAACAATCAAAAATTATAGATACGTTGGAGACGTATTAGGGTCCCGAATTGTGCGTCTAGGATTGATGGTAACAGGAGACAAGGGACACAATATTTATCCAGGTTCGGGCCCTCTCTATGGAGGTAATACCCTACTTCCTGCTTGATTGATCTTGATGAATATGAGTATTACAAGAGTTGATCTACCACGAGATCGTAATGGCTAAACCCTAAAAGTCTAGCCTGGCTATGATTATGAGATCTATCTACGGACCTAGCCCTCCGGTTTATATAGACACAGGAGGGACCTAGGGTTTACACAAGGTCGGTTACAGAGAAAGGAATATTCATATTTGGTCGCCAAGCTTGTCTTCCACGCCAAGGAGAGTCCCATCCGGACACGGGTAAAGTCTTCAGTCTTCGTATCTTCACGGCCCATCAGTCCGGCCCATATCAATAGGTCGGACACCCGAGGACCCCTTAGTCCAGGACTCCCTCAACAGTACCGTATATAAAACAATGTTTTGAAACCAAAGAAAAATTTTGTGTGCCTTTGGGATCTGGTGGGGGATTGCTGGAATTTGGTCTTTTTAATTCGGGCCAGCACAATAGCCATTTTAGAATTTCTAATAAATCGTAGAGGCCCATTTAGCCCATTCGTGCAAGGCAAGAGGTGGGACTAAAGTTTACCCCCACATTACTAGTATGGTAGGAGTTGGACCTCCTTATAAGGGAGGATGTTTCCCCACATGTATGAGCATGAGAATAAGAGAGACATTCGCGTGCGCTCCTCTACCGCCTGCCTTGCCACGCCATGCCTCGTCACGATGCGGAGCGGGTTGAGGGAATGAGCCAAGCCATTGTCTAAGTTTTTGTTGCGCACGATTGGTATAGAAAGGTCACACGGAAGCTGAAAAGTTTTTGCTATAGTGAAGATTGAATGCGAACGGTGCATCCGTTTGGCTGCTGGTTGTTCGCTTTGTCTCCCTCTCTTTGTTTCACCTCCCATCGCCGCCCGTTCGCCTCCTCCTATGCCTATAAAAGAGAGGTCACTCCTCTCCAGAGAGACACACCAGAACATCATCTTCCTCTCGCCACCGAGTTCCAAACTCTGAGCTACTGCTAGGTCCTTCCCCGTATCGGCTTGCGGCGTGCACCGCATGTCCGGACAACAGGCCTCCGAAACCCCTCCACTTTGAGTCCTGTACGGGAGAAAGGTGATAGGGTTTTTGGGGAGAGCTATGCGTGACTACTGACTTCTTCATCACGGAAGCCACGGACGCCGACGACCACTTCCCAAATAATGACTTCTTCCCCGACGTCGACAACCTCTTCGACGACATGGCCGGCAAGGACGTCAACCCCAACACCTTTGTTGCAGCTCAGTATGTCTTCGTGTTCTTTCTGTTTGAAGTTTCTTGTTATAGCTTCTATTCTAGATATGTTCTATTCATATTCACTACTTCATATGCCATTTGCATACTCTCTGTCGAATTGCATGACTTATCTTATCTCTGCTATGATAGTTATGTTTAATCTACTATTTTTGTTAATAAAATCATATGGTGAATTGCTCATATTTCCAACACATGGCTGCCCAGGGTCGGTACCTTCCTTCTTTCCCTCGTCTCCTTTGTCTTCTTCCTTCCCTTCTTTGTCCCCCTCTCTCTTTCTTTTGTTTTTTCATCTTTCCCCTTCTACATGCTCACTCTCTAAACCTAACTCATCTCCTACAGTACATGCACCACGTTTTCTCGAGATGGAGGTCTCTCCCTCCATTTACGCAATCCTTGTCTCTCTTCGCTTTTAGCCCAGCCTCTCTATTCTTGTTTCTAGCGTGCACTTCATCGATCTTTGTGGTAAGGATTGGCGCAGTTGGTGTAGAGCTCATGCATACCCCAGGAGCAAATTCTATTCCTGCCCGCTTGCCATGACAGCCAGCTCAGTCTCCCGTCCGGGCGTGTTGCCAGGAACAGAGATGTTCTGTTCAATGACAAGACTTAATTGTTGGTGCTACTAGTTGTAATGGAAAATCCTTGCAACCAATGCTCATTTTGTTGTGACAGGATGTCTACACGTTGCTTATAGCAGTTATTACACACCAAAAGAAGAAGGAACCTCACTGCTATTACTCGCTGGGTAAAGCCAGTAAATTAACACCATTTGTATTTTTCCTGGCTAGCTTGATTCGTCGTCGAAGTCCTTGTGGCGGTCTTCATTTCTCCTCGCTAAAGAAACTCGCTCGAGCTCAAATCATTATGTGATGATGGTTGTAGATATAGCAATGCATTACACAACAAAACATTTACAAGCTTCCCCTAAAAAAACATTTACAAGCTATACGCATCGCTATAATTTCATCTTTGCAACACCACTTTATGTGCAAGTGAGACCATCTACGTCTTTTTTCCTTTCAGATTGACCATCAACACTTCACAATGTCAATTTGCTCTGTTCCTTCCAGCCCGAAGAATTGTGTAGGCTATCCGAATAAAATGAATTTTTTTTGCAATGAAAAGTAGGGTATTTATTACAGATTCACAGGATTACAATCGGCAACGACTAGTTCAGAATAAAACGAAACCTATTAATCGCTGGTGCTGCTACTAAGCAAGAAAATCTTTGAAACAAATATTCATATATAGAGTCATGAATTGAAACAAATATTCGGCATGAATAGTGAGCTATATCAAAAAGAAATGTTTGACCGGCACATCTGGACTCGACAGGTCATCAAGTCCACGTGGCGGCCTCCACGACGGCTCTCTCTCTGGGTGGGTGTGGGTATGGGGTTGGGGGGTGTCAGTTTGTTTGTTTTGTTTAAAAGAAAAAAGAAAAGAAGTTTGCTTCCATGCATGGATTTCTCCTCCTCCCCCTCAACCGCACCCATCGCTCCAACAAAACCTCCGATCGATCACGACCTCCGCTAGCTTCGCCTTCCGCTTAACCACACCACCCTACCTTTCCTCCCCTCTACTCCTTCAGCTCTCCCAAGCTTCATTCGCTCTCCCCCCAGATCCCCAATGGTCGCGCCCGCCGCCTCAGATCCTCCCCCAGGCGGCCCCTCCCCCTCCCCACTCTCCTCCTGATCGATCCGATCGACACCGCATCGCTGCTTCTTGGCCGGTCGATCATGGACGCCGTGGGGGAGCTTGCTGCTGCGGGGATGCACCACCACCATCACCACCACCACCACAGGTGCAAAGTGTGCGGGAAGGGCTTCTCGTGCGGCCGCTCGCTGGGCGGCCACATGCGCTCCCACATCTCGCTCGGCGAGGCGCTTCCGGAGGCCGACGACGAGCTGATCAGGCGCTCCTCCGCCAACGGCGGCCGCACCAGCGCCAATGGCGCCGTCGGCTACGGGCTCCGGGAGAACCCCAAGAAGACGCGCCGGCTGTCCGACTTCGCCGACGAGGAGGAGGACCAGGGCGGCGACGGAGGCGCGCAGAGGGCCTGCCGGGAGTGCGGCAAGCTGTTCTCGTCGTGGCGATCGCTGTTCGGCCACATGAAGAGCCATGCGCCCGGCGCCGCCAGGGATCACGATGAGTACGACGAGGCCGACGACGACGTGGACCTGCTTGGAGAGGAGGAGTACTCCTTCGCCGCGGAGGCGGAGGCGGAGGCGGAGGCGGAGAAGGAGGAGGAGGAGGAGGAGGAGGAAGAGGAGATGGAGCCGGCGCCGATGGAACCGCTGGTGCCGGCGCCGGTGGCTGGGATGGCCGCGCCGCCCAGGCGGAGGCGCAGGTCCATGCGCGTGGCGGCGCCGGCCCCCGCGCCGCCGCCGCCGATGCTGAGCGCGTTCGAGAAGGAGCAGGAGGACGTCGCGCTCTGCCTCCTGATGCTCTCGCGCGACACCACCGGTGGCATGCGGGGTTCGCCGGCGCCGAAGCAGGCGCACCTCCCGAGGAACGGCTACGGCTACAACTCCGACGACGACTCGGCTCTGTTCCAGTACGGCGACGCTAAGACCAAGAGCGTGGCCAAGAGCAAGAAGCGAAGGACCAGCCATTACGCGCTCAACTCCGCCTCGCCGAAGCAGCGGGGCGAGGCGGCGCCGCCGCCGGCGAAGCGCACCCGCTACGAGTGCCCGGGGTGCGGCAGGGTGTTCAGCTCCTACCAGGCGCTGGGCGGGCACCGCGCGAGCCACAAGCGGATCAACACCAGCTGCAGCGCCCCCAAGGCCGCGCCCGCCGCCGCCCCCGCGCCGGAGCCGAGCGTGGACACCTACACCTCGTTCGGCACCCTGTCCCCGTCGGCCTCGCCGGACTCGGTGGCCATCGGCATTGGCGCCGGCAGCAGCAAGAAGCCAGCCGCCGGCGAGGCGGAGAAGTTCGAGTGCCCGGTCTGCTTCAGGGTGTTCGGGTCGGGGCAGGCGCTGGGCGGGCACAAGCGGTCCCACATAATCGCCGACGCCGCCTTCTCCTCGGACGGCGAGCTCTACGGCAGCGCGAGCGTGAGCGTGAACGAGGAGCAGGAGCAGGGGTACCCGGTGGCGGCGGCGGGGTCGCTGGACCTCAACTTCCCGCCGGCTCCGTCGGAGGAGGCCTGAGCCCGAGCGCCCGACCCGCCGCAGCGAGAGCCAGCCAGAAGCAAAAGCTCGATCCGCAAACCGAGGCCATCAATGGGGGATGTGTACAGATTGATTCGATTCGTTTCCGTCATTCTTTCCAAGCGACGCTAGCTCCAGCTCCAAGCTCGAAGGTAGAGAGAGAATCTTCCAAGAAAGAAACCCAAGAAGAAGAGTTCAGAGTTCAGAGAAGCCATCGATCTCGGCATTCAGGTTCTTGATTAGGAAAAAAGAAAGAAAGAAAGAAAGAATACATTTCTTTTTTTTGTTTTCGCTGCATTCCTTTTTTGATTTCATCTCCGGATGGACAGGATTAATAAGCCGGCCTGCGAGTTAGTGGCCAACAAAGATGAACTCAAATGCTATTCCTTTTATTTTATTATTATCATCGGGTCGTCATAGTTTATTTCCTTCCTTCTATTTATTTTCTGGATGGATGGAGATTTGGTCATACGCATGCAGTGTTATTTTTAGCCTTGCTGTTAAGCTTTGCTAATTGCTGCCCATGTGGTGGTGGTGGTAACTGAAGTACTGAACCCCCGTGAATTCCTGGGTCAATGCTAACCTTTGCCCAGCTCCTACTTTTGCTGCACTGACCTGACCGACCGACTGACTGAGATCTCCAGCAACCAAGCAACCAACCAACCGCTTTGCTTCAGTCGTTGCCTGCTTAGTACAGCAGCAGCACTCAGCCGTTCCACTGACTGACAGGGTGACAATCAGCCAGCCAGGAGAAGCTAAGCCATCAAGCAAGTTTTCCCAACAATGCAAGAGCATTGCACTGGACCCCAGCCGGCCTCAACAGTGCAGTGTGCATGAAAGAATGCAATTCTTCAGAGCGATGGAAGCTCATAAGCTAAAACACACTGTACTGGTGAAATGATTGGCTAGCACAGTGGAGCAACAAATGTTTATGAGGAGCAAGCATGCATGTGTGCGTGGTGGCATGTGGTATCGATGCAGGACGAGCCTTGCTTCTCACTCTCCCTTCGTTCTAGCTAGCTTAGCCGAGCCACTGTCCTGCTGTTGCTTTTGCAAGCCTGCAGCGGCCAAAATAGTTAAAGATTAGTGCTAATCATGCCATCTTCGCCCTCGCTTTCTCTCTCTCTCTCTCTAGAGAGAGAGGGCAGGCAGGCGGGCGCAGACAGCTCACGCAAACGTTGTGTTGTTCGTGTCCCTTTCTCGCCTGCCTTTGCTGAACTGGTTTGTTTACCAGCTAGAGGTTAGTCTCTCTGCGAGGCAAGCTTGATGTGCCCATCGCCTCTCCTGCAAAAAATAAAATCCAAGCATTAGTACGAAGCTGAGAACTGGCTAGCTGCCGCCTGCGCTGCAGGCCGTCGTCTCAGGTTGGGGTTCTTTGATTCTTCTCTTGTTTGAGCCCTGCTTGGACATACTTCTTCGGGTCACATCCATCCACCGTGTTGCTGGGCAAATGCAGCGGCATATCCCTTGCTTCGGCTGAGTAAACTACTACTTGTACTACTCAAGTGTGCCTTAGAAGAACTATGCTTTTGTTTTTGTAGGTCCGGTATGGCTGGCGTTCGAATAACAGGCTATGTAACATATACATCTTTTCATTTCTGGGATGAATTTTCAGTAAACTGTCGGTGTGCGCGACGGCCGCTATCTCTTCCCTTGTTAAGAGAAAGAAAAATGGTGATCGGTCGAAGGTTGGTTGCGAAAAGGCGAGCGAAAACGTTGTGATTGATGCATGCTTGATGGCTAAGAAGAAGAATGTTGCTTCATTCATGTGATTTGCACCCTCTTTTAATCAAGAGAAAATGCATTGCGTGCCAATCAGACAGGACCACAATCCTGTGCTGCTTCATCCGTCCTGCTCTACTTGGTGGAGCTCTCGATGCAGCGTTCCTTTGTTTCTTTATGGTGCCAGAATTGGAAGGATGATGTCCTGGACTGACCACGATTATCTATCGGATTGGAAGCCAATCGGCTTGTGAACTGATAAATTAACAAGTGAACTCTCTGAAGATATACTACTACTCCAGTTGATGTGCCCTATAGCTTGTTTATACTACTGTCAACAGGTCTTCGGTGGTCCGTAGCGGGTTTTCTGATGAGGACCCAACTCGCCTCTGCATTTCCCGTCACCCCACCCCCTGGTTGTTCGTCTTTGTATTCACGTTTTAAGTAACGGAAGTAGCCGAATAGGGATAGGTGGGTTCCATAATATGGACATGGAGCTCATACCGTCAGCCATAAGCAAACTCCTCGGGTGCAAGCTTTCTAATTATTAGAGGAATCTTAAGTTAGATATAGAGTTACATGCAGACCCTATTTCTCTAGTGAACCGCCAGCAACCTGCATTAGCCAAATCCCCCAGCCTCCATTTCTGCCTGCTTTGCACCAGCAGGGAAAAAAATAATACCAAGATCACACAATTGGCAGTTCCAAATTGACTTGAAGCCAAACAGCACAGCCCTTGATCAGGTCTTGAACTCCATCCTTGGAATAGCAGGCGTCACAAGGCCACAAGGCAAAGGCCTAGAAAGGAATGAGCCAATGGATGAGCTGTCGCAGGCACCTGCACAGTTGCACTGCACCTATAGCCAAAGGATCAGGTCACACTCCAACTTGTGAGAAAGATATGCATAGCATGTATTAGTATCTAACGCTACAAAGATGTCATGGCAGCGACTTCCTTACGGTTATTATTACAGAGAACAATTCAGAAGATACTCCATGAAAATAGGGCATGACCGACCATGGGAGGTCAGGTCAGGTGTGCAGCCAACGTCTTCTAATTGTGGCTCCTCTGATGTGTGAACCATAACCTACACACTTCAGCAGAGGCCCTCGGCTTCTCTGCTGCATGCCTTGCAACCACCCAAGTCTCAACTCTCAACCAACCTTTGTTTAGCAGTCAGCACACACACAGGATCCAGATATGCCTGACTGCTCCGGCAGCCAGTGCAGTGTTGCTAAGATTAGCCATGAGAGGGTTCTGAAAGATAGGGGCTCCAGATGGGTGGTTTTTTGACCGGGTGAGCAGGCAACCACCAACTTAAAAACGGCCATAAAGTGTGGCTAAACAACTTGACTTTCTAGCCTGATAGAGGTGTCGAAAGGCGCTAATGACTCCGCGCAATGTTGGAAGAGAGGGCGGAGTAGCGCAAGCAAAGGTAGATTCCACTGTATGTATGTGGATTCAAGGGTGTGATTATTGGAAAGGTTGATTGGTTAGTGGGCAATATATCACACCGGCCAGGCTTGGGGTATACTCTTCACAGAAAAGCTCAAGCTTCTTGCACGGCCTGGAAATGTGCCAGTCATGGAGCTCTGTCTAGGGAACGATCTTCGCTCTCATCAGCCATCGATCTCTTGTCGATTTGTCATGCCGCTTGATTTTTGCAGTAAACCGCCATTGGGTTGGTCACCGAAAATTGAAGATTGTCATGTGTAGTTGGGGAACAGGAAGAAGTTTTCTAACATCAAAAGTAGGGTGGTTAAAAAATGATGCAAAACAATCAAACAAAATTGATAAACCATGTTGCATTACTAGCTGTCAACTACGGAATACTTAGCTCTGACCTGACCACCAACACCACAAGTTTCTAACAATGCAGGCATCCTATACTGCATCCTTTAGAGGAAGAGGAGAGGACACTCATAGCATAATAGACAAGGATCTTATTAAAACTCTAGTCAACTTAGTAAGGAAAATAGCTCGCATACTCATGAGGAACAAGGGTCAAGAGGATTCGGTACACTTCATGAAGCAGTACTCAACTAGCCCTACAACCAACTTACAAAAGCATGGATCACCAGTTCATAGTCACGAGCCGTTTGTACAAACATGATATAAAGTAGTTAGCTTTCCCACGTTGTCAAGCGGTTCACCTTCTATATACCTACGGAAGTTCTTCATCACTGGCATCCAGATTTGCACCGTCTATTTCGTTGCCTGTAGGAGCAATGAACCGGGTACCTAGCTGCTGTGTTAGCTTCAAGGCACTACGAAAGAGTGGGCAGTCTGCTTTATTTCCAGGAACACCATTGCTCCGAAACCATTTTGCCCAAGCTTTGCTAAGCTTTGATCTTGTCTCGGTCTCCTTCTTGAATATCACGTCAATTCGTGTTTGTTTTAGTGCGCGGCTAGGCACAGGATCTGCATCCTTTCCTTGATCTATGTGCTTTGACATGCCGACCGTACCTGCAGGGCGAGAAGAGAATGAAAGAGTCAAACCCCAAGTCAGACCAACCCACAATATCCCTGCATTCCAAATCCCCGCTTCGAAACTTAGTAATGAAATTGGCACACACAAACCTGTTATTTTATTTTATTTTTATTGTAAAAAGTTTGACAGGAATGAGGTAATAACAAATCAGTAACTAGCAGAGCAGCAGGTGAAATCATATTTCAAATTAACGACGTTGCTAACAGCAACCCACAATTCAGTTACTAATCGACCTACCAAAGTCCAAATCTCCGATGTATAAAGGATTACAGACCCATAAATTCCAAGATACATGTACGTTACCTCCATCCGGTAAGGTTTCACTCGAGGTAGCTGCTTCATTACCTCCTACTGCTCCTACACCCCATGAAGCAAGGAGGTAATCATTTGCAAGAGGTGCAAAGAGGTCACCAGTCCTATCGCATACTGCCAAGTCACTCACTAGCACAGAGAAATGATATCATTAGACTGGGAAAATGGAAAAAAGGGGGACAAGAGGGAAGACACACCTCATACTCTTGTCTTGAGTGTTAGTGTGAGTAGGTGACAGATGAGTTTATTGCAGAGAAAAATGATAAATGGTCGTTGGTGTGATATTGTGGGAAAAACTACTGCTTTTAACAGAATAACTGTAAGAACTAAAAGCAGCAAAGGGGAATTGAACATCCAAAAGTGAAAATGTTGCAAGAACATTGTTTCATCGCTTAACCTAACGTTTTAACATTTTCTCGGCACACACACACACTAACTAGTCAGTAACCAAGAACTTATAATCTTCAGCCTAATGCAACAAGATAGGAAATATGCAGAAAATGGCTATATGAGATGTATGATTAATAGAAAGATTTCTAGAGATGAACATTATATCACGGAAAAAAATGAATGAATAATATTACTAGATTTGTGCTTCGAAATGGGCCAAACAACCACTAAATTGCTTACCTATAATAGCACACTATCAGAGTTTAAACTTAATTTTAGTTTGCATCTCGCAAATTTCCAGCTGCCATGTGCAGCCCATCCTCAAAAGATGTAATATTGGTACATACGAACGGACATAACCATCGTATAATGTCTGTATAGAAAGAAAGCAATAAGCTTTTGATTTTAACGATTTTGCCAGATTCTGTGATGGATCTATATACAATGTCATAGAATAAATTAGTTAAAACTGCTTCCTCTCTCTGAAGATGAGAATATTTAAGTGCCACAACATAGTATAGTTAATCAGTTACAAACACTTCGTGACAATGAAGTTATTCCAGCAACCAAGTGCAAATAATTTGGCTATTTCCATGTTTCTGTTTTCTGGAAATGTGAAGAGCGAAATACCTGCAGTATAGAAACTTTTGTACGGATAATAGGCGGTGGTCGTGAAATTATCTTTGCCAAGATTTCTGAACTGCATTGTCTCAAGCTGAATGATGCAGACACCAATATCTGTCTTTACATAAATCGCACGATCATCTTCATCGTACCCCAACATGAGATTATCACATCCTCCCATAGGCCCTAGACCAAGGATTGTGTTCAGTTCGAAGGTCTTCTGCAGCACCCATCCAGCAACACCATCACAATCGACTTCCCTCTCCCACATTTCGAATTTTTGGTATTCCAAGGCAGCAAGGCCAAAACTGCCATCATCTGTCGACATGATCTTAAAGCTGCTCGAGCAGTTATAATACATGAAATCCGGCATCTCGATATTAACTAGGCTATGCCTATCTAAATCAAACTTGAGTATGCCATCCTCATTGCCATCAAACACCCAATAAACAGAATCCCCTACAAGGGTACTGGGACGGTTCAGCTCACACATATACCGAATTGCTGCTGTTGAGATGAGCTCGCCCCATGTTCCAGTCTCCGATGAGTAGACCGAGGCAAATGCTCGTTTATTGTCATCGTGGATACCTATCAAGACCACCTGAAATGGGCTGGTGTGGCAATCGCCGTGCACGTGGCCTTCGTCGCCGGAAACACAAATCACAGCGGCGTTGAAGACGCCAATCTCCTTTCCGTGAAACACTGGTGGAACGACCACACAACGGCGGCCTCCCGTGGCGGGGTCAAACAGCACGACCTCGCCCAGCCGTTGGGCGAAGAAGACGACGCGCCCATGGCGGCAGTCGAATATGTCCATGTTCATGCTGCGGACGTCTCGAGGGAAGAAGCGCTCGTGCGGGATGTGGTCTGGAGGGTCGAGATCGGACCTGAAGTAGGGGGACCCGGTGTGGCCCATGACGAGGCCGAGGAGGGGAGGTTTCCGGTGTTGGTCGCGGAAGCCGCGGAGGAACTGGGGGTCGGTGACGACGTCGCGCCACTGCTTGCAGACGACGGAGAGGCGGGGAAGGGTGGAGGGCTGAGGTGGGAGGAGGAGGAAAATCTTCCGTAGGAGGTCGTCGTCTTCCAGCGCCGCCGGTGGCGAGGCGGGGCGTGCACGGCGGCGGCGGCGGCGGCGGGTCATGGTGTCGTCGACTGGATGTGGTGTGGGGGTGTGGAGTAGTGGACTGTCTACTGTTTGTGGCCCAGGTCCGTCGAAGCTTTCGGCCAGGGCCGAAGAACCAGCCCATGAGATGTCTAATTTCAGTGTTTTGAATTGGTTAAATCAACATTTGACATTTTCTCACGTTTTACTACGCTTAGAGCATCTACAGCGAGACCTCTCAAACCCGCCTTATACGTCCGGACGGGCCGTCCGGTCACTGACCGACATGTTTTTGACCTAGATGGACGCCTCAAACGGGCTTCAAACGCCTTGGCTAACCAGCACCTGGGGCGGATATGGGGGCGCCCGGGCACGCCCGCCACGTCGGACCCGGCCCATGCTGGCCCACCCAACCCCACTTATATTTGTCCTTATCTCTCGCCGGAGCAAATCCTAGCCACTTCACTCCCTTTCCCTCCGCCATCCAAACTCATCATCGACGCCGTCTCCGGCATGGCGGGCAGCGGATCGGGCTCCGACCAGTCCGGATCCATCGACTGGGGTGTCCTCCTGTGTGGGTTAGAGGAGGCAATGGCAGTCTGCATTGCACTCCGCCGCTCTCGGGAGGACAGTGCCCAACCGACGGACGGATCCTTCCGCCGCGACGCCATAGTGTCGGCTCACCGTGCGCTCGGGTCTCTGGTGCTAGATCCTCGCGGTCCCGGCAGCCGGAACACCTCTCCTTCCCTATCACTGGTCGGGCAGACTATGAGTCCCACCGGGTATGGGTGGCCCGCCGTGGGAAGGAGAGGATAAGGTCCGTCGAGGCCCGTATCATGGTGGAAATGGTGGCGGCGGAGGCGGCTGATGCGGCTGCGCGGGCGGCCGCGGAGAAGGAAGCTATCTGCGCCCGCATTGTGAAGAAACGACAATGGAGGAACACGCGCGCCCTCGCCCGAGAGCAGAATCGGGCGGTCCGTGTAATGGCCGGACTGGCACCAAACGAGGAAGAGGAGGACAGCGACGGCGACGAGCAGATCCGGCTCAATCTGTACTACGTCTTCGACTGGCACTTCCGCGAGAAGGACGACAAGGGTGCCGAAAAGGGCAAGGGCAGCCGTGGATGAACTCCACCATAGCCAAACATGCCAAATTTTGGTAGTACGATGGCATGTTTAGTGTAGTGTGATGGAGTAGCCGGACAATGCGTGTGCGTCGACGTAGCTGCATGAGTTTGTATGAAATTGAGATATGGTAATTGAGGTGTCCGTATGTGGGTTGCATTTTTGAGGAGTGCTCGGTCGCGTCTGCGGGCGTTTGAGGGGCCGGATTTACCAAGTCCGACTGCACATGCTCTTACTCTCCTCTCGGTGATTCCAATCGTCGGTGAATCCGTCGAACATTCATATTTGTTCTTATATATGCCGATGACATCATTGCTACTAGTTTACCTAATGGAGCAGTGTCAGCCTTGTTTAAGGATCTGGGTCTGAGTTTACTCACAAGTATTTGGGAGAGTTGCATTTCTTTTTAGGCATTGAGGTTAATAAGTTCAGTAATGATATTCATCTATCTCAAACAAAATATGCAACTGAACTGCCGAACAAAATTGGCATGGGGAAATGCAAACCTTCACCAACACCTTTATCCAGCTCAGAGACTTTATCTCTAAAAGAAGGAGAACCTTTGGATCAAGAGGACATCACTGGTTACAGGAGTTTAGTTGGTGTCCTTCAGTACTTGACTCTGACTCGACCTGACATCTCCTTTGCAATTTATAAAGTGTGTCAATTTCTTCATGCATCTACCACAACTCATTGGACTGCAGCCAAATAGTTCTTGAGGTATATTGAGGGAGTCCTGGATTAGGGGGTGTCCGGATAGCCGGACTATACCTTCGACCGGACTCCTGGACTATGAAGATACAAGATTGAAGACTTCGTCCCGTGTTCGGAAGGGACTTTCCTTGGCGTGGAAGGCAAGCTTGGCGATACGGATATGTAGATCTCCTACCATTGTAACCGACTCTGTGTAACCCTAGCCCTCTCCGGTGTCTATATAAACCGAAGGGTTTTAGTCCGTAGGGACAACAATCATACCATAGGCTAGCTTCTAGGGTTTAGCCTCCTTGATCTCGTGGTAGATCAACTCTTGTACTACCCATATCATCAGTATTAATCAAGTAGGAGTAGGGTTTTACCTCCATCGAGAGGGCCCGAACCTGGGTAAAAACATCGTGTCCCTTGTCTCTTGTTACCATCCGCCTAGACGCATAGTTCGGGACCCCCTACCCGAGATCTGCCGGTTTTGACACCGACATTGGTGCTTTCATTGAGAGTTCCTCTGTGTCGTCACTTTTAGGCCCGATGGCTCCTCCGGTCATCAACGACGATGCGATCCAGGGTGAGACTTTTCTCCCCGGATAGATCTTCGTATTTGGCGGCTTTGCATTGCGGGCCAATTCGCTTGGCCATCTGGAGCAGATCGAAAGCTACGCCCCTGGCCATCAGGTCAGATTTGGAAGTTTGAGCTACACGGACGACCTCCGCGGAGACTTGATCTTTGACGGATTCGAGCCGCAGCCGAGCGCGCCGCACTATCACGATGGGCACGATCTAGCTCTGCCGCCGAATAGTGCCCTGGAGGCCGCCCCCGCATCAGCTCCGACCCTTAATTCGGAGCCAACTACGCCAATCGAGGATGGGTGGTTGGACACCGCCTCGGGGGCTGCAATCTCTACGGCGATCGAGCCGAACACCAGCCCTATTCTCTGCGAAGCCCATGACTCCAAGGAGCCGGACTCCTCTCCAGACTCCGAGCCCTCCGCGCCCCTACCGATCGAACCCGATTGGGCGCCGATCATGGAGTTCACCGTCGCGGACATCTTTCAGCACTCGCCCTTCGGCGATATTCTGAATTCACTAAAGTCTCTCTCTTTATCAGGAGAGCCCTGGCCGGACTATGGTCAGCAAGGTTGGGATGCGGATGATGAAGAAATTCAAAGCCCACCCACCACCCACTTCGTAGCCACTGTCGATGATTTAACCGACATGCTCGACTTCGACTCCGAAGACATCGACGGTATGGACGCCGATGCAGGAGACGATCAAGAACCAGCGCCTATAGGGCACTGGAAAGCCACCTCGTCGTATGATATATACATGGTGGACACCCCAAAAGAAGGCAATGACGATGGAACAACGGAGGATGACCCCTCCAAGAAGCAGCCTAAGCGCCGGCGTCAGCGGCGCCGCTCTAAATCCCGCCAAAGCATGAACGGTGATTCCGGCATGGGAGATAATAACACCCCGGACAGTGCCGAAGACAACCACCTCCAGCAAGATTCAGCACAAGAGGATGGAGAAGCCAGCCCTCATGAGAGAGCGGCAGACAGAGAGGTCGAGGACGATAATTATATGCCTCCCTCCGAAGACAAGGCAAGCCTCGACGATGACGAATTTGTCGTGCCGGAAGATCCCGTCGAACAAGAGCGTTTCAAACGCAGGCTTATGGCCACGGCGAGCAGCCTCAAGAAAAAACAGCAACAGCTTAGAGCTGATCAAGATTTGCTAGCCGACAGATGGACTGAAGTCCTTGCGGCCGAAGAGTATGAACTCGAACGCTCCTCCAAGAGCTACCCAAAGCGCAGGTTGCTACCCCGATTAAAGGAGGAAGCACCTAAACCTACATCACCAGCGCATGATGCGGCCGACCGGCCACCCCGTGGCCGCGACAGAGAGGCCTCTCGGCCCTCCACTCAAGCCGAACCCCGGCGCCGCTCAAAAAAATACCAAGGCACGGGAAAATGCGCCAGACCTGCGAGATATATTGGAGGACAAGGCAAGGCAAACAAGATCGATCTACGGATCGCGTGGGCGCCCCACGACACGAGACGGTAATCGTCACTCCGGATACAGTAAATTCGGCCGGACCGAACACAGTAGACAAAGCTCATTTGAGCTGCGTCGTGATATAGCCCAATACAGAGGCGGCGCACACCCACTATGCTTCACAGATGAAGTAATGGATCATCAAATCCCCAAGGGTTTCAAACCCGTGAACATCGAATCATATGATGGCACAACAGATCCTGCGGTATGGATCGAGGACTATCTCCTTCATATCCACATGGCACGCGGTGATGACCTACACGCCATCAAATACCTCCCACTCAAGCTTAAAGGACCAGCTCGGCATTGGCTTAACAGCTTGCCAGCAGAATCGATTGGTTGTTGGGAGGACCTGGAAACCGCATTCCTCGACAATTTCCAGGGCACTTATGTGCGACCACCAGACGCCGATGACCTAAGCCACATAATTCAGCAGCCAGAGGAATCGGCCAGACAATTCTGGACACGGTTCCTAACCAAGAAAAATCAAATCGTCGACTGTCCGGACGCAGAGGCCCTAGCAGCCTTCAAGCATAACATCCGCGACGAGTGGCTTGCACGGCACCTAGGACAGGAAAAGCCGAAATCTATGGCAGCCCTCACGACACTTATGACCCACTTTTGCGCGGGAGAAGACACCTGGCTAGCTCACATCAATAACATGACCAAGAGCCCTGGTAATTCGGATACCAAGGACAGCAGTGGCAGGTCGTGTCGCAACAAGCAAAAGCGCCGCATTAACGGCGACAATACTGAGGATATGGCAGTTAATGTCGGATTCAGAGGCTCTAAACCCGGTCAGCGGAAAAAGCCATTCAAAAGAAACACTCCGGGCCCGTCCAGTTTGGACCAAATACTCGACCGCTCATGCCAGATACATGGCACCCCTGAAAAACCAGCCAATCACACCAACAGGGATTGTTGGGTGTTCAAGCAGGCAGGCAAGTTAAATGCCGAAAGCAGAGACAAGGGGCTGCATAGCGATGACGAGGAGGAGCCCCGACCGCCGAACAACAGTGGACAGAAGGGTTTTCCCCCACAAGTGCGGATAGTGAACATGATATACGCAACCCACGTCCCCAAGAGGGAGCGGAAGCGTGCGCTAAGGGACATATATGTGATGGAGCCAGTCGCCCCAAAGTTCAACCCATGGTCTTCCTGCCCGATCACTTTTGATCAAAGGGACCACCCCACTAGCATCCGTCATGGCGGATTCGCCGCATTGGTTCTAGACCCAATTATTGACGGATTTCACCTCACTAGAGTCCTTATGGACGGCGGTAGCAGCCTGAACCTGCTTTACCAGGATACAGTGCGGAAAATAGGCATCGATCCCTCGAAGATTAAACCCACTAAAACGACCTTTAAAGGTGTCATACCAGGTGTAGAGGCCAACTGTACAGGCTCAGTTACACTTGAAGTGGTCTTCGGATCTCCGGATAATTTCCGAAGCGAGGAGTTAATCTTCGACATAGTCCCGTTCCGCAGTGGCTATCACGCACTGCTCGGGCGAACCGCATTTGCCAAGTTCAATGCGGTGCCGCACTACGCATACCTCAAGCTCAAGATGCCAGGCCCTCGAGGAGTCATCGCGGTCAATGGAAACACCAAACGCTCTCTCCGAACGGAGGAGCATACGGCGGCTATCGCAGCGGAAGTACAAAACAGCCTCTCAAGGCAATTCTCCAGTCCGGCCATTAAATGTCTGGACACCGTCAAGCGCGCCCGGAGTAACCTACAACAAGACCGCCTGGCACATTCCAAGCAAGGGTAGCAATGCGTCCCCAACCCCAGCCCTCGCAAACTTGTGAAACCAGTGTTGCGCGTACATAACTACGCTCTGGAAATACCATGGGCACAGGGGGAGGGGCACCATCACGGCACGCCCGCAACGCGGCTTAAACCGCACTAGGGGCTGCCGATTTCTTAATTTTCTCTTATTTTCAGGACTCCATTCTTTGGAAGGCCTGTCCGGCAGTACAATTGCCGCACAAACGATACAACCAGGGAAGCAGAAAGCTATGCCGCACTATGGAAATCTAAGGTGGTCTCTATAACAAGCAGTATACCTGTCTCACATACCATTCTGCAGCTCGCCCCTGGAAAGGACATGTTAAATAGTCCCATCTTTTGCTTATTGCACTATTTGTATCGTTCTGCTTTGATCGCGGCTTTTTTAAATAAACAATGCATAGCTTCCGTCTATTATTGCATTACTCTTTTTTATGAATATATGTTCATTAATGACATGTTGCACCCGTACACTTTGGTACGGCCAATACACTAGGGGCTTAAGTACCCCACAATACGGTGTGAGAAGTCCGAACACTTCCACAAGTACGGCACCCCGAACTTACAGCATTATATGCATCGGCTCCGAATCATGTCTTGGGTCAATAGTTGGGTTTGCCCGGCTCCTATGTTTTGGTACCTTACGTTCCGTTATATCGGCTAAGGTAGCACTAGGAGAACTACTGCGATTGTGCCCCAGTTGAGCTGGGCTAAGCACCTCAGTAGAGAAAGCTAAAACTGACCGGCATGATGAGACGAGAGCTAGTCGCTGTTCGAGAGGTTTTCGAGTCCCTAAAGACTTATGCCGCTTAGAGCGAGGAGTCGGCTTTTTCCGGCCTAGGCATGGATAGCGCCCCGAACTCAGTCTTCAGAACACTAGGGGCTTCGCCGAAATTTAAAATTATAGAATTCTATGGCTAAGTGAGAGTGTTCAAGCATTATAGTCAGATTTCCTTGTTCGTTGTGTTGAGCGCCTCCCTCGAAGGACCCAAGAATGGGAAAAAGAGCGCTCATGTTTATCCCGAACACCCCAGCACTCGTGGCATGGGGCAGAAGCTGATGACTCGCCATCTCTCAAATTTGATAAACGGCCGCACAGAAGGTAATATTTTAAATTCAAAAGCGTTGCTTAGCGCATACGAACAAGTTTTCAGCGTACAGGATCACAAATGTGAGTTTACTCAAAAATTACATCTTTGGAGCATTCATCCGCTATAAGGTGGGCACCCTTCAGGACGCCCTCATAATACGCTTCCGGGACGCGATGCTCCTTGCCCGGCGGTGGCCCGTCCTTCACCAGCTTCTCCGCATCCATCTTGCCCCAGTGCACTTTAGCACGGGCAAGCGCCCTACGGGCACCTTCGATCCAGACGGAGTGCTTGATTACTTCAAGCCGTGGACAGGCATCCACCAGCCGCCTCACCAGCCCGAAGTAGCTCCCAGGCAGAGCCTCTCCAGGCCAAAGCCGAACTATGAGGCCCTTTATGGCTTGTTCGGCCACCTTGTGGAGCTCGACCATTTGCTTCAGCTGGTCTCTCAAAGGCACCAGGTGTCCAGCCTCAGCATACTGAGACCAGAACACCTTCTCCGTCGAGCTCCCCTCCTCGGATCAGTAGTAGGCGGCGGCATCAGACGCACTGCGGGGCAAATCTGCGAATGCTCCTGGCGAGCTCCGGACTCGGGTAAGTAACAAGTAATTCACTTTCACGTGCTTGCTTTGCATAATGAATGCCTTACCCGCCGCTATCTTCTTCATCGCTTCAATTTCTCGGAGGGCTTTCTGGGCTTCGGCCTTGGCAGACTTCGCACTTTCGAGGGCTACTGCAAGCTCGGACGCTTGCGTCTTTGAGTCAAGCTCCAAACTCTCGTGTTTTTTCACGAGAGCCTGGAGCTCTTTCTGCACCTCCTCCACCCGCGCCTCCTGCTTACCTCTCTCTATGCGCTCCGCGCCCGCTCTGTTTTCGGCCTCGGACAGCGCTTTCTTAAGGGTTTCCACCTCGGTCGTGGCCCCTATAATAGCACGTTGATCCTGTCATTTTTTGCAACCACATCTTCTCTATATACTTGCGCAAGGTATTACTTACCTTCCTTCTCCTCGAGTTGCCTCTTGGCATGGCCGAGCTTGTTCTCGGACCGCGCGAGGTTTTGCTTCAGCATATCCACCTCCACAGTCAGTGCGGCAGAGGCCAGCAGCGAAGCCTGCATACGCATATTGACTTGATTATGTTAGACTCCTGCGAATATTATTAGATCCTCTATTCGGCTTTTATTTCCGAACGCCGAACAAAGCATCAGGGGCTACTGTCTATGCGGTAATATTTTTACATATTATTTACTTACCTCAAAGCCTGTTAGAAGGCTGGCACAGGCTTCAGTCAGTCTGCTCTTGGCGGACTGAACCTTCTGGATCACCGCACTCATAATAGTGCGGTGCTCCTCGTCGATGGAGGCGCCGTTAAGCACCTCCAGCAAATTGTCCGGTGCCTCCGGTTGGACGGAGGTTGCCGGCTCGATAGGCTTGCTCCTCTTGGAAGGAGGCTTCCTACCGGAGTCCGGAACCGTTGAAGGTTCCGGCGCGGTGTCCAGCTCAAGGCCGGACTTGGAGCCCTTGGGGGTTCTATCCCCTTTGCGCCTGGAGTCCGGGAGGTCGCCTTGCGGCGCCTCCAGGACCACCTCCTCCTGGCTTGGAACCTGTTGGGACAGCACCTCGGCGTCGTCCGTAGGGTGGGGGGATGTAGCGGGCGGAAGTGAATTCACGTCCGACGAATCCAGGGAGCCGCTCGACGACTTGTCGAGCCCGGCCTTGGGCGGACTGCATAGTCATATTCGGCGTAAGGAGGAGCTGTGCAAGAAAGGAACACTATGAATTGCTCTGGTATCCAAATACTTATGATCTCGCCAGGGGCTTGGCCCTGTGCGGCCACTCCTCTTCGCTGTCGTCGGCGTTGGTGGAGCAGTCCGGAGGAAGGGTCTTCCCCTTCTTGGACCCTTCGGCCTCCCCAGTTGGGGCGGCCTTCCTTTTCTTCCCTCCCCCCGCTGGAGGGGGAGAGGTCTCTTCTTCCTCCTCCTCGTCTTCACGGGAGGAGCGTGCCTTGGAGTCATCGGATGATAAATCCGACACCTCCAGGCGCCGGGCACTCTTTCGAGTCCCCGTGGCCATCTTCTTGGCCTTCTTCTCCGGCACCACATAGGGTGCCAGAACCAGCAGCTTCGCCAAGCGAGCGTCCGCTGGGCCTTCGGGCAAAGGAGCCGGACATTTGATCTATCCGGACGTCTCCTGCCAATCCTGTCAAAGGTAAGGGAGCTTAGATCCCGCATGGAGTCAAACTATGAAAAACTAATACCCTGTAAAAGGTAAAAATAGCTTACCACATTAGCGTGACGCTGCGTGCTGAATCCGCGATCCTCGGTAGCGGATGCGGGGGCCTCGGCGCCCTTGAAAAGCACCTTCCAGGCATCTTTGTACATCGTGTCGAAGAGCCTGCTTAGAGTCCGGTGCTGCGCCGGGTCGAACTCCCACAAGTTGAAAGCCCGTTGTTGACACGGGAGGATCCGGCGGATGAGCATAACCTGGACTACGTTGACAAGTTTGAGCTTCTTGTCCACCAGGGTTTGGACGCATGTTTGGAGTCCGGTCAGCTCTCCTTTTTTTACCCCGCGATAGGCCCATCTCTTTCCAGGAGGTGAGCCGCATAGGGGGTCCGGATCGGAACTCGGGGGCTGCGACCCATTCAGGGTCGCGTGGCTCGGTGATGTAAAACCACCCCGATTGCCACCCCTTTAGGGTCTCCACGAAGGAGCCCTCGAGCCATAGGACGTTGGGCATCTTGCCCACCATGGCACCTCCGCACTCCGCCTGGGTGCCGTGCACCACCTTCGGCTTGACATTGAAAGTCTTGAGCCATAGGCCGAAATGGGGGCGGATGCAGAGGAAAGCCTCGCACACGACGATAAACACCGAGATGTTGAGGACAAAGTTCGGGGCCAGATCGTGGAAATCCAGGCCATAGTAGAACATGAGCCCCCGGACAAATGGGTGGAGAGGGAAGCCCAGTCCGCGGAGGAAATGGGGGAGGAACACCACCCTCTCATGGGGCCTAGGGGTGGGGATGAGCTGCCCCTCTTCGGGAAGCCGGTGCGCAATGTCGTTAGACAAGTATCCGGCCTTCCTCAGTTTTTTGATGTGTCCCTCCGTGACGGAGGAGACCATCCACTTGCCTCCCACTCCGGACATGGCTGGAGAAGGTTGAGGTGGGGTGTGCGGACTTGGGCGCTGGAGCTCGAGTGCGCGGAAATGGATAGGCAAAGGAGGAAGAAGGCGTGGATGAAAAGGTGGATCCTTATCCCCTTATATGGGCAGACGCGACTATGCATCCCCACCAGCCTGGTAAAACTCGCTTATCTCCCAAGCACCGTAATCAATGGCGCGGTTGGGTTACCCACGCCCGTATTGATGAGAATCCCGGAATAAGGGGACACGATCTCTGCTTTGACAAGACGTGCCAAGGAAACCGCCTCGCTAAACACGCTGAGGTGGGACAGTAAAACGATTCGAATAAAGACTTGGCCGTGGTGTGATGTCACACTACGGAATACGGCAGCAGATTGGATTTGTGTAAATATTATTCTCTCTATGGCAATATGTGGAAACTTATTTTGCAGAACCGGACACTACCTTTGTGTTCAAAATCTTCTATGAAGTACTTGGAGGAGGAACCCGCCTTGAAATGCCGAAGACAATCTGCGTGCCGGACTCGTCGTCATTGAAGCCTGGTTCAGGGGCTACTGATGGAGTCCTGGATTAGGGGGTGTCCGGATAGCCGGACTATACCTTCGGCCGGACTCCTGGACTATGAAGATACTGAAGGAAATATGCCCTAGAGGCAATAATAAAGTTATTATTTATTTCCTTATATCATGATAAATGTTTATTATTCATGCTAGAATTGTATTAACCGGAAACGTAATACATGTGCGAATACATAGACAAACAGAGTGTCACTAGTATGCCTCTACTTGACTAGCTCGTTAATCAAAGATGGTTATGTTTCCTAACCATGGACAAAGAGTTGTTATTTGATTAACGGGATCACATCATTAGGTGAATGATCTGATTGACATGACCCATTCCATTAGCTTAGCACCCGATCGTTTAGTATGTTGCTATTGCTTTCTTCATGACTTATACATGTTCCTATGACTATGAGATTATGCAACTCCCGTTTGCCGGAGGAACACTTTGTGTGCTACCAAATGTCACAACGTAACTGGGTGATTATAAAGGTGCTCTACAGGTGTCTCCAAAGGTACATGTTGGGTTGGCGTATTTCGAGATTAGGATTTGTCACTCCGATTGTCGGAGAGGTATCTCTGGGCCCTCTCGGTAATGCACATCACATAAGCCTTGCAAGCATTGCAACTAATGAGTTAGTTGTGAGATGATGTATTACGGAATGAGTAAAGAGACTTGCCGATAACGAGATTGAACTAGGTATTGAGATACCGATGATCGAATCTCGGGCAAGTAACATACCGATGACAAAGGGAACAATGTATGTTGTTATGCGGTCTGACCGATAAAAGATCTTCGTAGAATATGTAGGAGCCAATATGAGCATCCAGGTTCCGCTATTGGTTATTGACCGGAGACATGTCTCGGTCATGTCTACATTGTTCTCGAACCCGTAGGGTCCGCACGCTTAAGGTTTCGATGACAGTTATATTATGAGTTTATGCATTTTGATGTACTGAAGTTTGTTCGGAGTCCCGGATGTGATCACGGACATGACGAGGAGTCTCGAAATGGTCGAGACATAAAGATTGATATATTGGAAGCCTATATTTGGATATCGGAAGTGTTCCGGGTGAAATCGGGATTTTACCGGAGTACCGGGAGGTTACCGGAACCCCCCGGGAGGTATATGGGCCTTAGTGGGCTTTAGTGGAAGAGAGGAGAGGTGGCCAGGGCTGGGCCGCGCGCCCCTCCCCCCTAGTCCGAATAGGACAAGGAGAGGGGGCCGGCGCCCCCCCTTCCTTCTCTCTCTCCTCTTTCCCCCTCCCGAATCCTATTCCAACTAGGAAAGGGGGGAATCCTACTCCCGAAAGGAGTAGGACTCCTCCTGGCGCGCCTCCTCCTGGCCGGCCGCACCCCCCTTTGATCCTTTATATACGGGGGCAAGGGGCACCCCTAGACACACAAGTTGATCCGTGTGATCATATTCTTAACCGTGTGCGGTGCCCCCTTCCACCATAGTACTCGATAATATTGTAGCGGTGCTTAGGCGAAGCCCTGCGACGGTAGTACATCAAGATCGTCACCACGCCGTCGTGCTAATGGAACTATTCCCCGACACTTTGCTGGATCGGAGTCCGGGGATCGTCATCGAGCTGAACGTGTGCTAGAACT
The DNA here is from genome assembly GCF_003073215.2 of Triticum urartu. Lineage (NCBI taxonomy): Eukaryota > Viridiplantae > Streptophyta > Magnoliopsida > Poales > Poaceae > Triticum > Triticum urartu. Next base: position 136,298,717 of record NC_053023.1, on the reverse strand, counting down.
CGGAGGTGCCGTAGTTTCGGTGCTTGATCGGTCGGGCCGTGAAGACGTACGACTACATCAACCGCGTTGTGCTAACGCTTCCGTTGTCGGTCTACAAGGGTACGTAGATCACACTCTCCCCTCTCGTTGCTATGCATCACCATGATCTTGCGTGTGCGTAGGAAATTTTTTGAAATTACTACGTTCCCCAATAGTGGCATCTGAGCCTAGGTTTTATGTGTTGATGTTATATGCACGAGTAGAACACAAGTGAGTTGTGGGCGATATAAGTCATACTGCTTACCAGCATGTCATACTTTGGTTCGGCGGTATTGTTGGACGAAGCGGCCCGGACCGACATTACGCGTACGCTTACACGAGACCGGTTCTCCCGACGTGCTTTGCACAAAGGTGGCTAGCGGGTGACAGTTTCTCCAACTTTAGTTGAACAAAGTGTGGCTACGCCCGGTCCTTGCGAAGGTTAAAACATCACCAACTTGACAAACTATCGTTGTGGTTTTGATGCGTAGGTAAGATTGGTTCTTGCTTAAGCCCGTAGCAGCCACGTAAAACTTGCAACAACAAAGTAGAGGACGTCTAACTTGTTTTTGCAGGGCATGTTGTGATGTGATATGGTCAAGACATGATGCTAAATTTTATTGTATGAGATGATCATGTTTTGTAACCGAATTATCGGCAACTGGCAGGATCCATATGGTTGTCGCTTTATTGTATGCAATGCAATCACGCTGTAATGCTTTACTTTATCACTAAGCGGTAGCGATAGTCGTGGAAGCATAAGATTGGCGAGACGACAACGATACTACGATGGAGATCAAGGTGTCGCGCCGGTGACGATGGTGATCACGACGGTGCTTCGAAGATGGAGATCACAAGCACAAGATGATGATGGCCATATCATATCACTTATATTGATTGCATGTGATGTTTATCTTTTATGCATCTTATCTTGCTTTGATTGACGGTAGCATTATAAGATGATCTCTCACTAATTATCAAGAAGTGTTCTCCCTGAGTATGCACCATTGCGAACGTTCTTCGTGCTGAGACACCACATGATGATCGGGTGTGATAGGCTCTGCGTTCAAATACAACGGGTGCAAAACAGTTGCACATGCAGAATACTCAGGTTATACTTGACGAGCCAAGCATATACAGATATGGCCTCGGAACACGGAGACCGAAAGGTCGAGCGTGAATCATATAGTAGATATGATCAACACAGTGATGTTCACCAATGAAATTACTCCATCTCACGTGATGATTGGACATGGTTTTGTTGATTTGGATCACGTAATCACTTAGAGGATTAGAGGGATGTCTATCTAAGTGGGAGTTCTTTAAGTAATATGATTAATTGAACCTAAATTTATCATGAACTTAGTACCTGATAGTATCTTGCTTATTTATGTTTGATTGTAGATAGATGGCCTGTGCTGTTGTTCCGTTGAATTTTAATGCATTCCTTGAGAAAGCTAAGTTGAAAGATGATGGTAGCAATTACACGGACTGGGTCCGTAACTTGAGGATTATCCTCATTGCTGCATAGAAGAATTACGTCCTGGAAGCACCGCTGGGTGCCAGGCCTGCTGCTGGAGCAACACCAGATGTTATGAACATCTGGCAGAGCAAAGCTGATGACTACTTGATAGTTCAGTGTGCCATGCTTTACGGCTTAGAATCGGGACTTCAACGACGTTTTGAACATCATGGAGCATATGAGATGTTCTAGGAGTTGAAGTTAATATTTCAAGCAAATGCCCGGATTGAGAGATATGAAGTCTCCAATAAGTTCTATAGCTGCAAGATGGAGGAGAACAGTTCTGTCAGTGAACATATACTCAAAATGTCTGGGTATAATAATCACTTGATTCAATTGGGAGTTAATCTTCTAGATGATTGCGTCATTGACAGAATTCTCCAATCACTGCCCACCAAGCTACAAGAGCTTCGTGATGAACTATAAATATGCAAGGGATGAATAAGACTATTCCCGAGCTCTTCGCAATGCTGAAAGCTGCGGAGGTAGAAATCAAGAAGGAGCATCAAGTGTTGATGGTCAACAAGACCACTAGTTTCAAGAAAAAGGGCAAAGGGAAGAAGAAGGGGAACTTCAAAAAGAATAGCAAGCAAGTTGCTACTCAAGAGAAGAAACCCAAACCTGGACCTAAGCCTGAAACTGAGTGCTTCTACTGCAAGCAGACTGGTCACTGGAAGCGGAACTGCCCCAAGTATTTGGCGGATAAGAAGGATGGCAAGGTGAACAAAGGTATATGTGATATACATGTTATTGATGTGTACCTTACTAATGCTCGCAGTAGCACCTGGGTATTTGATACTGGTTCTGTTGCTAATATTTGCAACTCGAAACAGGGACTACGGATTAAGCGAAGATTGGCTAAGGACGAGGTGACGATGCGCATGGGAAATGGTTCCAAAGTCGATGTGATCGCAGTCGGCACGCTACCTCTACATCTACCTTCGGGATTAGTATTAGACCTAAATAATTGTTATTTGGTGCCAGCGTTAAGCATGAACATTATATCTGGATCTTGTTTGATGCGAGACGGTTATTCATTTAAATCAGAGAATAATGGTTGTTCTATTTACATGAGTAATATCTTTTATGGTCATGCACCCTTAAAGAGTGGTCTATTCTTATTAAATCTCGATTGTAGTGACACACATATTCATAGTGTTGAAACCAAAAGATGCAGTTGATAATGATAGTGCAACTTATTTGTGGCACTGCCGTTTAGGTCATATCGGTATAAAGCGCATGAAGAAACTCCATACTGATGGGCTTTTGGAACCACTTGATTATGAATCACTTGGTACTTGCGAACCGTGCCTTATGGGTAAGATGACAAAAACACCTTTCTCCAGTACTATGGAGAGAGCAACAGATTTGTTGGAAATCATACATACAGATGTATGTGGTCCGATGAATGTTGAGGCTCGTGGCGGATATCGTTATTTTCTCACCTTCACAGATGACTTAAGCAGATATGGGTATATCTACTTAATGAAACACAAGTCTGAAACGTTTGAAAAGTTCAAAGAATTTCAGAGTGAAGTTGAAAATCATCGTAACAATAAAATAAAATTCCTACGATCTGATCATGGAGGAGAATATTTGAGTTACGAGTTTGGTGTACATTTGAAACAATGTGGAATAGTTTTGCAACTCACGCCACCCGGAACACCACAGCGTAATGGTGTGTCCGAACGTCGTAATCGTACTTTACTAGATATGGTGCGATCTATGATGTCTCTTACTGATTTACCGCTATCGTTTTGGGGATACGCTCTAGAGACAGCCGCATTCACGTTAAATAGGGCACCATCAAAATTCGTTGAGACGACGCCTTATGAACTGTGGTTTGGCAAGAAACCAAAGTTGTCGTTTCTGAAAGTTTGGGGCTGCGATGCTTATGTGAAAAAGCTTCAACCTGATAAGCTCGAACCCAAATCAGAGAAATGTGTCTTCATAGGATATCCAAAGGAAACTATTGGATACACCTTCTATCACAGATCTGAAGGCAAGACTTTTGTTGCTAAATTCGGAAACTTTCTGGAGAAGGAGTTTCTCTTGAAAGAAGTGAGTGGGAGGAAAGTAGAACTTGACGAGGTAACTGTACCTACTCCCTTATTGGAAAGTAGTACATCACAGAAACCTGTTTCTGCGACACCTACACCAATTAGTGAGGAAGCTAATGATAATGATCATGAAACTTCAGAACAAGATACTACTGAACCTCGTAGATCAACCAGAATGAGATCCGCGCCAGAGTGGTACGGTAATCCTGTTCTGGAAGTCATGCTACTAGATCATGATGAACCTACAAACTATGAAGAAGCGATGGTGAGCCCAGATTCCGCAAAATGGCTTGAAGCCATGAAATCCGAGATGGGATCCATGTATGAGAACAAAGTATGGACTTTGGTTGACTTGCCCACTGATCGACAAGCAATTGAGAATAAATGGATCTTTAAGAAGAAGACTGACGCTGACGGTAATATTACTGTCTACAAAGCTTGACTTGTCGCAAAAGGTTTTCGGCATGTTCAAGGGATTGACTACGATGAGACCTTCTCACCCGTAGCGATGCTTAAGTCTGTCCGAATCATGTTAGCAATTGCCGCATTTTATGATTATGAAATTTGGCAGATGGATGTCAAAACTGCATTCCTGAATGGATTTCTAGAAGAAGAGTTGTATATGATGCAACCAGAAGGTTTTGTCGATCCAAAGGGAGCTAACAAAGTGTGCAAGCTCCAGCGATCCATTTATGGATTGGTGCAAGCCTCTCGGAGTTGGAATAAACGCTTTGATAGTGTGATCAAAGCATTTGGTTTTATAGAGACTTTTGGAGAAGCCTGTATTTACAAGAAAGTGAGTGGGAGCTCTGTAGCATTTCTGATATTATATGTGGATGACATATTACTAATTGGAAATGATATAGAATTTCTGGATAGCATAAAGGGATACTTGAATAAGAGTTTTTCAATGAAAGACCTCGGTGAAGCTGCTTACATATTAGGCATTAAGATCTATAGAGATAGATCAAGACGCTTAATTCGACTTTCACAAAGCACATACCTTGACAAACTTTTGAAGAAGTTCAAAATGGATCAAGCAAAGAAAGGGTTCTTGCCTGTGTTACAAGGTGTGAAGTTGAGTCAGACTCAATGCCCGACCACTTCAGAAGATAGAGAGAAAATGAAAGATGTTCCCTATGCTTAAGCCATAGGCTCTATCATGTATGCAATGCTGTGCACCAGACCTGATGTGTGCCTTGCTATAAGTCTAGCAGGGAGGTACCAAAGTAATCCAGGAGTGGATCACTAGACAACGGTCAAGAACATCCTGAAATACCTGAAAAGGACTAAGGATATGTTTCTCATTTATGGAGGTGACAAAGAGCTAATCATAAATGGTTACATCGATGCGAGCTTTGACACTGATCCGGACGATTCTAAATCGCAAACTGGATACGTGTTTACATTAAACGGTGGAGCTGTCAGTTGGTGCAGTTCTAAACAAAGCGTCGTGGCGGGATCTACGTGTGAAGCGGAATACATAGCTGCTTCGGAAGCAGCAAATGAAGGAGTCTGGATGAAGGAGTTCATATCCGATCTAGGTGTCATACCTAGTGCATCGGGTCCAATGAAAATCTTTTGTGACAATACTGGTGCAATTGCCTTGGCAAAGGAATCCAGATTTCACAAGAGAACCAAGCACATCAAGAGACGCTTCAATTCCATCCGGGATCTAGTCCAGGTGAGAGACATAGAGATTTGCAAGATACATATGGATCTGAATGTAGCAGACCCGTTGACTAAGCCTCTTCCACGAGAAAAACATGATCAGCACCAAGGCTCCATGGGTGTTAGAATCATTACTGTGTAATCTAGATTATTGACTCTAGTGCAAGTGGGAGACTGAAGGAAATATGCCCTAGAGGCAATAATAAAGTTATTATTTATTTCCTTATATCATGATAAATGTTTATTATTCATGCTAGAATTGTATTAACCGGAAACGTAATACATGTGTGAATACATAGACAAACAGAGTGTCACTAGTATGCCTCTACTTGACTAGCTCGTTAATCAAAGATGGTTATGTTTCCTAACCATGGACAAAGAGTTGTTATTTGATTAACGGGATCACATCATTAGGTGAATGATCTGATTGACATGACCCATTCCATTAGCTTAGCACCCGATCGTTTAGTATGTTGCTATTGCTTTCTTCATGACTTATACATGTTCCTATGACTATGAGATTATGCAACTCCCGTTTGCCGGAGGAACACTTTGTGTGCTACCAAACGTCACAATGTAACTGGGTGATTATAAAGGTGCTCCACAGGTGTCTCCAAAGGTACATGTTGGGTTGGCGTATTTCGAGATTAGGATTTGTCACTCCGATTGTCGGAGAGGTATCTCTGGGCCCTCTCGGTAATGCACATCACATAAGCCTTGCAAGCATTGCAACTAATGAGTTAGTTGTGAGATGATGTATTACGGAACGAGTAAAGAGACTTGCCGGTAACGAGATTGAACTAGGTATTGAGATACCGACGATCGAATCTCGGGCAAGTAACATACCGTGACAAAGGGAACAATGTATGTTGTTATGCGGTCTGACCGATAAAATGTCTTCGTAGAATATGTAGGAGCCAATATGAGCATCCAGGTTCCGCTATTGGTTATTGACCGGAGATATGTCTCGGTCATGTCTACATTGTTCTCGAACCCGTAGGGTCCGCACGCTTAAGGTTTTGATGACAGTTATATTATGAGTTTATGCATTTTGATGTACTGAAGTTTGTTCGGAGTCCCGGATGTGACCATGGACATGACGAGGAGTCTCGAAATGGTCGAGACATAAAGATTGATATATTGGAAGCCTATATTTGGATATCAGAAGTGTTCCGTGTGAAATCGGGATTTTACCGGAGTACCGGGAGGTTACCGGAACCCCCCGGGAGGTATATGGGCCTTAGTGGGCTTTAGTGGAAGAGAGGATAGGTGGCCAGGGCTGGGCTGCACGCCCCTCCCCCTAGTCCGAATAGGACAAGGAGAGGGGCCGGCGCCCCCCTTCCTTCTCTCTCTCCTCTTTCCCCCTCCCGAATCCTATTCCAACTAGGAAAGGGGGGGATCCTACTCTCAGAGGGAGTAGGACTCCTCCTGGCGCGCCTCCTCCTGGCCGACTGCACCCCCCTTTGATCCTTTATATACGGGGGCAAGGGGCACCCCTAGACACACAAGTTGATCCGTGTGATCATATTCTTAACCGTGTGCGGTGCCCCCTTCCACCATAGTACTCGATAATATTGTAGCGGTGCTTAGGCGAAGCCCTGCGATGGTAGTACATCAAGATCGTCACCACGCCGTCGTGCTGACGGAACTCTTCCCCGACACTTTGCTGGATCGGAGTCCGGGGATCGTCATCGAGCTGAACGTGTGCTAGAACTCGGAGGTGCCGTAGTTTCGGTGCTTGATCGGTCGGGCCGTGAAGATGTACGACTACATCAACCGCGTTGTGCTAACGCTTCCGCTGTCGGTCTACAAGGGTACGTAGATCACACTCTCCCCTCTCGTTGCTATGCATCACCATGATCTTGTGTGTGCGTAGGAATTTTTTTGAAATTACTACGTTCCCCAACAGATACAAGATTGAAGACTTCGTCCCGTGTCCGGAAGGGACTTTCCTTGGCGTGGAAGGCAAGCTTGGCAATACGGATATGTAGATCTCCTACCATTGTAACCGACTCTGTGTAACCCTAGCCCTCTCCGGTGTCTATATAAACCGGAGGGTTTTAGTCCGTAGGGACAACAATCATACCATAGGCTAGCTTCTAGGGTTTAGCCTCCTTGATCTCGTGGTAGATCTACTCTTGTACTACTCATATCATCAATATTAATCAAGCAGGAGTAGGGTTTTACCTCCATCGAGAGGGCCCGAACCTGGGTAAAAACATCGTGTCCCTTTTCTCCTGTTACCATCCTCCTAGACGCACAGTTCGGGACCCCCTACCCGAGATCCGCCGGTTTTAACACCGACATATATAAATAACACACTAACCACAGGTCTCACATTCAGACAGTCATCTTCCACACTTGTTAGTGCCTTCTCAGATGCAAATTGGGCTAGTTGCTTGGATGACAGAAGGTTAACAGGTGGGTTTGCCATTTTCTATGGTCGCATCATGCTCTTTCACCTCGGCCTTTCCGTGCGACCGACTCTGCGTCCTGTCCATGATCTGCATTAGACTCATCATTCTCACCTTTACTTATTTTGGGCTACCTATATTTGCTTTCAAGAACTTGGGTTGCTCCTCTTGCTTTTGACGAGTGAAGCTTTGGCTTTGGTCAAAACTTGTTTTAGTGGGGCCATATAACTTCGCTGGAATGAATTTACATGATGGTTGCCCTTGCCCATAGACGACACCATCGTTGTTGTCATAGAAACAATGTGAGAGTAGGCGGTAATAGTAGTGGTTTGCCTCATCATTCTCAACACTATTTATGCTATGTTTGGATGTCTGTATTGGAGGCCTCTGTACTGTGTTGGTTTCAGTTCCAAATCAACCAGGAAACTGTAATGGACATGAATATGAATTCAGTTGTTTGGATGTTTATTGAATTGGCTCACTGTCGGGTGGTAGGTGCAACATATGCCAACGGGTGGCTTATCATTGTGGGAGCCAGTAAGACATCGCCGGTGCCTGGAAACGGGATAAGGCGAAGACATGCACGCCGGCGGATCTTACCCAGCTTCGGGGCTCTCCGTGGAGATAACACCCCTACTGCTGCTCTGCGGGGTCTCTGCATGTTCACTAGATGAATCAAGTAGCTACACAACGCTCCTTGAGCTGTTTGGTGGGAGGAGGAAGAAGGGCACGGCTAGCCTGCCTCCTCACCTTGTGTGGTGTCTAGAACTAGTAAGGGGTCAAACCCTTTGCATGGGTGCCCCGAGGGGGTTTATATAGGCCTACCCCCCGGGGGTACAATGGTAATCCGACTGGGCGCGGGGCCCAGCCATCTGTGACTACGCTCGCCGGCTTCTGCGCCGGCTGCTGGGGCCCGCCGACTGGTGGGTCCCGCCGGCTGCCGGCCCCTTGGTCGACAGGCAGGCCCCACTGTCCAGGGCCTGGTCGGCGGCTGGTTACTATGGCTCCATCTTGTTGACGTGAGCTTCATCGTGGTAAGCGCGGCTACAGTACCGCCGCCTGTCAGGCGATCGCTGTAGCCTTACCGCGTCTTGTCTCCTTAATGGGGCGTCTTCTTCGAGGGAGGCGGCAAGCCGGCTGGCGGGGAGCCGGCTCTGTCTTGGGCCGACTGGTTGGAGGCGTGGCCGCCTTCGGGCGTCTCTCTGCTCAAAGGGGCCCACCGTCTGTGGGCCACGCTGGCGGCCCGTCGTGGGTGATGCCAGGGTCAACATGGCAACAGTGCCGCGCCGGACGGGTCATGCCTACCCCGTACGGCGCACTGTGCCAGGCGTGCTCCGGGATTCGGGGGTGGCAGGCTTCACTGTAGCCACGCCCCGTCGCACCGCCGTTAGGTGGGTGCAAACTTTTGTGGGTACGGTCGGACCGCTTTATGGGGAGCCGGCTTCTTGGAGTCGGCCTTCTCATGGCCGGCTTCTTGGAGTCGGCCTTCTCATGAGGGCTAAAGTCGGACCGCCTTCCGAAAGCCGGCCTGGGGCAGCCAAATGGGGAAGGCGGCCCCATGTCTTGGATTCTTGAGAGCCAGGCGGGCTCGTAGTTTTTTCAGAAGGGCCAGGGGAAGCCGGCCAGGCTACCCATGACTATTTACTCCGACAGTAGTCCCCGAAGCTGACCGAGCTCCGAGGTGAGCAGGGGGACGAGAAGCTTGGTCAGCTTCCCATCCTAAAGAGCTGGCTTTGCGGGCGTATGCCGACTTCAGAGAGCCCCGCTTCTTGCAGGAGGGAGGAGGGGGGGGACTTGCGTGCTGACTAGGGCCCTCCCGCGGCCACGTGGCAGCGAGATCCTGCGAGCGTACACGCGCGACGGGACGCCGCCGCAGGCCCGGGCCCGCCACTCGCGAGCCTTGGTCCGGGCGCGGATCTTCCGTGGCCCACAGGGGCCGCTCGCCTTCCCGAGGCAGTTTCGTTTCGCCGTTAAGGCTCAATAATCGCGGGACGTGGGGAGTGGGCACGATCGATCCCCACGCTTCCCCACGCCACGCCTCCTCGGCTCCGCCACGTGAGTCTATAAGTAGGGGGAGGAGGGAGAGCGACAGAGGTTCGCACGCTCTCTCCCGCTCCGCCCCTCCTAACCCTCGTTTCTTCCTCTCGCTGCCGTCGTAGCTTCCCGTCTCAGCGCCGCCGCGTCTCTACACCGCCTCGCTCCCATGGCGTTGTCAAGCTCATGGGACGGCTCCAACGTCCATGACGACCATGTGGAGTTCCTCCGCCAGACTCGGCGCCTGCCCGGCGCCGACCTCGTACAGGTCCGCCTGGCGCCGGAGAAGGAGATCTCGCCGGCACGGGAGGAGGGCGAGCGGGTCGTCTTCCGCTCGCACTGCCTGCGCGGCTTCGGCCTTCCGGCGAGCGGATTTCTACACTCTTTCCTGGAATTCTACAACCTCCAGCCGCATCACCTCACGCCCAATGCGGTGATTCTGCTATCGGCCTTCGTCTCCCTCTGCAAAGGCTTCTTGGGGCTGCTCCCCACGCTGGAGCTCTGGGGAGAGTTCTTCCAAAGCAAGCTCGGCACCGTCATCGCCGACGTGCCCGCCCCCTGCGGGGCCTTCATCGCCATGAGGAGGGCGAGCGAGAACAACCCATTCCCGCCCATCCCCCTGATCCAGTCGGTGAAGGTCTGGCAGAGATCGTATTTCTACGTGAAGAACGTCGCCGAGCAAGGAGACTACATCAACCTGCCGGCTTACGTAGCCGGCCCGCCGGCTGGGAGGCAGCCCTCGTGGAGCTTCCGGTCCCGGTCACTGTCTCCGGCCAGGAACGCCGCCATCTCCCGGCTTCGGGTGATGATTCAGTCGGAAGGCCTGCACGGGGCCGACTTGGTGGCCGCCTTCGTGGAGCGCCGGATCCTTCCTCTCCAAAGCCGGCCCCATATGATGTGTCAGATGAGCGGCCGCTTCGACTCAAGCCGGCTGAGCACATGGGAAATGCCCCACGCGGAGGTGGCGCTCATGGTTAACTACATCGCCAACTGCAAGCTCCCCTGGGACTGGCAATACGGCAAGGTGCCGTATTCTCGCGCCAATCCTCCGCCCGTGGTAAGATTCTCTCTCTATCTTCTTTTTGTTGTCGGCCGGCTTCACAACGGCCGGCTTCTGACCAGTCGGTTCTTTTGAGCAGAACCCTCTTCTTGCGCCGCCGGCCGGGGCGGCGGGGATTGAACGCCAGTATGCCCCTGACCGCACGGTGGACGACGTTGACGACCCGGACTTGGGGGCGGCCGCCATGGAAGACGCCATGGTGGGGGACAGCACCGAGCCCGGAGGCTCAAGGTTCACCGCGAGCTTCGAGGACTAGCCGGACGATTTCGAAGCCGAAGTCGCCCCGCGTCGCCAGCCGGCGGCCGACCATCAGGGCGCGGGCTCGTCTATCGCGCCGGCGGCCGGCGGCGGCGCACAGAAGCACCGGGCCGCTTCAGGCCTCTTTGGCAGTCGGCCGAAGAAGTCCAAAGCCTCCGCTGCGGCGACCAAGCGAGACGAGGCGGCTGCGAAAGCGGCCCGCTTCCACAAGGTGGTGAAACAGCCTCCGGCGGTCTCAGCATAAGTCTTCGACTGCCTTGCCGCATGCTCGTCATCATTCTCTTTCTCTTCGAATATTCTTCTTAACTTTTTCTTGCTTGCTGGACAGGGCGCCGCTTTCCCTTGAGCGGGGCCCGGGCGGCTCCGTCGTGGGGCCGGCCGGAGGGTCTTCGAGCTCTCGCCGCGTGGACCCCCGCGCCGATCTCAGGGAGGCCACAGAGCGGAATGCCCGCAAAGCGCGGGAGGAGCGCGAGGCGGCGGAGAAGGCGGCCGCCCAGGCGGCGAGGGAGCAGGTCGATGCGGCAGCCAAGGCCCAGACGGAGGCGGCTACCGCGGAGACGGAGGTAGAAAGCTCGCGCAACCAGCCCCCGCTGCTCGCCATTCCTCTCCGAGCCGTAGCCCCTGACACCCCATTGCCCTTGGCGGAGGAGATCGTTCAAGACCCGCCGCAGATGGAGAGGGGGGAGGACCCCGTGGCCTTTGCGAGGGGAGCGCCGCTAGCAGCGCCAACCGGAGCGGGTCAAGGCGGCCAATTGTCAGCGGCGCCAGAGGGGCCGACCGGAGGTGAGCCGGAGAACAGAGCCGGCCTCGAGGTGCAGCCGGCGACGGGCCGGCGCGCAGGGGGAGGCGCCGCTCCGCTGGAGTTGCGCCGAGTCGCGGGCGCAGGCCAGTCGCCGGAAGATCTGGAGGCGGCCAGCACTGCCATGTCCGAGTGGACTCCCAGCGGGGGAACTGGCGAGCTGAATGTGACGGCTCAAGGGGTCCGGAGCCGGCTGCAAGCTCAGGCCGCCCTGCTGCAACAGTTCACCCAGGAGTTCTTGTCAACGCGAGCCACTATCCGGGTGAGTCCTTCGTTCTTGGCCGCTTTGCTTTCTTAATTTCTTCCATGGGGGCGCATTAGTGCACCCACTGGGTGTAGTCCCCGAGATTCGGGCCGACTGCTGCGCAGCCGGGTCGGATCTTTCTCGACGGCTACCTTACTTTGCTCTTTTCTGAACTTTCAGGAATATCACAACCTTCGTGCTGCCGCCTTCAACTCCCAGGCTCGGGAGCTGAGCCGGAGGACCGACGACCTGGCCGACAGCCGAAGTAAGTACTCGATCTTGTCTTTCTCCTATGGGGGCGCATCAGCGCACCCACTGGGTGTAGTCCCCGAGATTCGGGCTGACTGCTGCGTAGTCGGGTCGGATCTTTCTTGACGACTCTTTCTTTATTGTTTTTCTTTTTCTTTGTCTTCAGGGGCCAACGCCGACTTGAGGAAGGAGCTGGGCGAAGCGAAGGCCGCCCTTCATACCAAGGAGGCCGAGTACGCCGCCTGGGTCCAGGAACGGGATCGCCTAGCCAAGAAGCTAGCTGACCGAGAGGAGAGCCACAAGGCGGCCCTGCAGGCGGTGCAGGATAGCGAAGCCGCCTTGAGGGCGGAGTATGAGACCGAGGCGGCGAACTGGTTTGAGACCCGGCGAGCCCTGGACGAGGGCTTCAGCCGGATCGAGGATTTGATCGATGGTGAGCCGCCTTCCTCGCCCCTCTCCTGCCTCTTGCCGCCTGGGTTTTTGACTTAACTTGAGCTGCTGCTTGTTTTTGGTGCAGACTACTTCCCCGGCTACTCCGCCTTCGCCGCCCAAAGCATTGAGGCCCATCGCGAGGCGCGTCGTCAGGCGGGGGCCAACATCGTGCCGGATGCGAACCGGACACTTGAGGAGCAGCTCCTGGCTGTCCAGGCGCGGTTGCAGCCGGCTCATCGGATGCTTCGCCGGCTCCAACGTGCCGGGGCGCAAGTGTTGGCCGCCCTCTGGCCCGGCAAGACGATCCCCCGCACCCCAAGCCGAACTGCCGACTGGATGGAGGTCGCAGTTGGTCACTTGAGGCTTGGAAGGCGTCGGCGGCCCGCCTCGGAGCCGGGCGGGCGTTGGAGTTCGTTCGGGCTTGGTACCCTGGGCTGAGCCTGGACCAGCTGCGCACTGGGCGGATGGAGGCCGATGCGGAGCTGGAGGAGGTGAGGCCGGCTATCGCCCAGCGAGCTTCGACGATCGCCGAGTGCACCGACATCAGCGTTTTCGCACCCGAAATCGATGATGACGGTGTTGCTCAGCCGGAGGAGTGGTTCGGGCTGAACCCGGCGGTGGGCGAGGACTCGACGGAGGAGATTGCCTCCAGCGACGAAGGCGAGGATGACGAAGAGGAGGACGGCGAAGACGTCGAGCCAGCTGGTGGAACAACCGGCCGACCTCAGGCCGACCGCGCCTCCAGCAATGAGGCGCGTGGAAGCGCGCCCTCTGCGGGAGGCGGCGACAAAGCCGAAGTTCGCCAGCCGGCCGCTCCTTCAGCCGGCACGACCGTCTCCGCCAACCAGTCTGGCTCGTCGGCCGCTCCGCCAGTTTGACCTGCCGTCTTTATCTTTCCCGCCTTGTTGTCTTTGAACAATCTTTGTTAAGTTTTCGCAGTTCCACCCACTGGGGGTGTATCCATACTATGTTGAATGCTGGCCTCTCGGAGGTCTTTTTATGTAAATATTGTCATGTGCATGTTTGGTTTCCATTCGCGTATGCTTTTTTATCCTTAGGCTTTTTCCTTTGCCGCCTTCCCTCTTTGGGGAGGCAAGTACTTGAGCTTTCTTGGATTGAAGTGAAGTGAATGGAAACCGGCTGGCCGGCTACTCTGGTAGCCAGTCGGTGGTGTGAGAAAAACCGGCTTTTGTTATATTAGTCCGTTAGTCCCTAGCCGTTTTTCGTGTGGGCGCCCGTTCCTGCCTTTAACTCTTGCCAGCCGGACAGCCGGTTCTTCGAACTGCGACTTTTGGCAAGAAAAGGCTTGGGAGCCGGCACACTACTTGTCTGACTGCGGGTAGGACTTCTAACATAACTCTAGTCGGCCAGTCCCCGAGCCGACTAGTCGAACTCGGTGCCGGACGGAATAAGTAAATGACACGACAAGGTCATAAGCATGATACTTTTCATTCATAAATAAGGGATGGCAGTCCCCGAGCCCTCCTCGGGGAGCCTATTGTCTTGTACTTAATACAAAAGTTAGCGAGGTACATACTGCATTTCAACTGTAAAATCTTCGGAGGAGGTTGGCGTTCCATGGTCGTTCCGACTCCTTGCCGGAGTCGTCTCTCTTGCGCGCCTTCGGCTTCTGTGCGTCGATCAGGTAGTAGGAGTCGTTTCCTAGAGCTCTGCTGATGACGAAGGGGCCTTCCCAAGGGGCTGAGAGCTTGTGCTGGCCGGCTGTTCGCTGGATCAACCGGAGCACAAGATCACCCTCTTGGAAGGATCTTGGCCTGACCTTCCGGCTGTGGTAGCGGCGCAAAGCCTGCTGGTAGATGGCAGATCGGCTGAGGGCTAACAGCCGGCTTTCTTCCAGCAGGCCGACGCCGTCTTCTCGTGCTTCCTTGGCCTCCGCTTCCATGTACATGGTTACTCGAGGCGAGTCGAATTCGATGTCAGTTGGGATGACCGCCTCGGCACCATACACAAGGAAGAAAGGGGTGAAGCCGGTTGACTTGTTTGGTGTAGTGCGCAGGCTCCAGAGGACAGCCGGCAGCTCATCGAGCCAACAGCCGGCTGAGCGCTCCAGAGGTACAACCAGTCGAGGCTTGATACCGGAGAGGATGAGGCCGTTGGCTCGCTCGACCTGGCCGTTTGACTGCGGGTGGGCGACGGATGCTAAGTCCAGCCGGATACCTTGGGCTGCGCAGAAACGTGCCAAGGCTCCTTTGGCAAAATTCGTGCCATTGTCGATGATGATGCTGTGCGGCACGCCGTACCAAGTTGTTATGTCTGCGATGAACGTCACGGCAGTCGGCCCATTCAGCTTCTTGATCGGCTTTGCCTCAATCCACTTGGTGAATTTGTCCACGGCGACTAGCAAATGCGTCATGCCGCCGCGCGCCGTCTTGAATGGGCCCACCATGTCCAGTCCCCAAACGGCGAAGGGCCAAGTGAGGGGAATGGTCTTGAGTGCCGAAGCCGGCACGTGTTGCTTGGAGCTGAAGAGTTGGCATCCCTTGCAATGTTTGACTAATTCCTTGGCATCATCCAAAGCGGTCGGCCAGAAGAAACCATGGCGGAAGGCTTTGGCGACAAGTGATCTTGAGGCCGCATGGTGGCCGCATTCTCCTTGGTGAATGTCTCTGAGGATTGCAATGCCCTTCTCTTGCTCGACGCACCGTTGGAGGATTCCAGTGACACTGCGCTTGAATAGTTCTCTATTGACGATTGTGTACGCTCCAGCTCGATGTTGGACTTGTCTTGCTTCTGTTTTGTCAGCCGGCAGGTCTTGGTTTACTAGGAAGTTGAGGATGGACTGAGCCCATGACGGAGCCGCGACTTCTCCTACTACCAATGTGGCTACTGCTACCAGGGTGGGCGGGCGGGGCGGTGAGGTGCTGGAGTTGGCCGCCGGCTGTAGTGCTGGTGCAGTCCCCGGGCCAGCTACCGCAGTCCCTGAGCCTGCTGCCGCAGTCCCCGAGCCGGCCGCCAAAGTCCCCGAGCCGGCTGCCGAAGTCGCCGGGCCGGCTACGGGGGTCTTGGGGTCGCCTACTTGGTTCTTCGAGCCGGACCCGGCCACATCGGGGTCAGGCAGCACGAAGATGGAATCGGACTCTGGAGACGGCTTGATGGACGGCTTGAGGAGGCATTGTAGAGCGACGCCGGTTGGAATTGCTTGCCGAGTGGAGCCTATTCGAGCCAGGGCATCGACTGGCTCGTTGTCGGCTCGTGGTACGTGGAGGAACTCGCATCCTTCAAAGTATCCGCTGAGTTGTTGGACCAGGAAGCGGTAGCTCGCCATATTCGCGTCCTTGGCGTCCCAGTCGCCGGATGATTGCTGGACCACCAGGTCCGAGTCGCCATAACATAGGATCCGGCGAATGCCAAGTTCTTTGGCAAGCCGGAGCCCGTGTATGAGCGCCTCGTACTCGGCCACGTTGTTGGAGGCGGCAAAGTGGATCTGTAGCGTGTATCTGAGCTTGTCGCCTTTGGGAGAGGTAAGGACGACGCCGGCTCCCAAGCCGGTGCGCATCTTGGACCCGTCGAAGTGCATGCGCCAATGGGTGGAGTCGGGAGCCGGCGGCAGGTATTGGGTCTCGGCCCAGTCGACAAGGAAGTCGGCCAGTGCTTGGGACTTGATGGCAGTGCGGGGCTGGTAGAAGATCGTGTAGGGGGCTAGCTCAATGGCCCATTTTGCCACCCGGCCGGATGCGTCCCGGCTGCCTATGATCTCGGCTAGCGGGGCAGTGCATACGACCGTGACGGGATGCTCTTGAAATTAGGGCTTCAGCTTCTTGGCGGTGAAGTACACGCCGTAACACATCTTTTGGTAGTGCGGGTAGTTCTGCTTTGAGGCGGACAGCACCTCGCTCAAATAATACACCGGCCTCTGGACCGGCTGGGCTCGGCCTTCTTCTGGGCGCTGGACTACGATGACGGTGCTGACCACCCGGCTGGTTGCGGCGATGTAAAGGAGCATGGGCTCTTTCTCAGTCGGCGCTGCGAGGACAGGCGGCGTGGCCAGCATCTTCTTCAGCTCGTGAAAAGCTTGGTCGGCCTGGTCGTTCCACTCGAAGTGAGTGCTCTTCTTCATGAGGCGGTAGAGGGGGAGAGCTTTATCTCCGAGCCGGATGATGAAGCGGTTCAAGGAGGCTAAGCACCCGGTGAACTTCTGAATGTCTCGAAGCTTGGTAGGGACGCCATTCTCTCGATGGCCTTGATCTTCACCGGGTTGCATTTGATGCCGCGTTCGGAGACCAGGAAGCCTAGGAGCTGGCCGGCTGGCACTCCGAACACGCATTTCTTGGGGTTGAGCTTGATTTGGAACCAGCGTAAGTTCTCAAACGTTTCCTTGAGGTCTCCCAGCAGGGTGCCGCGCTTCTCCGTCTTCACCACGATGTCGTCCACGTAAACATGAGCGTTTCTGCCGAGTTGCTTGAGGAGGCACTTCTGCATGCAACGCTGAAAAGTGGCACCGACATTTCTCAAGACGAATGTCATGGTCAGGTAGCAGAAGGCTCCAAATGGCGTGATGAAGGCGGTCTTCAGGCGGTCGTCCGGGTCTAGCTTTATCTGATGATATCCGGAGTAAGCATCCAAAAAACTCAACAGCTCGCATCCGGCTGTGGAGTCTATCACTTGGTCAATCCTTGGCAGGGCAAAAGGATCTTTGGGGCAGGCCTTGTTGAGGCTCGTGTAGTCTATACACATGCGCCATTTGTTGTTCTTCTTTAGCACAAGGACCGGGTTGGCGAGCCACTCTGGAAAGAAAACTTCCATGATGAAGCCGGCCGCCAAGAGCCGGGCTACCTCCTCCCCTACAATCCTGCGTTTCTCCTCCGACAGTCGGCGAAGGGGTTGTCTGACTGGCTTTGTGTCTTCTCGAACGTGTAGTTTGTGCTCGGCGAATTTCCTCGGAACACCCGGCATGTCCTTGGGGGACCATGCAAAGATGTCCCGATTCTCACGGAGGAAATCGGCGAGCTCGCCTTCCTATTTGCTGTTCAGGTTTGCCCCGATGACGGCAAACCTCTCTGGATGCTCGGGGTCAAGAGGTATCTTCTTCGTCTCCTTGGACGGCTGGAAAGATCCTTGAGCATCATGCTCCTTGGGGTCGGGGGACACGGCCGACTGCTTGCCGGCTATGGCCACGACTCGGTCCAGCATCTTCTTCTCTTCGGCAATCACAAGGGACTCGGCCAGCCGGCTGCTGGCCGCCACGCACTCAGAGGACTTCTTGTAATCACTGGCTACAGTGATGACGCCTTTGGTGCTTGGTATCTTCATCTTGAGGTATGCATAGTGGGGAACTGCCATGAATTTGGCCAAGGCAGGTCGGCCAAGCAATGCATGGTAAGGGCTCTCCAGGTCCACCACTTCAAACCAGATCGCTCCCCGGCAGAAATGCTCCTTGTCCCCAAAAAGCACATCGATCTTGATCTTGCCAATGGGGGCGCAGGATAAGCCCGGTACGATGCCATGAAACACTCTCCGAGTTGGCGTGAGCTGCTTCGTCTTGACATTTAGCTTTTCCAGGGTGTCACGGTACAGGATGTTGATGCTGCTCCCGCCGTCTATCAACACACGGGAAAAGCGGGCGGCGCGTCTGTCCATCGCAAGGGTGGCTTCCAGGACCAAAGCGTAAGAGCCGGGAGACGGCATCACCTCCGGATGGTCGGCCCGGCTCCAGCTGATGGGCTTTTCTGACCAATGCATGTGTCCGGCGGGGTTGGCAGCGACCACGCTAACTTCCTGGCGCTCTTGGCGTTTGCTGCGCCGGTCTTCGGGCTGGCTTGTAAAGACGATGTAGGTTGCTTGCTCATCAGGGAACTCGTCATGCACGGCTCCGACTGCGGGCCGAGCGGCCGGAGGCGGAGGCGGCGGGCCGGCAGGCGGAGGCGGCGCGAGCCCTTCGCCTTTAGAGATTCGGGTGAGCCAATGGCACTTCCCGGTCGTGTGGTTGGACGGCTTCGCGCCGCTGTGGAACTTGCAAGGGGCGTCGAGAGTTTGCTCGTAGGAGAAGGCGGGCTGCCAAGCCGGCCTGCCGCCCTTGGGCTTCTTGGGCGCCGGTCGCTCTTCAGGCGGCGCATCTTCGATTGTGGCCACCTGCCGACTGGCGGGAGGCGGCGCGGGGCCCTTGCGCTTGTGATCGTTCGAGTGGGGGAGTCGGCCGGAATCCCCAGCCGGCGTCTTGGGCGCCGGGTTGAGTACCTTTCCGGACACGTCCACCCGAAGCTCGGTCTTCATCGAGGAGTCGGCGGTGGCGTACTTGTCCGCTATGTCCAGAAGCTCGTCAAGGGTAGCCGGCTCGTCGCAGAGGAGCTTGTGCTTGAGGAGGGTGCCTTCTCGGCACCCGGCTGTGAAGTATTCTATGGCTTGCACCTCGTGCACCCCTTCACAGGAGTTGCGGAGCTCGGCCCAACGCGTGAGGTAATCGCGAGTGGACTCGGCGGGGCCTTGTACGCACAAGGAGAGCTGTCTGGGCTTGGGAGCCCACTTGTAGGTGCTGGTGAAGTTGCGGATAAAGGCTTCTGTGAAATCTAGCCAGCTGTTGATGCTACGCGGCTTGAGGCTGTTGAGCCAGGTCCGCGCCGTGCCTTGCAGCATGAGGGGCACGTACTTCACGGCAACGCGCCGGTTGCCGTTGGCTATGCTAACCGCCGTGGAGTAGTCGATCAACCAATCTTCCGGCTTCACGGAGCCGTTGTACTTGGGCGTATCTCTTGGGAGTGAGAACCCTTTGGGAAAGGGCTCGTCGCGGATGCGGGGGCCGAAACAAGGCGGGCCGACATCGTCTTCTTCTTCCAACGCCAGGGATTGCGCCAGGCGGTCGATCCGATGGCGGGCGTCGTTCTCGCCGATTCCTTCGCGGCGGCCCAGCCGGCCGCTGAGAGTCGGGTGCGCCACTGGTGGCGGGGCGGGATATCTCTCTCCACGGGGCGGAGGCGGAGGCGGGTCGCCACGCCATTCCATGGCTCGGGGATGACCGTCCGCGTCTCGCTCGATGGAGATCCGGGTCCGGCTGCGGCTGGCAGTCGGCTCCTTCTCGCGTCGCGCACGGGTGTTGCTCGTAGTCGGCGTCCGGGAGGTCGCGCCGTGTTCTCGGCGCGGGGGAGGGCTTTCCGCGCGGGCGTCGGCTTCATGTCGCTGCGCGGCTGCGTCAATCAATTGCTGGATGCGCCGGGTCATGTGGGGGAGGTCTTCGGCCTCCAAGCCGTCCAACTCGTCTACAGCCGCCTGGGCGGCACGCAAGTTCTCGAGCGGAGTGGCATAGACCGGGCGGTCGACTCCCAGCGTGTCGGCGATGACGGCGCCGCGTTGCTTGACAAGGCCGGCCCGGCTTGGCCCGCCTGGGGCCGGCGTGCCGAAGGCGGCGCGGTCAGCTTCGCGCTGATAGGCCTCAGTGAGGCGTCTTACGGAAGCCAGCCTCCGGCCCTCTGCGAGGAGGGCGAGGCGGCGTGCCTCCAGTGCTTCGTCGTCGGCATTAGCCGGGAGGGGAGCGGAGAAGTCATGGGCTACCGTGTGCGAGGCGTCGCGGGAGCTCTCGTCGGCCGGGCCGCCGTGGCCGACAACCATCACTTCGGTGGTGACAGCATTGCAGTCGTCGGCTCGAGGAAGCGGGTCGTTGTAGATCGTGATGTTGGTGGGGAAGGTGTCGTAGAAGGCCGTGTCAGAGTCGACAGGCATCGGGTCGGTGGAGCCAACCGACTCCAGGTCCGCAGTGGGCTCGCTGGAGACATGGAGCTGGCCGAGAAGGTTGGCGAGGTGGTCGGTGCCCGCATCGGAGGCGAGCTCGTCGGAGATGAGAGTTTCGTCGAGGAGATCGGCGAGGCCGCTTGCCGCGCAGATGCTGGTGACGCCTTGCAGCGCGTCGTGGCAAGCGCCATCGGGCGTGCCGGGCTGGCTACGCTCGCGGGGGAGGAATAAGGTTCCCGTCCAGAACAGGTCTCCGGACGACGGTGCACCTAGCCCCACGGTGGGCGCCAAATGTCGGGTGGTAGGTGCGACATATGCCAACGGGTGGCTTATCATTGTGGGAGCCAGTAAGACATCGCCGGTGCCTGGAAACGGGATAAGGCGAAGACATGCACGCCGGCGGATCTTACCCAGCTTCGGGGCTCTCCGTGGAGATAACACCCCTACTGCTGCTCTGCGGGGTATCCGCATGTTCACTAGATGAATCAAGTAGCTACACAACGCTCCTTGAGCTGTTTGGTGGGAGGAGGAAGAAGGGCACGGCTAGCCTGCGTCCTCACCTTGTGTGGTGTCTAGAACTAGTAAGGGGTCGAACCCTTTGCATGGGTGCCCCGGGGGGGTTTATATAGGCCTACCCCCCGGGGGTACAACGGTAATCCGACTGGGCGCGGGGCCCAGCCGTCTGTGACTGAGCTCGCCGGCTTCTGCGCCGGCTGCTGGGGCCCGCCGACTGGTGGGTCCCGCCGGCTGCCGGCCCCTTGGTCGACAGGCAGGCCCCACTGTCCAGGGCCTGGTCGGCGGCTGGTTACTGTGGCTCCATCTTGTTGACGTGAGCTTCATCGTGGTAAGCGCGGCTACAGTACCGCCGCCTGTCAGGCGATCGCTGTAGCCTTACCGCGTCTTGTCTCCTTAATGGGGCGTCTTCTTCGAGGGAGGCGGCAAGCCGGCTGGCGGGGAGCCGGCTCTGTCTTGGGCCGACTGGTCTGGAGGCGTGGCCGCCTTCGGGCGTCTCTCTGCTCAATGGGGCCCACCGTCTGCGGGCCACGCTGGCGGCCCGTCGTGGGTGATGCCAGGGTCAAACATGGCAACAGTGCCGCGCCGGACGGGTCATGCCTACCCATACGGCGCACTATGCCAGGCGTGCTCCGGGATTCGGGGGCGGCAGGCTTCACTGTAGCCACGCCCCGTCGCCCCGCCGTTAGGTGGGTGCAAACTTTTGTGGGTACGGTCTCGACCGCTTTATGGGAGCCGGCTTCTTGGAGTCGGCCTTCTCATGGCCGGCTTCTTGGAGTCGGTCTTCTCATGAGGGCTAAAGTCAGACCGCCTTCCGAAAGCCGGCCTGGGTGGCAGCCAACATGGGGAAGTCGGCCCCATGTCTTGGATTCTTGAGAGCCAGGCGGGCTCGTAGTTTTTTCAGAAGGGCCAGGGGAAGCCGGCCAGGCTACCCATGACTATTTACTCCGACACTCACGGAATTGTCATGAGGTTTCAATACAGAATTGTATTTGGATGTACAACTACGGAATTGCATAGTAGCATTAGTATATGCATTAAAACAGTAGTTGTATGACTATAATTGGATGATTATGTAGTAAAAAATCATCAGTTGTTCTAGAAATCAAGGATGACATCATATAATATTGAAAAAATAATAATTTCACACCAACAAAGTGCAATACATATAGTCTAAATAGGTGTCCCAAATTCTCAACGGTGCATAGTTCTAAATGTAACAACACAATTGTTCAAATAATTTGAAGTTGAACATTACATGGTTTCAAATGTAACAAACCAAATAGTTCAGATAGGGACAAGTTTAACAAGACAAACAGGAAAGCATAACTTGCATAACTTCAAGCCAATAATAGCAGCTAAGCCTTCCTCATGTGCATGGCAGCTCCATTAGAGCTTCAAACAAGCGCTCATTAAGAATCAACTTTCCATAAGAGCACAACATGTCTGCTTCTGCCAACTTTGGTATCAACTCAAGTGCAGCAAGTATTTCAGAAGGAGTAGTAACCTTTGGCAATGGAAGTGGTTCAGTTGTCTTCAAAGCATCCTTAAAATTAGTCCTCATTTCTCCAACCATGCACATATGGCATTGATACGTTTCCAATGTATCTATAATTTTTGATTGTTCCATGCTATTATATTATCTGTTTTGGATGTTTAATGCGCTTTAATATACCTTTTTATATTATTTTTGGGACTAACCTACTAACCGAAGGCCCAGTGCAAATCGATGTTTTTTCGCCTATTTCAGTGTTTCACACAAAGGAATACCAAACGGAATAAAACCTTAGGGAGAGTTATTTTTGGAACAAACGTGATCCAGGAGACTTGGAGTGGACGTCAAGAAAGAAGTGAGGAGGCCACAAGGCAGGAGGGCGCGCCCCCCACCCTCGTGGGCCCCTCACAGCTCCACCGACCTACTTCTTCCTCCTATATATACCCATATACCCCGAAAACATCTAGGAGCACCACGAAACCCTATTTCCACCGCCGCAACCTTCTGTACCCGTGAGATCCAATCTTGGGGCCTTTTCCGGCGCTCCACCGGAGGGGGAATCGATCACGGAGGGCTTCTACATCAACACCATAGCCTCTCCGATGATGTGTGAGTAGTTTACCACAGACCTTCGGGTCCATAGTTATTAGCTAGATGGCTTCTCTCTCTTTGGATCTCAATACAAAGTTCTCCTCGGTTCTCTTGGAGATCTATTCGATGTAATTCTTTTTGCGGTGTGTTTTTCAAGATCTGATGAATTGTGGGTTTATGATCAAGATTATCTATGAACAATATTTGATTCTTCTCTGAATTCTTTTATGCATGATTTAATATCTTTGCAAGTCTCTTTGAATTATCAGTTTGGTTTGGCCTACTAGATTGATCTTTCTTGCAATGGGAGAAGTGCTTAGCTTTGGGTTCAATCTTGCGGTGTCCTTTCCCAATGACAGCAGGGGCAGCAAGGCACGCATTGTATTGTTTCCATCGAGGATAAAATATGGGGTTTATATCATATTGTTTGAGTTTATACCTCTACATCATGTCATCTTGCCTAATGCCTTACTCTGTTCTTATGAACTTAATACTCTAGATGCATGCTGGATAGCGTTCGATGTTTGGAGTAATGGTAGTAGATGCAGAATCGTTTCGGTCTACTTGTCGCGGACGTGATGCCTATATACATGATCATGCCTAGATATTCTCATAACTATGCACTTTTCTATCAATTGCTCGATAGTCATTTGTTCACCCACCGTAGAATTTGCTATCTTGAGAGAAACCTATGGCCCCCGGGTCTATTCTCCATCATATTAATCTCCCGTCAACTAGCCATTTCCGTCGCCGTTTATTTTGCAATCTTTATTTTCCAATCTACACAACAAAAATACCAAAAATATTTATCTTATTATCTCTATCAGATCTCACTTTCGTAAGTGACCGTGAAGGGATTGACAACCCCTTTATCGCATTGGTTGCAAGGTTCTTGTTTGTTTGTGCAGGTACGAGGGACTTGCGAGTAATCTCCTACTGGATTGATACCTTGGTTCTCAAAAACTGAGGGAAATACGTACGCTACTTTGTTGCACCACCCTTTCCTCTTCAAGGAAAAACCAACGCATGCTCAAGAGGTAGCAAGAAGGATTTCTGGCGCCGTTGCCGGGGAGGTTGCACCAAGTCAAGTCAAGATTCGATCTCCCAGCAAGTACCATTTCTGGCGCCGTTGCCGGGGAGATCTACGCACAAGTCAAGACATACCAAGTACCCATCACAAACTCTTATCCCTCGCATTACATTATTTGCCATTTGCCTCTCGTTTTCCTCTCCCCCACTTCACCTTTGCCGTTTTATTCGCCCTCTTCTGTTCGTCCTTCTGTTTGCTCGAGTTACCATGTGCCTTCTATTAGCTTGCATCTTCGCTTGCTAAATATCTGTTGTTATGGATCCTCATCCTCTTGCTAATCTTTTTAAGAGATCCAATTATGATGAACCAATTCCTAGTGAGTTGAGTGCACTAGATTATCTTTATGGAGTTTTGCTTGAAATCCGTGAATCTGAAAATTGTGATGAAGTGCTTTATAAAGTGATTCACGATAGATCTTTGAATAAAAAGCATGATTGCAATGATTTTATTATAAATTCTATTGATGTAAATTGTGCTAATAATATGCAAAACCCTAAGCTTGGGGATGCTAGTTTTGCTATGTCCTCTACTTGTTGCAATGATCATGATTGGGGTGATTCTTCTTATGATCTTGAAAATTTATTTAAGCCCCATGATGAATATAAGATTGATAATAATGTTTGCAATATTGAAAGTGGGTTTGGAAGAGTGTCAAATTTAGATCCCACGTATTTGGAGAATGTTCAATCTTATGCAATTTTCGATAAAAGTGGGTTTGGAGAGGCCATGACTTTAGTTAATGTTAATCCCACTATTTTGGAAGAGTGTCAACTTTGCATGCATGTGGATCATGTTGAAAATATTTTATGTGATATCTATTTTTTTGAATCTTCTTATGACCCCACATGTAATTATTATGAGAGAGGAAAATATGATTGTAGAAATTTTCATGTTACTAAATCACCTCTCGTTATCTTGAGATTGCTACTGTTTCTTTCCGCTTCCTTGCATATGCTAGTTTTTGCTTGCTATGATAATTTGTCTGCCTATAAGATGCCTATCCATAGGAAGTATGTTATACTTAGATGTGTTTGTCACGTGTTTTAGGATGCTCTCTTTGTGCTTCAATTCTTGTATTTCATGTGAGCATCATTGAAATCATTATGCCTAGCTAGGGGCGTTAAACGATAGCGCTTGTTGGGAGGCAACCCAATTTTATTTTTGTTTCTTGCTTTTTGTTCCTGTTTAGTAATAAATAATTCATCTAGATTATGTTTAGATGTGGTTTTATGTTTTTAATTAGTGTTTGTGCCAAGTAGAACCTGTGGGAAGACTTGGGGGAAGTCTTTGTGATCTTGCTGTAAAAAACAGAAACTTTAGCGCTCACGAGATTAGCTGCCATTTTTTACTGGAGAGAGTGATTAGGTTGATTCTTTTTGGAGATGATTAACAGACAAATTAATCACGTCCACCAATTTATTTCAGATTTCTTTGGGTTTCATAAGTATTCTAAACCTACATATTACTACAGACTGTTCTGTTTTTGATAGATTCTGTTTTTCGTGTGTTGTTTGCTTATTTTGATGAATCTATGGCTAGTATCGGGGGGGATGAACCATAGAGAAGTTGGAATACAGTAGGTATAACACCAATATAAATAAAGAATGAGTTCATTACAGTACCTTGAAGTGGTGGTTTGTTTTCTTATACTAACGGAGCTCATGAGATTTTCTGTTGAGTTTTGTGTTGTGAAGTTTTCAAGTTTTGGGTAAAGATTTGATGGATTTTGGAACAAGGAGTGGCAAGAGCCTAAGATTGGGGATGCCCAAGGCACCTCAAGGTAAAATTCAAGGACAACCAAAAGCATAAGCTTGGGGATGCCCCGTAAGGCATCCCCTCTTTCGTCTCCGTCCATCGGTAACTTTACTTGATGCTATATTTTTATTCACCACATGATATGTGTTTTGCTTGGAGCGTCTTGTATGATTTGAGTCTTTGCTTTTTAGCTTACCACAATCATCCTTTCTGTACACACCTTTTGGAGTGACACACATGAATCGGAATTTATTAGAATACTCTATGAGCTTCACTTATATCTTTTGAGCTAGATAATTTTGCTCTAGTGCTTCACTTATACGTTTTTAAGAGCACAGTGGTAGTTTTAATTTATAGAAATTATTGATATCTCATGCTTCACTTATATTATTTTGAGAGTCTTATAGAACAGCATGGTAATTTGCTTTGGTTATAAAATTAGTCCTAATATGATATGCATCCAAGATGGGTATAATAAAAACTATCATAAAAAGTGCATTGAATACTATGAGAATTTGATACTTGATGATTGTGTTGAGATATGAAGATGGTGATATTAGAGTCATGCTAGTTGAGTAGTTGTGAATTTGAAAGATACTTGTGTTAAAGTTTGTGATTCCCGTAGCATGCATGTATGGTGAACCGTTATGTGATGATGTCGGAGCATGATTTATTTATTGATTGTCTTCCTTATGAGTGGCAGTCGGGGACGAGCGATGGTCTTTTCCTACCAATCTATCCCCCTAGGAGCATGCGCGTAGTACTTTGTTTCGATAAATAATAATTTTTTGCAATAAGTATGTGAGTTCTTTATGACTAATGTTGAGTCCATGGATTATACGCACTCTCAACCTTCCACCATTGCTAGCCTCTCTAGTACCGCACAACTTTCGCCGGTACCATACACCCACCATATACCTTCCTCAAAACAGCCACCATACCTAACTATTATGGCATTTCCATAGCCATTCTGAGATATATTGCCATGCAACTTACCACCATTCCGTTTGTTATGACACATTTCATCATTGTCATATTGCTTTGCATGATCATGTAGTTGACATCGTATTTGTGGCAAAGCCACCTTTATAATTCTTTCATACATGCCACTCTTGATTCATCGCATATCCCGGTACACCACCGGAGGCATTCACATAGAGTCATATTTTGTTCTAGTATCAAGTTGTAATTTTTGAGTTGTAAGTAAATAAAAGTGTGATGATCATCATTATTAGAGCATTGTCCCAAGTGAGGAAAGGATGATGGAGACTATGATTCCCCCACAAGCCGGGATGAGACTCCAGACGAAAAATAAAAAAAAGAGAGAAAAAAGAGGCCATAAAAAAAGAGAAAAGGCCCAAATAAAAAAAGAGAAAAAAATGAAAAAGAGAGAAGGGACAATGTTACTATCCTTTTACCACACTTGTGCTTCAAAGTAGCACCATGATATTCATGATAGGGAGTCTCCTATGTTGTCACTTTCATATACTAGTGGGAATTTTACATTATAGAACTTGGCTTGTATATTCCAATGATGGGCTTCCTCAAAATTCCCTAGGTCTTCGTGAGCAAGCGAGTTGGATGCACACCCACTTAGTTTCTTTTGTTGAGTTTTCATACACTTATAGCTCTAGTGCATCTGTTGCATGGCAATCCATACTCACTCACATTGATATCTATTGATGGGCATCTCCATAGCCCGCTGATACGCCTAGTTGATGTGAGACTATCTTCTCCTTTTTTTTCTTCTCCACAACCACCATTCTATTCCACCTATAGTGCTATATCCATGGCTCACGCTCATGTATTGCGTGAAGATTGAAAAAGTTTGAGAACGTCAAAAGTATGAAACAATTGCTTGGCTTGTCATCGGGGTTGTGCATGATTAAATACTTTGTGTGATGAATATAGAGCATAGCCAGACTATATGATTTTTTAGGGATACCTTTCTTTGGCCATGTTATTTTGAGAAGGCACGATTGCTTTGTTAGTATGTTTGAAATATTATTATTTTTATGTCAATATTAAACTTTTGTCTTGAATCTTTCATATCTAAACATTCATGCCACAATAAAGAAAATTACATTGAGAATTATTCTAGGTAGCATTCCACATCAAAAATTCTGTTTTTATCATTTACCTACTCGAGGACGAGCAGGAATGAAGCTTGGGGATGCTTGATACGTCTCCAACGTATCTATAATTTTTGATTGTTCCATGCTATTATATTATCTGTTTTGGATGTTTACTGGGCTTTAATATACCTTTTTATATTATTTTTGGGACTAATGTACTAACCGAAGGCCCAGTGCAAATTGCTGTTTTTTTTGCCTATTTCAGTGTTTCGTAGAAAAGGAATACCAAACGGAACAAAACCTTTGGGAGAGTTATTTTTGGAACAAACGTGATCCAGGAGACTTGGAGTGGATGTCAAGAAAGAAGCGAGGAGGCCACGAGGCAGGAGGGCGCGCCCAGGGGGGTGGGCGCGCCACCCACCCTCGTGGGCCCCTCGCAGCTCCATCGACCTACTTCTTCCTCCTATATATACCCATATACCCTGAAAATATCCAGGAGCACCACGAAACCCCATTTCCACCGCCGTAACCTTATGTACCCATGAGATCCCATCTTGGGGCCTTTTCCAGCGCTCCGCCGGAGGGGGAATCGATCACGGAGGGCTTCTACATCAACACCATAGCCTCTCCGATGATGTGTCAGTAGTTTACCACAGACCTTCGGGTCTATAGTTATTAGCTAGATGGATTCTTCTCTCTCTTTGGATCTCAATACAAAGTTCTCCTCGATTCTCTTGGAGATCTATTCGATGTAATTATTTTTGCGGTGTGTTTGTCGAGATCCGATGAATTGTGGGTTTATGATCAAGATTATCTATGAACAATATTTGATTCTTATCTGAATTCTTTTATGCATGATTTAATATCTTTGCAAGTCTCTTTGAATTATCAGTTTGGTTTGGCCTACTAGATTGATCTTTCTTGCAATGGGAGAAGTGCTTAGCTTTGGGTTCAATCTTACGGTGTCCTTTCCCAGTGACAGCAGGGGCAGCAAGGCACGTATTGTATTGTTGCCATCGAGGATAAAAAGATGGGGTTTTGAAAGTGCAACTATCCCTGGGTGGTTTTGGTAATTCCTAACAACATATAACTCATTGAGCTATTGCTACTTGAAGATAAATATTTCAGGAAAAGCTCAATGATTGGCATGGCATGGATTAGAAAGTGGACCCCTCAAAATTCTAAGGATAAAAGATTGGCTCAAGCTCAAAGAACAAGACTCTACATTTTACTTTTAGTGATCCAAGATCACATTAAGTCCATAGGAAAAGCCAATACTATTAAAAGGGGGTGAGGTGTTGCGTAATGAGTTGCTTGCTCAAAATGCTTAGTGATATGCTCCAAAAACCCTCAACTACTTTCTCATATCCACATATGTCCCAAACCAAAAGTCAAACTCGGCCCCACCGAAATCTTCTATCCGGGGCCATCGAGTTCACTTGACATAGCTACTGCCAGAAGCCCTAGTCACTTCGGTCTCACAGATAGGGATCTCGGTCTCACCGAGATGGGATTGCAATATCTTTGTTTCCCTTCGTAACGTTTCGGTCCAACCGAGATGAGCGATCAGTCCCACCGAGACTGCAATGCAAACTCTCTGTTTCCCCTTCGTAACGTTTCGGTCTAACCGAGATGAGCGAATCGGTCCCACCGAGTTTGCCTGACCAACTCTCTATTTTCCTATTACCAAAATCGGTTCCACCGAGTTTGTGTAATCGGTCTCACCGAGATTACATTATGTCCTAACCCTAATGGAATCGGTCCCACCGAGTTGACATATTGGTCCCACTGAAAATCCTAACATTCACATTTTGAACTAAACCGGTCTGACCGAGTTATATGATTCAGTCCCACCGAGTTTGGTGATTTGTGTGTAATGGTTAGATTTTGTGTGGAGGCTATATATACCCCTCCACCCACTCTTCATTCGTGGAGAGAGCCATCAGAACATGCCTACACTTCCAACATACATTTTCTGAGAGAGAACCACCTACACTTGTGTTGAGGTCAAGACATTCCAATCCAACCACATAAATCTTGATCTCTAGCCTTCCTAAAGTTGCTTTCCACTCAAATCATCCTTCTACCAAATCAAATCCTATGAGAGAGAGTTGACTGTTGAGGAGACTATCATTTGAAGCACAAGAGCAAGGAGTTTATCATCAACACACCATCTATTACCTTTTGGAGAGTGGTTCTCCTAGATTGGTTAGGTGTCACTTGGGAGCCTCCGTCAAGATTGTGGAGTTGAACCAAGGAGTTTGTACGGGCAAGGAGATCGCCTACTTCGTGAAGATCTACCCTAGTGAGGCAAGTCCTTCGTGGGCGATGGCCATGGTGGGATAGACAAGGTTGCTTATTCGTGGACCCTTTGTGGGTGGAGCCCTCCGTGGACTCGCGCAATCGTTACCCTTCGTGGGTTGAAGTCTCCATCAACATGGATGTATGATAGCACCACCTATCGGAACCATGCCAAAAATCTCCATGCCTACATTGCGTTTGCTCCCTCCAAACTCCTCCCTTTACCTTCATATGCAATTGTTTTACATTCCGCTGCTATACTCTTAGAATTGCATGTGTAGGTTGATTACTTGTTTGTGCTAAGTTGCTAAAATCTGCCAAGACTTAAAATTGGGAAAATGCTAGATTTTTATTTGGTCAAGTAGTCTAATCACCCCCCTCTAGACATACTTTCGATCCTACAAGTGGTATCAGAGCTTTGGTCTCCATTTGCCTTGATTTCCATAGCTTTGGTGATCATAGCCTTGGTTTCACAACCTAGGAGAGTATGGCGTCTAGTGAGGGAAATTAGCACCGTAGAGGTCCTTACTTTGATGGTACTAATTTTGCTAGTTGGAAGCATAAGATGAAAATGCATATTCTTGGACATAACCCCGCCGTTTGGGCTATTGTGTGTATTGGCTTGCAAGGTGAATTCTTTGATGGGAGAGAACCGAACTATGAGGCTAGAGTGGAAGAGTTGAAGATGCTGCAATACAATGCTCAAGCTTGTGATATTCTCTTCAACGGATTGTGCCCTGAAGAATTCAACAAAATCAGCCATCTTGAGAATGCAAAGGAAATTTGGGATACTTTGATTGATATGCACGAAGGTACCGACTCCGTCAAGGAATCCAAATTGGATGTGCTTCAAAGTCAACTTGACAAGTTCAAAATGAAGGATGGCGAAGGTGTCGCTGAGATGTACTCTAGGCTTGCTCTCATCACAAATGAGATTGCCGGCTTAGGAAGTGAAGAGATGACCGATAGATTCATCATCAAGAAGATCCTAAGAGCCTTGGATGGAAAATATGATACCGTGTGCACATTGATCCAAATGATGCCCAATTACAAAGATCTCAAGCTAATGGAAGTCATTGGAAGGATTGTTGCTCATGAGATGTCACTCAAGGATAAGGAAGAGCTTCACAACAAGTCAAGTGGTGCTTACAAAGCCTCATGTGATGCTCCCACATCATCAAGTGAGAAACAAAACTTCAATGAAGAATTGAGTCTAATGGTGAAGATGTTCAACAAGTTCTACAAGAATAGAAGCAAGGAAATAAGTTCCAAGTCAAGATCCTACAATGACAAAAGATCTTCTAGTCATGAGCGCAATTGCTATAATTGTGGAAGACCCGGACACTATTCCAATGAATGTATGACTCCCTACAAAAGAAGAGAAGATTCTCCCAAAAGAAGGAGTAGGAGAGAAGAATCACCACCAAGAGAGAGAAGGAGTAGAGATGACCGTTATGAATGAAGAACATCACAGAGAAGTAAGGATTTGGAAAGGAAGGGCAAATCATCAAGGGGCTACACAAAACGAAGACATCAAGCTCACGTTGGTGAATGGGTATCCGGCTCCGACTCCGACGGTCACTCCGAGAGAAGTTATCACTCCGACTCCGAATATACTCAAGATGAAGGTGTTGCCGGTATAGCACTTGTGTCAACCAACTCCTACGACATATTTGAGTCACCAAATGAATGAATTGGAAGATGCTTCATGGCTAAAGGCCCAAAGGTATCACACCCCGAGTATGTTGATTTCAATAGTGATGAAGATGACTTGCTAGGTGATGATGATTTACTTATTGACAATTCTAGTGATGAAAACTATGATGAACTTGCTATTAATCATGCTAATCAAGACAAAACAAATGACGTTGATAAGAAGGAGATTGAGCGTCTAACTAAAGAGCTAAACACTCTTAAGTTAGCTCATGAAACTACCTTGGAAAATCATCGAGAACTTTTAAAGACTCATGAGAAGTTACGCTTCGAAAAGCTCAACCTTGAGCAAGAGCATGGGTTCTTAAAAGCGATCAATGATGATCTTCGCAAGAAAAGTTCTTCTTACATTACCAAGCGTTTACTCTTGTCTATTTACATGCCACAAGTTAAATCTAGCAACAAGAGTAAGAAAGATTCTTCTTCTAGTAGTAACAATAATCATGCTAAACCCAATGATGTTGCTTCTATTAGTTCTCTTGATTCCACTAATGATTCTCTTGGCCAAGTTACACATGAGCAAGAAAATAGCTTATTGAAGGGAATTATAGAGAAAGGTGTTTACAAGAGCCTTGCCGGAAGTAAGCAATTTGAGGAAATTGTACGCAAGCAAGGAAGACACCAGAAGAATCAAGGTTTGGTTTTGAACGAAAGTTCAATGCCAATGGAGTTGAGTGGGAAGAAGATTAATACCCCAAGACGAAATTTGTTCCTCAACAAGAGAAGTATGATCCTAATTCTTTCCAAGGAACACAAGCTCAAGATGATCTTCCACCACAAGACCACAAGCAAAAAGGCAAGGACAAGCTTCAAGAGGAGATTGATGCATTTGAGGAAGCTCCCAAAGCCTTGGTCAAGTGGGTTCCCAAGACTACATCAAGTTCTACTTCATCAAGTACGACTACAATTCCAAGGATTCCCATCAAGATGGTGTGGATCCCGAAGAAGAAGAACTAGAGAGTTCTTGAGGGTGACTCCGCCAACATACTTCACTCATATCATTTTGGCGAGGACAAGTGCAAACAACTTCCATATCTTTCACTAGTTCAAGGAGTCACAAACCCTCTTGTTGGTAAGACAAGGGACAAGGTAACCTAATGCATTCATGGACATCATCCTATGTGAACATCACTCTATGTCTATGGATATCCTTGTTTGTTCCTTGTCAGACTAACCCATGTAGGTATTGAAAGTGCAACTCACTCCAAAGGATTGCTCCAAAAGATCTACATCAACATTGAGCACCTACATCTTCAACACCTACATGAAGTCATCATCGACAAAACCCAAGGTTAGTTCATCCCTCTTAGGGGGGATATCACATCTCGGGGGAGCTTTACTCTAATCAATTGAGCTAAAGCAACTCTAATGGTGTGAACACACCAATGCTTTATGTAAAAGTGGTAACCCCACTTGTGCTTAAATGATGAGTATGACCTACGATCAAATGTTCTCATTTGACTCCTAAGTCAATATACTCATATATAGATGACCTAGTAATCGCCAAATTGCTTGATAGATGCTAGAGTGATTGTGCGTGCTTTGTCACATATTTCATTTGCCATCTTATTGTGTGAGCATGTTGGTTGCATATTTTACTCATTCGAGGACATCCATTTGTTGCTTTGATTGTTTGTCTTTTTCTCTTTTGCCAAATGGATGGACAAGAATGCCTAAGAACTCCCTCTAGCTATCTATGCTTTTCTCGTCTCAAACTCTATTCAAGCTACATCACAAAGTTTGATCAAGTCAGATTCAAACCACTCTGTGTGAGAAGCACTTGGAGTCCCCGATTTGTCATGGACTTAAACTTCCAAAACCTCTTTGTGCATTCCGGTATGACCGAGTCATCCATTTCGATCACACCGAGATCACTAAGTTGATCTAGGTTTTCAATCTCGGTGCAACCGATTAGAACTTCTCGGCCACACCGAGTTGCACCAACCACTTGTGATTCTGCATCTCGGTGCCACCGAGTTGTTCCACTCGGTCACACCGACAGGGTCGGGATATATATACCCACGGGTGAGATTTTTGGAAATTCCTTTAAAACCTCTCAGCCCGCGTGTGTCCTGCTCTGCCGCCTCGGGTCTTCGGATCGTCCTCTTGCCGCCAACGACCTCCCGCCGCTGGTTTCTGTCGTTGTCAACGGATTTCTGCCCCTCTATTGCCGCCATAGCGAACTCCGCCGAATTAGGGTATGAGTTCGATCTTTTATGCTATTCCTTTAACTCTGATTCGTAGCGCATTACTTTGCCATGATCATGACCACGTATACAATCAATAAATCCACTGAAAACATCCCTTAGGTTAGGTTTGATTTGAAAATTTAGGGTTAGGCTCCGCCGGACTCATCTTGGACCGACCGAATTGTAGAAATTGGTCTCACCGATTTGGCTTAGGCCATTGCAGTTGCACTTTTGGTCTGACCGAAAACTGCAAATCGGTGTGACCAAGTTCGATTCTTTGTGAAACCCTAGCATTCTCGGTGCCACCAAACTGTGACTCGGTCTGACCGAGTTCACTAGTTTAGGTTCCAAAAGCTGCTTCGGTATCACCGAGTTTACAAATCGGTAGCTCCGAAATGCTTTCTGTGAAGAAGTAAAACTAAGTTTTTAAGTCATTCTTTTTGCAAAAACTCTGCACTTTGTGATGCTCATCCACTCTACCTCATCCATATCTATTCATAGGGTCTGCTGTCAGTAAGTTTGCAAAAATATCTGACCAGAGCGACAACCAGAACAAGTCAGAGTAACAGGTACAATTGAGTGAGGGCACTAGTCCCTCTAGCACTTCTGATGAGGGAAGCAGGAGCACACCAAGCAACTTGCCCAAGGTAGCCACCAGAACAAGGAAGAAGAAGACCTCAGATTCCGAAGATGATGATTATGTGGCTGTTGAGGAGGAAGTCAGCTCCAAGAAGAAGGTGCTAAATAAGGAGTATGACACAGTTGCATCAACTAAGCCTAGCTTGCACAAGAAGGCCCCTGCCAAGAGGGTGCCAACCTTAAAAGTTAGAGCCTCAACTCTTGAAACCTCCAAGCCAACTGGAGAAGCTGCTGGAGAAGGAAAGAAGAGAAAAGAAAGGGTCAAGAAGACCACTGCCAGAGTACTAGGTAGATCCTCCATTATGAGATATTCAGAAGAAGAGGAGGATCAAGAGGACTGCTGCTGATCAAAAGAGGAGTTGTGGATATGCTCCACATATTCAGGAGATCCTCAACTCTAAGATGGGCACAGGGACTTATTTGCTGGACTGGGAGCATCTACCTCTATATCCTGAATTTGAAGACAACACTGTTGTGATGAATGAGGAGGAACCGTCATCAGCTCAAGTCTAGGAGAAGAGAGCCAAGGAAAAGGCTGAGAAAGCTGCCCAGATGCCAAGTGTTGAAGAGGCATCTCGAGTCTTCCTAAAGAGAAAGCAAGACCAGTTAGGCTATCTGATTCAAGCTACACTAAGGATTGAGAAGGGCTTGGCCACCCTGACTCAGAATTAGGAGAGCCTGGAGAGGATTGTGGAAACAAAATTCTATGATCTTGATCTAAAGGTGACTGAGATTCAGACTGCAGTTGAGCAGCTTCAGGAGGAAGCAGAGGGGAGGAGAGGAAAAGCAACCACTGATGCTTTTCAGCGTGTGCCATGAGGTCCAAGGTCTGCTGGAGTGCCAGTCTCAGATGCCAGAGCTTTAGTGTCAGCACCAACAGCTACAGCTCCAGTGCCACCTCCAGCACCCACTCCATCAGCTCCAACTACATCATTGGAAGCCTTCGTCCTTGGAGTTCTATCTACACCACCTCCCGAAGACCAAGCCTGAGAGACATAGAGCACTATGCTTTTTCAAAAATTTTGGTAACCTGTTGCCAAAGGGGGAGAAATATGTATAGATCATAGGCTTCGAGAGAGAGTGTCTGCTTTTTATCTCTCTTGCTTTTGGTTGAACTTTTTGTGTGCTTGTGTGAGATACTTTATGTCCTTATGTCCTTGTGAGATACTTATGTGATCATGTGGTTGATCATATGCTACATTAATGTTTGGTTGAATGATGCTATCCTTTATATTCCATATATGATCATTCACTTGCTAGGTGGTGAGTGCATGCTTCTAATTTATATCATTTTGAGCGCTCCACCAAGATGTATGTGACATGGAAGAGTAACCCATGATCCTAATCGATTGTGCATTTGCATTCAAAATCAAATTTTAAATAATGCACAAATTTAGGGGGATCTCTTGCTTATCACATACTTCTCAAAGCGACGATGTTTTTCAATCTTATAATCATTTGTCGAAGCTTTGATCTATATGTTGTCATCAATTACCAAAAAGGGGGAGATTGAAAGTGCAACTATCCCTGGGTGGTTTTGGTAATTCCTAACAACATATAGCTCATTGAGCTAATGCTACTTGAAGATAAATATTTCAGGAAAAGCTCAATGATTGGCATGGCATGGATTAGAAAGTGGACCCCTCAAAATGCTAAGGACAAAAGATTGGCTCAAGCTCAAAGAACAAGACTCTACATTTTACATTTAGTGATACAAGATCACATTGAGTCCATAGGAAAAGCCAATACTATTAAAAGGGGGTGAGGTGTTGCTTAATGAGTTGCTTGCTCAAAATGCTTAGTGATATGCTCCAAAAACACTCAACTACTTTCTCATATCCACATATGTCCCAAACCAAAAGTCAAACTCGGCCCCACCGAAATCTTCTATCCGGCGCCACCGAGTTCACTTGACATAGCTACTGCCAGAAACCCTAGTCACTTCGGTCTCACCGATAGGGATCTCGGTGTCACCGAGATGGGATTGCAAACTCTCTGTTTCCCTTCATAACGTATCAATCCAACCGAGATGAGCGACCGGTCCCACCGAGATTGCAATGCAAACTCTCTGTTTCCCCTTCGTAACATTTCGGTCTAGCCGAGATGAGCGAATCGGTCCCACCGAGTTTGCCTGACCAACTCTCTATTTGCCTATTGATACGTCTCCAACGTATCTACTTTTCCAAACACTTTTGCCCTTGTTTTGGACTCTAACTTGCATGATTTGAATGGAACTAACCCGGACTGACGCTGTTTTCAGCAGAATTACCATGGTGTTATTTATGTGCAGGAGCAAACGTTCTTGGAATGACCATAAACTTCACGGAGCCACTTTTCAGAAAATAAGAAAAATACCTGCCAAAGATGAAGGCCAGGGGGCCCACCGTCTCTCCACGAGGGTGGGGGCACGCCCCCTACCTCGTGGGCCCCCTGTTGCCTCTCCGACTCCAACTCCACCTCCATATATTGAGTTTTGGGGAGAAAAAAATCAGAGAGAAGAAATCATCGCGTTTTATGATATGGAGCCGTCACCAAGCCCTAAAACCTCTTGGGAGGGCTGATCTGGAGTCCGTTCGGGGCTCCGGAGAGGGGAATCCGTCGCCATCGTCATCATCAACCATCCTCCATCACCAATTTCATGATGCTCACCGTCGTGCATGAGTAATTCCATCATAGGCTTGCTGGACGGTGATGGGTTGGATGGGATCTATCATGTAATCGAGTTAGTTTTGTTAGGGTTTGATCCCTAGTGTCCACTATGTTCTGAGATTGATGTTGCTATGACTTTGCTATGCTTAATGCTTGTCACTAGGGCCCGAGTGCCATGATTTCAGATCTGAACCTATTATGTTTTCATCAATATATGAGAGTTCTTGATCCTATCTTGCAAGTCTATAGTCACCTATTATGTGTTATGATCTGTTAACCCCGAAGTGACAATAATCGGGATACTTACCGGTGATGACCGTAGTTTGAGGAGTTCATGTATTCACTATGTGTTAATGCTTTGTTCCGGTTCTCTATTAAAAGGAGGCCTTAATATCCCTTAGTTTCCGTAAGGACCCCGCTGCCACGGGAGGGTAGGACAAAAGATGTCATGCAAGTTCTTTTCCATAAGCACGTATGACTATATTCGGAATACATGCCTACATTATATCAACGAACTGGAGCTAGTTCTGTGTCACCCTAGGTTATGACTGTTACATGATGAACCGCATCCGGCATAATTCTCCATCACCGATCCATTGCCTACGAGCTTTTCATATATTGTTCTCCGCTTATTTACTTTTCTGTTGCTATTGCTATCATCACTACAAAATACCAGAAACATTACTTTTACTACTGTTACCTTTTGCTACCGTTATCACTACTATCATATTACTTTGCTACTAAACACTTTGCTGCAGATATTAAGTTTCCAGTTGTGGTTGAATTGACAACTCAGCTGCTAATACTTGAGAATATTCTTTGGCTCCCCTTGTGTCGAATCAATAAATTTGGGTTGAATACTCTATCCTCGAAAACTGTTGCGATCCCCTATACTTGTGGGTTATCAAGACTATTTTCTGGCGCCGTTGCCGGGGAGCATAGCTCTATTCTTTGAGTCACTTGGGATATATATCTGCTTATCATTATGAAGAACTTGAGAGATCCAAAAACCAAGATCTACCCCTCAACTACGAGGGGAGGTAAGGAACTGCCATCTAGCTCTGCACTTGATTCACCTTCTATTATGAGTAAGTTTGCGACACCTACACCTGCTTCTGCTATTCGTTCTGATATGTCGCATGTTATTGATGATGCCACTTCTGCTATGCATGATACTTATGATGAAACTACCTCTATGCCTGATACTACTATGCCACTTAGTGATTTTCTTGATGAGCAACTTGCTAGGGCTAGAGAAATTGAAAATATTGAATCTGATGATACTGATGAAAGTGATGATGAAGAATCACTTGTTATTCCTAAGGGTTATGTCTTTGATCAAGAAGCTTCTTTAGCTATTTTAGCTTGCCAAAATAGAAATGAACTCAAAAGATTATTAGCTAAATGGAGTAAGCAATCTCTAAATGCTAGAATGAAACCTGACCCTGCTTTTGCTACTTCACCTATCTTTGTTACTGATAAGGATTATGAATTCTCTGTTGATCCTGATATAATTACTCTGGTTGAATCTGATCCTTTTCATGGTTATGAATCTGAAACTGTTGTGGCACATCTTACTAAATTAAATGATATAGCCACCCTGTTCACTAAAGATGAGAGAACTCATTACTTTTATATCCTTAAAATATTTCTGTTCTCATTAAAGTGTGATGCTAAGATATGGTTTAATTCTCTTGATCCTTGTTGTGTGCGTAGTCCCCATGATATGATTTATTACTTCTCTGCTAAATATTTCCCTGCTCATAAGAAACAAGCTGCTTTAAGGGATATATATAATTTTGTGCAAATTGAAGAAGAGAGTCTCCCACAAGCTTGGGGGAGGCTTCTCCAATTACTTAATGCTTTACCTGATCATCCTCTTAAGAAAAATGAAATACTTGATATCTTTTATAATGGACTAACTGATGCCTCCAGAGATTACCTGGATAGTTGTGCTGGTTCTGTTTTCAGGGAAAGAACACTGAATGAAGCTGAAATTCTATTGAATAATATGTTGACAAATGAAAATAATTGGAAACCTCCGGAGCCAATTCCTGAGCCTATTCCTAAACCAATTCCGAAGAAGAGGGGTATTCTATTTCTCAGTCCTAAAGATATGCAAGAGGCAGAGAAATCTATGAAAGAAAAATGTATTAAAGCTGAAGATGTTATGAATTTACCTCTTATTGAAGAAATACATGGTCTTAATTTACCACCTGTTGAAGAAACATATAATCTTAATCCTTTACCTATTTAAGAAACTCATGGTCTTGATAACCCGACACAGGTAGCAAAGGTAAATTCTCTCTATAGATATGATAAAGCTTTAATCCCATTTACTAAGTTTGCTAGCCCATGCTTAGATGAGTTTGATAAATTTATGGCTAAGAAAGAAGACTGTAATGCTTATTTTGGTAGACAATTGAAAACAATTCAAATATGCTTGAACACTTGGGTGATTATATGGCTAATGTTAAAGGTGAACTTAAACTTATTAATAAACATGCTTCTATGGTTACCACTCAAGTAGAACAAGTACTTAAAGCTCAAAATGATTTGCTCAATGAAATGAACAATAAGAATAATGATAATGCTGTTAGAGTGGCTACTAGAACTGGTAGAATGACTCAGGAACCTTTGTATCCTGAAGGCCATCCTAAGAGAATTGAGCAAGATTCTCAGAGAAATAACATAGATGTACCTAGTTCTTCTAAAAAGAAGAAAAAGAAAAATGATAGGACTTTGCATGCTTCTAGTGATCCTATTGTTGAAACACCTGAGAATCCAAATGATATTTCTATTTCTGATGCTGAAACTCAATCTGGTAATGAACCTGAAACTAGTAATAATGTTAATGATAATGCTCATGATGATTTCCAACCTAGTAATGATAATGATATAGAAATTGAACCTGCTGTTGATCTTGATAACCCACAATCAAAGAATCAACATTATGATAAAAAAGACTTTGTTGCTAGGAAACATGGTAAAGAAAGAGAACCCTGGGTTCAGAAACCCATGCCTTTTCCTCCCAAACCATCCAAGAAAAAGGATGATGAGGATTTTGAGCGCTTTGCTGAAATGATTGGACCTATCTTTTTGCATATGAGATTAACTGATATGCTCAAAATCAA
Organism: Triticum urartu; assembly: GCF_003073215.2. Lineage (NCBI taxonomy): Eukaryota > Viridiplantae > Streptophyta > Magnoliopsida > Poales > Poaceae > Triticum > Triticum urartu. The sequence continues at coordinate 136,258,132 of NC_053023.1, read as the reverse complement.
TCCTTATGCTAAGTACATGAAAGATATTATTAAAAATAAAAGAAAGATACCGGAAGCTTAAATTTCCACCATGCTTGCTAATTATACTTTTAAGGGTGGAATACCAAAGAAACTTGGAGATCCCGGTGTACCAACTATACCATGCTCCATTAAAAGAAACTACGTTAAAACTGCTTTATGTGATCTTGGAGCCGGTGTTAGTGTTATGCCTCTCTCTTTATATCGTAGACTTGATTTGAATAAGTTGAAACCTACTGAAATATCTTTGCAAATGGCTGATAAATCAACTGCTATACCTGTCAGTATTTGTGAGGATGTGCCTGTTGTAGTTGCAAACGTTACTATTTTAACGGACTTTGTTATTCTTGATATTCCCGAGGACGATAATATGTCTATTATTTTTGGAAGACCCTTTTTGAATACTGCAGGGGCTGTTATTGATTGCACTAAAGGCAATGTCACTTTTCATGTTAATGGTAACGAGCATACGGTACACTTTTTAAGGAAACAACCTCAAGTTCATAGTACCAACTCTATTGGGAAAATGCCATCGATTATTTGGAGGTTTTGAATTTCCTCTTCCTACTGTCAAGAAGAGATATGATATTCTTATTATTGGGGATGTGCATATCCCCGTTGAGGTAACATAGTGTTATTCAAAATTTCTCTGGTTCCATGTTATTCGGAATGAGTTCGTTAACAAGACTTGATCAACCTTGTTAGTGGATTCCTTTTGATGATCATGAGATGGATGAAACTAGAAGGCACAACCTTCTGTACCCCACTTTTACTTTCTATTATTTATATTAAATAAAATGAAAATAAATATTTTTCTGTCTGTTATCTGATTATCCGTGCAATATAGAAATACCTCGAAAATAAAAGTTTTCCAAATGCCCTGAAATTTAAATATGATTTTTCTAGAATATTTGAGGATTTATGGAACTGAGAACACACCAGGGGGTCAACCACCTGCCCACGAGGGTGGAGGGTGCGACCACCCCTCTAGGGCGCGCCCCCTGCCTCGTGGGCCCATGGTGGCCCTCCTCCACTTATTCCTGCACCCACACACTTCATCTTCCTCCCGCAAACACGAATATCTAGCTGAAGCACGAGTTCTAGCTCATCTTGTTGCCATTTTCGATCTCCTTGCTCAAAGCACCTCTCACAAAACTGCTTGGGGAGATTGTTCCTTGGTATGTGACTCCTCCATTGGTCCAATTAGTTTTTGTTCTAGTGCTTTATTCATTGCAAATTTTTGCTCCTTAGGTGACCCTGTTCTTGAGCTTGCATGTCAAATTTATATGGTTCCAAGTAGTTTTGATACATGATATAGGCTCTAGGCACTTGTAGAAGTAGTTGCTATCAATATTATTGAGTTTGGTTTACTTTTATTTTGAAGTTACTAAAAATTTCAGAATTTTTCAGAAAATGATGAGGAGACTTTTGAGGGGCTCATCGAGCCAAAGCTCGAAGGAAAAGGCACCAAAGCCTAAGTATAATCTGCCTCGCACCGCGGAGGTTCGGGCGTGTGAATGGCCTTCCGAGGATTTCTTAAGAGCAGCCGGGATTTATGAAGATTTTCATGAACTGGCTCATAATGCAGGCCTCACCACTTTCCTCCACGACCAATGCGATCAGTATCTCTTACTCAGGAATACCTTTGTGCAAAACTTTGATTTTCATTCTAGGAACTCATCACCTACGGTGGAGTTTCATTTATATGATGAGCATAAGGAGATGTCACTTTATGATTTTTGTCGGATTTGTTTAGTCCCTTTTGAGGGCAAGACAGAAGAACCACATTGATGATGTGGAGGGGTTTATTGATACTATCACTGTAGGGGAAACAAGGAAGGTTTCCGATGCACGAATCACTAGCATACATTTTCCTGTTTTAAGTTACTTTGCATTATTTGCTAGTCGTTACTTAATTGGTCATGGAAACTATGGAAACCTTAGTATCCATGATATTATTATTTTGCTCCAAGGTTTATACGGTGATAACACTTTTAGTATGGGCGACATTATTGCCAAACGGTTAAGTCTAAACCGTACCAAGGGCCCCATCTTTGGAGGCATCTATGCCTCACGCCTAGCTGCACATTTTAACATACCTATTAGGCATTCTGAGAAGGAAGAAAAAGTGCTGCCTCGTGTTTATCTAGATTATAAAAGCATGGTGGCACATGATTTTATTGTTAAGAAAAGGGAAGGAGAACTTAAATATCAATTGTTCTTTAACAAACATCATCCTAAGACTATTACCTTGCCTGCTCCTTCTTTGTTTGATTTGTCTGTAGGCACGTACCTTGTTCCGTTGAAGGCTATTCACGCCTACCGGAACCCTGCACCAGCTGAGGATCCAGAGCCAGAACCACGAATTGATCCTTCACGACAGTCTAATTACCAGTGGGATCCGGAGATGATTGTCAGCCAGTGGCAATCGGAGTCTTCCTCTTCTTCTTCTCAGTACGACCCCAACTACTATTATGGATATCCGCCAGGCCAGCCGTGGCCATAGATCAACTTAGGCCAAAAGCCTAAGCTTGGGGGAGTACGCATTTCCCACTGACATTACATTATGTTCACACACTCATTGCTAGATGTCGGTGCTCATACTTTTTCATTGTATCATCCATGCTAGTTTATTTTCCTTTTTATGCTTTCTTCTTGTGTGTTTAATAAACCTTAAGAAAAACCAAAAAAATTAGTTGTAGCTTTTAATCAGTTTAATTTCCATGCTTGTAGTAGTAATTAAAAAGAAAACCCAAAAAGATTTCATGTTCTTCTTTTGCTTGTTGGGAGCTTTCCCGTGTAAATAGTTTTATTTCTTTTCTTTCCTTTGGGGGTCGATAGGAGAAGACCATAATTAAATTGTTGAAGTGGCTCTTATATGCATTATTGTTGATCTGACAAAAGAGCCCATATTGCCTTGTCTTCTCTTGTTTATCGAATGCTTGCAGATTCCAGCTTAGTCCAATGCACGTGCACTATTATTATTCACATCGTTCGGTCGTGCAAGTGAAAGGCAATAATGATGATTATATGATGAACTTATTGAGATGAGAAAAGCTGGTATGAACTCAACCTCTTTTGTTTTTGTAAATATGATTAGTTCATCATTCCTGATTCAGCTTATTATGAATAAACATGTTTGCAGTGACAACTAGAGATCATAGTTTCTTATGCCATGCTTGATTAGCTATGAGTTATAATGGTTTACCTTGCGTGCCAACATGCTATTAAAATGGTTATGATGTGGTATGATAGGGTGGTATCCTCCTCTGTATGATTTAAGTGACTGGACTTGGCACATGTTCACGCATGTAGTTGAAACAAAATCAACATAGCCTTCACGATATTTATGTTCATGGTGGATTATATCCTACTCATGCTTGCATTCGGTGTTGATTAATTTTAATGCATGTTCATGACCGTTGTCGCTCTCTAGTTGGTCGCTTCCCAGTCTTTTGCTAGCCTTCACCAGTACTAAGCGGGAATACTGCTTGTGCATCCAAATCCCTTAAACCCCAAAGTTATTCCACATGAGTCCACTATACCTACCTATATACGGTATCTACCTACCGTTCCAAGTAAATTTGTATTTGCCAAACTCTAAATCTTCAAATAAATATCTTTTTTTGTATGCTCGAATAGCTCAAGTATCAACTAGGGCTGTCTGTATCTTCCATGTTAGGCGGGTTATTCTCAAGAGGAGTGGACTCCGCTCCTCACTCACGAGATAAATGGCTGGTCACCGGGATGCCCAGTCCCATGCTTTATGCAAACTAAATCAAAATAATTGCAAACAAAACTCCCCCTGGGACTCTTGTTAGTTGGAGGCACTCGTTGTTTCGAGCAAGCCATGGATTGATGCTTGCTGGTGGAAGGGGGAGTATAAACTTTACCATTCTGTTTGGGAACCGCCTATAATGTGTGTAGCATGGAAGATATCGCCATCTCTTGGTTGTTATGTTGACAATGAAAGTATACCGCTCAAAATATTACTCACCTCTGTTTCAAAACCGAGCTCTGGCACCTCTACAAATCCCTGCTTCCCTCTGCGAAGGGCCTATCTATTTAATTTTATGCTGAATCATCATCCTCTTATTAAAAAGCACCATTTGGAGAGCACCGCTGTCATTTGCATTCATTACTGTTAGTTTACATTGAGTATGACTTGACTAGATCTCTTTTACCATGAATTACAATGTCTACTCAGTCCTTGGTCTTTAAAGGTGCTCTGCATTCATGTTTTGTGGTCTCAGAAAGGGCTAGCGAGATACCATCTTGTTATGTCATACTATGATTGTTTTGAGAAAGTGTTGTCATCCGAGATTTGTTATTATTGCTCGCTAGTTGATTATGCCATTGATATGAGTAAACTCGAGATCTATGCGTTATTGTGAATGTGGTTAGTTATAATCTTTGCTGAAAACTTGAATCCTGGCTTTACATATTTACAACAACAAGAGCAAACAGAGTTTGTAAAAGTTTTTCTTTATCACTTTCAGTTTGTCAACTGAATTGCTTGAGGACAAGCAAAGGTTTAAGCTTGGGGGAGTTGATACGTCTCCAATGTATCTACTTTTCCAAACACTTTTGCCCTTGTTTTGGACTCTAACTTGCATGATTTGAATGGAACTAACCCGGACTGACGCTGTTTTCAGCAGAATTACCATGGTGTTATTTATGTGCAGGAGCAAACGTTCTCGGAATGACCTGAAACTTCATGGAGACACTTTTTAGGAAATAAGAAAAATACCTGCCAAAGATGAAGGCCAGGGGGCCCACCGTCTCTCCACAAGGGTGGGGGGCGCGCCTGCCCCCCTAGGGCGCTCCCCCTACCTCTTGGGCCCTCTGTTGCCTCTCCGACTCCAACTCCACCTCCATATATTGAGTTTCTGGGAGAAAAAAATCAGAGAGAAGAAATCATCACGTTTTACGATACGAAGTCGCCGCCAAGCCCTAAAACCTCTCGAGAGGGCTGATCTGGAGTCCATTCGGGGCTCCGGAGAGGGGAATCCGTCACCATCGTCATCATCAGCCATCTCCATCACCAATTTCATGATGCTCACCGCCGTGCGTGAGTAATTCCATCGTAGGCTTGCTGGATGGTGATGGGTTGGATGGGATCTATCATGTAATCGAGTTAGTTTTGTTAGGGTTTGATCCCTAGTGTCCACTATGTTCTGAGATTGATGTTGCTATGACTTTGCTATGCTTAATGCTTGTCACTAGGGCCCGAGTGCCATGATTTCAAATCTAAACCTATTATGTTTTCATCAATATATGAGAGTTCTTGATCCTATCTTGCAAGTCTATAGTCACCTATTATGTGTTATGATCCGTTAACCCCGAAGTGACAATAATCGGGATACTTACCGGTGATGACCGTAGTTTGAGGAGTTCATGTAGTCACTATGTGTTAATGCTTTGTTCCAGTTCTCTATTAAAAGGAGGCCTTAATATCCCTTAGTTTCCGTAAGGACCCCACTACCACGGGAGGGTAGGACAAAAGAAGTCATGCAAGTTCTTTTCCATAAGCACGTATGACTATATTCGGAATACATGCCTACATTATATCAACGAACTGGAGCTAGTTCTGTGTCACCCTAGGTTATGACTGTTACATGATGAACCGCATCCGGCATAATTCTCCATCACAGATCCATTGCCTACGAGCTTTTCATATATTGTTCTCCGCTTATTTACTTTTCTGTTTCTATTGCTATCATCACTATAAAATACCAAAAACATTACTTTTACTAGTATTACCTTTTGCTACCGTTATCACTACTATCATATTACTTTGCTACTAAACACTTTGCTGCAGATATTAAGTTTCCAGGTGCGGTTGAATTGACAACTCAGCTGCTAATACTTGAGAATATTATTTGGCTCCCCTTGTGTTGAATCAATATATTTGGGTTGAATACTCTACCCTTGAAAACTGTTGCGATCCCCTATACTTGTGGGTTATCACCTATTACCAAAATCGATCCCACCGAGTTTGTGTAATCGGTCTCACCGAGATTACGTTATGCCTAACCCTAATGGAATCGGTCCCACCGAGTTGACATATCGGTCCCACTGAAAATCCTAATGTTCACATTTTGAACTAAATCGGTCTGACCGAGTTATATGATTCGGTCCCACCGAGTTTGGTGATTTGTGTGTAACGGTTAGATTTTGTGTGGAGGCTATATATACCCCTCCACCCACTATTCATTCGTGGAGAGAGCCATCAGAACATGCCTACACTTCCAACATACATTTTCTGAGAGAGAACCACCTACACTTGTGTTGAGGTCAAGACATTCCAATCCAACCACATAAATCTTGATCTCTAGCCTTCCTCAAGTTGCTTTCCACTCAAATCATCCTTCTACCAAATCAAATCCTATGAGAGAGAGTTGAGTGTTGAGGAGACTATCATTTGAAGCACAAGAGCAAGGAGTTCATCATCAACACACCATCTATTACCTTTTGGAGAGTGGTATCTCCTAGATTAGTTAGGTGTCACTTGGGAGCCTCCGTCAAGATTGTGGAGTTGAACCAAGGAGTTTGTACGGGCAAGGAGATCGCATAGTTCGTGAAGATCTACACTAGTGAGGCAAGTCCTTCGTGGGCGATGGCCATGGCGGGATAGACAAGGTTGCTTCTTCGTGGACCCTTCGTGGGTGGAGCCCTCCGTGGGCTCGCGCAACCGTTACCCTTCGTGGGTTGAAGTCTCCATCAATGTGGATGTACGATAGTACCACCTATCGGAACCACGCCAAAAATCTCCATGTCTACATTGCGTTTGCTCCCTCCAAACTCCTCCCTTTACCTTCATATGCATTTTTTTTACATTCTGTTGCTATACTCTTAGAATTGCATGTGTAGGTTGATTACTTGTTTGTGCTAAGTTGCTAAAATCTGCCAAGACTTAAAATTGGGAAAAGGCTAGATTTTTATTTGGTCAAGTAGTCTAATCAGCCCCCCTAGACATACTTCCGATCCTACAGGATTATATCATATTGCTTGAGTTTATCCCTCTACATCATGTCATCTTGCCTAATGCGTTGCTCTGTTCTTATGAACTTAATACTCTAGATGCATGCTGGATAGCTGTCAATGTGTGGAATAATAGTAGTAGATGCAGAATTGTTTTGGTCTACTTGTCGTGGACGTGATGCCTATATACATGATCATGCCTAGATATTCTCATAACTATGCGCTTTTCTATCAATTGCTCGATAGTAATTTGTTCACCCACCGTAGAATTTGCTATCTTGAGAGAAGCCACTAGTGAAACCTATGCCCCCGGGTCTATTATCCATCATATTAATCTCCCATCAACTAGCCATTTTTGTCGCCATTTATTTTGCAATCTTTATTTTCCAATCTACACGACAAAAATATCAAAAATATTTATCTTATTATATCTATCAGATCTCACTTTCGTAAGTGACCGTTATGGGATTGACAACCCCTTTATCGCGTTGGTTGCGAGGTTCTTGTTTGTTTGTGCAGGTACGAGGGACTTGCGTGTAATCTCCTACTGGATTGATACCTTGGTTCTCAAAAACTAAGGGAAATACTTACGCTACTTTGCTGCATCACCCTTTCCTCTTCAAGGGAAAACCAACGGATGCTCAAGAGGTAGCAGGCATCACCTGTTCGTTGTCTCTTTGGTATCATTTCTGGAGAGATTTCAATTGGTTCTTATAGATCTATAGCAGCCTTAGCACCTGTCTTGGCACCTTCTCCATCCGCATGATCTTTTGAATATATGGTGAGTATGGCTTCCCAATGCTTCACTACTTTGGCCTTGTAAGAAGCTAATGATTTCTCTTTCTTATTAGGCAACAAAGAAGAGTAAAGTTGTTGCCCCATTTTGTTACATATGAAAAAATAAATAAAGCAATGCAAATATATGGAAGTTACCTCCACATATTTAGTCCACACATCGTCGCTATCAATGGTTAGCTTATGATTGACCCAATCCCAACCAAAACTACTTTGAGAGAGGATCTTTTTAATGACTTCATATAACTTGTCAAAAGTCCTAAACCTTCCTAATATGTTCTCCTTCGCGATATCCCCATTACACGTCTCCTTCACATTCTTGATAGCTGTAGTGTACACATGTGCTTTCCATCCATTTTGTGAATGATCACCCATGTTGTAATGATGAACAAGTACCTCAACCATTGCAGCGTCCATCTCATCACCCCATGTGACATAATTCCTCTTCCTAGGAGCAGTTCCTTCAGCCATATCATGCTGCTATAAGGAAAACCAATTTTGCACAAAGGAAAAAAGTATGTTGGATTAAATAAATGTTGTATGGGAAATTGAGAATGCAAATTTTGAGAAAATCCATCATATATATTTGGGACATTAACATTTTCCCCTAACTTTGGGCTGGCCTCATGTTTACGCCTAAATAAAAATAGTGCTCACTATACCCCTCTTCCGTTAGATGGCGTTATGAAAATACCCCTCCATGTTGTTTCTGTCTGACCAAAGGGGTTTAACTATCATCGAGACGTCATGTGGACATTTTTACCCCTTGGTTAAAAAATAAAAGGAAACGGGAACAAAAGAGACAAAAGACATAAAGAAACTTACATGTAGCTGACCCATGTAGTCAGCCCAGCCCAGAAGGCATAGGGTCATGGTCCTCGTCTCGCCAGGAGGACGAGAGGTGGGTGCCTGATGCTACCTCTTGAGCATGCGTTGGTTTTTCCCTTGAAGAGGGAAGGGTGATGCAACAAAGTAGCATAAGTATTTCCCTCAGTTTTGAGAACCAAGGTATCAATCCAGTAGGAGACAACGCGACAAGCCACCTAATACCTGCACAAACAAACACTAACTTGCAACCAACGCGACAAAGGGGTTGTCAATCCCTTCATGGTTATTCGCAAAGTAAGTTCTGATAGAGATGTATAAATGGTAAAGTAATATTCTTGGTATTTTTTGCTTTATGGAACATAAAGTAAAAGATTGCAAAAGAAAGTAAATAGGAAACTAGAATTGTAGACCGGACACTTATATGATGGAAACAAACCACCACTTCAAGGTACTGTAATGAACTCATTATTTATTTATATTGGTGTTATACCTACTGTATTCCAACTTCTCTATGGTTCATACCCCCCGATACTAGCCATAGATTCATCAAAATAAGCAAACACCACACGAAAAACAGAATCTGTCAAAAACAGAACAGTCTGTAGTAATATGTAGGTTTAGAATACTTCTGAAACCCCAAAAATTCTGAAATAAATTGGTGGACGTGAGAAATTTGTCTGTTAATCATCTTCAAAAAGAATCAACCTAATCGCACTCTCCAGTAAACAATGGCAGCTAATCTTGTGAGCGCTAAAGTTTCTGTTTTTTTACAGAAAGATCACAAAGACTTCCCCCAAGTCTTCCCAAAGGTTCTACTTGGCAAAAACACTAATTAAAAACATAAAACCACATCTAAACATAAGATAGATGAATTATTTATTACTAAACAGTAACAAAAAGCAAGAAACAAAAATAAAATTGGGTTGCCTCCCAACAAGCGCTATCGTTTAACGCCCCTAGCTAGGCATAATGATTTCAATGATGCTCACATGAAATACAAGAATTGAAGCACAAAGAGAGCATCATAAAACACGTGACAAACACATCTAAGTCTAACATACTTCCTATGCATAGGCATCTTATAGGCAGATAAATTATCATAGCAAGCAAAAACTAGCATATGCAAGGAAGTGGAAAGAAACAATAGCAATCTCAAGATAATGAGAGGTGATTTAGTAACATGAAAATTTCTACAATCATATTTTCCTCTGTCATAATAATTACATGTGGGGTCATAAGAAAATTCAAAAAAATAGCTATCACATAAAATATTTTCAACACAGTCCACATGCATGCAAAGTTGACACTCTTCCAAAATTGTGGGATTAACATTAGCTAAAGTCATGACCTCTCCAAACCCACTTTTATCAAAAATTTCATAAGATTGAACATTCACCAGATATGTGGGATCTAAAGTTGACACTCTTCTAAAACCACTTTCAATATTATTGCAAACACTATTATCATTCTCATATTCATCATGGGGCTTAAATAAATTTTCAAGATCATAAGAAGAATCACCCCAATCATGATCATTGCAACAAGTAGTGGACATAGCAAAACTAGCATCCCCAAGCTTAGGGTTTTGCATATTATTAGCACAATTGACATTAAATATAATTTATAATAACATCATTGCAATCATGCTTTTTATTCAAAGATCTATTGTGAATCACTTCATAAAGTACTTCATCACAATTTTCAGATTCACGAATTTCAAGCAAAACTTCATAAAGATAATCTAGTGCACAAAACTCACTAGCAATTGGTTCACCGTAATTGGATCTCTTAAAAAGATTAGCAAGCGGATGAGGATCCATAAACTCTTAGCAAGCAAAGATGCAAGCAAAAAGAAGGCACATGGTAACACAAGATCGAACGGAAGAAGGGCGAAAAAGGCAAATCTTTTTGGAAATCGTTTTAGAAGTGGGGAAGAGGAAAAGGAGAGGTGAATGGAAAATAATGTAATGCAAGAGATGAGAGTTTATGATGGGTACTTGGTATGTCTCGTCTTGGCGTAGATATCCTCGGCAACAGCGATAGAAATCCTTCTTGTTACACTACAAGGATACCCTCTATAAAGCAACACATATTCTACATCATTTTGTCTATTTGTTGCAAAATTCACAGTAGATACACATATAAATGGTGTAGCAGATGTGTTGCAGATTGCAGCTCGTGACTCTGTCGTGGTGCAACACATCTTATATGTTTCCATGTATTGGTTGCAAATTGTATCTATTAAAAGACTACAAATATACATAATTAAAAATAGAAATTTAATTCAGCACAAAAAAAATAATTAGACACGCCGGTAGACATTATGAATGTGGTGCAAAATTTTTTTTAGGGACACATGGCGCAGAAATATGTGCTAACCGTCCGAGCAAAACCAAATCGCGCAAAGTCCACCATTTTTTTCTCCGATCCAGATTGATATTCACCTTCAAGTCCGGATCGATCTAGGTCTACCACGAAACAAATCAATCATCCAATTTGCTCTCACCGAGCGGGAAGGCAGGAAGGCGGCTGGGCAGGGGGGGGGGGCGCGACGGTCTGGCCATCTGGGAAGCGGCGGGAAGGCGGCGGCGGACAGGGGAGCGGCGGGAAGGTGGCGACGGACTGGGTAGTGGCGGGAAAGCGACGACGGTCTGGGGAGCGACGGGAAGGCGGCGACGGACAGGGCAGCGCTGGCTTTGTGGGCAGCAAAGGGAGAAGCAGCAAGGCAGTGGTAGGAAATATGCAAGTCGTGTGCTAACGGCCTCTGCTCCTCTGGCTGCCCATCCAACCTGCCCGCCGGTCGCCCTTCTTCTCCCTCACCGTGTACGACATCGATATTGGCCTTCGAGGTATCCTCCTTCCTGTCTCCTCTCATCCAGTCACCTTATTCATAGCCACCTCAGGACATGACCATGGGTTGTAGGGGGATTTGGTAGATGATTAAGCGGATGGACCATCAGATATGAGAGATGGATCCATTCCCCTGTCTCTGCGATCAAATCATCTGAGAGAGAGGAGCTTCGGGCTTGTTACAATTTCAGAGATGTAATGTGCCACCTGGGCTCTGTTCAGTTGTTTGGGATTTGTTCCCAAGAGGGAATTGATCAACATGGGGTTTGAGTGAAACCTCTTTCTGCTACTCTAATCCCTGTTGGGGTTTGTCCCCTATCCCTCCTAATCCCTGTCCACTTCATTGTTGTTCGGTTGGTCAAGGAATAAACAGAATTTGTACAGGAATACAGTTTAAACATTGCACTAAGTAAACATTCATCAATGAATTTAGTTTGTACAGCGAATGCTTGAAATATTCAGGGAATGTAGTGTAAGCATTGCACTAAGTAAACATTCATCTTCAAATTCAGTTTTTCAAGGAATATTTGATACAAATATTCATAGAATATAGTGTAAGCAAGGGTGTCGGTGTTCTGGGAACGGGGGTCCGCAGACTTGCCTGCCTGCGGCCTGCGGCGTGGCTCAAAGAGGGGCCCAGCATGGCCCATCTTCATCAACACAGACCTAAGACCCTCGCGAGGGGCCAAGCCTCGCGGGGCGGACGACATGGAGCTTCCTCAGGCACGGCCTCATCAGGCTGGCTTGCGAGGAGGCGGAGACATCAAGGCGGGGTACCTCACGAGGTGCCCGTGACGCAAGCCATGACGACCAAGGGTGCCAGGCGGGCGCCAGCCCACGCAGTGTCCTTCTTTCCTCTTTGGTGCAAAGGGAGCAAGCGCAGGCGAGAGCATCAAGCAAAGGCACCCGTTTCGGTGCAACGAGACCAAGACCAGTCCAACGGCAGGGAGGAAGTCATTGTGGAGCCCAAGCCAGCGTCACCACCAGAGCCTTTGGCAGGCGAGGACCAACTTTAGTCAGGATAAGTGTACCAGATGTTCCCCTTCAAAATGGCCAATTGTTGGCGCCCTTCCCGCTCAATATTTGGGAAGAGGCCCAGGGCCTTTGCCTATAAATAGGACTAGCCACCCCCAGGGGATGGGAGATCGAGAATCGGCCAACCCAGAAACAAGCTGGGATCGAAATCAAAATCAGAGAGAGAGAATCGAGAAGAGAGAGAGAGAGGGGTGACTGAACTCCTCCTAGCAGTTCATCCCCTCAGCCAAGAACAGACCCTCGCGAGGCTGTTCTTCCTTGTATTGCTCATCATCATCAGCCCAAGAGGCAATCCACCCCACCACACACTGGAGTAGGGTATTACACCACAACGGTGGCCCGAACCAGTATAAACCCTGTGTCTCTTGTGCTGTTCTTTCCATAGCTTAGATCTTAGCGAGGCGGAGGGGTGCAGGTAGGTAGAAGGCGAAATCTCCGCGCGCACCCCAGTGTTCGAACCTCAAGGGTCTGCCGGAACCCGAAATCCGACATTTGGCGCGCCAGGTAGGGGTGCGCCGGAATCCACCTTCTACCGCTTCGTGTCCCGTCGCGTCGTCATGACCATGTCCGGCGACCAGGCGGGCAACCCAGATCCATGGGCGGCGTGGCCCGCCCGCGCAGAGCCGCTCGCCTCGGGCAACCTCGTGCCCCCGGCAGCTTGCGGTCCGCAGGGCGCTGCGGGCCGCGGGCGACGCGGACATGCTTCGACAGCTCTTACACCACGGCAGGCGCGGTTGGCAGCAAGGGCCTCCAATCACGCCGCGACCACGACACCGTACACCCGCCGGGAGCAGGCGAACTCGAGGGCCGCACTCACGGTGGCCCGAGAGCTGCTGCAGTGCAGGCTGCTGGAGGGCGGCCGCGACGTGCTGCTGGAGCGGGTGGCAGAGCTCCTGGGCTTCGCCGCCTCGGGGGCTCACCCCTTCTGCACCCAGCTCCCATCTCAAGCCCAGGGCGGCCCGCGCGGGGGCTCCGCACGCGCCCGCGGGCTCCAAGGCTACTCCAACGCCAACAAAGCTGTCGGCACCGGACTGGCGGCGGCGCTGCCCCCGCTCCCGGTCCGTGAAGAAGAAGGACTCGACGCGACCCACGGCCCCAGTGGACAGCCGCGCTACCACCCCACGGTGGGCGCGTCAAGCAGAGCTGCGTGGCACGCGGAGCACTACGGCATGGCCTTCGGGATGACGGTGCCAGAAGAATACATGCCCCTCATGATGGACCAAGGACACCCTCACGAGGGCGAACAAGGCTCGCTCCTTAGCCCAAGCTGGGGGGACGAGGCGCTAGAAGCTGAGCCCTTCCAGGAGCCCCGGGACGGTCCCACTGGCCACGCTAGAGGCAACGATTATTGGGTACCGCTAATTCCTCAGGAGTAGGCATACGCTAATCATGAATCGCAGGAGGTGCAGGTCGCCACAGCGAGCAGCTGCCCCGCTCCCACAGTCTCCTACCCCTCGGGAGGAGGGCGCAGGGGGCTGCAGGAGAGGGGCCGAGATCCGACATCACCACCGCGGCATTCGGAGCAAGGTGTTCTCAGGAGGTAGGCCCTCTGCTGGGGAGGTGCCTCAGGGCCTGCCCCTGGCGGAGGACCCGTGGTCGTCGGGGGAACCGCTGGCGACCGCTCTACCCCATCGGCGGCGTACTGGTTTCCGGTCGTCGTTGATGGCACTAGAGTGTGGCGCAAGGCGGGGCCCTCGTCTGGCGATATGAAGCAAGGCCGGTAGCTGTGAAGAAGGCCCAGTGCCTGTGAAGCTCGCCGCCCCGTGACACTCTCACGTAATAATGAGTGGGGCTGTACACGCCCCGGAGTCTCAGGGGTGCCGGCCTCAGACCCTGGGGCTCCCTCCCACGCCTAGTGGCAGCACTTAGCTCCGCGCTGGTGAGAAGATGTCCAAGACTAGATTAGGTGCCGGACGCGGCCTTTTGTCTGCTTTTGTTGCTTTTCCCTTTGGTTGTCGCTTTCCCCCGCTGGATTTAAGTTGGATTCGAATTTGAGATTTGCGTGTGTTCGGGGAAGGGGTGCTTAGTCTCGTTCGAGCAATTTCTCGCGTTTTGGTTACCACTTCGCCTCAGCTGCCTCCCCTCGTGAGCCCCTCGCGAGCCGGGTCAGGCCTAGCTTGCGCGCATCCCAGACTGCCGCGTCCTCTCAGGAGGTTTTTTTTACTGCAAATCCTACGGATTCGATCAGGGAACACTCGGGACACCACAGCCTCCCACAGGCTACCTCAGGGCCCGCACGGGACAAAGGTAAACTAGCCGACCAGCGCGTCGCTTAAGCCAACCACTTGGCGCGGGCTCATGGGCAATGTAACGTCTACTAGTACGAAGAACACAAGTTTTACATGAGGGGACCCCCCTCCAAAATGCTCTCACAACCATCAGGCCAAAACCTGAGTTCTATTCATGCAGGGTAAGGAAACAGGAATGATGCATGATCAGTTGGATAAATCCCCCAATGCGTCCTCAGGAGCACCACCCGAACCGTTGCTGGTGTCGCTGAACTCGCCATCGCTGTATGCGTCACCGCCAGCGGCGTCAGGGCCGTTCACCACACCGCCCTCGTCGGCAGCCACGATCACGCCGTCGTTGTCTGAAGCGAAGGCCCTGACAAGAGCATCCACACATTGTCTTCCACCCAGTGCGCCAGGTCGTCTCGGACGGCCTGGCGGACTGGGGCAATGGCGGCGTCGAAATCGAAGTGGGGATCCATGTTCCGGAGATGGCTGAAGACACGAGAAAAGGCGCGCCCGAGCAGGGCGCAGCTCCTCTCCTCCACCAACCTGTCGGCCCTGACCGACCACGCCTCCAGCTGCGTCACCATGTCGGTGAAGAACTGAAGGTTGCCGGCATAGTTGACTGCATGCGGCTCGCCAACAGCCGCCTCGCAGATGTTGCCCAAGGCTGTGTTGGCTCTCTCCCGGAGCGTGGTGAGCATGGGGCCGTGCTCATGCTCCAGGATCCGCCGCTGACGTATCTCGTCCGCATTCTGGCGTGCGACGACCTCAGCCTCCTCCACCCGCTGGCGAAGAAGGAGCACCTCAGCCTGGGAGGTGGTTGACTCCCCTTGCGCTACCTCAAGGACGGCCTGAAAAGCATCGGCCCGCCGCGTCGCTTCCTCCAGCTTGGCCCTCAAGGCAGCAGTCCTACCTTCAGCCTCGGCCCGGATCAACTCCAGCCTCTCCTCGAACTCGTGCTCGAGGTTCAAGCGCGCCATCGCCACCCGACGTCCGACCTCCTCCAGGACACAGGCTTCCCGTGCAGCGACATCATCCTCCGCCTGCGTCACCAAGCGCTCCCTCGTCTCCAGACGCTCGTACTCGCGGGTACGTTCGGCAGCTTCCAGTGTCAGCGCCTCCTCACGCTTCTGGAGCTCTGCTGGGTCGCCAGAGGCCACCTTCATCGACGCGAGGGCTGCCTCGCGCAGCTCCACTTGCTCCTCCAGTGAGTGGCACCAGGCCAGGAGCTCCCGAGCCCGCTCCTCCGCTGCCTCTCGCCGCCGGTCAGCTTCCCGGGCCTCCTCAGCGGCCCAATATCGGGCCTCCCGAGAGGCCACCAGCGACGCCTTGGCCTCTGCATCGTCAAGATCGTGCTGACGGCGCGCAAGGGCGATGGCGCCCTCCAGCTCGTGCCTCTCTGCAGCCAGGCGCAGGCCCTCGGCCTCAAGGCGCGCATCTTCATCAGCAAGCTCCTCACCAAGCAGGCTCACCGCGTCAGCCGCCCTTCGAAGGAATCCTTGGCGAAGAGCGCGACGCTCCCGGGCGCGCTCAAGCACGTCTTCCACACCATCATCTGCCCCGAGCAAGCGCCGGGGGCCACGAATCAGCACTCCCCCTCCGGGCAGGGGGCTGGCACCCTCGCGACGGCCGGGCACGCCATGCCAGAAGCCCGGCCTGGAGCCAGCCCGTCCCTAGATGAAGAGCGCAGGGAGCGCCTCAGCCAATCGCAGTCCACGACCAGGCGAGAAGCCCACGACAGGCTGGCTATGCCACGAGAAGGCCCGCGAAGGAGGATCGCGAGGTGCGCAGGGCCACTATGCGCCTCGGGACGGTTCGCCTCTCCGATCACCCTCACCGCAAGGGCTCTGATGCTCAGAGCGCTTGAGGACGGTGGAGGGGGCGAAGCCAAGGGAGACGACACCTCAGCCATCTCCGCGAGCTCGGCTGGATGGGGCCTGCGGAGCAAGGATCAGTAAAAGCAACAGAAGGATCGGAAGCTGGGAAAGGAGAAGGCTTACTCATCAGTGGCGAAGTACTTCCTATGCTTCAGCAGGCGACAAGGGTAATCATCGCCCAGGGCCTCCCTTCTCTTCCGGAGGGCCTCAAAGTCCACGCGGAAGCGGCCCAAGAGTTGAGCGCAGGGATCAACCTGCGACAAAGACGGAGCGTCAAGGCGATCCGTGTCAGGGGCGCCTGCCTGATGCACGCTGCCAATCGCCTCGCCAAGAGAAGCGGCTGGAGCCTTAGGGGCCTCAGTCGCAGGCGCTGAGGGCAGCTGCTTGCCACCCTCAGCCTCAGCGGCACGGGCCCCTTGAGCTGCTCCCTCATGAGCACCGCCCGGCGCTGTCACCCCGCCGGGAGCCCCCTCGGCCTCTGGCGCCTCATGCCTCCCTGCTCCGCCACTTGAGGAAGAGTCGCCTTGGCTGACTGGAAGGACAGTCACCATCACTGGGTTCTCGCGAGGCCCCTGGAGGCCGGCGGGGCGTGGCCCCCACTCATCAAAGATAGGCATCTGATTCACAAAATCGCCCCTGTTCTGGCAGAGGTACAGCAAGGCCCCTCCCTGCTGGATGCTGCCAGGGTTGGGGTCCCCAGTCAGGATCAAGAGCGCTGTCCTCAGCACTTCAGGCGTCAGGTCCTCTTCCTGGAGCCTCATACGATCATCATGCCCGCTGAAGGCCCACATTCGGCAGGAGTGGCGTTGGAGAGGAGCAACGCGTCGTAGCAAGAACTCCTTCACCACCTTGGGCGCTGTCACACCAAGCGACCTCAAGAACGCGAAGCGGTGCCAGACGAAGACGAGCCGGGGGCTCTCAAGCGTCTCCTGGCCCCATCCCGAATTGGGGACATCACGCGAAGTTGGCTCCGATAGCAGGGGGCTGGGCACCCCTGCATCCACATACAGCCACCGCTCACGGAACCCAGCCACGGGCAGAGGGAGCCTGAAGTCAATCCCTGAGGCCGCTGTCTCAGACGCGGCAACGAAGTTCACGCACGCCCAGCATTGGGTAGGGTCAACAAGGCGCAGAGAGAAGAAGTGGCGCAGCAAGGCAACCGAAGGAAGGATGCCCATCATTGCCTCGCAAACAAAGGCGAAGACCGAAAGGAGGGTGATGGATTCAGGACCCAGATGCATTATGTGGATTTGATAGTGGGAAAGCACGGCATTGAAGAAATCAGAAAATGGGGGAACCAGACCCGCCCACAGGGCGTCGGCAAAATACGGGACCTCGGTGACTATCCTGTCGATGGAGAAGTGGGACGCGGGCCAGGCCGTCGTCCTCCCGCATTCATTGAAGATAGTGGCCAGAGCCGAGCTGACCTTGCCCAAGCCCTCGGCGGGGGCCGCCAATGGCGGCGAGCAAGGCAGAGGCATGGGTTTCTTCCCTCTTCCCTTCTTCGTCGGAGCCATGGCGATGGGAAGAGGGGGAAGGTTCGAGATTGGGTTGAAAACAGAAGCTGGAGTTCGAGAGGAGGAAGGACAGAGGGCGCTCGAGCAACAGAAAGGGAAGCGACTATGTACGACTACGAGTCTGCCTAGCATGGCGCAAAATAAGGGGGCGTGAGGGAACAGTGCCGCCCACGTCCAATCAACCGCCATGCGGCACCCAAGGCCGTAGGCTGTTAGGGCCCGCGGTGCTTCGCTCTTGCCCTTACGCCTCCCTGCATGGCCAAGTCCGGGCGCGCCTTGGGCCCGGGGGCTACTGTCGGCATCTGGGAACGGGGGTCCCCAGACTTTCCTGCCTGCAGCCTGCGGCGTGGCTCAAAGAGGGGCCCAGCACGGCCCATCTTCATCAACACAGACCCAAGACCCTCGTGAGGGGCCAAGCCTCGCGAGGCGGACGACACAGAGCTTCCTCAGGCATGGCCTCATCAGGCTGGCTTGCAAGGAGGCGGAGAGATCAAGGCGGGGTACCTCACGAGGTGCCCGTGACGCAAGCCATGACAACCAAGGGTGCCAGGCGGGCGCCAGCCCGCGCAGTGTCCTTCTTTCCTCTTTGGTGCAAAGGGAGCAAGCGCAGGCGAGACCATCAAGCAAAGGCACCTGTTTCGGTGCAACGAGACCAAGACCAGTCCAACGGCAGGGAGGAAGTCATTGTGGAGCCCAAGCCAGCGTCACCACCAGAGCCTTTGGCAGGCGAGGACCAACTTTAGTCAGGATAAGTGTACCAGATGTTCCCCTTCAAAATGGCCAATTGTTGGCGCCCTTCCCGCTCAATATTTGGGAAGAGGCCCAGGGCCTTTGCCTATAAATAGGACTAGCCACCCCCAGGGGATGGGAGATCGAGAATCGGCCAACCCAGAAACAAGCTGGGATCGAAATCGAAATCAGAGAGAGAGAATCGAGAAGAGAGAGAGAGAGGGGTGACTGAACTCCTCCTAGCAGTTCACCCCCTCAGCTAAGAACAGACCCTCGCGAGGCTGTTCTTCCTTGTATTGCTCATCATCATCAGCCCAAGAGGCAATCCACCACACCACACACTGGAGTAGGGTATTACACCACAACGGTGGCCCAAACCAGTATAAACCCTGTGTCTCTTGTGCTGTTCTTTCCATAGCTTAGATCTTAGCGAGGCGGAGGGGTGCAGGTAGGTAGAAGGCGAAATCTCCGCGCGCACCCCAGTGTTCGAACCTCAAGGGTCTGCCGGAACCCGAAATCCGACAAGGGGTACATCCATAGTTAGATATTATGGTTGAAGTTTCAGAAATACTCAGGAGTTTGGGACTGTAAATATTCAAAGAAACAATATTTTTAATGTGAGTACATCATGACCAACACATAATAGCGTCTCACTGAATTGTGTGATCTCCCCCACCTTCAGTCTTTCCTTGTGTACCTGCAATCACAAACGTCGGCAATTTTTCTGTAACATTTATTATGGGTTACAAGTCACTGAAAATATGACATGGATTTTCAAAAGGAAAATGGAAGTAATTCAGTCAATCATGATTAGAAAGTTGGTTGACCTAAGCAAAAGTGTACAAAGTCCTAGTACTCCTCCCTTCTATTTGTAAATGTGATCCCTTATTGTCATATCCACTTCGAAACTAATAACATTTAAAGTTATAGTTTTAGTATAGAGTCCATGTATATATGGGAGTAAGACATACAAGTGAGAATACTCAGAACAAGGACCCTAATTTGCAACATAAATAAGAACATGTATGTACATGACTCTTCTAAGGTAATAACAGAACAATGTCCAGGAATGGAGCACATCAATAATGAGAACAAGGCAAAGATTATATTCTTATAAAGCAAATGTACAAGAGTGTTTAAAAAATATAACAGATGTCTACTAAACTAAACGACGACTTTGAGAATCTATATCAAGTAGTACTCCGAATCCACTGTTGATTTTTTTATCCAAATCTGAATAACAGGGGACAAGATGAGAGATGATTACATGAACCTCTATATTTTTATGTGTTAAGAGTAATACTTGGACCTATATCAAATCTGTGGGAGTACATACACTTATATCATTTGTTGACAAGACTATTATATCTATTTCACAGTATTTTCTTAAACTCAAGTGGACAATAGTTCAAAAATGCACAAAGATGTCACTCTGATGCACCTTGATTAAACTTATCGTTGACTTCCATTTCTTTCCCTTAACATGTGAATGCCTCTCAGTTTAGCCTCTCTATTTCATGGAAGATCAATGATTTTGTTTTATTTGGCTTGAGTGTTTGTTGTGTTCATCTCACCTTAGCTCCTTGCCGATTTCTGTCAACCAACCAAGAAAAAGAAGTCCTTGTTTTTTGTTTGTGTATAGTTGATTGTCATATGTTTAGAATATTTTTGCATGTAGTGAATTGTGAGATCAAATAATTCAGATTGTACAACATGGTTCTAGGAGTTTGGGACTAGTTGAACTTTGGCAGCTGCTTCTGGTGTTGTATCATGATGACAATTCAATCGATCAACAATTGAATTGGACTATTTGAACTTGCTAGCTGCTGTCGTACAAGAGGCATAAAAGAGGTGAAGGCTAGATATACTATTTACTGCTTGTGATGCACTATGTGTTCACAGATTTTATGTTGCTGTACTACGTGTTCACAAATTTACTGTCATTCTATGATGTTGGATGTCAAGTTTACCATTGTTAGGAAATGGTTTAGAATTTGGTGTACAAATTTCGCACATGAAACTTACTACTCTATTGCTTCTACATGCAGGTTTGATGGATAATGGAAAAGTCACCTATCTGAAAATGTGGAGCCTTGTTGAAGTGACAAATTCATTAGTGTTATTTGCTATTTTTTTCTTTTATGTCCGTGTAATAATTCGGACAAGAAGATTTGTACGTGTGACTGTCCTAGTCTTCCTCTCTACTGCTCCTCTCAATGCTCTCCTACTGCGGATCGCTACTGCGGCTCTTCTTCAAGTCCTACATCAACAACAATTTCGAACTCAAGATAATTGTCTGACAATTCCTTATTTTGAAAATTTAAAAAATACTACGTTTTGGGAACTCATCATAAAATTTGAGAAAATTTCTACTCCCTCCGTCCCATAATATAAGAACATTTTTTAAGCTATGTTAGTTTGAAAAACATTCTTATATTGTGGGACAGAGGGAGTATAATATAAGCCATTGCCCTATTATCATATTTATATAAAAACTATGAGCAGGTACATTTCAAAGTTTTTGTAAATATTCCCTCTGGTCCTTTTTAATCTACATATAAGAATTGTCTGAAGTCAAACTTCGTAAAGTTTGATCATTTTTATATCAAAAACTATTAAGATCTATAACACTAAATTTATACAATAGGAAAACTAAATTAGTGACCCATCTAAGGGTATAGATTTTGCATTGTGAATGTTGATATTCTTTTCTATAAAATTGGTCATACTTTATGAAATTTGACTTCAGGCAAATCTCATATGTGGAGTGAAAAGGACTGGAGGGAGTATCTCCTTCCCCTCGTCCACAGATAGTTCCGTCCAACAGTATTTGAATCCATTCAAAACAAATTAGAATCAACCGGACGAATTTTATCGGACACGACGGAATTCAATGAAGTTCATACATAATTTACATAAAATGGATGGCATTTTGTTTGTTTAACTAAAAAACTAGGCTAACGTATAGCGGTTGGCCTTCGCCTAGTGCCTAGGTGGTGCTTAAGGCACAACCTAGGCGGTAATAAGGTTTTACAATTAAGGTGTATCTATGGTTATTATATTTGTACTGATACTAATTTAGGGCATATAAATAACTTAACTAATAGCTACTGCCATTGGAGTATGGCCCATTTACCATACCGGTGCAATATGACATGATTTCTGGATTGGGTAGACAATTTCTTGCTTGCCCAGCCTAGACTGCCAGTTATGCCCTAGGTGAGCCATCTGGCCATCGCCTAGCGCCTAAGCATGCCTAAGCCCCTCCTAGGCACTACCTTTTCCAAGAGAGCCTCCTGCTTGACTGCCCTCTCCTCAACCGGCATGATAGCCCGCGATGAGGAGTCCGTGACACCTCAGCCATTGAGGTAGTGGAGGAGATCGCCGTGCGCCTTCGCGATTGCCGCCGGCACCTCCTTCTTGATGGAGTTGCATCGTTGTGCCACTCCTGCCGCGCCACCTGCATCACCACTCTGTCCTCTGCTGACACGATTGTCTGTGACAAGGAGTCGACCCCGCCACGACCATCGAGGTAGTATAGTAGTTGGTCGTGGCCTTTCCGATTGCCAGCGGCACCTCCTCCTTGATAAACTTCTCGCATTGCGCCACTCCTATCGCGCCGCCCGCCTCGCCCTCTTCCGAGCTGGCATGATGGACAGCGACAAGGAAGCGGCGCCTCCTCCTTGACACACTTGTCATGTTGCGCCGCTCCTACTATGCCATCTGCCTCGTTGCCCTCTCCTCAGACGACATGATGTCCTGTGCTGAGGAGTCGGCGCTACCGGGACCACTGAGGTAGTGGAGGAGGTGGCCGCTCGCCTTCGTGTTCGCCGGCGGCACCTCCTCCTTGGTGGAATTGCCGCGTTGTTCTACTGATGCAGCGTCGCTTGCTTGCCGCCGTCATCTTAGCGTGCACGATGGTTGTGTGCCGGTAAGGGCAACTCCTCCTCACGCAGCGTCTGATCTGGACGGACGGGTTGCGTGTGAGCGACAACTAGTGATCTTGGATATGATGGACTAGTGATTTTGGATGACAATTATACATGTAGGTCGGAACTTGCAAGCTAGGAAATTTGTTATTTCTGGATTAACTTTTTCTATTGTTTGAGCAATATTATTCATTTTTACTTCACCCATATTGCACTTTTTTAGGGAAAAAATTATAATTTGTTTGGCTTCAAATTGTTAGACACCCTCGTATTTCTTTTTTGGTATCGCTCCAATTTCTACCTTTCCCTCCATTCTCTCCCGCCAATAGAAAATAATCTAGAAAATTATTAATTAAATACACGCGCTTCATTACCGAGGCCCCACCTATGATAGGAATCCAAGACGGAGACTAACACTAGTCAAACAGATCACGATGAGGTAACTACGCAGATAAAATCGGAAACCTCCCCCGTATCAACACGGCTTCCTTCCTCGCCTCCTACTGGATTCATCGCATGCCTGGCGGCCGGTGGCGGAAGCATCACCACGAGCTGATCAAGGTTAGTTCCTGACCCACTCTCCCACAATCCATCCTCTCTTGATTCCTACTCTGCTGATCTGTTCTCCTAATCAATTCAGATCTCTCGCAAGGCAAATCTGGCTGGCAGATTCTCCAGATCCGGCTGATACGTGGTGGCAAACAATCCCGCGAGTTCATGTAGTTAGTGCGCTGCTCCTTATCCCATCTCATTGATGCCATTCATGCCCTCTGTATTGGTTCCCATCTGTTTTTTAAACTCACCAATCGAAATACAGAGAGATTTGTTTTTCCCCTTTTTTGCGTAGTTACCTCATCTTGATTTGTTTTCGAGAACAAACGGACAACACGGGTGTAGGCTTGCTCTGGTGGAAGACATTGACACCTGGACATTAGGAGGGAGGAATAGGATCAAAAGTTTAAATAAAGTATGCAAAATACAATATAGGTTGTTTTCGAAACTACAGTATATAGCACACGGAGATTTGAAAAATTACTATTCAATACGGGAGAGACACCAAAAATAAGAATTTTGATAGGATCCATGGAAGGGGTAATCTTAGACATCAGATATAAGAATTTGTCTATCTCATCAGTAACAAAACAATTGTAACTTTTGCAATGAGTAAACTGAACATATGAATCCAAAGAAGAGATCAACGCTTCTATCAAATTTTCTCTATAAGTACTATTTGAAGCATCTTTCCTATTTATTTTACATCATATCATCTCTGCTTATGTTCTGAACATATCTTTATGGTGCTAGGGCTGCTAACAACCAGGTATGAGTGACATTCCACTCTTGTTGGACCGGTGAGTTTGATTACAGATTTTAGGATGTCAGTTATTCTGTAGTTTCCAGTGACCTCCAGATCTTTTGTGCTCCGAAGGCCAGACTTGAAAGTTACTCCAAGGACTAACACAAGTAATAGTATGTTACTGCTAGTAATTTTGCCTTGAGCCCCGCTTTTCATACACGCATTCTGTAAACTCTATTTTAGTGATGGGGATGGTTATCTCACGCTTAACTATTGCATTTTATTTCTAGTTTGGTGAGGTGATTGCTACAATGGAGCATGATGAAACGACTATAATAGCTAAAACTGATTATTCATTTATTGAGCAGAGGAGGTAAGCAGAATAAATCTATTGCTTTTCCATGTCATTCCTCTCAGCTTGGTCGAATAGATCAATATTTTGTTCAGGCAATTTCTTCCTCCGCGACATCAATGATGTGGAGATATTTAATAGTTGGTAGATGTCCAGGGACCGGGTTCCATGTGGACTGTCCGGATTGATCGGGTAGGCATGATCCGGGCATGAAGCAATAATCGCTGATTGTGAAGGCAAGCTCATGCTTTGGTTCATGAGATGTTGTATGTGCCACATCTTTGCCTATAGTTTGCACTCCAGCCACATAATGTGTGAGAATGGGGCAAAACCAATAAGGAGAAATTTAACTTTTACAACTGCCTAAGTTGTGAAATAATCGAACCCCCAGGAATTAAAATATTTTTTTACTCAAACTTCTGTATTGGATGTTGTTTGTCTTTTTTGGCAGGTGATGTTGTTGGTCTACCTATTCGGTTACCTCTATTATGGTTAACATGGCAGGCAGAGATAGGTGTACTGGATTTTGTCAAAAAAGAGAGATAGGTGTCCTGGATCAAATGGACCCCATTTTTCGGCTTGTTTTGGGCCTTACGTCAGTGGATGCTATAAATGAATTATCTGATGTCTAAGAAATAACTACTAATGATGAAGAAGGCTTCACATATTGTGATGATCCTAGTGCGGATGAAAATCAAGATGGTAAGTTTGTTGCTCATTCCTTACTGATTTCAATATATGTATTCATCATCGTATAACATATATAATTCCTGGTTCGCCGCAATGGCCTTCCAAATAAATTCTGCTGCACACAAGGTATATTTCCATTACCATATACAAAATGTTCGAAAGATATTGCTCTGATGTTATGTATCTACTGGTCATTTTGCTATAAGAATGTTGTTCAGAACAAAGAATTTTGCTTGAAAATGTCAGTGCACATCAGGGAGAAAAAACTTTTGCTGCAAACAAGCTGGTATATTTTTCATAATCATATAGAAATTTGTGTTCAAACTATAGTGCTAGCTTGTTGATTCCTTTATACTTCTTTTTTGCTATTAGGAGTGTTGTCCAGACCAAAGAAAACAACAAAAGGTGCTGATGCAGCCTATAAGAGTGCTCAAGGTGGTTTGCTGAGTTCGTTGGATGCTAGTGAACTACATGTAAGAGTGCTCAAATTCATTTCATATGTTCCCCTGTTTTGTCTTTTGTTTTTTCATGGGTGGTGAGGATGATTCTGCCAGTGGTAACTTTGGTTTTCTCTGTCCACTACAAAAAAATACACTTCCATGATGATACGTGTTTGTCACACTAGGTCACGTTTTTTGTCATGCATGTACATCCATGACAAATTTATGACAGAATCAAGATAGTCATACCTGTGCTATTGTAGAAGTGTTCCATGACATTACCAAAATTATCATCACGGAAGTGTCCACTTCCATGACGGTAAATCGCGCGTCACAGAAGTGCTTTCGTCAAGGGTGACCGACATGTGGCATCCACCGTAACGGAACACCATTAAGCTATCGGCTCGGGTTTCGGATCCGATAACCCGTTAATAGCCCCGACCAATGGGGATTTTCCACATGTAAAATCATCATTGGCTGGAGGAGACACGTGTCAGGTCCGCGTTGGCACAGGTGTCACTCATCCAATGGGCGAGTGATACGTCTCCAACGTATCTATAATTTTTGATTGCTCCATGCTATGTTATCTACTGTTTAGGGCAATATTGGGATTTATTATCCACTTTTATATTATTTTTGGGACTAACCTATTAATCGGAGGCCTAGCCCAGAATTGCTATTTTTTTGCCCATTTCAGTGTTTCGAAGAAAAGGAATATCAAACGGAGTCGAAACGGAACGAAATCAACTGGAGAAGTTATTTTTGGAAGGAAAGCTACCGGATGGACTTGGACCCCACGTCAGGAGCCAAGGGAGGTGCTCACAAGGGTGGGGGGTGCGCCCCCCAGGGGCGCCCCCTGCCTCGTGGGCCCCCAGCTCCACCAACGTACTTCTTTCACCCATATATACCTACGTATCCTAAAACTTCCAGAAGAGACAATAGATCGGGAGTTCCGTCGTCAGAAGCCTCCGTAGGCACCGAAAACCAATCTAGACCCGTTCCGTCACCCTGGCGAAGGGGGCAATCCTTCTCCGGTGGCCATCTTCATTATCTCGGCGCTCTCCATGACGAGGAGGGAGTAGTTCTCCCTCGGGGCTGAGGGTATGTACCAGTAGCTATGTGTTTGATCTCTCTCTCTCTCTCGTGTTCTTGAGGTGATACGATCTTGATGTATCGCGAGCTTTGCTATTATAGTTGGATCCTATGATGTTTTTCTCCCCCCTCTACTCTCTTGTAATGGATTGAGTTTTCCCCTTGAAGTAATCTTATCGGATTGAGTCTTTAAAGATTTGAGAACACTTGATGTATGTCTTGCCGTGCGTATCTGTGGTGACAATGGGATACCACGTGATTCACTTGATGTATGTTTTGGTGATAAACTTGCGGGTTCCGCCCATGAACCTATGCATAGGGGTTGGCACACGTTTTCGTCGTGATTCTCCGGTAGAACTTTGGGGCACTCTTTGAGGTTCTATGTGTTGGTTGAATAGATGAATCTGAGATTGTGTGATGCATATCGTATAATCATACCCACAGATAGTTGAGGTGACATTGGAGTATCTAGGTGACATTAGGGTTTTGGTTGATTTGTGTCTTAAGGTGTTATTCTAGTACGAACTCTAGGGCTGTTTGTGACACTTATAGGAATAGCCCAACAGATTGATTGGAAAGAATAACTTTGAGGTGGTTTCGTACCCTACCATAATCTCTTCGTTCGTTCTCCGTATTAGTGACTTTGGAGTGACTCTTTGTTGCATGTTGAGGGATAGTTACGTGATCCAATTATGATATTATTGTTGAGGGAACTTAAACTAGCGAAAGTATGAACCCTAGGCCTTATTTCCACGCATTGCAATACCGTTTACGCTCACTTTTATCATTAGTTACCTTGCTGTTTTATATTTTCAGATTACAAATACTCATATCTACTATCCATATTGCACTTGTATCACCATCTCTTCACCGAACTAGTGCACCTATACAATTTACCATTGTATTGGGTGTGTTGGGGACACAAGAGACTCTTTGTTATTTGGTTGCAGGGTTGCTTGAGAGAGACCATCTTCATCCTACGCCTCCCATGGATTGATAAACCTTAGGTCATCCACTTGAGGGAAATTTTCTACTATCCTACAAACCTCTGCACTTGGAGGCCCAACAACATCTACAAGAAGAAGGTTGTGTAGTAGACATCAGGCTCTTTTCTGGCGCCATTGCCGGGGAGGTGAGTGCTTGAAGGTATATCTTTAGATCTTGCAATCGAGCCTTTTAGTTTCTTGTTTTATCACTAGTTTAGTTTATAAAAGAAAACAACAAAAAAATGGAATTGAGTTTGCCTCATAAACTTCATGTTTTTAATATCTTTCGTGAGTATGATGGAAAGGAAAATTGTGACAAAGTGTTAGAAGAAGAATGCATTAAAATTTTTGGCACTAAATATTTGAATGATGATCATGATTGCAATGTTGTTAGTATGAACTCCTTGAATATCCATGATGCTAATGATATGCAAAGCCACAAGCTTGGGGAAGCTATGTTTGATGAAGATGATATTTTTTGTCCCCCAAGTTGTGATGAGAAAATTTATTATGATGAAAGCATGCCTCCTATTTATGATGATTATATTGATGAAATTGTATTTGGAGAGGTCATGACTTTATTTTGTGATTAATCCACTATTTCGGAAGAGGTTCCAATTGATTATGAGAAAAAAGTTGCTATCTATGATGATTATTGTGATGACTTGTATGCTATTAAAAATAATGATATCCATGAAACTTGTCATCATGATTTTAGTTTTCAATTGGATTATGCCTCACATGATAATTATTTTGTTGAGCTTGCTCCCACTATAATTCATGAGAAGAAATTTGCTTATGTGGAGAGTAATAAAATCTCTATGCTTGTAGATCATGAAAAGAATGCTTTAGGTACTGGTTATATTGTTGAATTCATTCATGATGCTACTGAAAATTATTATGATGGAGGAACTTATGCTTGTAGGAATTGCAATAATATTAAGTTTCCTCTCTATGTGCTTAAAGTTTCGAAGTTATGCTTGTTTTACCTTCCTATGCAAGTTGATTCTTGTTCCCACAAGTTGTTTGCTCACAAAATCCCTATGCATAGGAAGTGCGTTAGACTTAAATGTGTTATTCATATTCTTCATGATGCTCCCTTTATGTTTCAATTCTTATCCTTTATGTGACCATCATTGAAATCATCATGCCTAGCTAGGGGCGTTAAACGATAGCGCTTGTTGGGAGGCAACCCAATTTTATTTTTGTTCCTTGATTTTTGCTCCTGTTTAGTAATAAATAATTAATCTAGCCTCTGTTTAGATGTGGTTTTATGATTTTAATTAGTGTTTGTGCCAAGTAGAACCTTTGGGAAGACTCGGGGAAAGTCTTGTTGATCATGCTGTAAAAACAGAAACTTTAGCGCTCACGAGAATTGCTGCCATTTTTATTTGGAGAGTGATATTTAGTTAATTATTTTTGAATATGATTAATAGATAAATTCCTCAGGTCCAGAAATTTATTTGAGAATTTTATGAGTTCCAGAAGTATACGTTTGATACAGATTACTACAGACTATTCTGTTTTTCGTGTGTTATTTGCTTATTTTAATGAATCTATGGCTAGTAAAATAGTTTATAAACCATAGATAAGTTGGAATACAGTAGGTTTGACACAAATATAAAAAATAATGAGTTCATTACAGTACCTTTAAGTGGTGATTTATTTTCTTATACTAACGGAGCTTACGAGTTTTCTGTTAAGTTTTGTGTTGTGAAGTTTTCAAGTTTTGGGTAAGGATTCGATGGACTATGGAATAAGGAGTGGCAAGAGCCTAAGCTTGGGGATTCCCAAGGCACCCCAAGGTAATATTCAAGGACAACCAAGAGCCTAAGCTTGGGGATGCCCCGGAAGGCATCCCCTCTTTCGTCTTCGTTCATCGGTAACTTTACTTGGAGCTATATTTTTATTCACCACATGATATGTGTTTTGCTTGGAGCGTCAATTTATTTTGCTAGGATTTGCTTGCTGTTATTTAGAACAATGTTTTGCATCTTTTATTTCAATAAAAGTGGCATTGATAGCCTTTACTATGCCTATGTTACAAGTATACATGTTGCTGTTTGAAAACAGAAAGTTTACCGCTGTTGCAATAATTCCCTAGAAAAGTAAGAATGTGATAAAATGTTGAAACCTTTTTCATATTAAGCTCTGATAAATTTACTACAGTGGGAATTTTCTTTCATAATTTTTTGAGCTAGGGAAGTATTGATGTTGCAGCATTCTTTACAGACTATCCTATTTAGGCAGATTGCTGTTATGTTTGCATTGTTTGCATATGGTTGCTTCTTTAATGATTCTATTTGAGGATAGGACTATTAAATATGCAGAGGCATTTAGTATGCAATTTTGAATAATAATTTTAGTGATTTTCTACAGTAGAGTATGATAAGGTTTTGGCAATGGTTTATACTAACTTATCTCACGAGTCCTTGTTGAGTTTTGTGTGGATGAAGCTTTTGAGATTTAGGGAGACTATGATATGAGAGGAATTAAGGAGACACAAAAGCTCAAGCTTGGGGATGCCCAAGGCATCCCAAGATAATATTTCAAGAAGTCTCAAGCATCTAAGCTTGGGGATGCCCCGGTTGGCATCCCACCTTTCTTCTTCAACAACTATCGGTTAGTTTCGGTTGATCCTAAGTTTTTGCTTCTTCACATGATGTTTGCTATTCTTAGAATGTCATTTTATTTTGCTTTGCTTGATGTTTGAATAAAATACCAAGATCTGAAATTATTTAATGTTAGAGAGTCTTCACATAGTTGCATAATTATTCAACTACTCATTGATCTTCACTTATATCTTTCGGAGTAGTTTGTTATTTGCTCTAGTGCTTTACTTATATCCTTTTAGAGCATGGTGGTAGTTTTATTTTGAAGAAATAGATGAACTCTCATGCTTCACTTAGATTATTTTGAGAGTCTTAATATCATGGTAATTTGTTTAAAATCCTAATATGCTAGATATTTAAGAATAATAAAACTTTCATATAGAGTATTGAATACTAAGAGAAGTTTGATGCTTGATGATTGTTTTCAGATATGGAGGTAATAATATCAAAGTAGTGCTAGTTGAGTAGTTGTGAATTTAAGTGCTTGTGTTGAAGTTTGCAAGTCCTGTAGCATGCACGTATGGTAAATGTTATGTAACAAATTTGAAACATGAGGTGTTATTTGATTGTCCTCCTTATGAGTGGCGGTCGGGGACGAGCGATGGTCTTTTCCTACCAATCTATCCCCCTAGGAGCATGCGCGTAGTGCCGAGGTTTTTGATGACTTGTAGATTTTTGCAATGAGTATGTGAGTTCTTTATGACTAATGTTGAGTCCATGGATTATACGCACTCTCACCCTTCCATCCTTGCTAGCCTCTTCAGTACCGTGCATTGCCCTTTCTCACATTGAGAGTTGGCGCAAACTTCGCCGGTGCATCCAAACCCCATGATATGATACGCTCTGTCACACATAAACCTCCTTATATCTTCCTCAAAACAGCCACCATACCTACCTATTATGGCATTTCCATAGCCATTCCGAGATATATTGCCAAGCAAATTTCCACCATTCCGTTTATCATGACACATTCATCTTTGTCATATTGCTTAGCATGATCATGTAGTTGACATAGTATTTGTGGCAAAGCCACCTTTCATAATTATTTCATACATATCACTCTTGGTTCATTGCATATCCCGGTACACCGCCAAAGGCATTCATATAGAGTCATGTTTGTTCTAGTATCGAGTTGTAATCATTGAATTGTAAATAAATAGAAGTGTGATGATCATCATTATTAGAGCATTGTCCCAAGTGAGGAATAAAAAAAGAGAAAGGCCATAAAAAAGGAGAAGGCCCCAAAAAAGAGAAAGGCCATAAAAAAAGAAAAGGCCCAAAAAAATGAGAGAAAAAGAGAGAAGGGACAATGTTACTATCCTTTTACCACACTTGTGCTTCAAAGTAGCACCACGATCTTCATAGTAGAGAGTCTCTCATGTTATCACTTTCATATACTAGTGGGAATTTTTCATTATAGAACTTGGCTTGTATATTCCAACAATGGGCCTCCTCAAGTGCCCTAGGTCTTCGTGAGCAAGCAAGTTGGATGCACACCCACTTAGTTTCTTTTGTTGAGCTTTCATACATTTATAGCTCTAGTGCATCCGTTGCATGGCAATCCCTACTCCTCGCATTAACATCAATCGATGGGCATCTCCATGGCCCATTGATTAGCCTCGTTGATGTGAGACTTTCTCCTTTTTGTCTTATCCACATAATCCCCCCATTATATTCTATTCCACCCATAGTGCTATATCCATGGCTCGCGCTCATGTATTGCATGAAAGTTTATGAGTTTGAGATTACTAAAGTATGAAACAATTGTTTGGCTTGTCATCGGGGTTGTGCATGATGAGAGCATTCTTGTGTGACGAAAATGGAGCATGACTAAACTATATGATTTTGTAGGTATGAACTTTCTTTGGCCATGTTATTTTGAGAAGACATGATTGCTTAGTTAGCATGCTTGAAGTATTATTATTTTTATGTCAATATGAACTTTTGTCTTGAATCTTTCGGATCTGAATATTCATACCACAATTAAGAAGAATTACATTGAGATTATGCCAAGTAGCACTCCGCATCATAAATTCTGTTTTTATCATTTACCTACTCGAGGACGAGCAGGAATTAAGCTTGGGCATGCTTGATACGTCTCCAACATATCTATAATTTTTGATTGCTCCATGCTATGTTATCTACTGTTTAGGGCAATATTGGGCATTATTATCCACTTTTATATTATTTTTGGGACTAACCTATTAACCGGAGGCCCAGCCCAGAATTGCTGTTTTTGCCTATTTCAGTGTTTCGAAGAAAAGGAATATCAAACGGAGTCGAAACGGAACGAAATCAACTGGAGAAGTTGTTTTTGGAAGGAAAGCTACCGGATGGACTTGGACCCCACGTCAGGAGCCAACGGAGGTGCTCACGAGGGTGGGGGAGCCCCCCTAGGGCGCGCCCCCCTGCCTCGTGGGGCCCCCGAAGCTCCACCGAAGTACTTCTTTCACCCATATATACCTACGTATCCTAAAACTTCCAAAAGAGACAATAGATCAGGAGTTCTGCCGCCAGAGGCCTCCGTAGCCACCGAAAACCAATCTAGACCCGTTCCGGCACCCTGCCGGAGGGGGCAATCCTTCTCCGGTGGCCATCTTCATCATCCCTGCGCTCTCCATGACGAGGAGGGAGTAGTTCTCCCTCGGGGCTGAGGGTATGTACCAGTAGCTATGTGTTTGATCTCTCTCTCTCTCTCTCGTGTTCTTGAGGTGATACGATCTTGATATATCGTGAGCTTTGCTATCATAGTTGGATCCTATGATGTTTTTCTCCCCCTCTACTCTCTTGTAATGGATTGATTTTTCCCCTTGAAGTAATCTTATCAGATTGAGTCTTTAAAGATTTGAGAACACTTGATGTATGTCTTGCCGTGCGTATCTGTGGTGACAATGGGATATCACGTGATTCACTTGATGTATGTTTTGGTGATCAACTTGCAGGTTTCGCCCATGAACCTATGCATAGGGGTTGGCACACGTTTTCATCGTGATTCTCCGGTAGAACTTTGGGGCACTCTTTGAGGTTCTATGTGTTGGTTGAATAGATGAACCTGAGATTGTGTGATGCATATCGTATAATCATACCCACGGATACTTGATGTGACATTAGAGTATCTAGGTGACATTAGGGTTTTGGTTGATTTGTGTCTTAAGGTGTTATTCTAGTACGAACTCTAGGGCTGTTTGTGACACTTATAGGATTAGCCCAACGGATTGATTGGAAAGAATAACTTTGAGGTGGTTTCGTACCCTACCATAATCTCTTCGTTCGTTCTCCTCTATTAGTGACTTTGGAGTGACTCTTTGTTGCATGTTGAGGGATAGTTATGTGATCCAATTATGATATTATTGTTGAGGGAACTTACACTAGCGAAAGTATGAACCCTAGGCCTTATTTCCACGCATTGCAATACCATTTACGCTCACTTTTATCATTAGTTACCTTGCTGTTTTTTATTTTCAGATTACAAATACTCATATCTACTGTCCATATTGCACTTGTATCACCATCTCTTCGCCGAACTAGTGCACCTATACAATTTACCATTGTATTGGGTGTGTTGGGGACACAAGACATTCTTTGTTATTTGGTTGCAGGGTTGCTTGAGAGAGACCATCTTCATCCTACGCCTCCCATGAATTGATAAACCTTAGGTCATCCACTTGAGGGAAATTTGCTAATGTCCTACAAACCTCTGCACTTGGAGGCCCAACAACGTCTACAAGAAGAAGGTTGTGTAGTAGACATCAGCGAGACGCGCCTATGATATGTTGACACGTGGACCGGCCCATCAAGTTTAAATGGGCCGGCCCAACTGAAGGCCCATAAGATTTTGCGGACCATAATGGGCCGGCCCTGCTAAAGGCCCACGAGATTTTGCGGACCATAATGGGCTGGCCCAGCTAAAGGCCCACAAGATTTTGCGGGCCATAATGGGCCGGCCCAGGTAAAGGCCCACAAGATTTTTGTGTGCCATAATGGGCCAGCCCAGGTAAAGGCCCACAAGATTTTTGTGTGCCATAATGGGCCGGCCCAGGTAAAGGCCCACAAGATTCTTGCGGATCATAATGGGCCGGCCCAGCTAAAGTCCCACGAGATTTCACCAACATTAATGGGCCGGCCCAGCTGTAGGCCCACAAGATTTTGAGGACCCTAGTAGGCCGGCCCATTAACTGGCTGCCATGTTTTGGGCCAAATGCCAGCCCATATATTGATCTGGTCCATTTATGGCCTGCCACGCTCCGGGCCTAATAGTGGCCCATATGAGATCCGGCCCATTAAAAGCCTACCATGTTCTGGGCCAAATTACGGCCCAGATCAGGTCCGGCCCTTTAAGAGGCTTTGGGCTCAATTATGGCCCATATCAGATTCGGCCCGTCAACTGGACACTATGCTTTTGGGCCCACTTGCTAAAGGCCCACTTAGTAATTCGGCCTATGTGAGGAATTTGTCATATCTGTTTCATCAAATGGCATTTTGTCATTTTTGCCATGATTAATGTGTGAATGCTATGATCCTGAGCTCTACATGTGTTTTGTTATATGCCATGCCATCTTTGCAGAGGTGCTTGCCATGTATTTTCGTGATATTTGTGGTGACTAGCACAAGCTTGCAAAGTAGCGTAATCGGTAATGCTGATTTCAAGGACTTAGAATTTCTCTAAGTCCTTGTCCTGATTTTGTTGATATGCCATATGTTCATGTTGTTTCCTAGTGATCAGTGCCTCTTTTGAGGATGATCAGTAAGGATGTTTTGTTAACATTGTGGTGCTCTATCCATCCATGTCTTTGTTTGCATTTGTGGATCAACATAGCTTGAGTCAATCGAGCTCTACTTTTGCTATAAAATGTTCCTGGCAGATCGTTGACATGATTAGCGATTTTGCCGAGGTTGTTGCTATTGATCCGTGCATGCTATGATGTTATTCTTACCTTGTCTAGCTTCTATTCTATGTATTCTTGATGGGTGTATTCTTAGTTTGTCATTCCATGCTCTGTAGTGAGTGCATCGAGCTCGTAAACATGCCTACTTGTTAACTGATTTGCATGCTCCAGTTTTTCACTATGAATCTGTTTATGTTTTTGCCATGTTCACATGCTTGCAATTGTATTTTATGATCCCTTTTGGCTCAAGGTCACTAAGGGACTTTTGTTAAGTGCTTTGAGTAGCTTCATGCCATGCCTTGATTTTCCATGATATGTTCCTATAGCATGTAGTTTTCATGCTCTAAAGATTGCTTCCTGCTGTTAAATTCCAGACTTGTGTTAATTTCACTAAGTCTGAAACCTGTTATCATTTGCACTTTTGCCATGCTTGTTTGAGCCTATTAATGGATGATTTAGCCAAGCTCAGTGTTAATCTTTTGTTAAGAATCTTGAGTGGATCCCTGCCATGTATTTTTTTGCCATATTTGAGTGCTGTAGCATATTTATCTTGTCGCATTTAGATGACTACTTGCTGTTTATCGCAGACCGGTGCCATATGTGTTTTGCTTGCCATTTCCAAACCGTGCATCCGATTCCGGTGATCTTTATATCGATTTTGACCGAAATCACCTCACCTTTCCAGTGGCACTCTTGGATTTACAAGTTGAGGCCAGGTTCAATCATTCCTTTCCAAATCATGCATATGCATCACATACCGCATCCCGCATATCATACCATGTTCATGTGTGGTTTGTTTACTATGTTGTGTGCTTCTTTCCGGTGTTGCTTCTTCGGGTTGGTTTTGGTAATGTCGCGTTTGTGAGGACCCGTTCGACTACGTCCGTTTGTCTTCTTCATGGACTCGTTCTTCTTCCTTGCGGGATTTCAGGCAAGATGACCATACCCTCGAAATCACTTCTATCTTTGCTTGCAAGTTGCTCGCTCTTTTGCTATGCCTATGCTGCGATACCTACCACTTTCTTATCATGCCTCTCATATTGTTAAACCAAGCCTCTAACCCACCTTGTCCTAGCAAACCGTTGTTTGGCTATGTTACCGCTTTGCTCAGCCCCTCTTATAGCGTTGTTAGTTGCAGGTGAAGATTGGAGCTTGTTCCATGTTTGGAACATGGATATTTTGTTGGAATATCACAATATCTCTTATTTAATTAATGCATCTATATACTTGGTAAAGGGTGGAAGGCTCGGCCTTATGCCCGGTGTTTTTTTCCACTCTTGCCGCCCTAGTTTCTGTCATATCAGTGTTATGTTCCCGGATTTTGCGTTCCTTACGCGATTGGGTTATAATGGGAACCCCTTGACAGTCCGCTTTGAATAAAACTCCTCCAGTAAGGCCCAACCTTGGTTTTACCTTTCGCCACCTAGCCTCTTTTTCCCTTGGGTTAGGCCAGCCCAAGGGTCATCTTTATTTTAAACCCCCGGGCCAGTGCTTGTCTAAGTGTTGGCCCAACCCAGAGCACCGTGCGGGGCCGTCCCTTGGAAACTTGGGTTACGTTGGCTCCCGTACGCTTAGCTTATCCGGTGTGCCCTGAGAACGAGATATGTGCAGCTCCTATCGGGATTGTCGGCATAGCGGGTGGTCTTGCTGGACTTGTTTTACCATTGTCGAGGATGTCTTGTAACCGGGATTCCGAATCTGATCGGGTCTTCCCGCTAGAAGGAATATCCTTCGTTGACCGTGAGAGCTTGTGATGGGCTAAGTTG
Source organism: Triticum urartu (assembly GCF_003073215.2). Classification (NCBI taxonomy): domain Eukaryota; kingdom Viridiplantae; phylum Streptophyta; class Magnoliopsida; order Poales; family Poaceae; genus Triticum; species Triticum urartu. Next base: position 136,221,215 of record NC_053023.1, on the reverse strand, counting down.
GGACATCCCTGCAGGGATTTGAACTTTCGAAAGCCGTGCCCACGGTTATGGGAAGATGGGAATTTGTTAATGTCCGGTTGTAGAAAACCTGAAGTTGATCTTAATTAAAAATACATCAACCGCGTGTGTTACCGTGACGGTCTCTTCTCGGCGGGGTCTGGGAAGTGAACACGATGTTGGAGTTATGTTTGGCGTAGGTTGTTCTAGGATCACTTCTTGATCATAGTTTCTCGACCGTGCTTTTGCCTTCTCTTCTCGCTCTCATTTGCGTATGTTAGCCACCAAATATGCTAGTCTCTTGCTACAGCTCCACCTCATACCTTTTACCCTACCCTTAAGCTTAAATAGTCTTGATCGCGAGGGTGTGGGATTGCTGAGTCCCCGTGACTCACAAATACTTCCAAAACCAGTTTGCAGGTGCCGATGTTACCGAGCAGGTGACGCAACCAAGCTCAGGAGGAGCTCGATGAAGATCTTGTCCTTTGTGTTGTTTCATTCTAGTTGATCAGTAGTGGAGCCCAGTTGGGGTCGATCGGGAATCTGTGTAGCATTTGGGGTAGTCTTCTTTTATTTTGGTTCCGTAGCCGGACCTTGATTGTATCTGGATGATGTAATGCTTTATTCATGAATTGTGTGAAGTGGCGATTGTAATCCAACTATGTATCTCTTTCCCTTATGTATTACATGGGTTGTGTGAATATTACCTCACTTGCGACATTGCTTTCAATGCGGTTATGCCTCTAAGTCGTGCTTCGACACGTGGGAGATATAGCCGCATCGAGGGCGTTACGGTGATCTGCAGGTTTGAAGGACTAATATTATGTAGCAAATGGAAATAGAATAATGTAGATTTAATAAATTAGCTTTAAGGATAAATTAGTTGGCACACAATACTATCAAGAACTAATACTATCAATATACTGGGAGCAATATGTAGCAAACAGTTCAAAATTAGAAACTTCTTTAGATTTAAGGAATAATCCATATTACCCCTCCAATAAAGAAGGAATAATCCATTTTAATATGTTCCTTTTTATATGCAAGCTACAATAGAGCTCCTAGCCGAAGCTCATCCAGGAGCGACACCACTAGCTGCTCGAACAAATCAAACGAGGGTGCACCGGGCTCCAGCACGAAGCCTGCGATTTGAGGCAGTCCTTTGCACTCCACCTCATGCCCGTGCATTGTTGGTACGTGTATTTGAGCTCGTGTGTGTGCGCGCCTCTGCAACCCCATAACTAGAGACCGAAATCAAGGGATTTGATTGGTGAGTGATGGAAAAAAGGAGAGGAATAGCAGCAGGAATAGAAGGATTTCGGTTCCAGTCGCAAAAGTCAATCCTTAATCATCGTAGAGAGCAAGCTGGACAAGGAGGCAGGAAGCATAGGAGTTGGGGAAGAGAGATCCATGTGTTGGCGAGTGCTAGCTGGGTGTGTGCCTCCTGTTTGAGAGAGAGGGAGGACCTTTGCTAGGCACTCAAAGGATGTGCTCGGATATGGTGGTCCAACTGCAAGGTAATGCTAACACATCTTGTTACTCTTTCTTCAATTTCAATAGGTTTACGACAGTTCCATTCAAGCACGAATATGTTTATGACATTAATTCAAAGTTGTAAAATACATATGTTTATAATAGTTTAATTATTCTTACATGATTTCCACATGTATGTGTTGCTTTAGCCAAAAAAATGTGCAGTGAAATTGTTACATAGGACACCCTAGGTATCGCCACTAGCATCGACTAGACGACGCCCATCACTGACACACTCTTCTCTTGGTAGCATTGGCCCAGCTCATTGTCGTTGCATCACTCTCCCACCATTGCTTCTGTCTGGTCTCGATCAGATATTTTGGTTGATATGCGGGGAGGTGAGAGGGCAAGCTAGGGGAATGGAGTTGGGAGAGACGATTGTAGAGCGACATCGTTTTTGTTCCTATTTCTTTTCCTTTTCAAGTGGTTACTTTTTCTTCATCAGTTCATCTTTAAACTTTTGGTTGTCTCAGCTTAGCTTGCAGCTCCAGCTTAGATTTGTCAGATTTATGGGTAAGCCAAATTGTTTAAATTTATATTTTCCAATTTATTTATAGGAACCAATCACCCAGATGCCTTTCCTAGATTGATGCAGATGCAGCTTGCAATCAGATCCAAAAGACTAATGAAGCTGGAGCTGTCAAACTGACCAAAGCAGGTACAACCACATCTTAGGCTTGAAATTTTGCATATGGACGTGGGAGTCCACTCATATGTATATGGCTTTCATGTACACTTTGAATGGTCCAGGAACATATGTATTCTTCTGTGTGTTGATTTTTTCAAGAGTATTTGCTTTGTGTCTGTAGACATTAGGTTAGTTGTCAAGTTGGTATTTAGAGGATTAGATCACTGTATCAATCGACAATCATCTCGGGTAAGTATCGTCGTACTTTTGGTAGATAATTGGTACTTCTGTAGTTGCACATTTTTATACTTATATATTTGTAGCCACTTTTATTGTGTTCTTTCTTCCTTTCTTTTTATCATACATATAACTAAAAGTCTACAGAAAAACGTCGGTCTCATCCCTGGCCTTCTTCAGTTGAGAAGATTACTCTGCGTTTTATCACTGTTGGAGGATTCCTTATTTTGAGAAGTCAGTATCACAGCAACAGGCACGCAGCTTGGGCAACTCATTATTTCTACTGGCACCAATCGTTTTTATTGTTGCTAGCCAATGTAGACTGTCGTGATTGTATGAAAGATTAATACCTTTCTCATGTGCATGCTAGCTAGAAGCCGATGTATGATTCCTGGTGTATTCTTGTGTGTGTCCATCGAAACAAGAGGGAGGGTCAGGCTCCAGTCATACATATTCTATTAATGGAGTTCAGCCACTTTGAAAAAGGTGATGCTTCACATTGTAAGTTTCTTTGTCATTGTTGTTGTTTTTTCTCGATGTGTTTGCATGAGAGTTGTCTGCTTGTGCATATTCAGCTGTTCGAAAATGCTTGTCATTCGTGTGCCAAGTTAACCAGCTAGGGAAAGTAATAGCAATTCACTTGATCACATGGTAATAATGTTAGTAGGTGTTTGTAAAGCTAGCTGATTAACAAGTCAACATGGCCTCGGTTAAACATGCGTCGGTTTTTAGTTGCGGGTCAGTTATGCAGCTTGTCTCCAATGACCTTTTTTACTCAAACATGCCATCGATCGGTCAAATAGACAACAAGGACACGAAACAAATGGAAAGAAAGTAGCAAGCTGTTAAATTCATAATTTTATTTTTGTGATTTCTGCTTTCATTTTGTGGAACCTAGCTTGTGAAATCTTCCGTCTTTCTAACTTGAGGGCCTCTTGTGGTTTTAGCAATGGACTTGGTTCTAGCTCTTGAAAAGCTGGTGAGTGAGAAGTTCACAACCTGAACACCGTAAGTTGTGCCTTCATGCCTATTACAAGGAAGTTACTGTAAAAGGGATTTGTGTGTGAGTTTGACCAATTGAATTTCTGATTGATTTATGAGAACCAGTACATGCAATGCTACATCACATCATATTTTAAAAGTTCATTGGAAATTTCAAAGGTAGCAATGAGGTGCAACGGTCCTCCGCTGAGCGACTTTGTTGAGAGTCAATTTCTTTAGGAGCAAGTAAACCGTCTTCATACAGAGAGATCTGCCATAAACACACTACTGTCTCGAAACACTATATGACACTTTGATCCGATACTGCTTGAAGAAAAGGCCTAAAGGTCAGGACAGGAATGCTCCAAGGGAAGATGCATGTAAGGTCACAAATCATAACCCTCAAGTAGCGGATCAGCCAAGCACTTGATGTGTTCCATGATTCATTTATTTCAGTGGGTTTACAAAGTGGTATGTGTGGTGCACACGCCCTCCAAAGGTATAATTTCTCTTCAGTTATCTCCTTACGAGTTCTTTGATGCTTGTGAAAATGTGAAGGCTTGATGTGAACTATGGTGCCGACAGGATATGAATGGCCAGACAATGCGGCATTTTTCTTTTGCACCAAAGAATTTCAGACCATCATGCTGTTCTTTTCAGTTTGAATCTTCTTAGAAGTTGCAATGTAAGTAGGAAGATAACAATACACAGTTCATTTTTGTATGTCCAAGTGGTTTTGTGGTTGACATTTAGGGATGATGATATCAACAACTAAAGCAATGGTAAGAATATGTATGTTCCATTTTCATCTTATTAGTGGGCTAAATCCGTGGAGCTTTGATACATTATTATTGATTGATAGACATCTATATATGGTTTTTTTAGCCTTTTGTTTCTCCTCATGCTGCTACTGTATCAATTCAATTTGACAAGCACAATGTTCATGCGCCTATATGTGGTATACTAATATGCACTACTGGAAGTCGGTTGCTATAGATAAATGGATCAATAATGAAATACTCATTACTGCTACCAGAGTATATTCCATCACAATGCCCGGGCACCTATAGTCAAGAGGAGGAAGTTGTAGATAAAAGTGATAGGAGGTAGCAAGTATGAGCATGATCTAACAATGGGCCAATGGTAATTTCTGTGAGGGAGAAATGACGCTTGGAGAATAATGCATACTATATTTTCTACCGTTGCAACACACGGGCATATTTACTAGTATGACTCATGCCACTAAAATTACTCTCTCTCTCTCTCTCTCTCCTGTAGACACAACATTTGTTGCGGTCTCCTTTTCGTCTCCATCCCAGACTGACATTATTCATTTGTTTACCAATCAGACAACCCCGACTACCGTCTCCTCTCTCTCTCTCTCAGACACACACACAAGTCCTGCTTCCACTCCCCTTCCCGACTACCATCTCTCTCTCACACATACACAAAACTCTCGCTTTCGCACCCCGACTCGTATTTCTCTCACAAACATTTATCGACTAGCTAGCCTCTAGATAGGTTTATACACCCACACACTCGTGCTTCCACCATCGCATACATGTCTCTCTCCCGCTCCTTGTATCTATGTAGATTTTTCTTCCCTTCTTGAGACACGCCCTCTCGATCGTGCACACACACACTATCGCCTCATTTTAAGCTGATACCTATCGCACACACACTCCTTGTGTCTTTGTCACACATGCACTCCGTCCTCCTCCACTCTCCCTCTCTCTCACACACACATGGGCTATTTGCAACAACTAGCAAGATGCCATGCGTTGCACGGAACATAAAGATGCATTTGTATGATTAGTTGATCTTGTGGGGGAAAAAGGATGAACGAGGGAAGGCCTTATTTGCAAATGTGGAGAGGGGTGTGGGTATCTTTTTGCAAAATTGCCATAGTTTCCTTCCTATCCGTCAGATATAGATCGGACGGCCTATATTGCAGGATGGCAGGCACACGATCATCACCGACAATGCTTTTTATAAGAGTAGGGATAAAAAATAGAGTTGGTGATGATGGTGGTCCTGCCATCCTGCATTGTAGGTCGTCCGATTTATATCTGACGGACAGGAAGGAAAATATGGCAATTTACCCGCACTCTTCACCACATTTGCAGATAAGGCCTTCCCTCGTTCATCCTTTTCTCCCACAAGATCTGGATGTTCCATGCAATGCACGGGCATCTTGCTAGTAAGAGTAGAAATTAGACATATACCACTTCTAGAATCTTGAAACCAACAACATTCCTCCCTTATCTCATCAAAACCGCCAAAGGAATATATTTTGAGTGAAACATAACATATTTTTAGTGATATACGTATTTCAAAACTAGACTTTTTTTATCAAATCGATGAATATGTATTAATCTACTTTGATCGTGTGGCAACGCATTGGCACATTGCTAGTAGTTATTATAATTTTTTGGACACCAGACAAATGGTGGAGTACATATATGAAGAGAAGAGGTGCACACACGTAGTCGGCCTCTCCCTATCTCGCACACATGAGTGTTACGTAAAGGCGACGTTAACAAATAAACCCTAAAACCCTAGGTGCACGATTGCTACATTCGCGGGTACCGGGTACGTGGTGGAGCACCTTTGTAGGAATAGTCAGCTGAGCACGCCTCCTCGCCGCATAATTGCTCTGACACGGACGCGACCTCTCATAGTACAAGCATTGAACCGGCGCGCCGGCCAAGAGGGCCTCACTCGCTGCAGGCTCGACTGAGCACGCCTCCTCGCTGCGTGCAACCAGCTTAAGACTACCCCACCTGCCTTCATTGAATCCGCGCGTGTGTGGGCAACACGTCCTTTCGCGAGCCGGTGGGCATTTTAGAACACAAAAAATGACTAGAATATAATTAATTTACACATGGTCTTGACTTGTTGTGCTCGCACTGGTAGCAGGAACTAGTAGAGGATTTTCTTTATTTATAACTCTCCTCACATTTTTTGGCTTTGAAGTGAATCTTGGTTGTGGACATTATGTATGAATGTGCAGATATCTGTGAACATGAGTTTGATGTGGAAGTTGAACTTGGAATGTCGGGCTTGCGCGTGAACTATACCATGTCCAATGCTTCGTTTGTTATTGTTTGGAAAGTAATTGCTATTATTACATGACCCGAAAAAATACATTTTGTGCCACATTAGTAGATGCATGGACATCACAACAGGCATGCTGACTGGATAAACATTTGAACCTAGCTATTATGAAGGAAATTTTGTATTGACAATAGTTTTAGATAGCAGGAGACGCCTAGCCTGCTCTGCCTCTGCTAGCTTATTTCTGGCTTCTTCCATCTCTTCTTTAGCTTGGGTGAAGAGAGCATCTGATTGCTCTTTTTGCTTCTTCAGGAACTCAGCTACATTCTCAAGGGCTGCTGCACACTTTCTTTCAGCCTTTACTAATGCCACAAGGACACGAACAACTGACGACTCCACCTGGTTTGTGTGTAATCCAGCATCATCTGGGAATTTGCACCTTGTGTCTAATCTAGCATCATTAGGGAACTGGCACCTTGTGTGTAATCCAGCCTCATTTTGGAAACATGATCTCAAGGTTGACCATGCTTCCCTCCTTGCAGGAACTGCATCCTGACATGAAGTTGCTTATTTTTTAGATCAATACTCAGAGCAACCCAGATCCATTTAGTAGAAGCCAGATAAACAGAACTCAGAGAAGTGAATTCAAAAGGAAAAATAAAAATAAAAACAGACTACAAGGTGAGAACACCCACTTCCTACATCAAGCTAAAAACGAAAGCATTAGGACGATTAAGACTCTTCTTATTACACATCGAAGAACACCATGCTTAAGAGAAACAGAAACTACAACATATACACATCGAAGAACACGAGTCTACACGAAAGTAATTGAAAGGGTGTTACTTACCAAAGCTCGTTTTACAGGTTCGGTGCAGCTCCTCTTTAACTTGCCATGCTCCTTGAAGATGTCCCGAATATCCCATGTTTGGTCTTCATTGCTCCTCTGCATGTTCGCACTCGTGGTTTTAAAATCTCAACATGGCAAGAAAAATATACTACTAGTAATACTCGTGCATCTTGTGGGCAACATTAAAGCACTCGTCTGCCATGTTAGAGCATCTCCAACAGAATCGCAACGCGCGGCGCTTTAAAAATCTCAACATGCTTTTTCTACTCTCTTCTCTACTGTTATATTTATTTAATATTTAATATTTAATATTTATCTCTACTTCCCTTACTGTGTACTTTATTTTCTCTATACTTTTTTTCTTGCAATATAGGCCATCCGATTTATATCTGACAGATAGGAAGGAAAAAAATGTGAATTTTGCAAAAAGATACCCATACCCCTCTCTAGATTTGCAAATAAGGCCTTCCCTCGTTCATCCTTTTCTCCCACAAGATAAACTACTCATACAAATGCATCTTGATGCGTGCAACGCATGGGCATCTTGCTAGTTCTAAAAACCTTTCCATCATTTGCCACACTACTGGTTGCAGATGAAAAACCTGCCCAAGCACAGCGCGATACATGAGTGATGCACAATTACAAGCTGATATTCTGTTGGACAATGGAGGCTATAACCAATTACTTTTACGGGAACAATATCACCCAGGAAATTTGAAGGGTAGGTATGAACAAAATTGGAACTGCACATGTACTGCTAAGTGATTCAATACACACATTACCAATTGAGGAGGAGAACGATGATCGCGGCGGCCTCTGTGGGTCATGGTCGGCAACGGGAGTCAGCTCATTGTCCAAGAAGATGGTACTTTTGCGCTTGGCGTCGGCTTCCGGGAAGCAGATCCGAGACCGTGGAAGACAATGCCGGGGAAGAGGCTTCGTGTACGACGACGACGGTGGACCGGCTCCAGTGCGGCGTACGAGGTCGTCGATGAGGCAGATGCGCTGCGGTGGATGAGTGCACCAATGTAAAGGGGAGGAGCACGAAGGCTGCGGTGCCGTGGAGAAGTCTATTTTGCAGTGGGGAGAGAAAATGGGGAGTATTCAGGTGTACTACTCTGGGTGCCAGGGTGGGGTTGGCTGGGTAGGGTGAACCTGAAGTTACGAAAACAGCCCCCTACCAAGCATCATCCGTAGGCCTGTTCCGGATGCTATGATGGTAACTTCCCACTGCTCGAATCAGGGTCGCAGGAGATTTTCTTGCCGACCTCAATATTTTGTGACACTGGACTCCCCGTGTGGCGTGTTGAGTGATTCGGCTAAGCAACTAGCGAGTAGTAGTAGTAAACTCTGCATATTAGGTTTGGCCGAAGTCAAACTTCCTGAAGTTTGACCAAGTTTATAGAAAAATATAAACATTTACCATAACAAATATGTATGATGTGAAAGTACATTCAATAATGAATCTAATGGTATTTATTTGTTATTGTATATGTTAATATTTTTTGTTATAAGCTTTCTGAGAGTTTACAAAACTTGACTTTGACCAATGCTAATACGCGGACTTAAATAAAAACGGAGGAGTACAGATTTGTTTTCTTAGTTTGTAGTGAACTAATCATTTGTTGAAATTGTGAAAAAAAATATTAGGCTATTGACTTCGAATGTAATGGTCTATATAATTCAATAGTTACAATCATTGTTGAATCCCAATATGTATACAAGGTCTATAGTACTTCACAACATGCTCAAACTCACATAATCCCAGTCAAAGGAGAATCTAAATGCATTTCATAGTTATTACTTTGTAGGATGCAACAAAAACAACCATAACTCTACATCAACCATTATAGAAGCAACATTTTGACATATCCCAATGTGTGAATGAAACGTGCAGAGAGAGATTTTGAAGATGGAGCAGATAGGGCGGGAAAGATTGTATGTATGTGGACGAGAGAGTAGGAGACAAACCTAACGAGACAGAGAGAGAGAGAGAGAGAAAGAGAGAGGAGGAAGTTAGGTCTGTGAGAAAGATGGATACATGTAATATACATGAGATGCGTGTGCATCTGGATTCTGTATGTGTGGAAGGAGAAGAGACAACATGTTTGATGAGAGATCTGAAAAACATGGACGAGAGGGGAAGGATCTTGTGGGTTGAGGGATTGACAATTTTGTGCAGGGGAGAGAGGGATTGGTAATTTTGTGCAAGAGAGAGAGAGAGAGAGAGAGGGTGGGGGGAGGAGTCAGTCAGCCGTCGTCACATCACCCTGCTTCCAAATGACCCTGCATTCTCTAGCGCGGTGTGGTCGCCATCTTTGATCTGCTCGATGCCCTCTTTGAAGATTGAGGTGTTGTGCATGTTGGGGTGCAAAGAAGCACAAGCGAGAGTGGTCGCCGTATAACCTTGGATGGGGATGAATTATGTGCTCGGGTGTGTGTGTGTGTTGTGTTGCGTGTGTCTCTCTCTGTGTGTGTGTCAGATATTGAGAGAAAACAAACCTAAGGAGATAAATGGGTATTAACGAAGAGATTGTGCGGGCCTTGTGGTGGGCAGGGGCCGGGTGAGGGTGTCAAAATGTGCGCGTTGATGCATGTGTTGCATGCGACCGTGCGAGGGACGGACGAATCGAGAGAGATGGTTGTTGTGTTACGGATGCTCCTCTCTCTCTCTCACACATACACACACACAAGTAAGGCCCTGTTTGGTTCCAAATAAGTCACCAACTTATAAGTCGAAAAGTGCAAAAAGTGACTTATTTTGCCAAACGGACCCAACTTATAAGTCACCCCAACTTATAAGTCATAAGTTGCTCCACCCCAACTTAAAACTTATAAGTCACCCCTTTTTACTTGGTCCCATCACCTTTACATTAAAAAACAAGGTGGGAAGGTGTGGTCAGGTGACTTATAAGTCAGATGACAACCAAACAGGCGTGACTTATAAGTCACTAATTTTAAGTCACCTGACTTATAAGTCAGGTGACTTATTGGAACCAAACATGACGTAAACTAGAAGACCGTTCTCTCATGTATACACAACATATCGGCATCTGTCTATGTCTCACTCATGCATGATCATTTGCACATTCACACCTCTCTATATCTGTATCACACGCACACCATCTCCACATTGCCCTTCTGCCACAACACACATATGGACACATACACACGTTCTCTCTTAGTCACACACACAAAATCAGTATTAAAAAAAACTAGGGCACACCTAAAACGTCCAAATCCAAATAAACATGAACTGGAGCTAAATTCAAATATATGGAAATATTGCAGCATCAAGAACTTTCACAGGAAAAAAAAGTTGAGTAATATTCGAGGATTGTTTTCACACACAAAAAAAAGTTCGATGGATGTCCTTCGAGCGCGACACGGTGACACACCGTTCGATCGACCGCGCGGCCGCGGTTCACGCGCTTGCACAAGATTTCGTATCGTGGCTGTGGTACTAACTAATAAAAGCGCTGCATAAGTCTAATGTTTACGTGTACTAGTACGATTTTCTTTTAAGTTTGACCAACCTTATATATATATATAACTAAAGTAAGCTCCCACACGCGCACTCATCAATATGCCGCCGCCGTTGCGCATGCCGGCGCCCGCCTGCTCCGGCCAACAATTTCTCGCCCATCACCGCCGTGTCGCCGCCATCCCAGTGCCATCAAGCCGAAGGCTCGCCCGCTCACGTCGTCTGCAGTCCCTCCTCGCGATGCCGCCGCGCTGCAAAGCACGCGAGCAGCTGGTGGAGCCGCGTCTATGCACGCAGCGTACGAAGAGGAGGACGAGCGCGTGCTCCAGCACGCCGGCGAGGAGGAACTACCGTGTCATTGTCATCTCCGGCCGCACGAAGGAGGCACGCATGGTGGCTGTCGCGGTGGAAGCCGGTCGCGCGCGTGTCGAGCCCGCAAACTGGGTGCGGACGCGGAATCTACCTTCGAGACCTTGAATGCCACGTGGATCCTGCAATCTGAAGGAGCAATTTGGGTCAGTTGACTCATGTGAGCCGTTTGATGCAACATGGATGGCTAGAAGGGCTTCTTCCACCTCTTCTGCCATCTTCTTCCTTCGCTCCGTCGAACTTCTTTCACAAATCGACTGACCCAAATTATACTACTAGTACGAACATATTAAGTACAGTAGGAACACGAAGATACGAGCAATAGTACCAACTGCAAGAAGAACAGTAGTAAGACATAGTACTAGTACTACTGTACGTACTAAAGAGTTCAAATAACGAGAAAGAACATAAACATAGTTCTGCTGGGGCCTCAGCACAACACACCCTTGAAAATAAACTAAGCAACTAGTCTGCTTGACACTGCAGTAGAACCAGCATGAGCGACGGCACTGCCACCTACTCGGAGTCCGAGTCCACGTCCTCGACTTCGTCCTCGTCCCTCTTCCTCTTCCTCTTCGCCGACGCTTCTTTGCTTGAACCGGACACTGGGCTCTGCTTCTTCATCCAACCCTTGTAGATATTTAAACAAAGGTAGGCATCCATTGCTGCGTACAGGATGTGATCTTCATCTAATGTCTTCGACTCCCCTGCATGATGAAACTCGTGATGAGGTTTCTTCAGTTTAGCGTACGAAGGATCAATCATGGCTGCTGCCAGGGTCAACATTGAAGGTTGAGAGGAGGACACCAGGCTTGCCTTCTGGAGATCGAAGGGTTGGCATACAACGAGACCTATCCGACGCAGGACATCCCTGTCGTTCTTAAATCCTACAATAACGAATTTCACTCTTTTGTCCTTGAGGAAGTTCTTAAAATCCTGGCACTCAACGTCAGCATGGCATATGTGGTAGACCAAGCAAACGTTATGTATGCAAACCTGGATCACGGCGGGCTTCTTCCTCTCTTCGTCCTTTAGATCCTTCTCTCGTCCCAGGACTGTGGTGTACTCAACATCTAGCCCAGCGACCCATTCATTCGTTGAACTGTTGAACATGCGTAAGAAGCGAGCAAGCCATGCTTTCACCGTCTCGGATCCACGTGTGTAGATGATGATGAACTCATCGCTGGTGATGGCTCTAACCTGGTACTCAGCGGCGACCATGGAGATTCGGGAGGCCATGGATTTTGGAGGAGGGTTAGGAGAAGTTGAACTATTGTACCCCGCAAAAAAAACTGGGAGCGAACTATTGTGAAAGGACGGGATGACTGGGAGCGAACTGTTGTAAGGTAGAAGACGGGGACGAGTAGGGCATGCGAACGGCGTGGGGTTGCTGGCTTGCCCGGTGGATAAACGGCTGCAAGCCCCCAAAGAGTTCTCGAGAACTATGCGGGACCCACTAGATGTCATGTCTACTAGACCCATATCATAGGCCTGACGGTATAGCTTCTGCCTGTTCGCACGCCATGCCGGCGCGTGGATGTAACTTCACTTAATTCCGTCAAACGTCGCGCCTCCCACAACCTTCGCCTCCCTCGCGCAGTCGCGCCCTTTGAGACTTCGACCGGCTATAAATGAGCAATTTTTTTTGCCTTTTTTTAGACAAGCAACTTTTTTGCCTACTCCGCATGCATGATACTCCCTCTAGTCCTTTTTACTCCCATCAACCGTTTGCAAAGTGTTTGACCAAATTTATACTTTTTTTGAACACCACCTTATATTAATTAACCAGCCACACCAGTACACTCATTCGATACAATATTGACCACACAGGGCGGTACATTATTTACAAGAATACCATCTAATCTATTGTCAAAGCTATACTTAGCGATTAAGTGTGCCACCTTATTGGCCGAATGGCTAATCTTTGACAACTGAAGATTGTTGATCAACTTCGAGATGCTCAACGCTTTCATCTTCAGGTCACGTATAACAGACCTGTCATAGTCCCCCCATGCAAGAGACGCTACCACAAAAGCGCAATCAGTCTCTAAAATTACAGGATTATGAAGAGAAATACCTATGTAGAGACCGGCAATGCAAGCCCTAAGCTCCGCTTCCTCCACTTTTTGACAGGCATCAATGAAATCCCACGACCAAATTTATACTAAAAATATCAATATCTACAATACTGATTATAATGAGTATAAGAACTACGTTTTATAATGAGTGTAAAAATATTGATTTGACATTGTGAATGTTGACACATTTTTCTATAAGTCTGGTGAAAGTAGAGGTACATTGACTTCAGACAAAATTTAAATGCACAATGCAGACTAGTTCCTCCGTCTAGGTGCGTGCCATGTCCTATCTTGTCATCACAACAAGGTTAGCTATTAGAGTACCACTACCTCCCTTCTAGTTTAAAGGGCTCGATTCAAAAATTTCACCTACTCTTAGCAATATAGTAGAGGCGATGGAATAGTTTTTGAAGTCTGCAAAAATACTCAACTAGTGCTGTCGTTCTTCACAAAAAAATGTGTTTACCAATGCATGCATGAACACTAGTTACTCTAACCCCCCCTCTCTTCTTTAATTCTTTGCCACATCAGCATGTTTGCTATTCCCGTGTGCATGATACCAGCTAAGATACCACCATTATGGCCAGCATTAATCACCGCATGCAATAATTTAGTGCACCTTGAAATATGAACATGTGTGGGGCGTGTATGTTTTTAATGACTTGAGACTATACCTAGCCCGACATGCAAGATGACTTATTATGCACCGTTCCCCATACTTGCAGGACGCTCGTTCGTCTCCAAATCTTTTCCTCTCCATGTGTGGAAATAATATGCTTGCCAAACTCTCCTTCTCCCTCCGGCGGTCCCACCACTCCACCCCGTGTGAAAAAATTGGCATGCATGACTCTCCTCCCCCCACGCTCATCCAATCCATTGTGACCAGCAATATTTCCACCCCTTCGATCCCCCATAATTTACTCCAACAAATATGCCCACGTAGCTGTTACTTAACTGCAGGTGCATTGGGTCACTAACATATGGGCCCAACAAGGGTCTGGCCCACATGTCAGTGACGCAACTGGACCTGCAGTTAAGTCAGTGCAACTCAGTCCATATCTTACGTAGGTGTGCCATTGATCGCTATAAATACTACGCCTCCCACGACATTGCTATCTCCTCCCCCTCACGTTCACGTTCATCGCTATCTCCTCCCCCTCCCTCTCACGTTGATCCTCCAGCGACTCCGGCATGGTGAACGGGTAGCACGTCTCGTACTTGATGTTCTCCGCCAAGGGCCAGCAGTGACCACTACACGCATCCGTGAGGTGATGCACCATGTCCGCCGGCGAGCCACAAAACAACATTGGGCATTCATAGCAGTGGACGAAGGGCTCCTTGGAGGCATCGACCAGGCCGTCCATGAAATGGGAGTGGCTGTAGGGGACGTTGCGCCAGTTGAATATATGAGCAAGTTACTACGAGTTTTAATCCGAATAAGCACAAAATAAATCATGAATTCTACCATGATTTCAAACAGGAAGGACAGAAACACATACGGTGCAACGGGAGCAGCACTGTTGGCGTTGAGGTTGTCGCCCATGTCCAAACACCACGTAGACACGGTCTTTGAGCACGGTTCGTAGTCGTTCCACGCATGCGCATTGAAGTTTGTAACTATTTTAGATTAGAATATACTACTCCTTCGGTGCTAGTAGTAGAGCAGAGTCCTACTCTACTACTCTACTCAAGCAAGATAGGGCATATCACTGTAGGGAGTACCAGTACTGTGCTCAATCAAGCAAGTTGTCTGGCATCGACATGACCCTACGCTGCTGGTATGTGTCTCATAAGTCAAGCGGCGTGCTGTAGTCATCATCACCTGTCCACTTCCCGCAACACATATTCGCTTCTCCATCTTTGTCCACACATAATCTTGTCCAATCTTCCATCCCCGCTAAGGCGCCTCCCCCCTTGTCCGAAACCCAAGCACTAACAATGGCAGAACTGAGCAGCGTCTGCCGAAAGAGTGGCTGGTATTCGCTCCCCACAGAGGTAATCAAGCTCATTGTTTCGCGTGTGGACAATCTCAGTACCATGCTGCTCGCCGCGTGCTCGTCGGGGCTGTACCGTTTACTCAAAGCCCTCAGGCCGGAGCTTTTTAAGCCAGCTCCTTGCTTGCTAATGCCACCTGATCTTCAGAAACGGCGTGTCACGCATCATAACGATCATAGGGTGGCGAGCATCAACCCCCTTGACTGCGATCCGATCCCCGTCAGCCTCAACTACATTAACACTATGTACTGGGGCGGCATGAACACGTCTTGGATGGTGCTCGTCGACGGTCGCGGCAGCTGGATGCTCGTGGAGGTCTACATGCGGCGATTGATCCCCCTTCCTTCGATTAACACTGCACTGCTTTGGCACCGCGGCCCAGAATACTCGGAATCTTACAATAGCCAACATGATACCAAGTTTGATTTGCTCAAGGTTGTAATCTGCCAAGTGCCCACAAGATCTGTGAATTATAAAGAATTCAGGCTAATTGCGTTCTTCAATCGCGGTCTCGCCTATCTGACAGGTCACTGCGGTAAGTGGATAAATCTGCACGTCCATCGCAGGATCATACATCCTCCATGGTTCTCTGATGCCATTGAACACAAGGGCTTCATTTACGCTGTCGACTCCTTCTATGGCTGGACGTATTGCTGGCCTACTCCAGTCATCGCTACAAACGGCTGTTACAACAGTATGTTACTTTCCTATGATATCATGATGGCTTGCTTATATTACTGTCATCATTTGCTGAAAAAATATTCATGCTCATAACATGTTGTTCTTAAGATTGACTAAATCAAGAGCCCTTTTTTATTTGACTCCAACTTGATATGATGTTGTAGGCCGCCCGGTGTCCCTACACTTCCTAATCCCAGAACCTTTCAAAGAAAAGTGGCATGGCAGTTGCAGGTGGTTCCTGGCTCGATCTGACAACGACGAAATATTGATGATCATTCGCACGTATCAGATGTGTTGTTTCGCGGAATACAATCACAGTCACTGCAAGGTCTTTAAGCAGGATCCCAGCTTCTCTGGGCCTTCAAGAATTTTTGACTGGAGGCTGGTAAGTAGCCTTGGTACACGCTCTCTGTTTCTCGGACTGAATTATCCGATTAACCAGGAGATAACCAATGGCAAGGATCATGATGGCAGCGCGATTGCGTTCATCAGGCAAAACTGTGTGTACACAGTGTACCATGCGTCTCTGCATGCACCATACCCTGATATGTGCCGCCATGCTCTACAGCCCAAAGTAGGAGAGAAGGTCGCAAGTATCAGACTTCGACCTGCTGGCTGGAGTTTCCCCCGTTAGGCACCCATCTGGTTCAAGCCGTCAGCCAATCTCCACAACTTAATAAATAGTAACGTCTAACTGAGCCAGTTAGTTAGATGCGTACACTTGGTGTAGTAGGATCTTTATTTAGTTTGATGCATACACTTGTTCTTTTTTGGTAGCCCTTTTGTAATGATGGCTGATGTTTGGTTTGGAAGAGAGAGTTGTGTCTTCACTCTTCTGGCCTGCTTACTGCTTCTTTTGCACCCCCAGCCCTAGTTGCTGCTGCTGCTATTTTCAATGTACAATCAGTAGTATATTTCGTCTGTTGGTAGAATAAATGTGTTGTTAGAACGACAAACACAACGTTTTGTAAGTCGTTGCACGGTTCGATCCTTTAGTGTCCCATACCATACGTAGCGCATACTATTTTTCGTACGGAACACATTTTCCACTTGTTGATAACATGCAGCCCACTGATGAAGGCCCAATAGAGAAGCCCATAATTAACTAGAAGGGAGGCTCTCACATGAATCTGGCCCAGGTACATGCTCATGGTCCCCTAAACATAAATAAATAAATAAATAAAGCTAAATGCTCATGCACCAGTTCTTTGGGAAAATAGGTAGCCCAGTATTTCTTTTTGAAGAATACCCAAGCTAGGCCTATTTGTTTTCTCCGAATTACCGGGCTGCAAATCTTTCAAGACGAGGAGGGATGCATTCCGGCCTGGCTTAAGAGTATGGTCAATGTCTGTTAAAAGTAATATCAAAAGGGGTTGAAAATTCCAAAAAGATTATAGCTAATGGGATATAGGTTTCTTTTTTTTGTTTTTGTTCTTCACTGATATCTTATACGTATTTCTTTGGATTTAACATGACATAGTACTAATTTATTTTTAAATTTGTTTTAGTATGGCTATTAATTTTTGGACTAAGAATATTTCGTCCCGCAGCAAAAATTTGCGATTTTTCAAAATTTTCCACATATTTCGTTAATTTTTTTTACCCTCGTACTGATCAGAAAATGGCCAGCAATTCTAAAAATGGAAAACGGGCTGCAATAAATTCCATATGAATTAGAAAATGAGTAAAAATTATAAAAATAATAGCAAATGGGCTGTAGACGCCACATATTTCGAGGCTGACTTGTTTACGTAAGGCTTTGTCAGTGAACACACGATTCTAGCAGCAATGACTGTTAGATGTCCATCCAACGGCCGACGTGCTTCTTCAATCTCTGATCTTCCTGCTCCAGCCGCCTAAACTAGCGCCGGAGGGACTGCCTGCTCCCTCCTCTTGTTGCCCGCTGTGATGCCGCACAGGCTTCCCCGGCTCACCCTACTCCCTCCGTTGGCCTGGCCGCACGCAATCAATTGCCTCCTTATTACGCGAAAAAAATGATCCCTCCCACTGACATCTGGGGCGCACCGGTTGGGAGGCTGACCTGTAGGCCTACTAAGTTGACGCATACGCAGGGCTTGTCAACTTAGTCAACAAATGATTCTAGCAGCAGTAACCGTTGGATTTGAATCAAACGGTCCTGCTGCTTCTTCAATCACTGCTCTTCTTGCACCAGCCGCCCAAACCAGCGCCGGGGAGACCGCCTGCTCCTGCCTCCAGTGGCCGGCTGTGCTACCGTTGAGGCCTCATCACCCCCTACTACTCCCACTGCTAGCCAGGCCCTGCGGCAACGGCATCCTCACACCGCAGCCGAACCAGTGAACCCTCGTACTCCTCTACGCGTGGGCATCCACTGCCGCGTCTTCCCCGGCTCCGCGTCGTCCCCTTCCTAGGCCTCGCCGTCGTCCACCGCCTTGGTGCTCTCGGCGCGGCGTGGTCAACGTGGTCAACGACATTCCATCGGAAGAGTACTGTACGTGGAGAGGCTGACAGCTGGGTCCATGGCCACAACCTAGTTTTTTTGTGATTTGCCAAGTAAGTTGCTTTGTGAGGCCCGTTGGGCTGCAAATCTTTCAAGACAAGGAGAGCTTTCTTCGGTTGGCCGAGAAAATGGCCCATCAGTAATGAGAAATGGGTTGTACATTTTTAAAACACATCAAACCGGCAATTAGTTTCAAATATCTTTTTTTCATTTCGAGATTTTAAATTACATTAATTTTTATGCGTGGTGAATTTGTTGGATTTTATATTGATATACATTTATTTTTAAAATCAGTTTGAATGTGAGTTGAAATTTTGGGATTAAAATAGTTCGGACCGCATCGAAATATGCAAAATTTCGAATAATTTTTTAACCGTGGCCACAATATGGGCTGTAATGCTAACAAAAAGAATACGGGCTCCAAAAAAACCTTAATAATTAGCAAATGGGGTGTAGATTATTAGAAATAATGGCAGATGGGTTGTATGTTGTTTTCCACAGATTTGAGGCTTTCCTGAAAAAAAGGTTGACGCACAAGCAGTGACTGTTGGATGGCCATCCAACGGCCATCGTGATTCTTCAATCTCTGCTCTTCCTGCTCCAGCCGCTCAAACAAGCGCCGGCGGGACTGCCTGCTCCCTCCTCCCCGCGGCCGGCTCTGTTGCCGCGCAGGCCTCACCGCCCCACCGTACTCCCATCGCTGGCCTAGCCATCCCTCTACTCACCCACACCTGCTGTTATTCTCCGGAGACAGCAGACGAACTAGTAAACCCTCATACAGTCGTACTCCCCTCCGTGTGGGAAACAACTGCCGAGTCTTCCCTGCCTCTGTGTCGTTCCCTTCCTAGGCCTCGCCGTCATCCACCGCCCTGGTGCTCTCGGCGTGGCCTGGTCAACGTGGTCAACGGCCAACATGCATCTGAAGTGGACAATACGTGGAGAGGCCGACAGCTGGGTCCATGGCCGCACGCACGGAAATGCCTCCTTATTACGCGCAAAATAATGATTCCTCCACCTGACATCAGGGACCCACCGAAAGGGCCTCTGTATTTTGTGAAAAAATGTTATCGCCGCTGACAGCTCGGACCCACCAGCTATATCTTCGTACGCAAGGAAGTGCCTCCGTATTACGCACAAAAAAATGAATACTCCCCCTGTTAGCTGGGACCCAGTATAGTGGCAGGCTGACTTGTGGGCCTACTAAGTTGACGGGGATGGAGGGCTTTGTCAACTTAGTCAATATGCACGATTCTAGCTCCAATGACCGTACGATGTCCATCCAACAGCCGTAGTGCTTCTTCAACCTCTGGTTCTTGCTCCAGCCGCCCAAACCAGCGCCGGTCGTGCCTCGTGCTCCTGCCTCCCGTGGCCGGCTGTGATGTGGCGCAGGCCTCACCGCCCCCTACTAGTCCCACCGCTGGCCAGGCCATCCCTCTGCTCACCCACAACCCCTACGACGGCAACCTCACACCGTAGTGAACCAGTGAACCCTCGTACTCCTCTACGCACGGGCATCCACTGCCGCGTCTTCCCCGGCTCCGCGTCGTCCCCTTCCTAGGCCTCGCCGTCGTCCACCGCCCTGGTGCTCTCGGCGCGGTGTGGTCAACGTGGTCAAGGAACGGCTTCCATCGAACATGGACTGTATGTGGAGAGGCTGACAGCTGGGTCCACGGCCGCAGCAAGGAAGTGCCTCCTTATTACGTGCAAAATAATTATTCCTCCACCTGACAGCGGGGACCCACCGGACGGGCCACTGTATTTCGTGAAAAAAACGTTTTCCCCCTGACTGCTGGGACCCACCAGCTACACCTTCGCACACAAGGAAGTGCGTCCGGGAAAAAAAAACAAAATGATTCGCCCCCCTGACTGCTGGGACCCACCAACTACATCTTCGCACGCAAGGAAGTGCCTGACAGTCGGGACCCACCTGGTCGAAGCGTACGTAGCGTTGTCATTCTGGTCGTGAACGTGTATGTACATACTGGTCGATGTAGAGGCGCGCACGTGTCCTAGTAGAGGCGCGCACGTGTCGTAGTAGAGGCACGCATGTAGCATGTACACGTACGTACAGCGGCCAGGGTGCAAGAAAGAAAATACGGCCACATATGTGTACATATGGGCGGGGTCTCGAATGCCTACTCGTGCATACGTACGGCCAGGGCTCGTGTACATGGCTGGGTCGGAACGGAGAAACATCGTCGTCGTCGTGTTCATGGGGAGGCAACAGAATGCGTCGTGTTCATGGGGAGGCAACGGAATGCGTCGTGTTCATGGGGAGGCAACGGAATGCGTCGTGTTCATCGGGAGGCAACGGAATGCGTCGTGTTCATCGGGAGGCAACGGAACGCGTGGGAGCCAACCGGCTGGGTTGGAACGGAATGCGTGGTCATGTTCATCGGGAGGGCTTGGACAGAACAGGCAATGGAAACGAGGCCTAGCGTACCGCAGAACGGAGGAAACAGACCTCCTACGGTCGAAACGGGGGTCCTGTTGATCGGGAGGGGTGTGGCGTACCGCAAAACGAAGGAAACGGACCTCCTACGGTCGAAACGGGGGTCCTGTTGACCGGGAGGGGTGTGGCGTACCACAAAACGGATGAAATAGACCTCCTACGGTCGAAACGGGGGTCCTGTTGACCGGGAGGGGTGTGGCGTACCGCAAAACGGGACTCCACGGGATACTATTCATCTCCACCATCGACCTCCTCCAGCCTCCACGGGCTACCGTCGACCTCCTCCAGCCTCCGCGGGCTCCTATTCATCCAGCCTCCACTGCGTGCTACTCCACCGGCTACTGTTCAACCACCCCTCCACCCTCTACTGTTCATCAAGCCCTCCACACCACGGGGTCCTATTCAACCACCCCTCCACGGGCACCCCTCCACCATCTACTGTTCATCCAGCCCTCCACCACACCACGGGGTCCTGTTCATCCAGAGGCAACGCCACCGCTCACTGTTCATCCAACGCCCCCCACCCCCCCCGCAACGCTCACTATTCATCTAATCGACCGGCTTCAGTTAGCAACAGTAGCGAAGGAATCGCTCGATCGGGTTCAGTTAACAGCCATCAATCGATCGCTCGGGTTCAGTAACGCGTAGCCTACAGTGCAATCGCTCGGGTTCATTTAGAGCCTAACGCCTCGCCCGAGTTCAGTTAGAGCCAACGCCTCGCACACACGCGCGTACGTGTACGAGAGAAACGAGCATCGCTCGGCCCTCGACCTCCCACCGTAACCGGGAACTCCCTGAAATTTTCCTCGCCCTCGCTTCTACCATGGTTTTTTCTGTCATGGACGGCCCAACGAATGTCATGCAGCCGTGTCTCCGGCCCACCCAGGACGAAAAGCCCATTTTCTGTCATGATTTTTTGTCATAGAAGTAGGAGCCCACCACATCTATGATGATACCGGGTTTTTTCACAATTATCGTCATAGAAGTGTCATATGTATGACAGAATTTTTTTTCGTTTGGCCCAAAATGTCACGGATGTGTCTTTTTTTGTAGTGATCAGGTAGGAACTAAAGTATTCTTGAAGAGCCTCAAAAACCATAACAGCGAGGTAGTTCTTGCTTCAATTGTAAGTTGTGATCCTAAATTTAAACTTGATGGTGCTGAAGTTATAAATGAATTATGGGCATTCCTTGTTGATATGGCACTTGTGAAAACTGAAAATTTGGTACAGAGTTGCAAAAACTGCAATACTCTTGGTAATGTAGAAAAACAAAGATTTCATGGTCTTCAACCTTTGTACGTCACTAATACCTTGTCTCTATTACTACTTGCACCATGTCAAAGTATTATGTGTTAATGATTCATTCTGTTTTCTTGTTTGTAGATTCAAAAGACAACTGGATGAGTATATGGGTGCTTCTAGTTCATGATGAAGATGATGATGGATGCTTTCAATTTTAGTTTAGTAGGGATGGCGTTCCTTTTGGATGTTGTTCCTCGGTTTAGTTTTAGTTAAGTTGTAGGGATGTTGATGGATGCTGTCGGTTTAAGTTTCGCTGTCAAGAAAATAGTTAGATTATGCATCACATTTGGATTATGTTCCTCCTGTAATATACACTATTGTAATCCAACCGTTTCATCTAATATATGATTTTTTCCTCTCAGTGAGTATATTCTTTGTTTTCGTAATTATTATTACCATTACGTGGAGCATTAACTTAATTTTGGCAATTATATATAGATAAAAAATTATTATTAACATTATATATGTACCCCCACATGAAGCATTGGAAATTCTCTGTAGCCAAGCAATGGGATTTTGATTCCTATACATTAAGGACCAACATATATAAGTGTTGTAGAAGTCCGTTTTATTTGTTGTAATCTTGCAACGCTCCCTTTTACCAACGGCAATATAAGCGTTGCATTATGCGCTAACAACACTGGATAAGGCTACGCATCCCAAACCGTTGGTAAAGACATTAGCAACGCATATATGGACTTTTAGATACGGAAAAATGCGTTGCTATAGGAGGGGTCATGTTGTAGTGTTACCTCTTGAGCATGTGTTGGTTTTTCCCTTGAAGAGGAAAGGGTGATGTAGCAAAGTAGCGTAAGTATTTCCCTCAGTTTTGAGAACCAAGGTATCAATCCAGTAGGAGACAACGCGACGCCACCGAATACCTACACAAACAAACACCAACTTGCAACCAACGCGACAAGGGGGTTGTCAATCCCTTCATGTTTATTCGCAAAGTGGGTCTGATAGAGATGGATAAACGGTAAAGTAATATTTTCGGTATTTTTGGTTTATGGAACGGAAAGTAAAATATTGCAAAATAAAGTAAATAGGAAACTAGAATTGTAGATCGGAAACTTATATGATGGAAAATAGACCCGGGGGCCATAGGTTTCACTAGAGGCTTCTCTCAAGATAGAAGATATTACGGTGGGTGAACAAATTATTGTTGAGCAATAGATAGAAAAGCGCAAAGTTATGACGATATCTAAGGCAATGATCATGAATATAGGCATCACGTCCATGTCAAGTAGACCGAAATGATTCTGCATCTACTACTATTACTCCACACATCAACCAACTCCTGCCTGCATCTAGAGTATTAAGTTCATAAGAACAGAGTAACACATTAAGTAAGATGACATGATGTAGCGGGATTAACTCAAGCAATATGGTGAAAACCCCATCTTATTATCCTCGATGGCGACAATACAATACGTGTTGGTTCCCCTTCTGTCACTAGGATCGAGCACTGATGACCCACAAGTATAGGGAATCTATTGTAGTCCTTTCTATAAGTAAGAGTGTCGAACCCAACGAGGAGCAGAAGGAAATGATAAGCGGTTTCCAGCAAGGTATTCTCTATAAGTACTGAAATAAGTGGTAACAGATAGTTTTGTGATAGGATAATTTGTAACGAGCAACAAGTAACAAAAGTAAATAGAGTGAAGCAAGGTGGCACAATCCTTTTTGTAGCAAAGGACAAGCCTGGACAAACTCTTATAAAGAGAAAAGCGCTCCCAACGACACATGGGAATATCATCAAGCTAGTTTTCATCATGCTCATATGATTCGCGTTCGGTACTTTGATAATTTGGTATGTGGGTGGACCGGTGCTTGGGTACTGTCCTTACTTGGACAAGCATCCCACTTATGATTAGCCTCTATTGCAAGCATCCGCAACTACAACAAAAGTATTAAGGTAAACCTAAATGAGGGAGTCCTGGATTAGGGGGTCTCCAGATGGCCGGACTATATCCTTTGGCCGGACTATTAGACTATGAAGATACAAGATTGAAGACCTCGTCCCGTGTCCGGATGGGACTCTACTTGGCGTCGAAGGCAAGCTAGGCAATACGGATATGTATATCTCCTCCTTTGTAACCGACCTTGTGTAACCCTAAGCCCCCTCCGATGTCTATATAAACCGGAGGGTTTTAGTCCGTAGGACAACAGACAATCATACCATAGGCTAGCTTTTATGGTTTAGCCTCTCTAATCTCGTGGTAGATCGAATCTTGTAATACTCATATCATCAAGAACAATCAAGCAGGACGTAGGGTATTACCTCCATCAAGAGGGCCCGAACCTGGGTAAACATCGTGTCCCCTGCCTCCTGTTACCATCCGCCT
The DNA here is from genome assembly GCF_003073215.2 of Triticum urartu. Taxonomy (NCBI): domain Eukaryota; kingdom Viridiplantae; phylum Streptophyta; class Magnoliopsida; order Poales; family Poaceae; genus Triticum; species Triticum urartu. The sequence goes on along the minus strand of NC_053023.1, from coordinate 136,196,743 downwards.
TAGACGCACAGTTCGGGACCCCCTACCCGAGATCCGCCGGTTTTGACACCAACATTGGTGCTTTCATTGAGAGTTCCACTGTGTCGTCACCATAAGGCTTGATTGCTCCTTCGATCATTGCTAACAATGTGGTCCAGGGTGAGGCTTTCCTCCCCGAACAGATCTTCATATGCGGCGGCTTTGCACTGCGGGCCAATTCGCTTGGCCTTCTGGAGCAGATTGAGAGCTACGCCCCTGGCCATCAGGTCAGATTCGGAAACTTAAACTACATGGCCGACATCCGCGGAGACTTGATCTTCGACGATTCGGGCCCATGTCGGACGCGCCGTACAGTCATGACGAGCATGACGTAACTCTGCCGTCGGATAATGTTCGGGAGATCGCTTCTGCAACTACTCCGTCCATCAATCTGGAGCAAGTCGTGCCATCCGAGAGCGGAGGGATGGACCCCGCCATGGAGGCCACACTCTCAGTGGCGTTAGAGCCAGATACTGACTTCACTCCCTATGAGAGCCGTGTCGCAGAACCACTGGATTCATCTCCGGCCACGGACTCCGAGCCGCTCATATCCGTGCCCGTCGAATCTGACTGGGCGCCGATCATGGAGTTCAACTCCGCGGATATCTTTCAGCACTCACCTTTCAGAGATGTGCTAAATTCATTAAGGTCTCTTTCCCTGTTAGGAGAACCTTGGACGAACTATGTCCGACTAGAATGGGATGCGGACGACGAAGAAATTCGCTGCCCACCCACCACCCACTTAGTAGCCACTATCGACGACTTAACCGACATGCTCAACTTCGGCTCCGAAGACTTCGACGGTATGGATGACGAAGCCGGAGACGAACAGGATCCACCGCCCTCGGGGCACTGGACTGCCACCTCATCATATGATATATACATGGTGGACACCCCCAAAGAAGCCAATGGCAACGAGACAGCGGAGGATGACCCCTCCAAGATGCAACCCAAGCACCGACGTCAGCGGCGCCGCTCTAAGTCCCGCCACAGCAAGAGCAGTGATACCGGCACATGAGATAATAACACTCCGGATAGCGCCGAAGACAACAACAATCCCCTCAAGCACGGCGTAGAGCTAGAGGACGAACAAGCTAGCCCTCCAGAGCAGGCAGCAAATGGAGAACCGGAGGAGGACAATTACATGCCTCTCTCCGAAGACGAGGCGAGCCTCAGCGACAACGAGTTTATCGTGCCCGAGGACCCCGTCAAGCAAGAGCGCTTCAAGCACCGGCTTATGGCAACGGCAAATAGCCTAAAAAAGAAACAACAACAGCTTCAAGCTGATCAAGACTTGCTAGCAGACAGGTGGACCGAAGTCCTTGCGGCCAAGGAGCATTAACTCGAGCACCCATCCAATAGTTACCCAAAACGCAGGTTACTACCTCACCTCGAGGAGGAAGCATGGAGATCTCATTCACCAGTGTACGATGCGGCTGACCGGCCACTAAGCGGCCGAGCCAGCGAGGCGTTCCAGCCTAAAGATCAGACCGCACCCCGTCGCCACTCAGTCAAAAATACTAAGGCCCGGGGCAACACAGAGGACCTGCGAGACATCTTGGACAGTAAGGCAAAAATTGCAAGGTCAATATACGGGACACGGGCACGTGCACCCACACGGGACGATGATCTCATCGCGTCGGATACACCAAGAGTAAATCCGGCTGCGCCGAATATAGCAGACAAGACTCATACGAAATACGTCGGGATATAGCCTGGCACAAAGGTGCCGCACACCCCCTATGCTTCACTGATGAAGTTATGAATCATGAATTCCTGGAGGGTTTCAAACCCGTAAATATCGAATCATACGATGGCACAATAGATCCCGCTGTATGGATTGAAGATTTCCTCCTTCACATCCACATTGCTCGCGGTGATGATCTACATGCCATCAAGTACCTCCCACTAAAACTCAAAGGACCAGCTCGGCATTGGCTGAATAGCTTGCCAGCAGGTTCCGTTGGCAGTTGGGAGGATCTGGAAGATGCATTTCTTGACAACTTCTAGGACACTTATGTGCGGCCGCTGGATGCTGATGACTTGAACCACATAACCCAGCAGCTAGGGGAATCGGCCAGACAATTTTGGACATGGTTCCTGACTAAGAAAAATCAAATTGTAGACTGTCCGGATGCAGAGGCCCTAGCGGCATTCAAGCATAACATCCGCGACGAGTGGCTCGCCCGCCACCTCGGCCAGGAGAAGCCGAAATCTATGGCAGCCCTCACGACACTCATGACCCGCTTTTGCGCGGGCGAGGACAGCTAGCTGGCTCGCAGCAACAACACATCGAGGAATCCGGATACCTCGGATACCAAAGATGCTAACGGTAGGCAGCGTCGTAATAGACCAAAGCGCGACAATAATGGCGATAACACCGAAGATACGGCAGTTAATGCCGGATTCAGAGGCTCTAGATCCGGTCAGCGGAAAAAGCCATTTAAAAGAAATACTCCGGCTCCGTCCAGTCTAGATCACATACTGGATCGCTCGTGTCAAATCCACGGCACCCCCGACAAGCCAAATCACACCAACAGAGAATGCTGGGTGTTCAAGCAGGCCGGCAAGTTAAATGCCGAGAATAAGGACAAGGGGACGCGCAGCGATGACGAGGAGGAGCCCCGGCCACCGAACACAGGAGGACAGAAGGGGTTTCCCCCAGAAGTGAAGACGGTGAACATGATATACACAACCCACATTCCCAAGAGGGAGCGGAAGTGTGCACTAAGGGACGTCTACACGATGGAGCCCGTCGCCCCAAAGTTCAACCCATGGTCTGCCTGTCCGATCACCTTCGATCGCAGGGACCACCCCACTAGCATTCATCATGGCGGATCCGCCGCACTAGTCCTCGACCCCATCATTGACGTATTTCACCTGACTCGAGTCCTTATGGATGGCGGCAGCAGCCTGAACCTGCTTTATCAGGATACAGTGCGAAAAATGGGTATCGATCCCTCGAGAATCAAACCCAGCAAAACCACCTTTAAAGGCGTCATCCCAGGTGTAGAGGCCCATTGCACAGGCTCAATCACACTGGAAGTGGTATTCGGATCACCAGATAACTTCCGAAGCGAAGAGTTAATCTTCGACATCGTCCCGTTTCGCAGTGGCTATCATTCACTGCTCGAACGGACAACATTTGCAAAATTCAATGCAGTGCCGCATTATGCATACCTCAAGCTCAAGATGCCAGGACCCCACGGGGTTATAACAGTAACTGGAAACATAGAACGCTCGCTCCGTACGGAAGAGCACACTGCGGCCCTTGCAGCAGAGGCACAAAGTAGCCTGTTTAGGCAGACCACTCATTCAGTGTAACAGCCCCCGGACACCTTCAAGCGAGTCCGGAACAAGCTGCAACAGGATCGCCTGGCACGACCAGAGCTTGCCTAGCAATCCGGCCCCCGTCCCAGTCCCAGTGAAGCGACGAAATCCGCGCCGCACGTACATAACTATGTATCGAAAATACCATGGACATAGGCGGCGCACAATCAGTACACGCCCCGCATTGTGGCTTAACCACACTAGGGGCTGTACACCTGTGACATTCCTTTTCTCTTTCAGGGCCTAACTCTTCGGAAGCCCTTTCCGGCAGTACGATTGCCGGACACATTCCGGAAGCAACAACCAAGGCGGCAAGAAGCTAAGATGAACACGGGAACCACCAGGTCATCCCTAGTAATACTTGATATACCCGTTTTTCACTATTTATGCATAGCTTGCCCTGGGATAGGACATTTCGAATTGTCCTACTTTATGCTTATTGCACTACTTGTACCAGTACGCTTCGACGTATTATTCAAATAACAATGCATATCATTAATCTGTCATTGCATTATTTAAGTTTTTCTCTTTTCTCTTATACGTCCATTTACGACAATCCGCACCCGCACGTTCTGGTACGGTTAGTACGCCAGGGGCTCTCGTTTACCCCACAATACGGCACAGGAAGTCCGGACACTTTCGACAGTACGGCACCCCGAACTTATAGCATTATATGCATCAGCTCCGAATCATGTCTTTGGTCAAATGTTGGGTCGCCCGGCTCCCATGCTTTGGTACCTTACGTTCCGCTATATCGGCTAAGGTAGCGGTGGGAGAACTACTGCGATTGTGACCCGGTTCTTCCGGACGAGCACCTCAGTAGAGAAAACCAAAAACTGACTGTCATGATAAGGCGAGAGACTAGTCGTTGTTCGAGAGGTCTCAAGTCCTTAAAGACCTTTTACACTTCGGGCGAGGAGTCGGCCTTGTCCGGCTTAGGCGTGTATAGCACCCCAGATTCGGCCCTCCGAATACCAGGGGCTTCGCCAAAAATTTAAAATCATAGACTTCTATGTCTAAGTGAGAGTGATAAAGCATTATAGTCCGTTTGCTTGGTTCGTTGCGCTGAATACCTCCCTTGAAGGACCCAAAATTGGGGTAAAGAGTGTTCAGATTTACCCCGAACACCCTAGTACTAGTTACATGGGGGTAGAAGCCGATGACTGGCCAACTCTCAGATTTTATAAAAACGACCGCATAGAAGGTAATATTTTAAATTAAGAAAGCGTCGCATGGCGCAAAAGAACTCGTTTCATATTACATGATCACATGGGCATGTTCATTCAAAAATTACATCCTTGGCACACTCATCTGCCACTAAGCGGGAACCCTTCAGGACGCTCTCACAGTAATTCTCAGGGCAGCGATGCTCCTTGCCCTCTGGCGGCCCCTCCTTCACCACCTTCATGGCGTCCAGCTTCGCCCAGTGCACCTTCGCTCGGGCAAAAGCCCTGCGTGCACCTTCGATGCAGACAGACCGCTTGATGACTTCAAGCCATGGGCAGGCTTCCACAAGCCGCCTCACCAGACCGAAGTAGCTGCCGGACAGGGGCTCGCCAGGCCACATCCGGACTATAAGGCCCCTCATGGATTGTTCGGCCGCCTTGTGAAGTTTGACCAACTGCTTCAGCTGGTCGCTCAAGGACACGGGGTGTTCGGTCCCAGTATGCTGAGACCAGAACAACTTCTTCGCTGAGCTCCCTTCCTCAGCCCAATAAAACTCCGCGGCATCTAGTACACTACGGGGAAGATCTGCAAACGCTCCTGGAGAGCTCCGAACTCGGGTAAGAAAAAGGAAAGTCTCCTTCACATGCTTGCTTTGCATATTGAATGCCTTACCCGCTGCTATCTTCTTCGCCACATCAATCTCCTGGAGGGCCTTGTGGGCTTCGTCCTTGGCGCTCTGGACGCTTTCAAGCGCCTGCGCGAGCTCGGACTCTCGCGTCTTGGAGTTAAGCTCCAAGGACTCATGCTTTTTGGCGAAAGCCTCGAGCTCTTGCTGCACCTCGCCTACTCGGGCTTCTTGTTTCTCCCATTCCAGGCGTTCTTTGGCCGCTTTGTCTTTGGCCTCGGACACCGCCTTCCTCAGGGTCTCCACCTCGGTCGTGGCCCCTGACAAATTCATGATGATCCTATTACTTTACACCCAAACTTCTTTTTAACTATATAGACGGGGGTATATCTTACCTTTGCTCTCTTCAAGCTGCCCCTTGGTGAGGCTGAGCTCGTCCTCGGACCGCTTCAGGGCCTTCTTCAGCGCAGAGACCTCCGCAGTACGTGCGGCAGCGGCCAGCAGTGAAGCCTGGACATACACATAGACATACACTAATTAGACTCCTGAGTTATCCTTTGATCCTCTATTCGGCTTTTCTTCACGAACACCGAACAGAGCATCAGGGGCTACTATTTATGCGGTAATATTTTCTTATATTTTGAATGCTTACCTCAAAGCCTGTTAGGAGGCTGGCGCAAGCTTCAGTCAGTCTGTTTTTGGCGGACTAAACCTTCTCGACCACCGCACTAATGATAGTGCGGTGCTCTTCTATGGTGGAAGCACTGCGAAGCGCTTCCAGCAGGGTGTCCGGTGCCTCTGGTTGGACAGAGGACACCGGCACTGATGGTTGGCCCCCCTTAATGGGGGACCGCCTGCCGGAGTCCAGAACCATCGAAGGTTCCAGCGCAGTGTCCGGCTGGGGCCCAAACTCGAAGCCCGTAGGAGCCTCGCTCCCTTGGTACCCAGGGTCTAGGTGGTCTCCATGAGGCGCCCCCAGGATCACCTCCCCTTGGCTCGGTGCCTTTTGAGACAACACCTCGGAGTTGTCCATAGGGCGAGGGGTGGAAGCCGTCGGAGGAGAACCGCTGTTCATATCCAACGATTCCAAAGAGCCGCTTGACGAGGGTACGTCGAGATGAGCTCGGGACGGACTGCAAAATCATGTTCGGCATGAGGAAAGGCAGTACAATAAAACATACCATGAAGCACTATGGTGTCCGAACACTTACGACTTTGCCAGGGGCTTGTCCCTGGGTAGCCACTCGTCGCCCCTGTCGGCGGCCGTCGTGGCATAGCCTGGAGGGAGGGTCTTTCCCTTCTTGGACCCCTCGGCCTCCCCGGATGGGTCGGCCTTCCTTTTCTTGTCTCCCCCGGCTGGGGGGGGGAGAGCTTTTCTCCTCCTCGTTTCTGTGGGAGGAGTGCGCGTAGGAGTCATCGGACAATGAGCCCGATGTAACCTTTTCTCCTCCTCGTTTCCGGTGCCTTCTTTTCTGACACCTCGTAAGGTGCTGGAGTCAGCATCTTCGTTAGAAGAGCATCTGCAGGATCTTCGGGCAGGGGGGCTGGGCAATCAAGCTGCTCCGCTGTCTCTATCCAGTCCGTTTAATGACATGAAAGTTTAGATCCAGCACATAACTAAACCAGGGTGAGTAAATACCCTGAGAGATATAAAAGCCTACTGGATGGGCGCGGCGCTTTGCGCTGAGTCCGCGGTCCTCGGTAAGGGAGGGAGGCATCTCAGCGCCCTTGAACAGCAACCTCCAGACGTCCTCGTGCATCGTGTCGTAGAGCTCTCGCAGCGTCTGCTGCTTGCCCGAGTCAAACTCCCACAAAACAAATGCTCGTCGTTGGCACGGAAGGATCCGGAGGAAGAGCATAACCTGGAACACGTTGATGAGCTTGATTTTCTTGTTCGTCATGTTCTGGATGCAGGTATGGAGTCCGGTCAGCTCTACCGCAGAACCCCAGGACAAGCCCTTCATTTTCCAGGAGGTGAGCCGCGTGGGGATTCCAGTTCGAAATTTGGGGGCCGCCACCCAGTTGGAGTCGCGTGGCTCGGTGATGTAGAACCACCCCGATTGCCACCCTTTTATGGTATCCATGTAGGTGCCCTCAAGCCAGGTGACATTAGGCATCTTGCCCACCATGGCGCCTCCGCACTCTTCTTGCTGGCCACCCACCACCTTCGGTTTGACATTGAAGGTTTTCAGCCATAGGCCGAAGTGGGGCCTGATGCGAAGGAAGGCCTCGCATACGATGATAAAAACTGAGATGTTGAAGATGAAATTGGGGGCCAGATCATGAAAATCCAGCCCGTAGTAGAACATGAGCCCGTGGACAAACGGGTGGAGAGGAAATCCCAGTCCGCAAACGAGATGGGTAAGAAAAACTACCCTCTCATGGGGTTCAGGCGTGGGGACGATCTGCCCCGCATTTGGCAGCCGGTGCGCGATATCCGCGGCCAAGTATCCGGCTTCCCGTAACTTTTTGATGTTCTCCTCTGTGACGGAGGAGACCATCCACTTGCCTCCTGCTCCGGACATGATTGGAGTGGTTCGAGAAGAAGAATGCGAGCTTGGGCGCTAGAGCTCGAGTATGCGGGAATGGGTAAGTGAGAAGAAAGAAGGCGTAGGTGAAAAAAGTAAATCTTTGTCCCTTTATAAGGGCAGAGGAGGCGATAAGTCTCCCCACTTGCCTGGCGAAAACCGCTTATTCCCCAGGCGCCATAATTGATGGCGCGGTTGGGTTACCCACGCTCATATTGATGAGAATCCCGTGATAAGGGGAACACGATCTCTGCTTTGACAAGACGTATCAAGAAAACCGCCTCGCGATATGTGCAGAGCTGGTTGAGAAAAGCGGTTCGAATAATAACCGGGCCAAGGTGTGATGTCATGCTATCAAAACGTATCAGTGGATTAGATTTGTGGAAATATTATTCTCTCTATGGTGGTATGTGGAACTTATTTTGCAGGGTCGGACACTATCCTTGCATTTAAACTCTTCCATGGCGTATTCGAAGGAGGAACCCGCCTTGCAATGCCGAAGACAACACTTCACGCCGGACTCATCGTCACTGAAGCCTGGTTCAGGGGCTACTGAGGGAGTCCTGGATTGGGGGGTCTCCGGACGGTTGGACTATATCCTTTGGCCGGACTATTGGACTACGAAGATACAAGATTGAAGACCTCGTCCCGTGTCTGGATGGGACTCTACTTGGCGTGGAAGGCAAGCTAGGCAATACGGATATGTATATCTCCTCCTATGTAACCGACCTTGTGTAACCCTAAGCCCCCTCCGGTGTCTATATAAACCGAAAGCAACACATAAACTAGGGTTTAACCTTCTGTCACTCTAGCAACCCATCATCTACTTATTACTTCCCAATGCCTTCCTCTAGGCCCAAATAATGGTGAAGTGTCATGTAGTCGACGTTCACATAACACCACTAGAGGAGAGACAACATACATCTCATCAAAATATCAAACGAATACCAAATTCACATGACTACTAATAGCAAGACTTCTCCCATGTCCCCAGGAACAAACGTAACTACTCACAAAGCATAAACATGTTCATAATCAGAGGGGTATTAATATGCATATATGATCTGAACATATGATCTTCCCCCAAATAAACCAACTAGCATCAACTACAAGGAGTAATTAACACTACTAGCAACCCACTAGCACCAATCCCGGACTTGGAGACAAGAATTGGATAAAAGAGATGAACTAGGGTTTTGAGACGAGATGGTGCTGATGAAGATGTTGATGGAGATTGCCCTCTCCCGATGAGAGGAGTGTTGGTGATGATGACGGCGATGATTTCCCCCTCAGGGAGGGAAGTTTCCCCGGCAGAACAGCTCCGCCAGAGCCCTAGATTGGTTCCACCAAGGTTCCGCCTCGTGGTGGCGGAGTTTCGTCCGAGAAGATGGCTTGTTATTTTTTCCCATCGAAAGACTTCATATAGAAGAAGATGGCCACCGGAGGGCCACCAAGGGGCCCATGAGGTAGGGGGCGCGCCCCCACCCTCATGGGCAGGGTGTGCCCCCCTAGTGAATTTCTTCTGTTGAGTATTTTTTATATATTCTGAAAACGTCTTCCGTGAAGTTTCGGGACTTTTGGAGCTGTGCATAATAGGTCTCTAATATTTGCTCCTTTTCCAGCCCAGAATCCTAGCTGTCGGCATTCTCCCTCTTTATTTAAACCATGTAAAATAAGAGAGAATGGACATAAGTATTGTGACATAATGTGTAATAACAGCCCATAATGCAATAAATATCGATATAAAAGCATGATGCAAAATGGACGTATCAACTCCCCCAAGCTTAGACCTCGCTTGTCCTCAAGCGAAAGCCGAAATCAAACAATATGTCCACATGTTTAGAGATAGAGGTGTCGATAAAAATAAAATACGGACATGAGGGCATCATGATCATTCTTAGAACAACAACTTATATAATTCTTGTCATATGATTTCTTAGGCTAGAGTAATAATTCAATCACAATTTCAAGTATGAATCGTAAACTTCATTGAAAACTAACAAACTATAATCTCAGTCATTGGAGCAATTGCAATTTATCATAACATAGGAAGTCAATAAATAAGAGCTTTTCAGAAAGTCCACATACTCAACTATCATATAGTCTTTCACAATTGCTGACACTCACGCAATACTTATGGGTATGGAGTTTTAATCGGACACAGAGAAATATAGGGGCCTATAGTTTGCCTCCCAACATTTTACCTCAAGGGTAATGTCAACAATAATAGTTCATGAAAACTCACATCCAATTAGCCATATATACCAGGATCTTTCCAACATACTGTGCTTGCCAAAGGATAAAATGTAAAAACGAAGGGTGAAGATCACCATGACTCTTATGCAAGGTGGGAGATAAAAGTAAAATATAGGCCCTTCACAGAGGGAAGCAGAGGTTGTCATGCGCTTTTATGGTTGGATGCACAAAATCTTAATGCGAAAGAACATCACTTTATATTGCCACTTGTGATATGGACCTTTATTATGCAGTCTATCGCTTTTATTTCTTCCATATCACATGATCGTATAAAGATTATTTTCTCCCACACTAATAAGTCATACATATTTAGAGAGCAATTTTTATTGCTTGCACCTATGAAAACTTACTTAGAGGATCTTACTCAATCCATAGGTAGGTATAGTGGACTCTTATGGCAAGACTGGTTTTAAGAGTATTTGGAAGCACAAGTAGTATCTCTACTTGGTGCGATGAATTTGGCTAGCATGAGGGAGAAAGGCAAGCTCAACCATGTTGGATGATCCATGACAATATAATTTATCTCAGATTTAAGAAAACATAACCCATTACATTGTCTTCCTTGTCCAATGTCAACTCTTTAGCATGTCATATTTTAATGAGTGCTCACAATCATAAAAGATGTCCAAGATAGTATATTTATATGTTAAGACCTCTCTTTCTTTATTACTTCCTATTAATTGCAACAATGATCAAAACTATGTTTGTCAATCCTCAACAACTTTTATTCATCATGCTTTTTCTATGTGAGCTCATTACTCTCCATAAAACTCACATGATCTCTTTGTTTCTTTTTATTCCTTTCTCTTTTCTTTTATTCCCTTAGGATCATGGCAAAATAATCAAGACCTTGACTCAACACTAATCTTTATTATATAGCTCACGGACTCGATTACATAGAGTAATTATAAAGCAAAACTCAAAACTGGATCATGCCATAAACTTTATTCTACTAGATCAAGATAATACCAAAAGGATCAAACTAAGGAAAACGATAAAGATAAAAGTGATGGTGATACGATACCGGGGCACTCCCCCAAGCTTGGCAGTTGCCAAGGGGAGTGCCCATACCCATGTGATTATGTCTCCTTTGTTGGTGAAGAAGGTGGAGTTGTTGATGATGGATAGTCACACATCGAGCGTAGGAGGTCTTCTAACTTGGGGATAATGCCCTTGAGTGCGATGATATGCTCCTTCAACAAAATATTTTCATGTGTGAGATACTTATTTTGTATACGAGCTAACTCAATCATCTTGAAAGCTTTGATCTCTGTTGGGGTAAGAAGATTGTGATCAAGTTGAAGGGTGTCTTCTATTGCCGGAACTTGGTCCTCCATGGCCTTCTTGATCCCTTCATCCTTGTTGATCTCCATGGGTTCTTCTCTCTTCATCTCCATCTTCATTAGCCAAGCATCGTTGCCCTCATGGTTGGAGGAGGAGGGAGACGACATAGTGCCTGGCCTTGACAACCCAGACAGAAAACAGCTCGAAACAAAGACATGAGATTTTTGCATGATACGGGAGTCGAAACCCCCGGGAGATTATATAATGAATTTTTACTGACCAAAATACGTGTCGTGTAAGAAAACAGAGTCCGGAAAGCGCACGAGGTGTCCACGAGGTAGGGGGGCGCGCCCAGGGGGGTAGGGCGCGCCCTCCACCCTCGTGGAGCCCTCGTGTCCTTCCCGGACTGCTTCTTATTTTTCTATTTTTCTAAATATTCCAAAACGGAGAAATATTGCCTTAAAAACTGTTTTGGGGTCGGTTTACCGTACCACATACCTATTCCTTTTCAGAGTGTGAAACGTTCCGAAAAGTGTCTCTTATGTATTCCTCCGGGGTTACGGTCTCAATAACATTGGTTTCAACATTTATGGGATTACCTGAGATATAATGTTTGATTCTTTGACCGTTCACCACCTTCGGATTTGTGCCTTCGAAGTTGTTGATTTTTATGGAACCGGAACGATAGACCTCCTCGATAACATAAGGACCTTCCCATTTAGAGAGAAGTTTTCCTGCAAAAAATCTTAAATGAGAGTTGTATAGCAATACATAATCACCTACATTAAACTCACGCTTTTGTATCCTTTTATCATGCCATCTTTTAACTTTTTCCTTAAACAACTTGGCATTTTCGTAGGCTTGGGTTCTCCATTCATCGAGTGAGCTAATATCAAATAACCTCATCTCACCGGCAAGTTTAAAATCATAATTGAGCTCTTTAATAGCCCAATATGCCTTGTGTTCTAGTTCGAGAGGTAAGTGACATGCTTTTCCATAAACCATTTTATACGGAGACATACCCATAGGATTTTTATATGCAGTTCTATAGGCCCATAATGCATCATCAAGTTTCTTGGACCAATTCTTTCTAGATCTATTAACAGTCTTTTGCAAAATTAATTTGAGCTCTGTATTACTCAATTCTACTTGACCACTAGACTGTGGGTGATAAGGAGATGCAATTCTATGATTAACATCATACTTAGCAAGCATTTTATGGAAAGAACCATGGATAAAATGTGAACCACCATCAGTCATTAAATATCTAGGGACTCCAAATCTTGGAAAAATAACTTCTTTAAGCATTTTAATAGAAGTGTTATGATCAGCACTACTAGTTGGAATAGCTTCTACCCACTTAGTAACGTAATCAACAGCAACTAAAATATGTGTATATCCATTAGAGGAAGGAAAGGGTCCCATATAGTCAAAGCCCCAAGCATCAAATGGTTCAATAACAAGTGAATAATTCATAGGCATTTCTTGACGTCTACTAATATTACCAATTCTTTGACATTCCTCACAAGATAAGACAAACTTACGGGCATCCTTGAAGAGAGTAGGCCAATAAAAACTAGATTGCAATACCTTATGTGCAGTTCTGTCTCCAACATGGTGTCCTCCATAAGCTTCGGAGTGACACTTGCATAGGATCTGTTCCTGTTCATGCTCAGGTACACAACGTCTAATAACACCATCTACTCCTTCTTTATAAAGATGTGGGTCATCCAAAAAGTAATGCCTCAAATCATAGAAGAACTTTTTCTTTTGCTGGTATGTGAAACTAGGTGGTATAAACTTAGCAACAATGTAATTAGCATAATCAGCATACCATGGAGCAGTATGAGAAGCATTTATGACATTTAATTGCTCATCAGGAAAGCCATCATCAATAGGAAGTGGGTCATCAAGCACATTTTCTAACCTGGACAAGTTGTCCGCAACGGGGTTCTCAACTCCCTTTCTATCAACAATATGTAAGTCAAATTCTTTTAGCAAGAGAACCCATCTAATAAGTCTAGGTTTAGCACCTTTCTTTTCCATAAGATATTTAATAGCAGCATGATCAGTGTGAATAGTTACTTTAGAATCAACAATATAAGGTCTAAACTTATCACAAGCAAATACAACTGCCAAGAATTCTTTTTCAGTAGTAGCATAATTTCTTTGAGCATTGTCTAGGGTTTTACTAGCATATTGAATAACATTTAATTTCTTATCAACTCTTTGCCCTAGAACAACACCTACAGCATAATCACTAGCATCACACATAATTTCAAAGGGTAAATTCCAATCAGGTGGCTGAACAACAGGTGCAGAGATCAATGCTTTCTTAAGAATTTCAAATGCTTCTACATAATCATCATCAAAGACAAATGGTATATCTTTTTGTAATAAATTAGTCAGAGGCCGAGAAATTTTTCAGAAGTCATTAATGAACCTCCTATAAAATCGGGCGTGACCAAGGAAACTTCTTATACCTTTGATTTCCTTGGGGCATGGCATCTTTTCAATAGCATCAACCTTGGCTTTATCAACCTCAATAACTCTTTCAGAAACTTTGTGCCCCAAGACAATACCTTCATTAACCATAAAGTGGCACTTTTCCCAATTCAAGACAAGATTAGTTTCTTCACAACTCCGCAAAACTCGATCAAGGTTGCTCAAGCAATCATCAAAAGAAGATCCATAGACAGAGAAATCGTCCATGAAAACCTCACAAATCTTTTCACAAAAGTTAGAGAATATAGCCATCATGCATCTTTGAAAGGTAGAAGGTGCATTACATAGACCAAAAGGCATACGTCTATAAGCAAAAGTACCAAAAGGGCAAGTAAAAGTAGTCTTTGATTGATCTTTGGCTGACACAAGTATTTGAGAGAAACCATAATAACCATCTAGAAAGCAAAAATGTGTGTGTTTGGATGATCCTTTTTAGTAGCCTTATTTAATTTGCCGAAATCAATTACCATTCTATAACCTGTAATAATTCTTTGAGGAATCAATTCATCTTTATCATTAGGAACGACAGTAATACCTCCCTTCTTAGGGACACAGTGGACATGACTTACCCACTGACTATCATTAACAAGATATATTATACCTGCCTCAAGGAGCTTTAGTATTTCCTTTCTTACCACTTCTTTCATTTTAGGATTCAGCCATCGTTGATGATCACGAACTGGTTTAGCATCTTCTTCCAAATTAATTTTATGTTGACATAGAGTGGGACTAATGCCCTTAAGATCATCAAGAGTATACCCAATAGCAGCACGATGCTTCTTCAGAGTTTTCAATAATCTCTCCTCCTAATGCTATGAAAGGTTAGCACTAATAATAATAGTATATATCTTTTTCTCATTAAGATAAGCATATTTAAGAGTATCAGGTAATGGTTTAAGCTCAAACACGGGATTACCCTTGGGTGGAGGAGGATCCCCTAGGATTTCAACAGGCAAATTGTTTTTCAGAATAGGTTCCTGTTTAAAGAATACTTCATCTATTTCCCTTCTTTCATTCATAAACATATCATTTTCATGGTCTAGCAAATATTGTTCTAAAGGATCACTAGGAGGTACGGCAATAGAAGCAAGACCAATAATTTCATCCTTACTAGGTAATTCTTCTTCACGGTGTTGTCTACTAAATTTAGAGAAATTAAATTCATGAGTCATATCATCTAAACCGATAGTAACAACATCCCTTTTGCAATCTATGGTAGCATTAACAGTGTTTAAGAAGGGTCTACCAAATATAATGGGACAAAAGCTATCTTGTGGGGAACCAGGAACAAGAAAATCAGCAGGATATTTAGTTTTCCCACGCAAGACTTCAACATCTCCAACAATTCCCATTGGTGAAATAGTATCTCTATTGGCAAGTTTAATTGTGACATCAATATCTTCTATCTCAGTAGGTGCAATATCATGCATAATTTCTTTGTATAAGGAATAAGGTATTGTGCTAGCACTAGCACCCATATCACATAAGCCATGACAACAATGATCTCCTATTTTAACAGAAATAACAGGCATGCCTACCATAGGTCTGTTTTTATCTTTAGCACAAGGTTTAGCAATTCTAGCAATCTCATCAAGGAAATGAATAACATGCCCATCAATATTATCAGACAAGAGATCTTTAACAATAGCAATATCAGGTTCAACTTTAATTTGCTCATGAGGTGTATAAGTTTTAATATTGCTTTTACGAACCACAGTTGAAGCTTGAGCATGATCCTTTATCCTAACAGGAAAAGGTGGTTTCTCAACATAAGAAGTAGGAACAATAGGATCATTATAAGTGACAATCTTTTCTTCAACTTTAATAGGTGCAACTACTTTTACTTCTATGTGAGGATGATATTTAAACCACTTCTCCTTGGGGAGATCAACATAAGTAGCAAAAGATTCACAGAAAGAAGCTACTATCTCAGAGTCAAGTCCATATTTAGTGCTAAATTTACGGAAAACATCGGTATCCATAAAAGATTTAACACAATCAAACCTAGGTGTCATACCTGACTCCTTACCTATGTCGAGGTCCCAATCTTCAGAGTTGCGTTTAATTATTTCCAATAAATCCCATTTGAATTCAATAGTCTTCATCATAAAAGAGCCAACACAAGAAGTACCAAGCATGGTGCGATTGTTATCAGAAAGCCGAGCATAAAAATTTTAAATAATCATTTCTCTTGAGAGCTCATGATTGGGGCATGAATATAACATTGATTTAAGCCTCCCCCAAGCTTGAGCGATGCTTTCTCCTTCGCGAGGCCAAAAATTATATATATAATTGCGATCACGATGAACAAGATGCATAGGATAAAACTTCTGATGAAATTCCAATTTCAATCGTTTGTAGTTCCATGACCCCATATCATCACGTAGCCTATACCATGTCGATGCATCTCCCTTCAAAGATAAAGGGAAGACCTTCTTCTTAACAACATCTCTGGGTACACCTGCAAGCTTAAATAATCCACAAACTTCATCCACATATATTAGATGCTCATCAGGATGTTTTGTTCCATCTCCTAAAAAGGGATTAGCTAGCAGTTTTTCTATCATACCCGAAGGAATTTCAAAGCAGACATTTTCATTTTCAGTAGGTTCAGTAGGTTGAGGAGCAACTCTTTTCTCTACTGGTCGGGGTGAAGATACCCCGAACAAGCCCCTCAGAGGATTAATTTCCATAGTAACAAGTGACAGTAAATTTCAGCACACTATATAAAATTTTCCTTACCAAATTCCACCTACCAAAGGCGCTTCACTCCCCGGCAACGGCGCCAGAAAAGAGTCTTGATGACCCACAAGTATAGGGGATCTATCGTAGTCCTTTTGATAAGTAAGAGTGTCGAACCCAACGAGGAGCAGAAGGAAATGATAAGTGGTTTCCAGCAAGTACTGAAATAAGTGGTAACAGATAGTTTTGTGATAGGATAATTTGTAACGAGCAACAAGTAACAAAAGTAAATAAAGTGCAGCAAGCTGGCCCAATCCTTTTTGTAGCAAAGGACAAGCCTGGACAAACTCTTATATAGAGAAAAGCGCTCCCGAGGACACATGGGAATATCATCTTGCTAGTTTTCATCACGCTCATATGATTCGCGTTCGGTACTTTGATAATTTGGTATGTGGGTGGACCGTTGCTTGGGTACTGTCCTTACTTGGACAAGCATCCCACTTATGATTAACTTCTATTGCAAGCATCCGCAACTACAACAAAAGTATTAAGGTAAACCTAACCATAGCATGGAACATATGGATCCAAATCAGCCCCTTACGAAGCAACGCATAAACTAGGGTTTAAGCTTCTGTCACTCTAGCAACCCATCATCTACTTATTACTTCCCAATGCCTTCCTCTAGGCCCAAATAATGGTGAAGTGTTATGTAGTCGATGTTCACATAACACCACTAGAGGAGAGACAACATAGATCTCATCAAAATATCGAACGAATACCAAATTCACATGACTACTAATAGCAAGACTTCTCCCATGTCCTCAGGAACAAACGTAACTACTCACAAAGCATAAACATGTTCATAATCATAGGGGTATTAATATGCATATAGGATCTGAACATATGATCTTCCACCAAATAAACCAACTAGCATCAACTACAAGGAGTAATTAACACTACTAGCAACCCACTAGCACCAATCCCAGACTTGGAGACAAGAATTGGATACAAGAGATGAACTAGGGTTTTGAGAGGAGATGGTGCTGATGAAGATGTTGATGGAGATTGCCCTCTCCCGGTGATAGGAGCGTTGGTGATGATGATGGCGATGATTTCCCCCTCCGGGAGGGAAGTTTCCCCGGCAGAACAGCTCCGCCAGAGCCCTAGATTGGTTCCGCCAAGTTTCCGCCTCGTGGCGGCGGAGTTTCGTCCGAGAAGATGACTTGTTATTTTTTCCCATCGAAAAACTTCATATAGCAGAAGATGGCCACCGGAGGGCCACCAGGGGGCCCACGAGGTAGGGGGGCGCGCCCCCCACCCTTGTGGGCAGGGTGTGGCCCCGCTGGTGAATTTCTTCCGATGAGTATTTTTTATATATTCTGAAAACATCTTCCGTGAAGTTTCAGGACTTTTGGAGCTGTGCAGAATAGGTCTCTAATATTTGCTCCTTTTCCAGCCCAGAATCCCAGCTGCCGGCATTCTCCCTCTTTATGTAAACCTTGTAAAATAAGAGAGAACAAGCGTAAGTATGGTGACATAATGTGTAATAACAGCCCATAATGCAATAAATATCGATATAAAAGCATGATGCAAAATAGACGTATCAAGCACCACAAGATTGAACCCAAAGCTAAGCACTTCTCCATTTGCAAGAAAAACCAATCTAGTTGGCCAAACCAAATCGATAGTTCGAAGAGACTTCCAAAGATATCAAATCTTGCATAAAAGAATTCAGAGGAGATTCAAATAATATTCATAGATAAGCTGATCATAAATCCACAATTCATCGGATCTCGGCAAACACACCGCAAAAGAGTATTACATCGAATAGATCTCCAAGAATATCGAGAACATGGTATTGAGAATCAAAGAGAGAGAAGAAGCCATCTAGCTACTAGCTATGGACCTGTATGTCTGAAGTAAACTACTCACGCTTCATCGGAGAGGCAATGGTGTTGATGTAGAAGCCCTCCATGATCGACTCCACCTCCGGCAGGATGCCAGAAAAGGCCCCAAGATGGGATCTCACGGGTACACAAGGTTGAGGTGGTGGAAAAGTGGTTTCGTGGCTCCCCTGGAAGTTTTCAGGGTATAAAAGTATATATAGGAGAAAGATCTAGGCCAGGAGGCCACCGAGGGGCCCACAAGGTTGGGGAGTGCGCCCCACCCCCCTGGGCACGCCCTCTACCCTTGTGGCCGCCTCGTGGCTCTTCTGACTTGCACTCCAAGTCTCCTGGGTGTCTTCTGGTCCAAGAAAATTCATCGTGAAAGTTTTATTACGTTTCGTTGGGGATATTACTAATGGAGGTAAACCGGCCTTATGAAGCCGGGTTGACTCCTTGAAGATTAGAAGCCCATGAAGATGCAAGGATGATGGCGATTCATGGAGGCCCAAGGCCCAAAGGCGGGTTAAAGCCTATAAATGTAAACCGACTTAGTCATGTAACTTGTATTGTAAGATAGGAAGGATAGAGACCGAACTGGATATGTTTATGATCCGACTTCAGGATTCTGTAAACCGGCGGGCGTCAACCTAGGTATATAAAGGGACGACCTGGCGGCGGTTTAGGGACAGACAACAACTCGAGAGCCAGACAAAGCGGATTCGCTCCCTGGCTTTCGAAACCCTAGCAATTACCAATCACAACTAGACGTAGGCTTTTACCTTCCTCGAAGGGGCCGAACTAGTATAAAATTCCCCGTGTCCCCTTGTCCGGTTTAACCCTTTAAGCTAACCCGTAGCGATGGCTCCACGACTAAGTCCTTTCACAAGGACATCTGCCGTGACAAACCCACGACAGTTGGCGCCCACCGTGGGGCTATCGCATGATGGTTTTGAGTTCTTAAAGGGCAGCTTCGATGGACTTAAGGGATACGTTGTGGGCCGGATGACGAAGAGTCGTCGCGGCAAGCTCTACATTGACAACGCAGGATGGGGTCCCGAGGCCGATTTGGTGGGATTCACGTCTTCATCGGCAAGATCGGCAGACCGGCCCCTGAGCCGGACATCTGCACCGACATCATCGAGACGGCTCCGCGTGCAAATTCTTCGCCGGTTCAGCCCGAGGCAAGGCTTGTTTTCGTGGGTGTCGTCCATGGATCGAGGTACGAGGACGGGCCGGGGTCCGATGGAGAGACCGTGGTCTTCTCTGATGACGAGTCTTCTAGAGAGACCGAACCACTTTACCAGTTGCAGGACGGCAGGATTGATGGAGGATCCGAGGGCAACATTATTCCGGATTCCCCTGATTTGCCAAGCCGGGCCGCCATCTTGATGGCTGGCACACAATCGGCGCCTCATTCATCTACCGCAGCAGCGATGCTCTCCGATTCAACAACGGCCACACCAGCAGGGGCAGGAAGCTCAGCGCCGCCTCCAGCCCAAGTCCTGTCTGATTTGTTTGACGCTTTGGCAATGTCGATGGTCGCAGAGGTGGATGCAGCGGCCAGGGATCAGCACAATGCGGAGATTGCAAAAGTGAAGGATCAGATAGCCCAGGCTAAAGCATACCTAGCGACAGAGCATGCTAGGATGGCTACAGAGTGGGCTGAATTGGAAGCACAGGCCTACCGGATTAGGATGGATCAGAATGCTTCAGAGGAAGTCATGAGAAGAAGGTACCGATCGCGTCTCCCGTCGGTTTATGAGCCGCAGAATCTCTTCAACACACCAGGAGCAGGAGCTGGTAACCAACCCATACTAAACCGGGCGGAGGCGCCGGGAACTGGGGCGCCAGTTCAACCACGCACGATGGACCCGCCTTGCCAGAACAACGTTGTGCCACAGTACGTACCAACACCTCCTGGGCATTATTCCAACCTATTGGACAACATTGTGGCCACCGCTTCATGCCTAGCGGCCCTCCCAACCGACGGCGAGTCACCAGTTGCAGTGGAAGCACGTCGGGCCAGGGATCTCCTTAAAACAACACTAAATCAACAGCATGCGTATTCACACAGTCGTGAGAGGATTCATTCCACTCCCCGTCGGAGCCGGAGCTATAGCAGACACGTGGAGGACAAACCGGCTATGTCCAGTAGTGCATGTCGCCGAGATTCACCACGAGGAAACAATCCGGCAGGGGGAGGCACTAATGCGCAGGATGTTGTGGGCCATGGCCGCGCACGTCGGGAGGCCGAGTTGGTAGCTCGACACGGAGCATGACAACATACTCCGGTTCACCCTACGGCCTCAGTGGAGCCAGGTGTGGTGTTCAGTTCCTTAGGGGTGCCGTGTCTTACCCCCGCTTTGCGTAATGTGAGACTGCCCAAGGATTTCAAGGGACCTCGTAAGGTACCAAATTACACCGCCGATTTGCAACCAGAGGCGTGGGTGGAGAGATATGAGATGGCAATGGAGGTGTTAGATGTGGATGAGGCGGTGTGTGCTAAATATTTCACCATGATGTTGGAAGGAACAGCTCGCACTTGGTTGAAGAGCTTACCAACCAATTCCGTCGGATCATGGGCTGAGTTAAAGCACCGGTTTATCCAGAACTTCAAAGATACTTGTAAGCAGCCGATGTCAATCGTGGATCTGGCCGCTTGTGTCCAAGAGGAAGGGGAGTCCATGACCCATTGGGTCAAACGGGTCTCAGCGATTTTGCATTCATCAGATCGTATCAATGCAGACACTGCAGTGTTAACATTGGAGGGCAATTGCTGTTTCTTACCACTCAAACAAAAGTTGGGAAGACTCAAACGTCACTGCAATGATATGTCAACGCTCATGGCCGCTTTGGTTAAATACGCTAATTCAGATAATACCAAGGACTCGGACTCAGAGGAGGATAAACCAGGGAAAGGTAAGAAGAACAGCAATGTCAAGGGTCAGTAGCATAATCCGGCAGGCCATGGAAACGGCGGTAAGTGCAAAGCCGACAGCAGCTTGGACTTTGTTGCTAACACCAATGCACAGGAGAATGGCCAGCGCCGTAAAGGCAAGCAGCCCCAGAGGGGCGGGGGTTCAGGCCCCAATTTGGAGCGCCTGTTAAATCAGCCTTGTCCAAAGCATGGATCAAAGGAGAAGCCAGCATCACATTTTTGGAAGGACTGTTATATCATGCGGGATTTCAAGAATTCCAATATGTTCCAGTATGATAACAACCCACCCGACGGTTTAGGAGGAGGTTTCCATGGGCCGGGCTACAGAGGTGGTGGTTCCGGTTTAGGGTTTCAAGGCAACCAAACCGGACACCTCAATCAAGGGCACCAAGGCAACCAGGGAGGTTACAACCATCAGGGGAATCAGTAGCAGCAGCAGCAGTCGGGTTATCAGAGTAATCCCAAACAGCTGAACAGCGGGCAATATCATGTCTTCACTACTAGTTTGTGTAAACGTGATCAGAAGCTTCACAAAAGGGCAGTAAACTCTGTTGAACCGGCAGTACCTCAGTATTTACGCTGGTCTGAGCAACCTATTCTGTGGAGTAGAGAGGATCACCCACCCCGGGTTGATAATCTAGGTCACTTGGCCCTGGTGGTAGCCCCTCAAGTTGGGGGATATAAGTTTACCAAAGTACTCATGGATGGGGGAAGTAGTATCAACATTTTATATTATGATACATTCCGCCATATGGGGTTGACAGATAAGAATCTTAAACCGTCGAATACAGTCTTTCATGGTGTGGTGCCTGGTAAGTCTGCATATCCTGTTGGCAAGATAGCTTTGGAGGTAGCTTTTAGAGATGACTATGATTCAAGGTCAGAAACATTGACGTTTGAGGTGGTAAAGATCAAAAGTCCGTACCATGCCTTGTTTGGGTGGCCGGCCTATGCTAAATTCATGGCGAGGCCGTGTTATGTTTATCTACAGCTTAAAATGCCAGGTCATAAAGGGACTATCACAGTACATGGAAGTAGGAAGATTGCTTTGGAGTGTGAGGAAGGTGATGCGGCTTATGCTGAGTCGGTTTGTGCCATGGAAGAATTGAAATTCTGTAAGGAGCAAGTTGATCCGGCAGACATGACCTCTTTGAAAAAGCCAACTACAGAACATGATCCGGCGTTGAAGTTCAAATAGGCTACAGACACTAAGATGGTTGACTTTGTTCCTGGCAATTCATCCAAACAGTTCAGCATCAGCGCTAACCTGGATCCCAAATAGGAAAGCGCACTCATCGAGTTCATTCGTGAGAATCGGGACATCTTTGCATGGAAACCTTATGACATGCCAGGTGTACCGAGGGAACTCGCTGAGCACACACTCAACATTGATCCTATGTGTAAACCGGTCCGACAGTTCCTCCGCCGCTTCAATGAAGAGAGACGTAAGGCTATAGGTGAAGAGGTAGCCCGTCTGTTGGCCGCAGGGTTTATTGTCAAAGTTTTTCATCCAGAGTGGTTAGCTAATCCGATGCTGGTTCTTAAGAAAAAACGGCACTTGGTGCATGTGTGTGGATTACACAGATTTAAACAAGGCTTGCCCCTACAAACCCCTTTGCTCTTCCTCGCATTGATCAGATAATTGATGCTATGGCAGGTTGTGACTGTTTGTGTTTTCTAGATGCTTACTCTGGTTATCATCAAATCAAAATGGCGGTTAAGGACCAGGAGAAAACAACTTTCATAACTCCCTTTTGAGCCTTCTGCTATGTTTCCATGCCTTTTGGACTCAAGAGTGCCTAGGCAACTTAGCAGCGATGTGTTCAGAATTGCCTTCATAAACAAAATTGGCACAATGTTCATGCATATGTGGATGATATTGTGGTAAAGTCCAGAAAGGAGGGAACGTTGATAGAGGATTTAAGATAAACCTTTGACAATCTTCGGATTTACAAGATGATGCTCAATCCGAAGAAGTGTGTTTTTGGTGTCCCGGCAGGCAAGCTCTTGGGTTTTTTTGGTGTCAAATAGAGGCATTGAGGCTAATCCGGAAAAAATTGCAGCAATTACATCCTTGGCTAAACCGGCGTGTATCAACGATGTTCAACGTCTGGCCGGCAGGATTACAGCCTTGAGCCGGTTTATCAGTCGCCTTGGAGAGAAGGCCATCCCCTTATATCAGATGCTCAAGAAAACAGATAACTTTTTCTGGAGTGAGGTAGCTGATAAGGCGTTCGAGGATCTGAAGAGGCAGCTAGCTGAACCGCCCGTGCTTGCTAATGCCCGGGCTGTTAGCGTAGCCATTGTGGTAGAGCGCAAGGATCTTGCCAAGGAATATCCGGTTCAACGGCCGGCTTATTATATCAGCGAGGTGCTCATTGAATCAAAGCAGAGGTATCCACATTGTCAGAAGCTGGTGTATGGGGTGTTTATGGAGAGCCGGAAGCTTAAACATTATTTTCAGGGCCATGCCATCACAGTGGTCAGTTCGGCTCCTCTGGGTGACATCATTCAAAACAGAGAAGCAACTGGCCGGATTGCCAAGTGGGCTATTGAACTTGGACCTCACGGGCTCAAATATATACCCCGCACATCGATCAAATCCCAGGCACTCATGGACTTCATCAATGATTGGACGGAGTTACAGGCACCGGAAGAGAAGCCAGATAATACATATTGGACTATTCATTTTGATGGGTCCAGACAGTTGGAGGGCTCGGGGCTGGAGTCATACTAACTTCCCCATGAGGTGACAAGTTTTGTTATGTCCTCCGTTTAATGTTCCCTTGTACTAACAATTCAGCTGAATATGAGGCTTTGCTCCACGGTCTTCGAATGGCTAAGGAGATGAATTTGAGCCAGGTTAAGTGCTTCGACGATTCAGATCTAGTGGCTCAGCAGGTGTCTGGCACTTGGGATTCTAAGGACCCACTCATGGCTGCATATCGGCGAGAGGTGGACGCAGTGGCTGGTCACTTTAAAGGTTATCAGGTGGACCATATAGACCGGCGGAAGAATGAAGCCGCGGACGCTTTAAGTCGTCTTGGTTCCCAGTGTAAACCGGTCCCGCCCAATGTCTTTCTTGATGTGTTGCATAATCCGTCAGTCAAAGTGCCAACCGAAGAAGATTTGGCTATTCCTGATCCGGAGGCTCAGTTGGTGGCAGCTCTGCATGCCATACCGGATTGGACGATCCCATATATGGCTTACATGAACCGGGGCGAGTTACCAGACGATGAAACGTTGGCTCGACAGATAATCCGGCATTCCAAATCCATGACCATACTCAACGGAGAGTTACATCGTTACAGTGTTTCAGGAGCAATTCAGCGCTGTGTGTTTCAGGAGCAATTCAGCGCTGTGTTTCTCCTCAAGAAGGTTGTGAGATTTTGCGAGAAATCCATGAAGGGGATTGCGGTCACCACGCCGGTTCAAAGTCGTTGGTTTCCAAAGCTTTTCACCACGGTTTTTACTGGTTGACGGCGCATGCTGATGTGGAGGATTTAGTCAAGAGATGTGATGGATGTCAGAAATTTTCCCGCCGTGCGCACGTTCTGGCTCAAGAGTTGCGGATGATTCCAATTACGTGGCCGTTTGCAACTTGGGGGCTTGATATGGTTGGACCCTTCAAGCGTTCTAAGGACAAAAAGACCCACCTGTTAGTAGCAGTTGATAAATTCACTAAATGGGTGGAGGCAGAGCCAGTTAGCAAGTGTCATGCAGCCACAACGATTCAATTCATCAAGAAGGTGATATTCTGGTTTGGCTTTCCACACAACATTATAACAGATAATGGTACTAATTTGTCAAAAGGGGAGATGGAAGAATTCTGTCAACGTGAGCACATCCGGCTTGATCTAGCGTCGGTGGCTCACCCCCAATATAATGGTCAAGCAGAGAGGGCAAATCAAGAAATTCTACGGGGTATCAAACCCAGGCTTATGGTTCCCTTAAAGCAGACGCCGGGTTGTTGGGTTGAGGAGCTACCTTCTGTGTTATGGAGCATCAACACCACACCCAATAGGTCTACGGGTTACACACCTTTCTTCATGGTCTATGGAGCGGAGGCGGTTCGTCCTAGTGACATCCGTCACGACTCGCCCCGTGTGGCAGCTTATGTTGAAGCTGATAATGAGAAGGCACGTCAGGATTCTCTGGACCTGTTGGATGAAGAGCGTGATCTTGCAGCAGCACGATCGACGATTTATCAACAAGATCTCCGACGTTATCATAGCCGCCGGGTTAAAACCAGAACCTTTCAAGAAGGCGATTTGGTGCTCCGGCTCATCCAGGATCAGACTGATATGCACAAGTTATCCCCACCTTGGGAAGGACCCTTTGTGGTCAGCAAAAATCTGCACAACGGGTCTTACTACCTCATTGATGTTCGAGAGCATAAAGACTCACGTCAATCGGAGGAGGAGACCAAGCGGCCATGGAACATAGCTCTTCTTCGGCCTTACTATACTTGAGCCATAGGCTCTTCCTATGTACATATTTATGATAATGTATATATTATAATAAACCGGAGCCTCCATTCAAGCGGGGTCTCTGTTCTTTTTACATCATGTGTGTGCTCACAAAAGTTCCTACTGACAAAGCGGAGTTTTTTTAAACCGGTCTCTACAAGCCGCAAGGATATAACGAATATCACTAGGGGGCTTGGTCATATCTGAACCATAGCTGCACCTATTGGTCGGTTCGAAACAACAAAGGGATATCACTAGGGGGCTTGGTTGTTATCACACCACAGCTACACCTCTTGATAGGCGTTTAGCCAGAAAGGAAATTATGTGGGGCCAAAGAGAGTGTTGCACAAAGCACAAACTCAAACATGGGCACCCACTGAGCACAGCTCACAAATTTACTTGGGGGCTCTTTGTGCAAAGCAACAAAGAGTTTGAAAGGACCCTTGTAATTGGCTATCAAGCCACGGCTTGGAAGCCTGGTGTATTCACCTAAAAACCCAGGTTAACCTGCCTTCATCAAGTAGGCCACTCCTGTCCAGGTAATCCTGGTATGACCCATCGAACGTTTGACAAGTCAATCTTTTACAGACCCTGAACTTGTCACAGTTAAAACGATGATTGATTAATTGGAGGCCCATCTTAAAAGGCTTTGTTAAATGGTTTAACTCAGAGGCCTGGCAGCCCATGAAAAGCCTCGATTTGGAGCCTGGCAGCTCGTAAAAAGCCTTGCATATTTTCCTGTTTGAATTTTTTTTGTTGAACATCATAAGTATTTTTTGATAAACCGGCGTCCTTGACCTAGCTTGCTTCTCAACTACAAGTTGTTGGCACATGATCAGTTATAAACCGGTGTTTATTGACCCGGTCTGGTTTGTCTAAATCACCAGTGTTATAAAGAAAGCCCGGTAGTTATCCCGGTCCGGTTTAAACTGGCAATACGGAAATAAGGTTATCAACATTCCGGATTGGTATTAACACCTTTGCCGTATGCACCATTGGTCAACCAATGAGGTATGTTATGTATATTCTTTTTTGTACAAACACTTTAATTATTTCATCTATATACTATACACTTCTTGGATATATTGACCCGTCTAGCGGTAAACTGCTAGACACTTTTAAGTTGTTGAACCCAGGAACACAACTCATCATGGGTTATGCATAAATAAATTCCAAAGGGTGGCGCAAGTTGTGATGAGGCATTACAAAACTGCTCAAAGGCATGGCAAATAAAGGAGTTTTGGCTATCCTATTACAAGAAGCCTTCAAAGCGGCTCCAATGGCATAATTGTTTTTCATAAAATCGGCACACGGTGGACAGTAAACCGGCGACCGGTTCAGGACGCTTCGTCGGGACGGTTTGATGGTTGAGGGTCCGTTGGTGTAGGCACTTCTTCATCCCTCCCCAGTCGCTGGAAATCAACCGTTGACCAATCGATTCCAGTTAAAGCTT